>NC_051863.1:59228306-59958306 GCF_015732765.1 Culex quinquefasciatus
AAAATGCAAATTACTGGCCAACAAGATCAAACTTAATGCATTTTCATCAAAATGTTCGTTTTACACTTTACACATTCAACAAAATGAGAGCTCAACCGTTTTACGAAATTCGCCAGAATCGTTTACGTTTTCATAACACTGTCGATATAAAATTGCTTCCAGCTACCGACAATATTTTAACTTACACATGCTTTAGTTTTTCTCGTGTAAAATAATCCCGAAACATGTAATTAATTAGCAAGCGCTGTCAAAAAAACAAACGCCCTGAGTAGCGTGGTTCACGGATATATGAAAAAGACAAAAGTGTTCAATTTCGTTTGCATCAACCGGAATTTTGAAGTACTATGACCCAAAAAGCTAGCCTGAAAATTTTAGCTTATTTGTTTATGGTTTAGTTGCTCCAGTTTTGATATGAAATTAGAATGGAATTTCAATAAATTTAATTGATTTATTTTTCACTTTTTAACTCTTCTTCTAGAAAGTTTTCCTCAACCCGATAAAACTTTATCATGTAAGAGTTTTCTTATAGGTTTTGATTCTGGGAACAACTTTGTAGAACATCGCAAAGCGCTAGGAAATGATCCCGAAAAGATACAGATTAATTTTTTTAGCATATTTTGAAATTTTTCCGAAAAAAGTAAACTCTAAAAAACATCCTGTATCTTTCCAGGATCAATTCTTAGCACTTTGCGATGTTCTACAAAGTTGTTCCCCGGATCAAAACCTATAAGAAACCTATGAATAGGAAAATTTGATAGGGTTTTGGGAAATTTTCTAAAAGAACATGTAAAAAGTTACAATTCTCCATATTAAATTGAATCAAGTTCCATACTAACTTCATATCAAAACTGGAGCAACTAAACCTTAACCAAATGAGCTCAAATTTTCAGGCTAGCTTCTGGGGTCATAGAACTTTGAAATTCCGGTTGATGCAAACGAAATAGAACACTTTTGTCTTTTTCATATATCCATGAACCACCCTAGCCCTGAGTCACTTGACATTTATACCTATTCTCGTCTAAGGCTGACGAAAAATGAGCGAGAAGCAAAGGCAAATAAATAACAAAGGCCGGCCACCAACACTACCAGCAATGTGTGTAAGAGAGATTGGCTTCCTGAAAATAAAAATAAATCAAAAAAATTGCCAGTCGAGGGTTAACATTCTTCAGAAATCTACCACTTATCTACTGCCCCTACCCTAAACCGTATATTTCCTAGAAACAATCGTATGTCTTTCTTTCTTCTTTCTATCCAGCAAAGATTTAGGATGTCAAACTTGTCTGGTTTTCAATCGTTGTGTAGACGTTATCAATTTCTCCAAGTGTCAAAGAAATGCACTGTTTAAAATTTCTATAAAATTAAAATTTGTCAGTTATTGTTGAGTTTTAAAACAATAGAAAAGTTGTTAATTCTTTAAAAAAATCAAGAGGTCAGATTTAAAATCAATTTCTCAGCTGTGTACCACATCTTTATTCAAGATGTGATGTTTTATTTATCACGCAATCGTTTGACCACTTTTACTCGGAAGACCCCGGACAGGCAAAGAGCTGAAGAGGTTCTCTCTAGAGGCACACCACGAACGTACGAATATGTTATACTATACTGCACCAAAACATTTTGGGATGAATTCTCATCACGCTCAACAACCCGCCGAGGCGCCATCTGTTTTGCTCAAGACGGGAGGCACTTTTCGAGGGAGAATTTGTGCTTTTATCACTTTACCGGGAAGTTCATTTCGTGAGATTGTCATTTTGAGATTAATGCTTCGTGGAAGGTTTAATCCGCTTTTGTCTAACCTACTTGTTTTTGGTTTGAATTAATTTTACCCAAACATCAAAGTGATGTTCATGCTGTCATGAATAAATTGAGATAGAATTACACAATTTTAACATATATTCTGAAATGTCGTGCCTTTGAGACAAAAATATCCTTGTATACTTTCCTAAATAACATTGTTGATAATTTCGCACACTTTTCTCCTACGCTACTTCATCGCACATGCAAGCTCAAAAAAGATTCTTCACTGAAAGCATGAAGAGATATAAAACTACGATGGCGCCAAAAATCTCGCGCGTCCTGCTGGCGGCAAATTCCTTCACTATTTCAAAGCAAAATATCACTATAACAATAGCTATCCGGTCTGGCCTATCTCCCGGCTCCAGCTTCAGCTGGAGCAAGATTTGGCTCCCCCTTCCGAAAAAGGGGTCAACATTTTGCGCTATAGTAACACTGTTTAGTTTGTGGTGGTGTGTCATCATATTTGTGGCAACACTGCTCGGTGGTGTATCCTTGAACTCGTGGGACAGCAATTTACATGGTGGAATGAGGAAAAAAACGAGCAAGGATAAAAATAATTATTTTGTGGGAGTGTATTTAGGCAAAAACAGCATTAAATACTTTCAAATTAAGTTAATTTCTTCTCTAAAAATAAAGAAAAAAATGTAAGAAAGAGATTAAATTTTACTATGTTATGAAGTCAAATTGTGCCAAATGTCACCCTATTGTTCAAGTGGAGCGGCCGTGGCTGACTGGTTACGGTGTTCGCTTTGTAAGCGAATGGTCCTGGGTTCGATTCCCATCTGCTCCCAACGAGAAATTATAGGAAATATAAATCTTGAAACTCTGAACATGAACGAAAAATCAAAGTCGCTCGAGTTGGGGTTCGATCCCCCGTCCTTTAGATTGGTAAGCAAAAATGCTAACCACTAGGCCATCGCGACTTGGTTGGTAGACTATGACTGGAATTAGGAATACTGTTACTGTTACTATATACGCGCTGGGTCCTTGTCCATTTGACAAGGGTTCGGAAGTTCTAAATAACGTTTGAATCCGATTGATGCAAACGTTCTTCAGGGCGGGGCTTGTCGACTCAAGCTGAGGGACCTCGCGCTCGGCTAGCCAGCGTAGAAATGGGTCACCGAAGCTCGGCAGAGCTAACACCTTCCAAATGCCTATGCGAGTTATTTGCATGTATAGAATGTAGATCTAAAAATACATGGAAACAACTCAATTTGTAAGAAGCGACCGCGTGGTCCCGTTTGGTTGGTTGCACACACACACACATGTCACCCTATTGTTCAAAATAGTTTCAATGGTCAAAAACATCAGAGTGGTGGTGTGAAATTAAATTTCGTGGAAACACAAATAAAACTCGAAATTAAAATGAGTACCTTCCCTCTATCATTTGGTGATGTCATCTTTCTAGATCCTCGTAACAAAAAAGTAGAGCATATCGACCTCCAGCCTTGCTTAGCATTCTCAGCATTGACTCAGCTCTTAAATGGGATACATTGACGATATGTTTAATATCATTCAGATATTACGTATTTTTGTGAATTTCTCGTCACAGTAAATTTACAAAAAAAATCAACATTTTGGGCAGAGTAATTTATGTACTTTTTCTTAGAATTTGATGTATGAAATTACAAAAGTGTTTTTCTATAAGTTGGTAAACGAAATTAATATGAAGCTAATAACAGATATTTATACAGCCATTCCACGTCAAACAGGATGTCTCCAAATCAAAAGTGCTCCGATTTGGCTCAAATTTGGAGTGGGGGTTCTTTGGCCAAAATAATTAGAGCCATATTTTTTTGTTTGGCGATTACGGTGGTCCTATCCGAAATAGGGTGGTCCATAAAATTGCGTTTTTCGTCGATTTTCGATTGAACGACGGGACTTCAAGTTCAACGCGGGGTTCCAAGTTACTGTAAGAACTCCGTGTTTAAAAAGTGTTTAATTTAATATGTTATTTTATTGTCACAAAATTACAAAACATAGCAAATAAAGTAGTAATCTAGCTGCGTGTAAAAGGCCTGGATGTAAAATAAATTTTGCATTATTTTATGAAATTCTGTGTAATATTACACCCTGAAATATGTAGCCCATCAGTATGGGAAACCTACTTGACCGAAATATCAAGCTTACATATACGTTTATCCATTCCATTTTTCATCGGTCTGATGGCCGAGCAGGCTAAGGCGCCAGTCCTAACTGTTGGTTCTGGGTTTGAGTCCCGTCGGTTGCAACTTTTTTTTGTGTTTTCAAAAATTGTACATGCAGCGTGTAATATTAAGTGTCTTTTTTGACGAAGGTGATGTGCATGCTTTTGCATGCGATTTTACCATCGGATTTTTTGCTGTGAACATCAAAGAATTTATGAAAATATGTACCAGTTTTTTATGTCATCCACGTATTCTTTTCCGATTTGTTTTATCACTATATTTTTTTAAGATCAAAAGTGCCCATTTTATCAAAGCTTCATATGTAAAATTTTACAAAGTATTACAAAATAGATTAAAATCTATTGTTCAAGTTTTTTTTCAATAAATATATTTTTTTAGCAATAATTATTTGTTTGCTGGGAGAGTGGAGAGAGCTTGTACGGTCTAGTCACGGTCGGTCATCGGTCCTGCATTTCAAATGTGTTTTTGGTGAATTACGCGTTGTTTTGGGCTAGAATTATAAGAATGTGTTGTCCAAAGTGTGCTTCCGTAAAAGGAAAGTGAAAGTTTTGGAAATGAATTGTAGTCTTGGACGCAGTTTGGTGGTTTTTGTGCGTCGTGATTGAAAAATTCCTGAGGGTAGCCATGTTTTTTTTCTTGGCTTCTGTCTCTTTGTGGACAAATGAGAAGAGAGGATTATTTTTGTATTGGTGCCAACGAGAAGGAAGGAAAAGAGAATGAGAAGATGTCTCCGTGAGTGCTTTGTAATCCTGTGGTTCGCCGATGACAGTTGTGTCCGTGTGTCTCGTTTCGGCACAGGGTGATCTGGTCATTAAGTGTGTGTGTGTGTGTGCTGCAAAAAGAAAATAGTATTTGCTCTGGCAAGAGAGCGATACATGTGTTGGGTTTTGGAAGGCAACAGGATGGAGATAGAAGCTTTCTCACGGCGGCTGAACGATTAGCTGGTTTGCTGCAGTACTGGCGTGCTGGTTCTCCGAATGTTTTTTCCTCAGAGAAGAGAAGAGAGGAGAAGCATAAAATCACAAAGCCTCAAATGACCGGATGACCTGCAGAACTCGGGTGAGATCTATCCTTTTTATGTTTCTAGAGTCTGACAAGCAGTGTATGAGTGTGTTTGGCTGTGTTTGTGTATGTATTGAATGGCCAAGGAAAGCAACGTCTTGTTTGGGTGTAAGAGGGCAGGATGACAGCTCGAATTCTGTGTCACCTGCCACAGTTGATTCGTGTGGTCGCCAGAATAAGAATTTGTCTGCAAGTTTACAGATATCTAGAGTCGACTGCAAGTCGCCATGACGCCATCACTTTTCGTAATTTTGTAATTTGTAATTTGTTGTTTTATTGGGTACGATAACTTGTTAGTTAAACTATGTATCAAGTCAAGGAGGGAACTAGCCGGAAATTTACATTTGATCCAAAATAAACTAACAAATCTCAAAACTAAATCTAACTAAGCTTGAATGTGTCGTTTTAGCGCACTTTTAAATTGAGAGAAAGTAGGTTTGTGCTTAATGTCCACGGGGAGGTTGTTCCAGCAGGAAGCACCAGCTGTCAGCACACTCTTGCCGCTCGATGTTGTGTGTCTTGGGACGATCAGGTTCCGCGTTCGTTGCTGCTGGCCGTGCACTAGATGTTCTTGAAGATAATCAGGCAGGTCGCCGTCGCACCCTCGCTTAATGAAGCAGCAGGTACGTAGGTGGAAGTTGGCCAGTAGGTCGTGTCCAAGGATGCTGTTCCGAACTGCCGCAGTTGTCTCGCGGCGTCTGAGGTTGTAGACGAAGCGCACCGCCGACTTGAAGCACCGGTTCAGTTGCTCTTTCAGTGCCACGGAGAGGCCGTGGTGGTACACGACGTCACAGTACGTGAAAATGGGCATCACAACGGCTTGCACCAGCTTCCGCCGAGTCTCAGCGGAGAGAACCGCCGCGAAGCGCCGGAATGTCCTCAGCGTGTTGAAGGCTTTCTGCACCACGCCGTTTACTTGAGGTGTCCAGGTCATGTTCTTGTCCATCTGGAGGCCGAGGTTGGTAACCGTACTCGACCACTGTACGATCTCTCCACTGAACGTGACATTCTCCTGCGGTTCCACTGTCCCTGTTCGGCAAAAGATGATGGCCTGTGTCTTCTTCGGGTTAGGATGAAGACAGTTCGCGTTTGCCCATCTTGTGATCGCTTCCAGATCCTCGTTGATTTTCCTTACCAGACTATCTACTTCCGCTGCTGGCCCCGAGGTGTAGATCTGGAGATCGTCTGCATACAGCTGGTAGCTGCACCTCAGAACGGACGGCAGGCTGTTGACGTACAGGCTGAATAGCAGAGCACTCAGGCACGAACCTTGAGGTGTGCCGTCTCGAACCTCGCGAACTGAGGAGACTGCCTCTCGATGGCGGACAGACTGCGACCTTTGTCCGAGGAATGACGAGACGAGTCCGCAGGCAGCTCCCGAGAAACGAAATTCTCCACTGAGCTTTCGTTCCAGCAGACGATGGTCAACGCAGTTGAAAGCGAGCGAGAAGTCCACCAGAACCATCACCGTACAGCGGTTGTCATCGAGGTTGTTATACACATCGTGCGTGACCTTCGCCAGTGCAGTTGTGGTGCCGTAACCTTTTCTGTAGCCAGACTGGAAACCAGCGAGTAGACGATTGTTCGGGTTGTCCAGATGGTCCGTAATCTGATCGAGCAAGATCTTCTCCAGCACTTTTGAGACTGCAGGAAGGACACTAATGGGGCGAAAATCCTTCGGCAAAACTGGGTTGGAAGTCTTGGGGATGGGCGTGATGATGGCTTTTTTCCACAGGGCTGGAAAGGTTTGGGCTGAGATGATGGCGTTGTACAGATGGGAGAGCACCGGAAGGACGAAAGGGCAAAGCAATTTGACGAACGAAATCGGGATGCCGTCCGAACCCGTTGCATTCGTGTGTATGTCAAACATCTTTCGGCAGACTTCGTCAACGTTTGTGTGTCGAAAGTTGAACTCGTTCCCGCCGTGATCCACCGCTGTCCTGTGTCTCGGTTCATTTGGCGATGCGTTACCGTTACGGTTTGCTCCAAGCCGCCGGTGGCCTTCTGCGAAGAAGCAGTTGAGTTCGTCCGGATCGATCTCATCCGCCGAGGTGCTTTGCTTGGACGGATTGTGGATACCTTCCCGTTTGAGATTACTCCATAGCTTCTTGGCTGGGAGATCATGTCCGAAATGTTGCTCGGCGTAGCGCTTCTTTGCAACAGCGATCAACGAACTCGCGCGGTCCCGCAGGCGCAAGTACTCCAGCCACTGATCATCGCCTCTTCTCCTGTTGGGGTTGCGCGAGTAGAGCTTGTATGCTAGGTCTCTCAGCTCGGTTGCCCGCTTGATTTGTGCTGTTATCCACGGGGAACGCTCGTCACGCACGGGAATCGATCTCTCCGGGGCGTGCGTATCCAGCAGGTTGGTGACCTTAGCGGTTAGCAGTTCGGCTTTCTCGTTGACGTCTTCTGCTTCGTAGAACGGTCGAAGGTCTAGGCCTTGAAACTCCGCTTGGAGCTGAAGCGCATCGATGTTCCGGAAGTTACGCACACGTACCGAACGTTGGACCGGCTTTCGAATCTTGACGTCAGCCAGTAGATAGACCACATCGTGGTCCGAGATGGTGCTGGCAGGAGAAACTTTCGCTTTCTTGATGAGTTGAGGACAGTCGGTGATCATTAGGTCGATCGTGGTTGCAGATGTGTCGGTAATTCTGGTGTGGTCGGTCGCAAGCACTGTCAGGTTGAAGGTCATGTTAATCTGTCTCAACGCGGTCAGGTTGGCGGCCGGTTGATTGGATGCGACGTTGATGTTGAAATCGCCCAGGACAAAGGTCCGGTCGAACCCAAAGTCCAGCAGGTCCAGCAGCAGCTTTTCATAGTTTTGGCTGAAGGCTGGGTTCGCTCCAGTAGGGTTGTAGAGGACGACGACTGCGATGTTCAACTGTCCAAGCTTGAGCTGGATGGCAAGGTACTCCACCCTCGATGCGATTGGCAGCGAGACATCGTGGGTGGATTTGATGATCGGCATCGCCTTGAGACCCTTCCGGACGTTTCGTTAAAAAATTGCGCTCTTGATTTTTTTTTTCCTCGCTTAGGTAGTTATTAAACATTAGGCGCACATTTTGTTTATTGATTCGATTCCAGGGAGCAGGCCACGTGGTAACTCTGCAGGATTGATATTTTTGCATCCTATTTTTCGCATGTAGATATCCATGTTTAGTGTATTTATTAAAAAATTAAATATGCTGATTAATCTTATTAAACAAAAAAATATTAAATGCTAACTAGTTAAATGCTTTTTAAATCGGTCGTTTTAATATAAGTTCTAACTCTCTCATTTAAATAAAACAAATGAATAAATAAATATTTGATATTTACTCCGCATTGCTGTAAGAGTTTAAATTCAAGATTCTAATTATGCGTTAAATCATCTTTATAACCTCGAATTTCGTTTAAACACATAATAATTTAAATAGAAATATATAAACTTCGCTTTACTCTTACAGTCGATAGCTTGAGTTTAACAGCAGACATGATAAAACTGTGTTTAATCAGCATTGTTTTTACCTGAGAAAATGGTTGGTTTAGTAATACTACAGACAATTTAATCATGCACGGCTTCGTCGCGTTGTATCTGCCGTGACTTTAAATCAAATATATATAAATCATGCATCTTTAATACTGTACTATCACCTGTATAAGTTTAATAACCAAAAAAAGCTAAATATACTTGACTTGCCCGCAATACCTTTCGGGGTATATCCTAGGGTTCTACCTCTCCTACTAACATTGAGTCCAAAACCTCCCTACAAACATCTATACTACTAAGGTGACGTAGGGGTCCCTGCGCACTTTAGATAGGTGTTTACTAACATTCCTTCATTTCCCCGAGGATAGCTTGGACCCGGCGTGGACCCCCTTATGCCCTGGGCTGTATTACACACTCATCAAAAGATGAAGACATGGTATCTCCCGTGTTGGATTATTGTTCCGGATGAGGGTCTAACACAACCAGACCAAACAGTGGGATAAGCGTTGTGGAGCCTTCCGGTGGTGGGGCGTCCTCCAAATGCTAATGCTAATGCTAATGCTAATAATTATTTGTTTGCTCTGATTTTCACAGTTTATGATTTGAGCAACTCCCTACCAAAACCGGAAATGGATTTTTTTTTCTTTTTTTTTATTTGGCTCAAACTTTGTGGGGGCCTTCCCTATGATCAAAGAAGCTATTTTGTGTCATTGGTTCACCAATACAAGTCTCCATACAATTTTGGCAGCTGTCCATACAAAAATGGTACGTAAATATTTAAATAGCTGTAACCTCTGATAGAATTTTCTGATTAATTTGGTGTCTTCGGCAAAGTTGAAGGTATTGTTGAGAACTATTGAGAAAAAAAAGGTACACGGAAATTTTTTTTGCTGATTTTTCAATTATAATTTTTTTATAAAAACTAAATTTCCCAAAATACGCATTTATTGATTTTCGAGATTTTTTGATATGTTTTAGGGGACAAAAACCCAGTCCAGACTCGATTATCCGAAGGCCTCGAAAAAATGTCACTTCGGATAATCGAAACTTCGGATATTTTCCGTTGTCTAATTTTTGATTGATGAGCATAGGTATGACCCCTAAACTACGTTAAAATGGCCAAAATGGCGGTGATGCAATATTGAAAAAATCATTTTATTTTTTGAAAGGACACAAATCAAATTTGACGTAAATGAGGTCGTATAACTCAAATTTTAGGTTAAAAACAAGAAAATGAAAAAAATACGAAAAAAATGTTTTTGGTTCGTGACTCGATTATCCGAAGTCCCATACAAACCTTCGGATAATCGAACTTCGGATAATCGAAACTTCGGATAATCGACAATACCTACAACTTTGCCGAAGACTCCATTTTAATCAGAAAATTCACTCAAAATTTACAACTGTTTAAATATTTACGTACCATTTTTGTATGGACAGCTGCCAAAATTGTATGGATACTTGTATGGGTGAACCAATGACAAAAAATAGCTTCTTTGGTCACAGGGAAGGCCATCACAAAATTTGGGTCAAATAAAAAATACAAAAAATAAAAATGGTTCGAAATCGGCCGATTTCGTAGAGAATTGCTCACTTATAGGAACATTCTTTTGATAATCTTTTAATGAATTATAATATATTGGGTTTTGATGAAGGGCTTACGTTTTTTTCGCAGATGGCGCCATGGGTACGTTAGTCTTGCTACAAATTTTCTGAAATATTAATAAAATATACATTAGAATAATCCAAAATCAAATCCAATTTTATGAAAAGATAAAGCAAAGATCTCTTAAAGAGCGGCATAGTAAAAACAATCCCAGACACATCCCTTATCAGAAAGTCTAATCTGAGTCAAGACACTCAACTTTTTTAATTTTTGAAACTTGCATGCAAGTATAAACAAGTTAAACGGCGCCATCTAGTGTAGACTGGCGATACCATTTTTCTTTTAATATCTAATTTTCTAGTTTTTCTATTATTTGCGTGGTGTTGCGTGGTTATCTCCACCGCAACACGCTTGTCATCCCAGGCAATAGTGATAACCGGAAGCTGCATACAAGGACGAAAGCTAAGCCATGTGTGCAAAAATGACACTAGGAAAAACAAACTGGTTGTGGTTTAACCCTCGTTAGCTGGTGATAACTGGGACATAAACTTTTAAAAATATTTGCAACGGCCCTATAATTTTTTTTCTAAATTGATGCATTTGTTCAAAATAACATTTCTGAACAATCGAATTTCGATTGTTTTTTTTTTCATGACACGGTTTAATTAACGTCAAACATTTAAAACTTTATAAAACAACATCAGCGACACCCAAAAGCTCAGAGCTTTCAAGTGTCACTGCATCAGGATTAGAAGGAGCTTTGCTGAGCTCATTTTTCTTTCACCTTTTTTGCTGTTCAATTTCATCCATTCAGAACATTCGCAGCATCATGCTTACCGTGAAGGGGGAAAAAACACCGTAACAATAGCATTTTTTCAGGGTGATGGTTTTTGTGGTGGTGTGCTGGTTTGGTTCTAGAAAGAAAATAACGAGCATTGCACCGTAAATTTACACGAAATTTGGTGAGAGCTTCATTAATGCAAATTTTATGAAATTGAACACACTTAATTATATTATCATTTTTTAAATATCATAAACTATAAAATAGTAATTGAAAAATCTAGATCATGTGAAAAAGCGTATGATTGTTTAAAAAACGCAAACAATTGCATGTAAAATTACGTTATTTTTGCTGTGATCTTTCGTGTTGCTAATTCAATTCCGGCTTGTTTTTTCCCTCCAAAGGTTGCCGGCTTTCCGATTTGTGAGTGTGTTTTTTTTCGGTCGATTTTCCTTTCTCGGCGGTCTGTGTTTTGTTGATTTTGACAAATGAGCTTCGCCAAGAAATGCCACCACAATTCACTTACGGTCCCTGTTCCCAATTGCCATGGCAATAAAACATTTGCTAAACTTTGTTTTCTTGAAATGAAAGGAAACAAAGTTCCACGAAAAGAACAATTTCATTTGAGCAGCAAAGTTTGCGGCTGAAAAGCTTATCAAGTTTTCAACTTCTTACAAAAAGAATCTTTACAGCGGAAAATATGCCCTTTTGAAAAGTTTTTCCCTCTTTGGCGCAAACAATTTGATGATGTTTTGCTTTATTTCCCTCCTGTGGGCAATGAACTTGGCCGGCTTCGGCCGGGCGCCGGCAGTGAGAATGATGTACGCACATCATCAGAAGAATGGTTAATGGTTGTGGGTGACGAATTGGGTGAAACGTAACGACACGTGGACCGGTGGACTCTGTCACGTGCGTAAAGTTTTCCTGATAAAGGTCGAATTGGGAGAAAGTTTTATTTTTCTCCGAATCGAACATGAAAAATTGCTTTTCCGATAAAAATGATGGCGAAAGCAGTCAATTGGTCATGTTTCACGTGACGAAATTCTTGCTAAGTGAATCAACTATCTGAATTTGTTGCAAAACGTGTCTTGCGCGATTTTAACGTGAACTTGCATACAAGTCGATTCAAGCTTAATGACGACATCTAGTGGAGAGTAGCGAAAAGTAACTGTTTTTACTGAAATAAAACTGATTTAAATCGGAACAATTCTTCTAACAGAATTCATATTTACAAACTAAAACTTTCGATTTCCTTTCCACGTAAGTGAGCAATTTTCCCACTTTACGGCGTGACAAATGATCAACATCGAATCGCTTTCCAGCCATAATTGCTAGCAATTTGCTCGCTGAATTTTTCATTATCCAGGGCCAGGCCAGCCAGCGATTCCTCACAGTTAGCCTAAGCCTTAGTCCATGGCTCATGACAAAAGGACATTATCACTTTGTCGCGACGAGGAATTTTCCACATCCCTTCTACACCTCCTCAAATTCCCCTCTTTTAAATGCTGTGTAAACACACTCTAGCTGGAGAGCTTGTGCAGAGCTTTTGAGAGTGTCCTTTATGTTTCAGCGCGCCTCGACGACGTCTAGCTTTTGCCTTCCCAAGATTATAGTTTTATTAAAATAAGACACAATTTGAAGCACTCGTGTACTTTTCCCTTAAGGCAAGGGTCAGCAGCGCAAAGGACTAGAGCCACTGACTGCAAGTGAAATGAGGCGAAATTTATGTGATTTGTCTCGGACGAGAAATAAAATGCAGCAAGTAACACCAGTGATAGAGTTTCTTTTTATCGCTGGTGGAGAAAGTAAACAAGGTGGAAATATGTACAAGATGGTGGAGATAAAAATCGAGATAATTTACATGTATTATTCATGAGCTTCAAGCTGGGTTGCGATAACCTTTGAGGAGTTTGCTGGGAAACTAGAAGAATGTCACGTAAATTTTAAGACATTTAGTCTAGCGAACGAAAAAGTCAATATTCTCATGTTACACATTTTTACTTCTAATCGAGTTGGTTTCATTGGCGAAGTTAAAGATTGTTATTACTCTCCCTTTTCAGAAAAAAGGGTACACGGAAAAAAATCTTCAAAAAACCGTTGTCTTAGTAGGCCACATCAAAGATGAGCAGTTTTCTACGGAATCGGTCTTTTTTCTTTAATTTAAATTTTTGTATTTTTTAATCCAGCTGAAACTTTTGTGGTGCCTTCGGTCTGCCCAAAGAAGCCATTTTGCATCATTAGGTCGTTCATATAATTTTCCATACAAATTTGGCAGCTGTCCATACAAAAATGTTTGTGAAAATTAAAAAATCTGTGTCTTTTGAAGGAATTTTTTGATCGATTTGGTGTCTTCGGCAAAGTTGTAGGTATGGATATGGACTACGTTGAAAAAAAAAATAATACACGGAAAAAAAAATAGTGATTTTTAATTTCACTTTTTGTCACTAAAATATTTCAAACGGGTCAAACATTCAATATTACGCCCTTTTAAAATGTTAGTCTTGATTTAAATTTTTTGAAAATATTTGTTTCGAAAAGATCGGAAAATTTCACGAGTGTTTCGTATTTTAACATTGTAAATTGGACCATTAGTTGCTGAGATATAGACATTAGAAAATTGTGGGTTGTTTGGGTGAAACTTAGAAAACATCAATTTTCCTGTTTTTAAATCTTTGCATGGCAATATCTCAGCAACTAAGGGTCGTATCAACTAAGTTCAAAAATGCAAAATATAGAGAATTTTCTCAGCTTCTCAAAAAAAAATTATTGAAAGGTGGGCAAACAAGGGCACTTATTTAAAAAAATTAAAAACTGCGACTATTTTCAAAAAAGTTACCTAAAAATGGCTATAAATTGAAAACTGTGCACTTTATCAAAATTTCACTACAGTACTTTTTGATTGCAAATTTAATTTTACATCGAAAACTGCAGTTGAAAATTTTTGCGTCCAATATTTCGATTTTTTGAAAAAAAAATCTGTATTGATTCATAAAATCATAACTCGGTCAAAGATTTTTTGCCCATTCTGGAAATTTCTGAAAAGTTGGCATTTGATGTTCTCTAAAACATATAAAAAATAGTGTTTTTTTTTTTCAAATTAAGTTTTTGCGACAAAAAGTGAAATTAAAAATCAATTTTTTTACCGTGTATCATTTTTTTTCAGTGTAGTCCTTATCCATACCTACAACTTTGCTGAAGACATCAAATCGATCACAAAATTCAGTCGAATCTTAAGTGTCTCATTTGATTCTAAATAGAATAAGAAACGTTATAGAAGTTTATTTCAATCAAAACTGCCGGGTTAATAACATTTGTCCCCTTGGTAATTGGGACAATTTAGGACGAGGCACCTTAGACTACAATTGGGTCCTAAAGTTAAGCTAAAATTTGTGATATTATTGTTTACAACGAAAAGGTATTTTTTTATAATTGCATTGACCCTTTGTACGACCTTAAAGGATTTAAAATGGATTTTTAAATCAATTTTATAAAATTAACATCGCGGCCCTTCTTGACACTGTCAAATTGACAGCTCGTTCCAAGGAGACCATAGTTGATCCATCGAAAAAATGTTGTCTCGTCATTTTTTTGCATAAAAATAAAAAAAAAAGATTTATCAGAAAAAGTTTTTAATCGTATTTTATACTGTTGTATATAAAAATTACATTGATTAGATATAAATCGATTTTTTTAAAAGTTCCTACCTGTATAGAAAACTTATCACATATAGAAACGTTTACTGTAGAATTATAAGCTTTAAGTGTTTGTAACTCATCGTCTATTATCTTGGCTGAAATATAAAAAGTAATATCGTAAATGTCATTACCAAAACTAGAAAGTTTATTTCATAAACTTTAAAATTGATTTGCTTTAATGCTTCAAATGGTCAACTTACTGTTGTTCAGGTTCAAAGTGCACAACTGACAAAATCGGATTAGCTTACCGCAAACGACTGACTTTTTCCACCTTTTCGATCGACTTTGGTTTATCCTAATCCAAGCAGGGTAACCTGTCCATTTTTGGAGCTGAGTTGAAGTTATTTAATTTTCTGAATAGGTAAATTTGTGTGTGTTCAAATTTATTTTTTGGATTTTTGTTCTAGTTTTAGATACCGAAATTCAACATAAATTAAACATCCTCGCTAACCGAACTGGCAGGTGTAAATGAAACCACGAACCACTAAACAATGCTGTGTGGTAGGATATAGTTACAACGGTCAAGTTGAAGTTCGAGGTTTCGTTTCCGTGGCAACTAATCGGATTTTAACTCGCGGTATTCCCCTGCGCTTCTGCCGGCAGCAGCAAATATTAACTTCCAACACCTTTTGGTTTCTGGAGCTTTTTAGCCCCTTCGAGGTTAGTGCTTCTATTATGGAAAACGTCAATAATTAAAAGTGGAACCGACAATAATTATTTCTTCTGGATGAACAGATCTGATCAATTAGTCAAATTTAATTTCTCTGCAAACATATTTGTGACGAATTTATGCCAATTAATCATATGGGTTGATTAACGTTTAGCAATAAATTAGATCTACATCCTCTTTCAAACTGACCTTCATTTGCTTTAGTAAATAAAAAAAGGAGATTTGAATTTAACAAAAAAAACTAGAAGTACCTGATTACTCAAATTTAAGAATCAGAAACATTCCAAACTGTCAAAGATTTCAAAAAAAATACACTACGCGCCTTTTTCAATTTTTTTTTTAATTTATATTTATTCAAATTTCTTTTCCATGTACATTCATTCAGTTAAAATATGATTGAGTGTCCAATCACAAACGATGACTTTTCACCTCAATTTTAAATACTAGCAACTTTCATTTATTCATGAAATATTGTAGCTTTCGCTATTCAGTAATTTCAAATGTAGAAGGTCCTACATGTACAAAAGGGAAAAGGGATACCTTAAAACTAACTTATAAACTATATAAAGAGCGGATCAATGCAGCTGAAGACTGCAATGATTTTTGTCGAAATGCATCAATTATCTTATTGGACATAACATCCAAAGTGTCAACTTCGGCTAATTGATGAAGTTCACTGGTGCTGAACCAGGAGGAAGTTTCAGAATCATTTTCAGAATTTTGTTCTGAATCCTCTGCAGTTTTTTCTTCCTGGTTAAGCAACAGCTTGTCCAGATCGGCACAGCATAAAGCATGGCAGGTCTGAAAATTTGTTTATAAATTAACAGTTTATTCTTGAGACAAAGTCTAGAATTCCTGTTTATAAGTGGATACAAACATTTAATATATTTGGTACTCTATATATTTTGTTATTGAAGTGATTAGAATACTAAAGGCTGGCTTTATAATTTACCATGCCAGTTAAGGTGCCCAGAAAAAAAACTGTTTTATCTCCTGTTTTGATTTTTTGTAGATTTGGATTCTTTTAGGAGTTTCCGTGTATACGAAACGCGTCGGTTCGTTCATTTATTGCTCTTCATTTCGATACGATTTTTACGAAGTTGGCGTGACTCTGCGGTGTAAATTTGAAGTTAACATTTTATTTAAAGTTCATATTATGGGTATCAAGTGAAGTGTTTGCCTAATTTTGAAGATTATCCACAAAAAATCAAATTTAAAAAAAAAAATTTCATTTGGGTTTTCATGCAATTTGACATTTGCTTCGGCGCTGTTCCATTTTCCGTCGTTCCGGAGACTTTTTTTTTCAATGGGCATAGGTTGCATAAAACTTTCTGCGATAACTTGGATGCAAGTCCAAATCGTACCTCTTTTCATCGCATCTCGTTTCGTCACAGGGGGTAGATATTCAAGCTTCGATCTTGTAGTAGTGAAATTCGAACCGTTCAACGCGATAAATGGAAAAGCGTGAGAAACAGTGAGCGTTAGGTTAATCGTTATCAAAAGTGGATGCTGTTGCTGTGATATTTTGTCGGCGAAGGATTATCCTGAAAAAGCCGCTTCTAGTTTAGGTCCAGTTTTAATGAGACTCGGTTTCACGATCTTGCGCGTCCGGGACATCCTGAGCAGTGCATCCTTTTCAAAAAATTTATGAATTATTTGACTTTTCTCCTACTACTCTTAGTTTTCGTTCACTCTTTTCTTCGTTATATTTATTCATGTAAAATCCTAATTCAATTCTTCTACCTTCCTGTTTTAAAGTCAATTAATTTTTTAACTTTAACTATCTTTATCATCCTGCTTCTGTTCTTTATGCGTCTCTATTCATAACCAAATATTGTTTTCAGCAGGGTATGCAGGTAACTCATTATAAATTGAATATAAATTAATAATTATGTATTATTACACTTAACACACCCTACACAACACCACTGCAATCATAAATCGGAGCGTTTGGTACGGTATGTCCACGCATCCCTCCTCCCCTGTAGATTCTGTGAAATGTGATCCGTTCTCAGAATCCTCTCTGCGGTAAACACAACGCAGTAGGGCTGGCCGCTTTAATTTTTGCAATACATTTTCGGGTGTTCTCGGATGTACTGCAATTATTAATATTGACAAGAAAAGTGCTTGGGGCGTAATCTAATCACAAGACTTTCCAGCATGCTTTCATCGGACTGGCTGCGTTTGTGTTAGATTAGATAGATTAGATTAGATTAGGATACAAACATTTAATATATTTGTTACATTTAACCTGGATACTTTCAATGTGATCCTTGTAAGTAAGGTTTTTGTCAAAACCAAGTCCAAGATATTTCACTTGATCCTCCCACTTTAAATTTACCTCATTCATCTTTATAATGTGATGACTTTTTGGTTTAAGAAAATCAGCCCTTGGTTTGTGAAGGAAAATAATAAGTTGAGTTTTTGCAGCATTTGGAGTAATTTTCCATTCTTTCAAATAAGAATTGAAAATATCCAAGCTTTTTTGTAATCTTCTTGTGATGACACGAAGGCTTCTGCCTTTGGCGGAGATGCTTGTGTCGTCAGCAAAAAGTGATTTCTGACATCCTGGGGGCAAATCAGGCAAGTCAGAAGTAAAAATATTGTATAAAATTGGACCCAAAATGCTTCCTTGAGGGACGCCAGCACGTACAGGTAGTTGATCAGATTTGCTATTCTGATAACATACCTGCAGAGTACGATCCGTCAAATAATTTTGAATAATTTTCACGATATAAATCGGAAAATTAAACCTTTTCAATTTCGCAATCAAACCTTTATGCCAAACACTGTCAAATGCTTTTTCTATGTCTAGAAGAGCAGCGCCAGTAGAATAGCCCTCAGATTTGTTGCTTCGAATTAAATTTGAAACTCTCAACAACTGATGAGTAGTTGAATGCCCAAGGCGAAATCCAAACTGCTCATCAGCGAAAATTGAATTTTCATTAATGTGCGTCATCATTCTATTAAGAATTATTCTTTCGAATAATTTACTAATAGATGAAAGCAAACTAATGGGCCGATAGCTTGAGGCTTCACCAGGATTTTTATCCGGTTTCAAAATCGGAATTACTTTGGCATTTTTCCAACTACTGGGAAAATATGCCAAATCAAAACATTTGTTGAAAATTTTGACCAAGCAACTTAAAGTTGCTTCTGGTAATTTTTTAATTAAAATGTAAAAATGCCATCCTCACCAGGGGCTTTCATATTTTTAAATTTTTGATAATAGATTTTATTTCATTCAGATCCGTATTAAAAACTTCATCTGATGAAAATTCTTGTTCAACAATATTCTGAAATTCTATTGAAATTTGATTTTCAATAGGACTCAAAACATTCAAGTTGAAATTATGAGCACTCTCAAACTGCTGAGCAAGTTTTTGAGCTTTTTCCCCATTAGTTAATAGAATATTATCACCATCTTTTAAAGAAGGGATGGGTTTTGAGGTTTCTTAAGAACCTTTGAAAGTTTCCAAAAAGGTTTGGAATAAGGTTTAACTTGTTCGACATCTCTTGCGAACTTTTCATTTCGCAGGAGAGTGAATCTGTGGTCAATAACCTTTTGCAAATCTTTTTGAATTCGCTTCAGTACAGGATCACGAGAACGTTGATACTGTCTTCGGCGAACATTTTTCAGACGAATCAGAAGCTGAAGATCGTCATCAATAATGGGAGAATCAAATTTTACTTGGACTTTAGGAATAGCAATATTCCTAGCATCCAAAATTGCATTAGTTAAAGATTCCAAGGCTGAATCAATATCAGCTTTGGTTTCTAAAACAAAATCATGATTTAAATTATTCTCAATATGATGCTGATACCTGTCCCAATTAGCTTTGTGGTATTTAAACACAGAACTATTGGGTCTGGTAACTGCTTCATGAGAAAGTGAAAAAGTTACTGGAAGATGATCAGAATCAAAATCAGCATGAGTCACTAAAGGACCACAATACTGACTTTGATTTGTCAACACCAAATCAATTGCTGATGGATTTCTAACAGAAGAAAAGCAAGTTGGCCCATTCGGGTATAAAACCGAATAAAGACCAGAAGTGCAATCTCTGAACAGAATTTTACCATTGGAATTTACTTTTGAATTATTCCAAGATTGGTGTTTGGCATTAAAATCACCGATGATCAAAAATCGAGATCTATGCCGAGTAAGTTTATTCAAATCCCCTTTGAAATAATTTTTATTTTCCCCAGTGCATTGGAATGGCAAATATGCAGCTGCAATCATAATTTTCCCAAAAGAAGTTTCAAGTTCAATGCCCAAACTTTCAATAACTTTTAACTTAAAGTCACGTAACGTGCTATAAGTCATACTACGGTGGATAACTATTGCAACTCCACCGCCATTTCGATTCATTCGGTTATTAGTTATAACTTTATAATCTGGATCACTTTTCAAATAAGTGCCAGTTTTTAAAATGTTTCGGTTATAACAGCAACATGCACGTTATGAACTCGTAAAAGTTGAAAAATTCATTTTCTTTCGCTTTTAAAGAGCGAGCATTAAAATTCATAATATTGATGGAATTACTTAGATCCATGATTAAACTTCAGGGTAAGAACAACATCATTCGCAAATTTTAATCCAATCTGGATTGCTTCCATCATGGATGTAGCATTACTCATTGTTTGAATCAAACCAAACAGTGAGTTTTGCAAAAAAGTCATTTTGTCAAACGTAACATCGCCGAGATCAGAAGATCCCAAAGCGTTGCCAACAGAAAAATTTTCAAATGAGATTTGAGGTACCTGCCCAATTTCAGAAAGATTGGTAGAGGATTTAAAATTCGTGGATGAACCCGAAACGACGTTAGCATAAGAAATGCCATTGTTGTTACCTAACTTTTCCACGGTAGGGGTATTTCTAGAATTGTTCGAGTGAGACAGCACGAACGTTTGATTTAAAGATGCAGGTACAACCTGACTTTGAGAAAATTTTGATTTGGATTTCGGCTGATGCTTAGCACGAGAATCCAAAACCTTTTTTCTGATGGGGCAATCCCAAAAATTTGATTTGTGATTTCCACCACAATTTGCACATTTAAATTGGGCGATTTCTTTCACGGGACAATTGTCCTTGTCGTGAGAAGAATCCCCGCAAACCATGCATTTTGGAACCATGGTGCAATGATCAGTACCGTGACCGAATGCCTGGCAACGCCGGCACTGGGTCAGATTCTGGCCATTACCGCCATGTTTCTTAAAATGCTCCCACTTTACCCGTACATGGAACAAAAACTTTGTCCAAAAGTTTCAAATTGTTGATTTCATTTCTGTTGAAATGAATCAGATAAAATTGTGAAGTCAAACCAAAGCGAGAAATATTCCCGTTTGATTTTTTCTTCATCGGTATTACTTGGGATGGGGCAAAGCCAAGCAACACCTTAAGTTCGTTTTTGATCTCATCCACCGACAAGTCGTTGGAGAGACCTTTCAGGACCGCCTTGAATGGACGAGCATTCTTGGTCTCATACGTGTAGAAATTGTGTTTGTGGTTTTTCAAATAACCAACAAAAGTTTGGTGATCTTGTAAAGATTCCGTCAACAAGCGACATTCTCCTCTTCGACCAAGCTGGAACGAAACCTTTAAATTGCAAGTTTCCTTACAATTCTTCAGTTGCGTTCGAAAGCTGGCCAAATCGGAGACGGAAGTCACTACAATTGGCGGTGCGTTTCTCGACGGCAGAAGGCTCTGTACGAGGAGAAGGTTCCTTGTCATCAGTTTCGGATAAAACACCG
Organism: Culex quinquefasciatus; assembly: GCF_015732765.1. NCBI lineage: Eukaryota > Metazoa > Arthropoda > Insecta > Diptera > Culicidae > Culex > Culex quinquefasciatus. Next base: position 59,249,312 of record NC_051863.1, read on the forward strand.
AAACTGTTTGTCAATGGAATTGGAGGATTGACCTCACTTTCAGAATCAGAATCAGACCTCAGAAGAGGCTGTTTTCTTTTTCTGTTTCCGTTAGCCGGTTTAGCGTTCAAACGCTTCACCGACGTAACGACCAAATCTTCAGAAGATTTGCGTTTACCTTTGTTTTGACGCATTTTGCAAGCAAAGTTCTCTTAAAAAGATGGCTTCGTTTGTAAAATACAACAAAATTTCAGGTGGGGTTAGTCTTGAAAAGACTGTTTAGAATTTTGGAAAATAACTCAGGTAGTCTTTAAAAAGACTGTGAATTTTGTTTTGAAATAACTCTGAGCTTAGGTAGTAAAAATACCGCAGCTCTAGTGTCCGTTCACCACGAAGGTTCGCAAGACACTCGCCTTTTTCAAATGTTGTTCCGCAGTGCAAACCGACTGCCGAGTGCAGAATCAATAGCATCCGTTTGTTCAATAATGACATTTTCATTATCATGTTTCGGTTGCCGACGTATAATTGCTCGTGTCACACTCGTCTAATGACCGCGTTGTTGTGTGCACTGCTGCACGCACGTTTTCCATTCATTTGTCAATTAGTCACTCTCGGTCGGATGCGTTTAATGCTCTTGTGGTCCAATTTCAGGATTGATTATGAGCGAAGGCAAACATTGAATGCTTGATGTAGATTCGAATTGGCACATGAATGAGCATAAGTACCTATTATGAATTGAAATTCGATTTAAATAATGTTTTGTTTAGTTTTTCACAACGCATACTTGAAAGAAATTAGCATTTTTGCTAGCTAATGTATTGCATTCAACCGATGACCGCATATTAAAGTCACAGACATACAGACGTAAATCATCGAACATTTTTATCAGCTCCATAAATCACTCTTGACAAGACAAGAGCCATCCAGTTGCGAATGTGTGCACTTCACGACACAGTTTCAAGCAATTGTCAAAGTTGTGGTGAGTTCAAGATTTTCGGGGTGAGTATCATTCAAATTGACCGTTGAATTGTTGATTCTTAGATTGAAATGGATTTTTTTGTGCTAAAATAAAAAAAAACATAAACAAATGATTTGTGTGAGTGTTTTCATCGAAGCCATACGCAAAACTTCAAGCTGAAAATCATTGCCAGGGTTTGTGAACCTGCCATAGCCTTACCTTCCCGATTAGCCGACTACAAAAGAGGGAAAAACTCAACCGCAGCGAAATATGTACGTTCATAAATCCACTATGATCAAAGTGTTCCCCTAACTAGCTCACAAATCCAACCTGCTGCTGTCCAGCCAGCAGTTAACTACAAAGAGTAGCACTCGTTGCATAACTACAGGCGAACCAGCGGTACGATTTCGTCCTCTCGCTCCCCCTCAAACTTATGCAACAATGTCCCTGGCTAAGGTCGCATGAGTGGAAAAACGGCAAATGAAAAAGCAACTAAAATAGATTCAAATGAGAAAACCCACGACTGTCTTTCCCCACTCCGGACAAGGTATTGTACCAGTCAAAGTCCCACCCAGGTTTACACGTGGCAACCGGCAATCTTGTACAGTTTGCTAGTTGCTAGAGCCAGGTTATCGACCAACAATGGCGTGTTGTGCCAGCGAAAAGGGCACATTCTGCTGCAGGACAAGGTTAAGGTCGGAGTTGTCTTTCGGTGCAATCGATCTATCCTTTCTGGGTTGTGATGGAAAACATAACCATACCAGCTGTACAGAGATTGTTGTTTTTCGTTCATCACCCTTGACGAACCCCTGAATCATTGTTCTGGTGTTGTGCAATAATTGCAGACAAGCAGACGTGAAACTCGTCTACCGTAACATTAAATTCAAATTCAAACCTAAACGATTCGAAGAACCGCTACTTGCCAACTAAATTGCAAAAAGCTTAAAAATTGACGTCTGTTTATCTGTGACATGCCGAATCAAGGGCATACGTGTTGAGTTGAGCCCATAGATTTGTCGTCATGTCCTACAGAACAAATAACAATCAACAAACAGCTTTCTACGGCGCAACAAACGGCAAATTTTGAGGTTATGTCGTTTGACAGATCCCTTCGCCATAATGGCGGTGCTGCCATAAAAGCCCAACATGACACCCCCAAACCGCCTTCCTTTTTTTTGGTTAACCCGGACTGTTTGCTGCTCATAAACAGCCCGGTTCCTATGGTTTTGCCCAGCGAGAGAGAGAGCAGGCTCAAAAATGCCGCAACAGCGGCGTCACCAAAACCTGCACGTTGCACATGTGCGCCTCGCAAGCACCATATCGGAAGTATAAATAAATCACGATGCTCGTGGCCTCCTTTTCTGCGAGCTTTGTTGTTGTTGTTGTTGTTGAAATTGTTGCTTGTGCTGTGCACGTTCCACAATGAAAAGCACACACGTGTGTAGCACGGGTTTTTTTTTGTTTTTGTTCCGGGAGTGGTGACGCGTGGGACGGTCATTTGCATTATGGCCGAAATTTTAATGTGCGTGGAGTTTTTATTTCGCCGGTATAGTAAACCCCCGATGGTTTGAAACCTCGATCTGTCGTACAATATTGTCGTACGTCGCTTTTTGACTTTCCGAGAAAAACACGTTTTAATGTTTAACCTTGAATAAACCAAAAATAGAGCACGCCACAAACACGTTTTGTTTGGTTGACCATTCTGTGAATTGGGTCCTAAAATGAAGCTTAGATTGCTGATATTATTGTTTACAGCGATAGAGCTTATTTTTCTGAGTACAATGACCCTTTGTACGACCACAAAGTATTTAAAATGGATTTTTAAATCAATTTTGAAAAATTAACCTCGCGGTCCTTCTTGACAGAAAAGCTCCTACTTGACAGCTCGTTCAAAGGGGACCATAGTTGATCCATCGAAAAAATGTTGTCTTGTCAAAAAAAAATTTTGCATTAAAATGAAAAAAAGTGATCAGAAATGGTTTTAAATCGTGTTTTTTACCGTTGTACATAAAAATTGAGATAGGGCTTTAGTACCCAATTGTCCCGAAGATTGGTTGAATTTGGTTGCCGAGGTCCCGAGTTATAATTACAAATGTTTACGGTAGTCGGGCATGTACCTGTGGCAAACGCGTTCTGACCTAAAATCCTTTTGGCCAGTTGTCGCAATTGCAGCAAGTTTCAGGGTGTGCCAAGTTAGCACGACAAGTTTGAAACTTCTTTCATAGGAAAAGTGACCACAATGCATGGAGTTTTTTCGGTTTATTGAATATTTCAGGATTGAAATAGAATTCTGGGGATCTGTGAAGGTTAAAAGGTGAAGCATTGTGTGTTGCACAAAATGGCGTTCTTAACTCAATTTGGCCCAAAACTCAACTAGTTGAACTGTCAAAATATCGGTGTTATACTATGTGGTCCACGGCCTGTGGCTATCCGGGGTCGGAACAATTAATGCATCCGTTTTTATCTGACTCAAAGATAAATTCAGGCGAAACAGTGTTAAAGGGCCAATGTGGGTTTGCAAACAAACGGAGCAACCTACTCATGTTTAATGCAAATATTTACTCAGGTAAACTGAAAAGTTTTTTTTGTGTGCTTTTAAAAGTAACCACTAATTTAAAAAATATTGAATTAAATAAAATAGTTTCAACTGAATCTTTAAAATAATAATTTCGTTTATTTTTTGCATTTGCATTTTTCACATGAGTTGATCTTATTTTTGAATAGATTATTATTTGTTTTAAGTGTATTTTGAAATTGTTCAAACAAATGATTTTCTTTGAAAATTATTTTAATTTTTATTTTTTTTTTGTTGTCTTTTGCATTTATTTTTATATTGTTTTGATTTTTAAAGATTTACAGTTGTTCAGATGTTTTTAACACCTAAACTTACAATCTAGAGAAAAAGAGAGGGACTTTCCATATAAATTCCACCTTTATCTCGAGCTTGGGAGTTTAAGTCTTCAAAAAACTTCAAGCTATTTCACAAATTTTGGAAAACCTTTTAACGTAACATCCCATTTAGTGAAATCAATTTTGAAGAAATGTCCCTAGAATTGCGAATGATTAAAGATTTAAGTATTTAAAAAAATAGGTATTTCTTGTGAAAATCAAACACCCAGATTTTTATTTAAAAAGCCAATTTAAAAAAATGCGTATTCAATGTCATATTGTGAATTACAAAAATGTGAGTATTTTCAAAAATGAGCAATTATCTCAGATTTCGGTCATTCGATTTTTTTGTATTTTTTAATCAGGCTAGATCTTTTTTGGTGCCTTCTCTATGCCCATATAAGCCTTTTTGCATCATTAGTTTGTCCATATAATTTTCCATACAAATTTGGCAGCTGTCCATACAAAAATGACATATGAAAATTCTAAGAACTGTGTCTTTTGAGGAATTTTTTTATCGATTTGGTGCCTTCGGCAAGGTTGTTGGTATGGATAAGGACTACACTGAAAAAAAATGATAAACGGTAAATTTTTTTGGGTGATTTTTAATTCAACTTTTTGTCACTAAAACTTGATTTGCAATAAAACACTATTTTTATTTTTTTTTTCATTTTCTGATATGTTTTAGGGGACATCAAAAGCCAACTTTTCAGAAATTTTTAGGTTGTGCAAAAAAATCTTTGACCGAGTTATGATTTTTTTAATCAATATAGATTTTTTCAAAAAATCAAAATATTGGTCGCAAAATCATTTTGTGATCATTTTCGCCTACAAAGTTTCAGATTTTTGCCAAAATTCACCACCCTCTTCCCCCTTTAAACTTGACCAGGGCTGAGGGACAAAATTTTGAAATAAAATTTTTACCAGCGTTATTGTGAACTGTGACAATCTCAATATTTATAATTTTGAGTTTGTCATATTGTCAAAAAGAATGCCCTTGGCTTAACCTTCAAAGTTTGATAGTATTGTGTTTAGATTAGTTTATTTTATAGGTTAATTTAAGCTATTAAAATAATGGTGGTTTGTAACACACGGTGTGTCTTGAAGGAACAAAAAATTCACTTAAAAAAATCGTCATTTTTGATGATTATTAAACATTTTTATATGAAATTTCTTCATAAAAATCACTAAAAATCGACGAATTCATCTACATATCCATCAAATTTATTTTGAATATGATTTAAGAGACTCAGAATTACATATTTAACCAATACTTGATCTTCAATAAAATGTTTCCTAACTAAAAATTAACAGATAACTAGCTTTCTTTGAAACTACCCTAAAATCAAAAGTGGAAGTTTCAAGACGACCAAATGAAGAATATAAAATGACTGTCCTGATCCGATCCGTAGCTGCCAAATTCTACGATAAGTGGTACGATCATGTATTGATATAATACAATACAGACCATTCTCAGCCTAGAAGGTCATATTGTCACAAACATACGCAAACATTGAATTCATTTTCCACCAACCCCATTCTTTTTTGCAACCAAATTTTATTTTTCAAAAAACTCTCATAAAAAAGTTTACGTTCCATTTTCGTCGCCACACCGCTCGACGACATGGAGTGTGTGCTAAATGGGAGGGCTAATTTAATTAGGGCCCGTGCCGAATTTCCGCCGCTTTCCGGCGCGCATGAAGTTGTGGAAAAGCTTTTATGGTTAAGGGAGGATCCCAACCCCGAAAGCCGAGTTTGCCGAGCGTGACTTTTATCTCCTAATCCGATTGTTGTTTATGTTGTGTAACGGCTCTGTCGTGCCCATAAGCAGTCGTTATTTTTGGGGGGATCGATTGTCGCCGGGGTCAAGTTTGCAAAATGAAAGTTCACGGCAAGGGTAGAGTCATGCTCGCGATTAGGCATGACTTGGGGGTTCTTGTTTTGTTTGACGGGTTGGCACCCGAGAAGCATTGTTCAGTCTAGAAACGTTCTCTATGGTGCTAGTCCTTTATTGACATATCATCAGCTGGAACAACGCCGTTTCATACAGTGTAGCATTCCGGCAACGGGAGTAATGCAGTTTCTACTACGGCAACATGAAACCCCCCGTGGGTCGTGGGCGTCCACGGCGAGGCCAAGGTTCTGTGCAACGTAAGTTGTAGCTATTTTAAGCTCGTGCACAACACCACACACCCTTTTATCACTCATGGTAACAACCACCCACACGGAACAGATACATAGCAAGTAGTGACCACGTGTAACTTCTGATGAGAGTGATTAAAGTTACAGCTCTATGATGATGGTGGTAGTTGTCCTATTTAAAGTTTATCTATGCAGAAATAAGGCGAGCTGATAACAGATAATACAAAGGGGTTTGCGTGCCATCTATTCCCGGGAGCTGTCAGATTGTGTCAGCACTTCAGTATCATAAGAGCACTCCAGTTGACGCTTGCTTTGTTGAGTTGAATTTGATATGATTCTTTTCATATTCACGCAAAGCAAAAATCCATAACAACATTTTTTTTTCAAGGTAAATCGAAATTTTAAGCATAAGTCAATTTTAGCAAAAGGCCATGCATTTTACAGCTTATTGAATGTAATGATCAGCTCAAGACCAGAAACCCAAACTGATTCATATATCATTATTAACATCGGAATCGGTCAACATTGTCGTTTACCGACCGCCATCGTCCATATTTGTCCAATGTCCACAAACCACGTGACATGTCCAGATTTGTCTGCGTAGCAAAAGGCCATTATCAACGCACCTAATCATCCTTTGTATTCAGCACCAGGGTGGTATTGTGCTCATTATCATCGCACTATCGTTCTAATTACCGCAAGGGGTGGGAGTTAGACCTTTTGTCGATTGAATCGGCTACATTTCATGCTAAGTACCGTCTATCCACAAATCCATTGTCCCGAAGATTCAATCAGAGTCGAGCCTCCTTTTGCACCAGCTAAAGGAACGGAATGTTTCGCGAGTTGTTCGCACTGGTTCCTGGAACTGGTCAGGATCATGTTTCCCCAGTGTGGGGGCACTTCACACCGGCAATGGGCGCACAAATACTTGCAATACATGAGTTGCACGGTGTCCGGTTTAATTGTTGGCAATTCGATCAACTTCAATCTGAACGGCCGGTATCGTTTGACGCCTTCTGTGCCGAGGCTGACCATCAGTTATGAATCATAACTTTTGTGCTTTGAGCAACAGTTTGTTTGAAGCGTTTTGCGATGTTTGTTTGCGATTCGCTGCCAGTGTTACATGTGTCATTTAAGTTTCAAAATACGTGTCCTGTCACTCGAAAATTAAAGTAGGGTGGCAAGAAAAAAATAAAATTTTGGAAATCTCAACCAAATCGGTTATGGTTTAAGGGTCGTTTTTAAACGTTGAAGTTTATGTGGGAAAAATATATGGGGGAAAACATCGCTTCAGGATTTTGGCAGCAGGTCTCGCTCAAAATTGTCCAAGTGTGATATTCTTGTAGGAAAATCAATTCCAATTCAAGACAACTTTGTCAAAGGGTGCAAGAAGATCCGAGTTGATCCTGATGAGTGATATGCAATACGATGAAGGGTGTATAGGAAGTAAATAAAAAAATACTTTGTACTAAAAAAAATCATCAAAAATCAGAATCAACTCGGAGCGTTTTGCACCCTTCGACAAAGTTGCAAGGAAGTCAATTTCCTACAAGAATCTAACACATGAACAACTTTGGGCGAGAGCTGCGCCACCTGCTGTCATAATCCTGAAGCGATGTTTTTCGCCATGCATTTTCGCGATTTTTCCCATGGAACCATCCATAAACCACGTGGACAATTTGTGAATCTTTTTTACCCCGCCCCCCCCTCCCCTCGTGGACAATTTTCCATACAAAAAAAAACTTTTTTATATGGATCGTGGACAATCGCCATACCCCCCTCCCCCCCTAAAGTGTCCACGTGGTTTATGGATGGTCCCCATGTAAAAGATGACCCTTAAACCTTAACCGATTTGGCTCAAAATTGGCACATATGCTTATTTTTGCCTAAGGAATCGAGTCAGAGGGTATCCCTGAGGTCGATTTTTTGTCACCTACTGTCAACTACAAAATAAATAAAAAACATGGTAATATTACAACTGGAATGAGTATATCTTTTATGTAAAAAAATGTGTAGTTTTCCATCTAAAACATTAAAAATTTACCGTTTTAGTCTAAATTTTGGTAATATTACATCATAAAAGTGGTAATATTAGTCCTTCAAATTTTACATCTTCCAAATTTCAAAATTTATTTAATGTGTAGATTGAGTTGGGACTTATGTGCTGAACACGGAGATAAAAGAGTTCCCAAAATCGTCATGAAAACGAGAACCTCGAACAAAGTGTTCAAATCCCATGGTACGATTTTGAAAAACGTACAATGAAATTTGAACACTTTGTTCGTGGTTCCCATTTTCATGAACGCTTGTTCACGATTTTGGGAACTATTTTTTCTCCGTGAAGGGAGGGTGAGCTTCTGCATTGGTTTCGATTAGACTAGACTCAAAATTATATACATCGATTTCCAAGTTTGAAATTTTTAACCCTCTACAACCCAACCCCACCTTCGGACAGCTTCGATTTAAAAAATCGTCAAAAATCCAATTTTCAATCAATTTTTGATCTTTAAAAGCATTCGAAAGAATTGTTGGGTCGGAAGTTTTGTTTATTTTATGTGACTTTGTAAATGTTTGTCATTTTTTAGGGGTCATTTTTGGGTGTGTTTTTTACTTACATTTCCTATATTTTAAGTAAAAAGAAGTATGCAGTAATTTTTCTAGTGTGCCTTTACGCATTTTTTTACAATTTAAATGATAATAGTGCCACTTTATTACAGAAAATGTGAAAAACAAACAAAAAATTGAAATATGATAGGCAAAATGGCAGAATAGGCCAAAAACTACCAAAATAAACATAAACGAAACAAGATAAATGCAAATTAAAATACTAAAAATAAAACAAGAAAAACATAAAACAAGAGAAGTAAAGTTGTTCGTAGAACAAAAGTTGCTGAAAATGACCTCCTAAACACGGGAAAAATAAAAAAATCGAAAAAAATGGGCAGTAGAGGGTTAATTGTTGTCATGATTGCAGCAGTTTGCAATGACAATTTGCTGATTTAATGAATCTAATCGATTTTCTTTTGTTTCTTTTATCATCCACAGGTAAGTCGATTGAGCTGGGGTTGGTTAGTAAGTAATGAAAGAAGAAAATGTTATTCTGAGACGTTCCAGGATCTCTAAACAACTGTTTTCTAAGCTATTTAAAAATATTGTTTTTTTTTTCAATTGTGGAGATTTGTTTTGTTAGGAATTTCGTATCATTTATATTAGGGTTGTGCTTAAAGTGAAACGGAAAGTTCTAGCACAACTCAAGTTTTAAAAAGCAGTTTAACCCTTTGGGTCATATAGGACCCAAACATAAAAATTTCCAAAACTAGCCTATAATATTTTTTGAAGAATTTAAAACTGGAAGGGTTAAAAGAAAATACGGTAGATTCCGCCAAAATCCCACCGAAAAATGTTTTAAACAATATTATTTTTCAATATTTTTGGTTTTTGATGCAAAAAGGATAAGACATAGTCAACATGGATGCTTTTTTTTTAAATAATCACTTTTCGAGACTCCAACTCAACATTTTAACCATCTACTATTCTTTATGAAAAGAGAATGACGATTTTCACACATACTTGCAAAAATATATCAAAGACCTTATGGTACTTTAACAATTTTGAAAAAAATCAATGAACTCATGAAAAGGTGATTTTGAGAAAAACCCCATTTTTTCACAAACTGATGTCCGTTGAAAGGTTTCTTCAAAACTCTGATTTGAAAATGTTATATTGTATATAAGAACTGTTAAATTAAAAAAAAATCGAATTGAATTGAATTGCGAAAAACTGAAAATTTTATATCACTTGAATAAGTTAAAAAATAAATGTATGGTTATCCTCGAATGTAAATTTGATTGTTCATTTCGTCATTTTGTAAGGACACTTTTAAGAAACGCCAAAACACGCGATTTCCGAGGGGATAAAACCCCGCAAAGCTCCGTGCATTGTTGTTACTCTTCATATGAAAGAAGTTTGCTGGAAATGCGACAACTCGCCAAAAGGATTTCAGGTCAGAACGCGTTTGACACATGTACATGCCCGACTACCATAAACATTTGTAGTAATAACGCGGACTCCGGCAACTAAATTCAACCATACTTCGGGACAGTGCACAGAACGGTCAACCAAACAAAAGATTGCATGCTGTATTTTTGTTTTTTTCAAGGTCAAACATTAGAACGCGTTTTTCTTGGAACGTCAAAAAGCGGCGTGTATTAAGATAGCATGAAAGCGTCGATTTAAAACGAATTTTAAAATGTGGTATGACCATATACTCAATATTTTTCAAAAAAATACATTTTTCAAAAACTCAAAAATCCAAAACTGCACAATTCTAATATCAAGCGTAAAAGATGCCGTTTTTTTTGTTCACAATTTTTGTACAAATAGCCTCATATGGTTATTACTGTTTTTAAGTGGTCTGAACGCCAAAATCATCAAAAACCAGCCAGCCAGCCGGAATCGATTTTCCAGACAAGTTTAAATAAAAGCCATTATTCTAAGTCCAATCCTTGTGGAGTAACAGCGGTTTTAAAAATAAAAATGTTGAAAAAACAGGGGGATTTGGTATTTTTTGTGGTTTTAAGCCATTTTTATATGATGGCCTTGATTTTTTAGTATCGTCGATAGTTTTACCGGAAAGCTCATCTCCAATTATCAATATCTCAGAAATCAATGGTCCTATTTTCGAAGTAAAAAAAAAATTTTTCGAAACAGTTATATTTATAGAATCTTGGGATCGATACTAACATTTGAAAAAAGTTAAATATCGAATATTTTGCTCGAATTACGAAAATTTCACAAGTGTTTTATTTTTTGAACATTCAAGCACGATCATTTTGATGATAATTTGGCCTATATCACAAGTGTTAAAAATTAATTTCTAGAATCGGGTTAAAACTACAAGAGTTTCATAATTAATTCATGTTCGACCAAAGTGGTCGTTGTCATAAGATAGCACACAAGTGACGAGATGCAGGTTGGAAGCCAAGGTATTTAAAGAATTTTCAAGTAGTTACAAAATTTATTTGAAATGATTGTTTTTGTTCGAAAGCTAACCTCAACTTTAAACAACTTCCAAAAAAACACATTTTTTTATAAATACGTAAACTTACTGTCTCCTTATATACAAGTTCCTCAATACAACCCTCAAAACCGAATTAAATTAGAACATAATTTGGCCCAATACCATCCCCACTGTCGGTTTCATAAATTCAAAATATACGAGGGAGACGCCAGGTGCTTCAAGCTGTTTAAGCTTTCTTCCTCTTCCGGGCAGTGCTCCGGCACCCTAGTCAAGATGATAATCTCTGGCATATGTTTCTATCGCTACACAAGTTTCCCATTCTCCACAACAATGCACCACCCGGATCGGAAGCTTCTTCCCGAGAACAAACAACCACCAGTAAGTCACTCGCGCTGACTCAGCTGAGCAGAAGCCACTCTTTTCGTGCGCGCTCTCTCTCTCTCACTGTTCTAGTTTGGGCTTAATCGGACCATCTCCGCGAGGGCACGCTTAATCCTTAGTACGTCCTAGCGATTCTCTTTGAGCGAGTTCTCCCTGATCATCTCAGCGTCTCGTCCGAGTCTCAGCAGGCTGTGAGTAGTGGACGTCTCGTGCGCGCCTACTGATACCATCACCCATTATTGATAGAGGGGACCTTCTTTGTCGGCTATGTCGACCGCGGCGATTCTCCGCTCAGCTTTGCGGGAACTTGAGCTAACCAGCGGGATTCAGTACTCGCCGAGGAGTCCACAAATCAACAGCTCTGCAAGGTTGTAGGTTCGGGTGTGCGCGCGCGCTCGTATCGCTGGATCAAGTGTCTGAACGTGGAAGTTCTGGAAGTTTGTGGTTGATCGATCACAGAACAAAGAGTGCGGGAGAACACGGGAAGTCGGTGTTGAACGACAGGTTTCTTCTTTATCGCTGACGATCGCGATCACTGGATTAAGTCGATGTTCTAGCTCAAGAAGTTCAAGTCGTTAAGGTGCAAGCCGGTGTGGTGCGTCAAGACGCGGTGCCGTCAGCGGAAAATTTATTTTCGTTCAAAAACAAAACCATAGGCCAGTGACCAACGCGTTTGTTTGCAAACAAACCCGAGCGGCCGAATCCCGTGTGCCGGCCGTTCCTCGGGGTGTCTACCGCGAGGTCCCCAAACCTGAGAAAGTCACCCCACCGATAAAAATAGACCGTGTGCGCGAAACGGTTATTATTTCGGGTGTGTGTTCCTTGTTTTGTGTATTGTGAGAAAGAAAAATTACGACGCCGCGCAAAAGAAATATTGCAAAATTGTGCCGAAAAAGTTGCGCCCAAGTTGCGAAATGTTAGCGCGCCGGTGTCAATTTGACCCCGAAAGGATTATTCGAGTGGCGATCGTTCCTGTCATTGCGTCACAGATGTGAGAACATTGCGATTTGAGTGAATTATTCAACATTTTATCCCCCATCGAAGAATATAACAACGCATTTTACAACAAAGTAGATTGAGGGAAAAAAACACAAAACCGTGAAATCGTAGTCATAATTGTGTGGTGCCACAATTTACAGCAGTGTGTGAGTGCGTGATTGAATTACAGTGCGTTTGTTTACAGTGGAGATTTTTCCCAGTGTTTTGTTAACTGTGAACGTAATTCGGTATTGTTCGTTTACGGCAAAGTGGAGGATAATTTTGGAAAGAAGAAAAGGCTCAACTCGGAGTGGAAATAATTTGTGACCACGATGATAACTGGGAGTACTGCTATTGTTATGGTAATTATTATCTTGTACCATTATTCGCAGGGGTGGGCAAATAAATTGCGTGAAACCGTGGGTTCTGGAACTTTCTGCTGATTTAAAGTGGTTTTGAAAATTGGGTCGCTATAAAAAGAATAATCCGTTAATCTGGCAGCTCTGTCACACGACATTCCACTATTAAATATTTAAACGCTAGTTTATCGCAAGCTATTGTTTCAGAACCAATACCCCAAGAACCAAGGTAAAATTAAACCAAATAAAACATCAACGAGGGCTCAGATTATTTCAGTTATACGGAGAAAAATGAGTTCCCAAAATCGTGAACATGCGTTCATGAATATTGGAACCACGAGAAAAGTGTTCAAATAGCATGGCACGTCTTTCAAAACCGTATCATGGAATTTGAACACATTGTTCGTGATATTCATGAACGCTTGTTCACGATTTTGGGAACTCATTTTTCTCCGTGTAAACGGTACCCATCGTGTAAAAAAATAATTAAATTCAACTGTTTTGGGCAAGAGAATTTACAGGCTACTATTTTATTCAGTTTAAAAGGTACTTTTTTAGCTTGAGAGAATAATGGCCTCGAGACGAAAGAATAGTGGTACCATTTACGGACACAGAGAACACAGCTCGAGATGAGCGAAAGAATGGTTCTCTCGAGGTTCATTTGCAAAAAAAGTTCATCCGTCAAAACAAAAAACCCAAAGTATCGACTACGGGAATCGAACCGTAGACCTTTGACATACTAACCCAAGGACTTTACTGCCTCGGCCACCACAGATTGGTGGCTAAGGAGTGGTCAGATGCCGATGTATGACACTTGTTGGAGATTTATTGCATCAATTAATGAATGAACACATTTATTTTTAGGAGCTTATAAAAAAAAGCATCGTTCAAAGAATATTTACGGATTGATGTAAAAACTTTTAAAATTGTTCTATATTTTTTTACGTTGTTGATCAAATTGCTGGTTGCTAAAAAAGGCCCTTGAGGTTAAAATTTTGTGAAATTGGGTTTTCTCAGCGTCACGTTTTTAATTAGCAAGCTTTTTCCAAATCGCGATAACTCAGAAACTACACTGTTTTTTTTTCGTTTGACACTTTTTTAGTTTGTTCCCCGTTGGTTTCACAAAGTCAAACTAAAAAGTGACAAACTGTCACTTTTTACACGGGACTCACACATACTATCAAACATAACGTTTAATAGTATGTGTGAGATCTGTGTAAAGAGGGTGTCAAACTAAAAAGTGATCCCATTCGTTTGCCAACAGTTGGTGTCAAACCATCGGTTTCGGTGTAGGGGGAGAGGGGGTTATATGCACCCCCTAAAGGAAAACTGTGATTTCTCAACCATTACAGCATTACTGTGGAAGAATTTTGTTTGATGTTCTAAACCAACTATTATTCTTCGTCATCCATGTGAAAAAAGTCTTAAAAGACCTCAAAAATGTTCGAAAATATCAAATTTCTAAAAACATTTCTAATTCATTTCAAATAACCATGCGGGGCAATATGCACCGCAACATTGGGGCAAAATGCACTACAACAACGGGCCAAAATACACCAAAATATAGAGCTAAATGCACCGGGTAAAAACAGTTTTCACTAGTCACCACTAGATGACACCGCTGTTTTTACAAAGGAGCTTCACAGCGGTGCATTTTGCCCCGACTACGCTTTTTGTAGAAAATTTAATTAAAAATGCATTTTTTTATATTTTTTTGACTCAGCTATCTACAGAATAATGAAGATTATGGCAAAAACTATCTACCTCAAAACTCACAACATCAATAAATGCTTTTTATATTGTCCAAAAATCATGATGAAAGTTCAATGAAAATTAGAAGAAAACACAACATTTTAATGTTTTGCAAATAACTTAGGCTGATTTTATACTACGAAGCTCAAATTTTTGCAGCATGGTTTAGCAATAATAAGCTTCCAATTTCTATGATTTTTTTTCCCCGGACAATTCTTCCAAATACCGAGAAAAACCGAGGGGGTTCATTTTGCCCCGGGGGTGCATATTGCCCCCTCTCCCCTTACTTGTTTGATTTTCAATGTTAAAGCATGAACACTTTTAGATATATTTTCATTGTTTTGCCAGTTTCAAAATTGTATGGAGATTGCAGGGCAAAAAAATGCAACATCACTGACCATTGACAACATTTCATAAAATTAAAAAAAATGGAAATAAAAAATCTTCAACAATTTTTGAGAAATTCTACACCCACAGGAAAAAAACATGTATAAAAATAGTGGATTTGCTACAAAAAAAATACCTTTTATAACAGATTTTGCTCGTATATCAATTTTACCGATACGTAAACATGACAGTGAACTACAGTTCTCACCAATACTCATGTGATGTGATGTTTTAGATGTTTTCAGTTGATTCAAAAAAAGACTCTCTTTATTGAGGTGGTTGTCCCGAGTCGCCCCAGTTGACGGGACCTTTTGTTTTGAATCTCTAATCGATCAAAATCGAATCTCATCTCGCGGCGCACCTCTCCCTTAAATCGACGACACCAGGCTATTGATGTGACCTGATTTTCCGTCCAATCTGAATCCATTAAGCCTCGTAATTTTTCTGGTAGGGATGAGTTAGTTCCCCTTGAGGCATCTATAGACAGACACACACAAATTTTCAGACAATGAAACCCACTCAAGTTCACCGGTTTGTTTGCATTTAATTGAGGAGGTAAATTGAAATTTACCAATGTTCCATAGCTGGGGTCTGGAAATGCACAACTGTTTGGAAACCTAATTCCTTACTAATTGGATTGGTGGAATATTTGTTTGCCGAACTGATTTCAATCAACAAGATGTTGCCTGCGGTAAAAACCGCGTGCTAGTCCATGCTTTTCTCATCTGAACTACGGGATTGTGTTTGTTTTACTAAATCAAAACAAAAAACCTTATCAATCGGAATCGAATCATCAATTGACGCCGATGGCCGACTTTGCGCACATTTAGAAGCGTGCATCCCGATTACTAGCATGTCAACAACGTCAGTTCAAATTTTCAAATCTTGTGTTGAATGTTTTATGCAATATTGCATCCAACAAACATATCAATCGCTAACGGAACATGCTGATTTTATTTGTTACACTTTTTTGTCGTTCAAACGCAAGAAACTATCTCATCTTTTCGAATTTTCATCAGCGAAAGTGTTTTTTCCCTCGCACTGAGTACACATCCCAGAGTGCTGAGTTTGCAGAGTTTCCCAGTGTTCCATTTATGTTCACTGCGGCAAAAACATGTCCCTCGTATATTACCCATCATGTGCTGACAGCAGGTCTGCAATGGTTTCGACTCACTACCCTTCAGCATACGTGCAGATTCATGCTCAATCTCTCGGAACATCTGACTTGAGATTAAAGTGTGAAGTTTGAAAGTGAGCATTTCATATGCGTTAGAAATCAAAAATTTAAAAAAATGACCCTTTAATGCATTAAGGGTTAGCATCTGCAAGGATTACCATGTTCCGCCCGTCATCGCGAGCGGGGTCTCGGTCAAGGCCATTTTTTCCAGTGCCCGCGGCCATTTTTCGTCCAGCGGTGGGATCAGCTGCTGGAAAGTATTCATGGCAATTACACGAGGTCCATAATTTATCTCACACAGGGGAGGAGGATGAGCAGTTTTTTTTCCACTTTTAAGTGATTATCTCTGCCATATACGATTCTTTTTATGTCAACAATTGCACAGTTTTCGAAATGAATATCACTTCAATTAATACAGCTTTCATGAAAGATTCACAGACCGCTTACAAAATTCCAGAAATAAGTGCCCTTTCCATCGTCCACCACTTACCTAGCAAAGCTAATCCGGCCAATGTAACTAGAGGAAGTGTTATGAATAAAGTTGCTATTTCCCAACTGACTAAATACCTTAGACCAAGTACACTGACCGGCAGGGGCGCCGACTCTGGGGGGGCACGGTACTTTTTGCCCCCCTTAAAATTGGGCAAGGGGGGCAGCCCATACATTGTGCCCCCCCAGAAATTTTGGAAAAAAAATATTCTTATTTTAAATATTAGAAAAAAAATCCCAGAAATAATTGAAAATAATATTTAAAACTGAATTGGAATTGGATAGAATTCTTGTAATCGAATCTGTAAAATAGTTCAAAAACATTTGTTGTTTTCTAAATCGACAACGTTTCATCTATACTACTGTGCTCTCTTATGCTAACTAGGTAGGAAAACCAGCAAGCTTAGTATACAAGAGCAAACTTACGTAAACTCTTACAAAAACAATCATCAAGTTTTCAGACGCAACATTCTGCGATTTGCCATTGTAGATCAGGATTTAGCGAAAATGAACTGAAACGCTTTCCAAAATGGTCATTTGATGACAGCTTTACATTTTAAAAAATGCTGATAAATTCGATATTTTTTGAATAATTTTAGGTAATTTTTTTCTTGATTTCATTTTAAAAAATTGAAAATTTTTGGTCGTATCAAATTGTCATAATGCTTTTTTTGATTTTATTAAAAACCGTTTGTGTATCTTTTTGGTTATTCTTAAATTCTTAAATTCTTAAATTCTTAAATTCTTAAATTCTTAAATTCTTAAATTCTTAAATTCTTAAATTCTTCTTAAATTCTTA
Organism: Culex quinquefasciatus; assembly: GCF_015732765.1. Classification (NCBI taxonomy): domain Eukaryota; kingdom Metazoa; phylum Arthropoda; class Insecta; order Diptera; family Culicidae; genus Culex; species Culex quinquefasciatus. The sequence goes on from NC_051863.1 coordinate 59,266,622, forward strand.
AATTCTTAAATTCTTAAATTCTTAAATTCTTAGGAAATTCTTAAATTCTTAAATTCTTAAATTCTTAAATTCTTAAATTCTTAAATTCTTAAATTCTTAAATTCTTAAATTCTTAATTCTTGAATTCTTAAATTCTTAAATTCTTAAATTCAATTCTTAAATTCTTAAATTCTTAAATTCTTAAATTCTTAATTCTTAAATTCTTAGGATTCTTAGGTTCTTAGGATTCTTGAGTTCTTAGGATTCTTGATTCTTAAATTCTTAAGGTTCTTGGAGTTCTTAGGATTCTTGAGTTCTTAGGTTAATTTCTTGATTCTTGGTTCTTAATTTCTTAAGATTCTTGAGTTCTTAGAGTTCTTGGGTTCTTAGAGTTCTTGGAGTTCTTAGAGTTCTTGAGTTCTTAGTTCTTGGGATTCTTGGAGTTCTTGAGGTTCTTGAGTTCTTAAGTTCTTAGGTTCTTGAGTTCTTTCTAGGTTCTTAGGTTCTTCTTGAGTTCTTGAGTTCTTGAGTTCTTAAGTTGAGTTCTTGAGTTCTTGAGTTCTTAGGTTCTTAGGTTCTTAAGTTCTTGGGTTCTTAAGTTCTTGAGTTCTTGAAGTTCTTAAGTTCTTGGTTCTTGAGTTCTTGAGTTCTTAGATTCTTGAGTTCTTGGAGTTCTTGGAGTTCTTGAGTTCTTGGAGTTGAGTTCTTAGGTTCTTGAGTTCTTAGATTCTTGGAGTTCTTGAGTTCTTGAGTTCTTAGGTTCTTGAGTTCTTGGAGTTCTTGAGTTCTTGAGTTCTTGGAGTTCTTGGATTCTTGGGTTCTTGAGTTCTTGAGTTCTTAGTTCTTGAGTTCTTAAGTTCTTAGTTCTTCTTGGGATTCTTAAGTTCTTAGGTTCTTGGAGTTCTTGAGTTCTTGAGTTCTTGGGATTCTTGAGTTCTTGGGATTCTTGGGATTCTTAGGTTCTTAGGTTCTTAAGTTCTTGGATTGGAGTTCTTGATTCTTGGAGTTCTTGGAGTTCTTAGGTTCTTGGGATTCTTGGGATTCTTGAGGTTCTTGAGGTTCTTGGATTCTTGAGTTCTTGAGTTCTTAAGTTCTTGGGATTCTTAGGATTCTTAAGTTCTTGAGTTCTTGGGATTGGAGTTCTTGGGATTCTTGAGTTCTTGGAGTTCTTGGAGTTCTTGAGTTAGGTTCTTGAGTTCTTGAGTTCTTGAGTTCTTGGAGTTCTTGAGTTCTTGAGTTCTTGAGTTCTTGAGTTCTTGGGATTCTTAGGTTCTTAGAGTTCTTGGAGTTCTTGAGTTCTTGGAGTTCTTGGGTTCTTGGGTTCTTGAGTTCTTGAGTTCTTAGAGTTCTTAGGTTCTTTCTTAAGTTCTTGAGTTCTTGGAGTTCTTGGAGTTCTTAAGTTCTTGATTCTTAGGATTCTTGAGTTCTTGGGATTCTTAGGTTCTTGGGTTCTTAAGTTCTTGATTCTTGAGTTCTTGGGATTCTTGGGTTCTTAGGTTCTTGAGTTCTTGGGATTCTTGATTCTTGAGTTCTTGGATTCTTGGGATTCTTGATTCTTGGGATTCTTGAGTTCTTAGGATTCTTGAGTTCTTAGATTCTTGGGATTCTTGGGATTCTTGAGTTCTTGAAGTTCTTGAGTTCTTGAGTTCTTGAGTTCTTAGTTCTTAGGATTCTTGGATTCTTAAATTCTTAAGTTCTTAGTTCTTGGGATTCTTGGGATTCTTAAGTTCTTGGGATTCTTAGAGTTCTTGGGTTCTTAGGATTCTTGGGTTCTTAGGTTCTTGAGTTCTTGGAGTTCTTGAGTTCTTGGGATTCTTAGGATTCTTGAGTTCTTGGGATTCTTAGGTTCTTGAGTTCTTGGGATTCTTGAGTTCTTCTTAGGATTCTTGGGATTCTTGAGGATTCTTAGGTTCTTGAGTTCTTAAGTTCTTGGGTTCTTAGGTTCTTGGGATTCTTGAGTTCTTGGAGTTCTTAGGTTCTTGAGTTCTTGGAGTTCTTGGAGTTCTTGAGTTCTTGGGATTCTTGAGTTCTTGAGTTCTTGAGTTCTTAGGTTCTTAGGTTCTTGAGTTCTTAAGTTCTTGAGTTCTTAGGTTCTTGGATTCTTGAGTTCTTGAGTTCTTGAGTTCTTAGAGTTCTTGGGTTCTTGGTTCTTGGGATTCTTGAGTTCTTGAGTTCTTGAGTTCTTGGAATTCTTGATTCTTGAGTTCTTGAGTTCTTGGAGTTCTTAGGTTCTTGAGTTCTTGGGATTCTTGGAGTTCTTGATTCTTGGAGTTCTTGGAGTTCTTGGAGTTCTTGAGTTCTTGAGTTCTTGAGTTCTTGGAGTTCTTAAGTTCTTGGGATTCTTGGGATTCTTAAGTTCTTGAGTTCTTGGAGTTCTTGAGTTCTTGAGTTCTTGGAGTTCTTAGTTGAGTTCTTGAGTTCTTGGTTCTTGAGTTCTTGGATTCTTGAGTTCTTGGGTTCTTGAGTTCTTGAGTTCTTGAGTTCTTGGATTCTTAGGTTCTTAGGATTCTTGGTTCTTAAGTTCTTGAGTTCTTAAGTTCTTGAGTTCTTGGGATTCTTAGGTTCTTGGGATTCTTAGGTTCTTAGGATTCTTGAGTTCTTGAGTTCTTAGATTCTTAGGATTCTTGAGGATTCTTGGAGTTCTTGAGTTCTTAGGATTCTTGGATTCTTAGATTCTTAGGTTCTTAGGATTCTTGGATTCTTGGGATTCTTGAGTTCTTAGGATTCTTGGAGATTCTTGGAGTTCTTGAGTTCTTGAGTTCTTGAGTTCTTGAGTTCTTAAGTTCTTGATTCTTAGGTTCTTGGAGTTCTTGAGTTCTTGAGTTCTTAGTTCTTGGAGTTCTTGAGTTCTTGAGTTCTTGATTCTTAGGTTAGTTCTTGAGTTCTTGAGTTCTTGAGTTCTTGAGTTCTTAGGTTCTTCTTTGAGTTCTTGAGTTCTTGAGTTCTTGATTCTTGAAGTTAGTTCTTGAGTTCAGGTTCTTGGGTTCTTGAGTTCTTGGATTCTTGAGGATTCTTAGTTCTTAGGTTCTTAGGATTCTTGGGATTCTTGAGTTTTAATTCTTAGGATTCTTGGGATTCTTAGGATTCTTAAGTTCTTGAGTTCTTGAGTTCTTAGGATTCTTGATTCTTAGGATTCTTGGAGTTCTTGGGTTCTTGAAGTTCTTAGGTTCTTGAGTTCTTAGGATTCTTGAGTTCTTAGGTTCTTGGAGTTCTTGAGTTCTTGGAGTTCTTGGGATTCTTGAGTTCTTGGTTCTTAGGTTCTTAGGTTCTTAGTTCAGTTCAGGTTCTTGAGTTCTTGAGTTCTTGAGTTCTTGAGTTCTTAGGATTCTTGAGTTCTTGGAGTTCTTAGGTTCTTAGTTCTTGAGTTCTTGAGTTCTTGGGATTCTTAGGATTCTTGAGTTCTTAGGTTCTTGAGTTCTTAAGTTCTTGAGTTCTTGGAGTTCTTGGAGTTCTTGGGATTCTTAGGTTCTTGAGTTCTTAGAGTTCTTGAGTTCTTGGTTCTTGGGATTCTTGAGTTCTTGGGTTCTTGGAGTTCTTGAAGTTCTTGGAGTTCTTGAGTTCAGGTTCTTGAGTTCTTGAGTTCTTAGGTTCTTGGAGTTCTTGGGATTCTTAGGTTCTTGGGATTCTTGGGATTCTTGGGTTCTTAAGTTCTTGATTCTTGGAGTTCTTGAGTTCTTAAGTTCTTGGAGTTCTTAGGTTCTTAGGTTCTTAGGTTCTTGAGTTCTTGAGTTCTTGAGTTCTTGGAGTTCTTGAGGTTCTTGAGTTCTTGAGGTTCTTAGGTTCTTGAGTTAGTTCTTGGAGTTCTTAGGATTCTTAGGTTCTTGAGTTCTTAGGTTCTTGAGTTCTTGAGTTCTTGGAGTTCTTGAGTTCTTGAGGTTCTTGAGTTCTTGAGTTCTTAGAGTTCTTGAGTTCTTGAGTTCTTGGGTTCTTGAGTTCTTGAGTTCTTAAGGTTCTTGGGTTCTTAGGTTCTTGAGTTCTTGGGTTCTTTGGGTTCTTGAGTTCTTGGAGTTCTTGGAGTTCTTAGGTTCTTGGAGTTCTTGGTTCTTGAGTTCTTGAGTTCTTAGATTTCTTGGAGTTCTTGGAGTTCTTGGAGTTCTTGAGTTCTTAGTTCTTAGGTTCTTGAGTTCTTGGAGTTCTTAGGATTCTTAGGTTCTTGGAGTTCTTAGGTTCTTGGGATTCTTAGGTTCTTGGAGTTCTTGAGTTCTTAGGTTCTTAGGATTCTTGAGGTTCTTAGGTTCTTGAGTTCTTGAGTTCTTAGGTTCTTGGGATTCTTGGAGTTCTTAGGTTCTTGAGTTCTTGGAGTTCTTGAGTTCTTGAGATTCTTGGAGTTCTTGGTTCTTGGAGTTCTTGGAGTTCTTGGAGTTCTTGATTCTTGGAGTTCTTGAGTTCTTGAGTTCTTAGGTTCTTAGGTTGATTCTTGAGGTTCTTGGGTTCTTGAGTTCTTAGGTTCTTGGGATTCTTGAGTTCTTGGGTTCTTGAGTTCTTGGAGTTCTTGAGTTCTTGAGTTCTTGGAGTTCTTGAGTTCTTGGAGTTCTTAGGTTCTTGAGTTCTTGGGTTCTTGGAGTTCTTGAGTTCTTGAGTTCTTGGGATTCTTGAGTTCTTGGAGTTCTTAGGTTCTTGAGTTCTTGGGATTCTTGGAGTTCTTGGGTTCTTGAGTTCTTGAGTTCTTAGATTCTTGGGTTCTTAGGATTCTTGAGTTCTTAGGTTCTTGGGTTCTTAGGATTCTTGAGTTCTTGAGTTCTTGGAGTTCTTGAGTTCTTGAGTTCTTAGGTTCTTAGGTTCTTGAGTTCTTGGAGTTCTTGGAGTTCTTGAGTTCTTGAGTTCTTGAGTTCTTAGGTTCTTGGGATTCTTGAGTTCTTGGGATTCTTAGGTTCTTGAGTTCTTGGAGTTCTTAGGTTCTTAGGTTCTTGGAGTTCTTGGAGTTCTTAGGTTCTTGAGTTCTTGAGTTCTTAGGTTCTTGAGTTCTTGGGATTCTTGAGTTCTTGGGATTCTTGAGTTCTTAGGTTCTTGGAGTTCTTTCTTAGGTTCTTAGGTTCTTGAGGTTCTTGAGTTCTTGGAGTTCTTGGGTTCTTGGATTCTTAGGTTCTTGGAGTTCTTGGGATTCTTGGAGTTCTTAGGTTCTTGAGTTCTTGAAGTTCTTGGGTTCTTGAGTTCTTGAGTTCTTGAGTTCTTGGGATTCTTGAGTTCTTAGGTTCTTGAGTTCTTGGGATTCTTAGATTCTTAGGATTCTTGGGATTCTTGGAGTTCTTAGGTTCTTGAGTTCTTGGGTTCTTAGGTTCTTAGGTTCTTGGAGTTCTTGAGTTCTTGGAGTTCTTGAGTTCTTAGGTTCTTAGGTTCTTGATTCTTAGGTTCTTGAGTTCTTGGGATTCTTGAGTTCTTAGTTCTTAGGATTCTTGAGTTCTTGAGTTCTTGGGTTCTTGAGTTCTTGGAGTTCTTGGAGTTCTTGAGTTCTTGAGTTCTTGAGTTCTTGGAGTTCTTGAGTTCTTAGGTTCTTGGAGTTCTTGGAGTTCTTGGGATTCTTGGAGTTCTTAAGTTCTTAGGTTCTTAGTTCTTGAGTTCTTTGAGTTCTTAGTTTTATTGAGTTAGGTTCTTGAGTTCTTGAGTTCTTGAGTTCTTAGGTTCTTGAGTTCTTGAGTTCTTGGGTTCAAGTTCTTAGGTTCTTAGGTTCTTGGGATTCTTAGGTTCTTAGGTTCTTAGGTTCTTAGGTTCTTAGAGTTCTTGAGTTCTTAGGTTCTTAAATTCTTAAATTCTTAAATTCTTAAATTCTAAATTCTTAAATTCTTTAAATTCTTATATTCTTAAATTCTTAACAAATTGATGTTAAATTTTCGATTTTTTCTTATTGAATTTTATTGTAATTTCCAAATTTCCGATTTTTTAAATTTCTGAATTTCTACTTTTGATTTCTTAAAATTTTTTAAGCCATGAGTTTTTAATTCGAGTTTTTAAACTTTTTTAATTTTGGAATATTTATTTTTTCTGTTATTTTTTTCAGATTGCAGATTTGAAAAATGTTGTTTTTTTTTAATATTTTCCATTTGCTAAAGTTCTAAATTTTTGCTTTTTACTTTTGTCTTTATTTTTAGAATATTTGTGTTGTTGAATTTTAAATACCTGATCATTTTTATTATTGACTGTTACTTCTGGAAAATAAGTGAGAATATGTCAATTAGAAGGAATTCGCCTTCCAAACATATTAAAAATTCCCCCAATAAACATTCTCAATCACGTTTTAACAAATTATCTTTTTCAAAAAAAATTGATTCCGGATGAAAAAAACTCGAATCACATCGTAATATTCAAATTGGTAAAATTCGTGATATACAATAAACTTAAACATCAAATCGCCACTCTCACGGGACCATCCACAAACCACGTGGACACGGAAATCACCCCCTCGTGGACAACTGTCCATACAAATAAAACTTTTTGTACGGGCGTGGTCGCCCCCAAAGTGTTCACGTGGTTTATGGATGGTCCCCACCTAACGATTTCGGAAAACAACCGTGCCCCCCCAACATTTTGGACTAGTCGGCGCCTCTGCTGACCTGGATAATTTATTCATGGTTGGAGAAAATCTCTTCCCCCCCAGAGTAGTTACTCCTACATGGTTACAGTTATAGTAACTTCATTCATCAGAGTTACTTTTGCCCCTAGTTACGATCTGTTATCACCAGTTGGAAAATCGTGCATATTTTTGGTTTATGTTAATTATTATTTTCTCGCTGAATCCTAATAAGCGCTTATATTTGCGTGAAATGGTTTTAGTTTAAAGCTGCACCATGTTAAGAATTTGTTGTGCATATTTAAAAAAAAATGGAAAACTTTGTACGATTTGTGTTGTTTTGTGTCTGTTAAAAAATATGCAAAAATTGTTATTATTTCCTTTATTCAATATTACAGTTTTGTTTCTGTCAAAATTTTAAAATAATATCGTGGAGATTTTCCCTTATCCCCTTTAAAACGTGGAGCATCGACATGCCTTTAATTTTTGTCTTCCAAGCTCCTTTAGTTTAAGGTTTTACGTCTTTTTTCAATCTGAGCAATTCTCTACGAAATCGATCTTATTTTTTTAATTTTATTTTTTGTATTTATTAATCCGGCTAAAACTTTTTTGATGCCTTCGGTTTGCCTAAAGAAGCTATATAATTTCTATACTAATTTGCCAACTGTCCATACAAAAATGATTTATGAAAATTCAAAAATCTGTATCTTTTGAAGGAAGTTTTTGATCGATTTGGTGTCTTCAGCAAAGTTGTAGGTATGGATAAGGGCGACACTGAAAAAAATGATGCACGGTGATTTTTTTTTAATGATTCACAATTGCATTTTTGGCACTAAAACTTGATTTGCAAAATTCTAGATAGATGTTTACTTACATGCATTCCAATCCCCGAGGTTAGCAAGGTACCGGCCAGGAGCCCCTTATCTTACTGGATAGTTTTACACGCTCATCTAAATATGAAAACATGGTATCTCCCGTATTGGAATATTATAACCGGATGCGAGTCTAGTTCTATTATACGTTTAATTACAGTTAAACAGCAAGATAAGCGTTGTGCAGCCAACCGGAATTGTGCGACCTTTATTGCTAATGCTAATGCTAATGCTAATGCTAAAACTTGATTTGCAAAAAACACTATTTTTCCTTTTTATTTTTTTATATGTTTTGAATTTTGACCGATTTATGAATTTTTGAATCAATACTGTATTTTTTTTCAAAAAAACGAAATATTGGTCGCAAAAATTTTCGTTTTTCTAAGTAAAATCTAATTTGCAATCAAAAAGTACTTAAGTGAAATTTTGATAAAGTGCACCATTTTCAAGTTAAGGCTAACTTTTTTGAAAATAGTCGCAGTTATTGATGTTTAAAAATTAGTGCACATATTTGCCCACCATTGATAATTTTTTTTGAAAAGCTGAGAAAATTCTCTATATTTTGTGTTTTTGAACTTTGTTGATACGACCCTAAGTTTCTAAGATATTGCCATGCAAAGATTAAAAAACAGAAAAAATGATGACTTAGAGTCTCACCCAAACAACCATAAAACAAACAAATATAAAACATTGGTGAAATTTTCCGATCTGAAAAAATGAGACTTAGAGTCTCACCCAAACAACCATAAAACAAACAAATATAAAACATTGGTGAAATTTTCCGATCTTTCCGAAAACAATATTTATTTTTTTTCAATCAAGACTAACATTTGAAATGGTCCAAACATTCAATATTACGTCCTTTTGAAATGTTAGTCTTGGTTTAAAAAATATTGAAAATATGTTTTCAAAAATGTAAAATCTGATTGAAAATGCATAAATAAACCATATTCATTGTAAATATAACAGATAGGCTAATGGATCCGATAATAATTTAAAAAAAAGTTTGAAAAAAGTGTATAGTTTACTCTTTAATGCTTAAAACTTTTGATAGGGTTGTCAGATCTTAAATTTTGTTAGAAATATGAAAGGCATTTCAAAAACCTTTCTTAAAATGTAACATATAATAAAAAATCAACTTTTTCACAATCTTTTGGATTCAAGCCAATATCGTTTCTTTAGTATAACTATTGAAGTTTTTAACTAAACTTAATAAGAGTTGTGAAAAATTTCAGAATTCACATTGCAAAATGTCGGTACCACTTGCCTAGAATGTCTCCAAAGACCATTCACCTGATAAAAAAACGCCCAATTAGAAGCTAACCTTACTTGAAGATACCCTTATCTTTTTAAAAAAATAATTAAATCTGCAATTCCTGTCTTTCAAATCCGTGGACTTGGACTTGGACTTGGACTTGGACTTGGACTTGGACTTGGACTTGGACTTGGACTTGGACTTGGACTTGGACTTGGACTTGGACTTGGACTTGGACTTGGACTTGGACTTGGACTTGGACTTGGACTTGGACTAGGACTTGGACTAGGACTTGGACTTGGACTTGGACTTGGACTTGGACTTGGACTTGGACTTGGACTTGGACTTGGACTTGGACTTGGACTTGGACTTGGACTTGGACTTGGACTTGGACTTGGACTTGGACTTGGACTTGGACTTGGACTTGGACTTGGACTTGGACTTGGACTTGGACTTGGACTTGGACTTGGACTTGGACTTAGACTTGGACTTGGACTTGGACTTGGACTTGGACTTAGACTTGGAATTGGACTTGGACTGGACTTGGACTTGGACTTGGACTTGGACTTGGACTTGGACTTGGACTTGACTTGGACTTGGACTTGGACTTAGACTTGGACTTGGACTTGGACTTGGACTTGGACTTGGACTTGGACTTGACTTGGACTTAGACTTGGACTTGGACTTGGACTTGACTTGGACTTGGACTTGGACTTGGACTTGGACTTGGACTTGGACTTGGACTTGGACTTGGACTTGGACTTGGACTTGGACTTGGACTTGGACTTGGACTTGGACTTGGACTTGGACTTGGACTTGGACTTGGACTTGGACTTGGACTTGGACTTGGACTTGGACTTGGACTTGGACTTGGACTTGGACTTGGACTTGGATAATTAGCGCATTAAAATGATGAAATCCTGTATGCGATTCGCTAGAACCATAAAATGTACGCATCCACCGCGGGATTCGATGACAAATAGAAAAATGAGACATCCTATTACTCACTTATCTTTTGGTATTCTCTGCGTTGCTTGTAGAAGCATTTTACATATGACCATGAGCATGAGCATGAGCATGAGCATGAGCATGAGCATGGTTGACTGCCAATGAGCTGCTACTCCGTTATTGACAGATCAGCTGAAGTTAAACAATGAATCAAAAATGATCAGTGGGAGCCAACCATCCGTTCACTGTTTAACCCCTGAAGACCCCGACTTTATTAGTCAATACCGGCGCCCTCCCAAGAAGCCTGCAGTTCAACAAAAGGGAGGAATGTTAGTCCGATAGTTGAAGTTGCAGACTCATCAAGCACATAGTTTTTCGCTATATACTTGTTGATACCGCTTGAGACCGTTGAATCCACAGCATCTCCTTCAAGCATCACGTGATTAATTTTTTTGGGTTAGTGGGATAAGGTATTGGCTTTTCGATGCCTCCCGAGCTACGACGCTATGGGGAGGACTTTCATAACAGACCCGTCGGCGAGCCTTCCGAGCAACGATGCTATGGGAAGGTCTTTCTGGTTAACACACAAAATCACTCACACACAGTTATTTTGCTCCACTATCAACTCAACGATCCAAATTGTCAGTGCGTCTTTCGTTCATTATATAGAATTGGCTTTTTCACCGCAAACAAAATTAAACCTTATTCGAAAAATTTAAACACAATCCACCCGACGCCGTGCCTTCCGATCAACGATGATATTGGAAGGGCTTTGAAAATCACAAAAGAAATCACTTTTCACTCCGCATATTTTTTACGACCACGCGCTCCCTTTGCCAATTATGCACTCTGCACTCGAACAGCGACACAAAAGAGAGGGAAAATAACACGAAAAAACAGGACTGCACGTCCCCACAAGCACCGCACTACTGATGCCATTATTTAATTATGATGGCCAACCACCCCATGCACTCGAACAGCGACACAAAAGAGACGGAAAATAACACGAAAAAACAGGACTTCGCGTCCCACAAGCACCGCACTACTCTTGCTTGTAGAAGCATTTTACATATCGTGATTTACACAGCAAAAAACCCGATTGTAAAATCGCATGCAAAAGCATGCACATTATCTTCGTCAAAATAAACACTTAATATTACACACTGCATGTACATTTTTTGCAAAAACAAAAAAAAAGTAGCAACCGACGGGAATCAAAGTCAGCACCAACAATGAGGACTGGCGCCTTAGCCCACTCGGCCATCATACCAATGAAACGCTGTGAGGATAAACGCATATATGAGCTTGACATTTCGGCCAAGTAGGATTCCCATACTGATGGGCTACATATTTTAGGGTGTAAAATTACATAGAATTGCATAAAATAATGCAATATTTATTTTACACCTAGGCCTTTTACACACAGCTGGATTACTACTTTTTTAGCTGTGTATTTTTCATCTCAATTCACTATTTCTGGACCCTGAATTCAGAACCATCATTGACATTTATTGCCCGAAGAGTGAAGAACACCTTCTACGAAACTATTTGAAGAATGCACCCATTGAATCTTAGAATAAGAAATTAAGCGCATCACAATTTGAATAATTCTGTACCCTCCTCTAAATCTTCTCAGAAAATCCCGCAAAGCTCTCTTGAAGAGGTAAGAAGATGCTGGATCTTCCAAGAATCACCACTAACCACCGTAAACATCCACGCCTCTTTCTCTCTCTTCCGGAAGCTTGTGGTCCAGCCTCTACACCGGAAGAACCGCAGGACGGGACGTTAAAATTAATTCCATTTGTTCCGCACACACACACACATCGGCCAAAAGTCACACCGCCATCACAAACGATGATCTTTTCCGAAGAACTTAATTTTAAACTCGTACGGCAGAGGTTTGGCAAAATGGTTGAGGTGACAATTTCGGGGTCGGTTTCCTGCGGTTCTCTCCCTCTATGATGATGCATTCCTCCGACTGGAAGGAAGAAGCCTGGGCCGTGACATAAGCCTTTTGTGACACGTCCCAACAAAAAAAATGGGTCACAGATATTTGACTTTGGCCCGCCCGAGGGGGCACGTAAGGTACCCATCAGCCCAAAGGCCAGATCTAATTAACGGATGGCGCAAACGAGCAGAATGTGCAGTCACTTTCAGCCGCGCGGGAACTTCTCCTTCGCGAAGTGGCCATTATCTGTGCCGAAAATGAAAAGGTCGCGCTTGCCGGGGGAGGTACTACAGCGTGGAAATGGATTTATAATGGGCATAAAATAAGGATGTGCCTTAAGAAAAGAAAACGGGGCAAATTATGTTTTTGCCGCGAGGCCCAGGAATGCAATTCATGAGATCACGAGAGAAGCAGTTTTTAAATAATAATTAACATCAAATCGTTCGTAAAATGTTGCAAACCTTGGAATTAGAATTGCTAGCAACATTTGGTTGTAGTGCTAGTCTTGCATGCAAGATTCATCCAACAAAAGGCTGCCACCTGGTGGCGAATAGCGAAATCTGATTCCAGATTGTTTTTGGCATCGGAAGGGGAATTCACAAGAATTTCATCTGCATACTTTGCTAGGCCATATACCTAGATTTTCACAGCAAATACTTGAACTATTTCGCAACTCTGCTGTGCAAGAGTACCTGCTGTGACTCTGAGGTTCCAGCAGCCGTACACCGGGAATGCAATTTGTATGGCATATCGATTATGTAAATTTATAACGCTCATTTAATATGCGTTCGCCTGAATAGTGATGAGCAGAAAGGTGTGCTTCCGAAATCTATCTGCCTAATGGGATTGAACAGAAAATCAATTCAGGTGCAAAACACTTCAAACTGCTTCAAGATTCATTCAAGCTTAACCAGCAAAAAAAAAAAACAAACCGAAAAGGACACTTTTATAGCGACCGCCATAATGGCGTCAAGTGTCATCCCGAGCATCAATCCCAGGGTTACCATAAATCTTGTCTGGATTACGCCATAGCGATGCCACCCAGAAGAAACATTTCCGCGCCGTTGGGACATTTTTAATGGATCCCGTGAGGGTCATCGGAGCGCGTGACCGGGACACCTGGACCACAGCGATGGCTGGCTCCGCGCAGTGTCGGTCATTTGTCTGACAGGATTCTGTTTTATGGGGTGTCGAAATGCAGCTTTGGGAGAATTTGAACGAAATGTTGCGGGATTATTACAAAAATTGGACAAAACTAGACGATTCAACTCCGGATATAGTTCAAAAGCACAACCTCTAACCCTAAAAATCCTAAATGACAGGCCACTGTTGCACCCAGTTGCACTCTCTAACTCTCTCTCTCTCTCTCGCTGCTGCACACAAGGTGATAATGAACTGTGTCCACGAGACACCGTGTCACCCTGTCACCATCATCAAATATGGCATTAATTACACGCTCGCGTAGCTTGTTAACTCGAGTGATGGACTGTTGAGGGTTTTCTTCGTCACGTCGGTGTGGAGTTTGTTTTTCTTCTCTCCCGGTTACGTGTGATCTAATAACTCAGGATTGACCCTGGAAAAATATATGTTTGTAAACGTTATGTATATAAATGAATATATTTATTTTTATTTTTTGTTGAAAATGGATATTATTTTTTTTTTCGTAAAGAATCCACGATTTGTGAAATTTGTCATCACTCTTAACAGTTTGATGATTGATGATAATCTGAATAATCAAATAATTTCATCAAAAAAGAGAAAAAGCATTTCAAGAAATAAAATAAAAATCACAAATCTCATGAAATTCAAGAAATTAAAAAAAAAATCTTAGAATCTCATGAAATTCAAGAAAATAAAAAAAAGAAATCCAGCATATTAAAGAAATTCTAGTCATTTTCTTAATCCTAGAATATAAAATTACAAGAAATTTCGAGAAATAAAAGAAAAAAAGAAATTTAAGAAATCCCAACAAGTTTGAAAAAAATATTAAGAAAATATAGATGCTTAGGAAATTCAAAAAGTTTTAGAAATTCAAGAAATTTAAAAAAATATATGATTTTTAGAAATTCTAGAAGTGCAAAAAAACTCTAAAAAATTAAATTTTTTGAAATTTTAAAAAAATTAAGATTTTCAAGAAATTCAAGAAATTTAAGAAATTCAAGAAATTCAAGAAATTCAAGAAATTCAAGAAATTCAAGAAATTCAAGAAATTCAAGAAATTTAAGAAATTCAGGAAATTCAAGAAATTCAAGAAATTCAAGAAATTCAAGAAATTCAAGAAATTCAAGAAATTCAAAACATTCAAGAAATTCAAGAAATTCAAGAAATTCAAGAAATTCAGGAAATTCAAGAAATTCAAGAAATTCAAGAAATTCAAAAAATTCAAGAAATTCAAGAAATTCAAGAAATTTAAGAAATTCAAGAAATTCAAGAAATTCAAGAAATTCAAGAAATTCAAGAAATTTAAGAAATTCAAGAAATTTAAGAAATTCAAGAAATTCAAGAAATTCAAGAAATTTAAGAAATTCAGGAAATTTAAGGAACTCAAAAAATTCAAGAAATTTAAAGAAATCAAAAATTCAAGAAATAAAAAAAAATCTAAAACTAAATAATTTCGTAAAAAAAAAAATTAAAAAATTTAAGAAAATCAAGAAATTTAAGAGTTTCATGTCATCAAAAAATGTCGAAAAATTTAAGAAATTCAAAATAAAGAAATTTAAAAAAAAAAACAATAAATTCAAGAAATTAAAAAAAAATAAGAAATTCAAAATTCTAGAAATTCAAGAAAATTTTAAAAATTCAAGAAAATAAAAAAAATAAGAAAATCAAGAAATTTAAGAGTTTCAAAAAAAATCAAGAGTTTTAAAAATCTTGAAATAAAAAATCCAAATCTGGAGGTTTTTTTTTGAAAAGGTCCAATAAACCAAATTTCCAGTTTTTGCTTTTTGGGCGTTTTTGAAACCGCCTTGAGTCAGGGGTACTAAAAAACACCCAAAAGCAAAAACAGAAAATTTGGTTTATTGGACCTTTTCAAAAAAAAGAACTCCAGAATTATTAAAAAAGCCAAGAATTAAATAATATTGTTCCAGATTATTGTAGAAATTGTTTTTGAACACCCCTGATTTAAAATTTGTTTTATAGGAATTTATAAAAAAAATCATGAAATATGAAAATAACAAAAAATTATCAGAATCATAAAATTAAAAAAAATAGAAAACAAAAATTAAAATTCAGAAAATCCTACAAATTCAAGAAATTTATTTGTTGTACTCAAAAAATTTAAATATGTAAAAGATAAAATAAAAATACAATAATTTTGTATTAAAACATTTCAACATTTTAAAAACATCAAAAAATCTCAAAATTGCAAAAAATTATGAAATTTGCCTAATTCACGAAATTAAAAAAAAGTCTGGAAGAATGAAGTGATCAGAAATAGTATTTAATTGGGCGTGCTTTTAATTTGTACATACAGGGCTTTTGGCGGCCCAATAATTTTGTTAAAATTGCTTTTTTTGTTGTTCACAACGACAATGCTCATATTTTTACGAACACAAGTGACAAAACAATGATTTTCAATTATTTAAAAATCTACATTGCTTATCTTAGTCAAAATAATCCCCACTGAAGAAGAATCCAGTTTCAAAGATTACTTCTTAAACCACTTTCTATTCCATCAATGTTTTACTCACCACCAACTAGTACCTACTGCCATCAAAACCGAACAACAAGTCTCAGCCCGAGCACTTGACGGTGGCGTTGCCGCAAAGGCACTCAAAGATTCCAATTTCCAACCAAACTCTTGGGAAAAAGTTTGCCGTGCCATTGAACCAAACACCGACGGGCAGCCGGTCACGTGTTTGTTGCTTTCAAGTTCTGTTGGAGCGTTTCTTTGCCGGTTTCGCAACAAATTCTTCAACCCGGTTGGAGGATTTAAAGGGAGCGGGACGGTGAACATTTTCTCGTAAAACTATGATAGACTTTTTTTAACGATTTGATACGTGAAGGAACGACTCAGCGGAGCCATCAGGACCTTCCGGCTGATGCCCATTCGTGACATCTGTTGGCACGTATAAAGCTTCCATTCAAGCTGGAGACAACTTTTTAATTGCCTGTAAAAAGTGCAATTAAAGACGAGTGTTGTAGATTTAACTGTAAGGAATCTCCAATAAAAATAAATATTATTTAATATTGAAACGAAATTTCGCCATAACCATTTCAGCCCTGCGTTTGACAGTTGAGTTTGTGTCAGTCGCACCAAGGTCACTGCATAAGAGGTGAGGAAGATATCTGTCAAACGCAGGGTTGAATCCACTCCTTGATCCACTCGCTTGCTCTGATGTAACCTTACCCCGTCAGATCTTCGCGTCATTCCGTCACCGGAAGTCTGAGTTGAGCTTTGCCCGCGCGCATTCCAGAACATTTCGCTGACGACGGTGCAATCGATCGGGACGTTGAGAACCGTTGTTGATGTTTACAAATCGGTGGCCCGGTAAAGATGAAGACGCAAACAGGAAGAAAACACGAAAACAGCCGAGGGGCAGGCAAACATTCCTCGCCGCTTGCTGTGATATTCGCGCGAATGCATCAACTGTGGTTGCACTCCGGTATGATTCAGCGACCTTGGCTTGCTGGGATGTCGGATTTTGTAACTGTTATTTGATTTGTGTGGGCCGGAAGTGCTGCCAGCAGCAGATTGTAATCGATTTATGGCGGTAAATTGCACACAATTGGCCAAAGTCCCTTCATCTGCGACCAATGGAACATTGCCTCGGCGGCTTTTGGCATTCTTTCAGATTCTGGCAAACACTTTGTTTACTCTCTTATGTATCATCGCCCCGACGGGTACTGCGCGGGAGCAGTTCCGTATAATCTGCCAAGAATCTTTCAATTCGCACTCAGGGTTCCCCCTAATTTATTGTGTACTGTACCGGCAGGTTTTGGCGTTCACGTTAGGCTGGTTCAACGAGTTCAAACTGTTTACAGCGCAACCTAACCTAGAATTGAATAGCCGGTTTGACAGCTACCCGTCGGTAGCAACAAGTTGAATCAGTCTACTCTCCCTTGAAATGCTCTAGTGCCCTATTCTTCCGGCAAAATACTAACTAAATGTCATATTTACACCAACCTGCACTCGTCTCCCAAGAAAAAACGTGTTTTTGGCGAGTGTCGCCATTTTTCCGTCCTGCCACGTTAAGGTGAAGCGCGAACGTTAATATTTTCATTAGACAAACCCATTCAATTCCGCGCGGGCCCCTTCTCATTCTTTTGTCATCCAATCTGGAACAATTTGCTGAACGTCGGAACTGGCGTCGTGTCACCATTATTGGATTACAATACACAATCTTGTCTCCGCAAAACCAGGCTTTCGTAGAGTTACATCTTCCGTCGGCCTAACTGACGGGATTTCGTACTCGGCGAGTTGCCTCAGTACATAAGGAAGAACCTTGACGGTCGGTTTTTGACCTGATTCGGAAGCTTCTAGAAGTTATGTCACGCGTGTTCGTTCTCGTGCACGCGCTGATAACCCCTGCGTCTGACAGAGATAGCACCTGACAGAGGTCATTTATGCAAGAGTCCGGTTGAGAACCGACGATCAAAGTAGGCTGGAACTTGAGAAAGAGTTAGAACAATAAGAAGATTGAGTCAGACGAGATGTGTTTATAGATTTTGTTCTAAAACTGCCTTTGTGCGCAGTAATCGTTATAAGTTTGACAGCTACTTGCCATGAGTTCTTACATAGAAAATCAGTCAAAGTGCACCGTCAACCTGGTATTGATATAATATAAAAGTGTGTATTTGTTCCAGTTTGTTTTGTGGCGCGTTCGTTTGAAGCTGGTTTAGCCCAAATGCACTCTACACGACAAAGCATGTAAGCGTTATTCTTTTGTATTCGTGGAGTAACATCACTAACCTAAGATTGATATCATTAGAGCATCTCCACCGTCGGTGAGCAAATCAAGTGCCAAGGTTGATTCAGTTCTAACTCTTCTAAAGCTTCTAAGCAACGTTTTGTGCAAATCCCGCACAAGGCCAACACTCGGACTGCCCGTAATTATAATTGCCTAACCTTCTTCCGTCAACAACCCTGAAAGTGAAACGGTCTCAGTTTCGCACAGTCCCATCCAAGAGCCTCTTCTATTAATCGGCACCATGTTTACTCGCTGATAATACACCTCAACCAAGCCATGTGTGTGCCCATTCGGCTCGCGCGCAGAGATTGCTATCGGAACCAGTTAGTTACTCCAGGACCACCGCAGCCGAGAGCGTACTATACGGACGCACATGGTGGACCATGCTGGGCCCACTTGAAGTCGCGTTATCACTTTCTGTTGTGCCGTTTGCAAACACCGGTGGTGGTGGTGATGGAGTCCTTATCAACAGCTGACAGTGACGACGGATGACGTTTTTGTGGAGGGCACCGCAACTAGACTGGGTTTGATACAAATGGTTGGGATTTGATACGAGTTCGGATGGGTTTGGCGTGGCGTTATCCAGACGACCTTGTGACGTAATCGAGTGTATCGATAGAGTTGATTGTGCAAAAAATGGTTACTTGCGGACTTGAGGACTAGAGGACTTGCGGTCATGAAATCTGGAATACTTGGTGAATTGATTTGAAGTCTAGAAATGCTATTAAGGCGAAAAGTCTATTAAGAAACTCTCTATCAAAACCGGAATTGGATTTTATTCGTATTTTTTTATTTTGCTCAAACTTTGTGGGGGCCTTCCCTATGACCTACATACAAAGGCAAAGAAGCTATTTTGTGTCATTGGTTCACTCATACAAGTCTCCAAACAATTTAGGCAGCTGTCCATACAAAAATGGTGCGTAAATATTTAAACAGCTGTAACTTTTGAGTGAATTTTCTGATCAATTTGGTGTCTTCAGCAAAGTTGTGGCTATTGTTGTGGACTATTGAGAAAACTCGTACACGGAATTTTTTTGCCGATTTTTTAATTATTATTTTTTTCACAAAAACTCAATTTCCCACAATCCGTATTTTTTTGATTTTCAAGATTTTTTGATATGTTTTGGGAGACAAAAACCCGCAACTTTTGAGCTATAGAGAAGTATAGCCACCGATTTTAACGAAATATTTGCAGTTTTTCGATTGTTAAAAATAGTGACCGTGAGTGACCATTTCTAAAAACATTTTTTTTTTTTTTTTTGAAAATTTGCTCTAAAATTGTCAAAGAGACATTGAAGATTTGACCTCTGGTTGCTGAGATAAATCTGCTTAAAGAAAAAAAACATGAAAATTGAAGTTTTCTAAGTCTCATTCAAACAACCCACCATTGTCGATATCTCAGCAATGTTACAACATGAAACATTCGTGAAATTTTTTCGAAAACAATATGATGATTTTTCTTCAATTAAGACTAACATTTTATCCTTGGGCATGAGTAAGGACCTCGACGCCGTTAGCAATGTTGGCTTTAAAATAAAATTTCGTGATAATATCACTTCCCCCCCAGCCAACATTTTTGCCATGCAAAGCGGGCCTCGACGCTGTGTCTAGGTTTAATTCCTAGCTAGGAGCCATCAGTGTCTTAAGAGGTGGTCCCAAGGCCGAGTAGGAGTTCATGAAGCAAATTAGTCGTCTCCCACCCCTTTTAAATTGAAAAAATGAACTCTGAAACCAGCGCTTACTCACAACAGAAACAGAGGCCTCTTCTAGGCATTGTAGGATAGAATAGATTTTGAAATTTATTTAAAAAAAAATATTATTACGTAGCATTTTGATATGTCAAAATTTCCATAGAGTCTCGGTCAATCAATAGTGCGATGATATCGGACAAAATTCGTTAATCTGTTGAACTAACGGTTTTCGGATTATGGTTGTATCGACCATTGTTGCGAATCGAGGGTCTACTGGAGCCTTGACGATCAAATGGAGCCTAACATTTCAAAAGGGCGCATGGGTTTTGTGAACAGGAGTGTGTCTCCTTCACTCAAATGACAGTTTACATAAGGTATAATAGAGATGCACTCTTGTTTGCAAAGCTCTATGCCCTAATGAAATGAATGGCATGAAATAGTCGTCTTAATTACTAGTGTTCAACTTATGAACTGATCATTTATGTTTATTGGTTTTTGGAAGCGGCAAGACTGGTTTAAAAACAAGATCCTTTACCTTATTTGGCGTTATAATAAAACATTCGGGGATTTGAGATTAAATTTACTTTCAGACAGTTTAGTTTAGGTTGTTGATTAAAATTAGATAGTTTTCCGTAGATGAATAATTGGACTTAAATGATTAGTTGATTTGAACGAAGTGTAACATTTCATTGGCAGATCTGTTTCTAGTTGTAATGTACGACAAGACTATTGACGGACATGAAAGGTCGGCAGTTAGTTTTCATCTTTTTTTCTCTAGTATTTTTTATTTCTTTTAAATTTGGAATACATCATAGGTTTCTTTTGCATAGATCTCCGATTAGTTACATTTTCTTATTTAATTAACTAATAATTTAATTTATTCCGGGCCTTCTTACTTTGAATCACAATTTCAGATTTTCTTTATTCAGTGTTAAACTTAGATTACCGTAACTGTTCAAATCATCCAAGTTCTTACTACTCACATCAACACTAATTTTCTTTCACCTCCCCCCTCCCGATCCCCTATATCTTCCGGTGGTGTTCATTTGGTATGCAATACTAGTTCGGCCACTACCCTTTTTTCCACAAGAAACCGGACTTGGACTGACTTGAGGCCGCGTCCCCCACCTTGCTCCGTAAAACGAAAACGAAAACGAATTAAGACTAACATTTTAAAAGGGCCAAACATTCAATATTACAAATCTGTAAAGTACTTTCGCTTACAAATTCAGTTTTACATAAAAGATTGAGGTCATTTTTTTCGTATTTTGGGAAATTGAGTTTTTGTGAAAAAAATGTTTATTAAAAAATCGGCATTTTTTCTGTGTGCCTTTTTTTTCTCAACAGTCCTCAACAATACCTACAACTTTGCCGAAGACACCAAATTAATCAGAAAATTCTCTCAATAGTTACAGCTGTTGAAATATTTACGTACCATTTTTGTATGGACAGCTGCCAAAATTGTATGGAGACTTGTATGGGTAAACCAATGACATAAAATAGCTTCTTTGGTAACAAGGAAGGCCCCCACAAAGTTTGATCAAAATAAAAAAAATACAAAAAATAAAATAGTCGAAATCGGCCGATTTCGTAGAGAGTTGCTCTAATAAGAACATAAACGCTAGACGAATATTTCTGTAGTTATTTTTTGATAAGGTCCAAAAAAAACAAATTTCCAGTTTTTGCTTTTTGGGTGGTTTTTAAAACCGCCTTGAGTCAGGGATAATAAAAAGCACCCAAAAAGAAAAACTGAAAATTTGGCTTATTGGAAAAAACTCCAGATTTGATGAATGTTTGGATGACGTTTGGAGACTTGAAACTTTTATAAACAGTTAGATTTTAGAAAGATTATAAACGTTTTTTTTAAATTTATATTTATTCAAATTTCTTTTCCATGTACATTCATTCAGTTAAAATATTATTGAGTGTCCAATCACAAACGATGACTTTTCACCTCAATTTTAAATACTAGCAACTTTCATTTATTCATGAAATATTGTAGCTTTCGCTATTCAGTGATTTCAAATGTAGGAGGTCCTACATGTACAAAAGGGAAAAGCGATACCTTAAAACTAACTTATAAACTATATAAAGAACGGATCAATGCAGCTGAAGACTGCAATGATTTTTGTCGAAATGCATCAATTATCTTATTGGACATAACATCCAAAGTGTCAACTTCGGCTAATTGATGAAGTTCACTGGTGCTGAACCAGGGAGGAAGTTTCAGAATCATTTTCAGAATTTTGTTAAGATTATAAACGTGAGAATTTGAACACATTAACTTGAATGCCTGTAGACTTGAGCCTGAGGATTTGTATACAGAATTTTGGAAGCCCAAAATTAGGTGACTTTGATAGATTTTTTGAAACTCTCTGGGACTTATGCAGACTTTTGGATTCTTGGAAATATTTATTTGATCTGAAAATGGTTGAGATCTAAGACTTTGGAGACTTTTGGACGCTAAAGACTTCGAGACTTTTGAGACTCGAGATTTCGTTTAAAAGGTTAGCGGATCCATCAAGCGACCTATCGCAAGATGTGTAATTAAAAGACCTTTCCGTTGAGCCTAAAAGATTGAAGATTTGATAATCCTATCAAAAGTGTATTAATGTGAGGAAGGTATCAACCCCCTTAAAGTGGATAAAGTAAGGTTTTTGCTGTAAAATCATAAACTTTATTCAAATATTTCATGAAATCATGAACTTTATTCACGTTTAGAAGTGAAATCGGACATGGCAAGTTATGCATTTATATTCACGGCTTCCGGACTATTCGTTTACTGAGGAAAGCTATAAAATCACTCGAAAAACGAACTTTTTAGTTAGACCTCCTAGACCTACCTTCATTTGTACATATCGACTCAGAATCACCAGCTGAGCAAATGTCTGTGTGTTTGGCTGTATGTAGATATGTGTACCAAATCAATGTCACTGGAATATCTTGTCACAGGCTCAACCGATTTTGGCCGGAATGGTTTTAATCGATCCGTCTTAACGTCCCCTAAGTTGCTATTAAAATTCATGCAGTTTTATCATGTATTTAAAAAGTTATGTTAAAATTTTTTTTAATATTAAATTAAAATTATGGTAAAAAGGGTGGTTTTTTTCATGAAACCCTCACAGAAGGCATATGAGAAGACCTTTCTTGTGGATTAAGAATTTTCAAGATCTAACAAGCAGTTTAAAAAATGGTCTGAATTTACATAACCTCAAATGGTCCCGTCTGATCGCCACGTATAAAGCCTTTTAGAAGGATGCCATTTTCCTGAAAGGCGGTGTCTGTATAATCTTGACAAAAAGTCTGTAGGAAGTCTATTTTTTTACTCGTCACTTATTTTTATTAGGACCTCTTAGCTGCTGCGATCACGTTAGGGGAGATCCATAAACCATGTGGACACTTTAGGGGATTATAATCACTCTAGAAATGAGAGGAAGGCACTAACTACCTAAAGGTGGATTAAGTAAAGTTTTTTTTTGTAGAATAAAGGTTTCTTAAATGACGTCCTAGCTTCATCAAAAATGTAAAAAAATATTGGAAAGTAACAGACTTCAGATTTCTGAATTGATTATGACTATATAGAAAATTGAAGACTTTATTAAGTAAAAGTCCCAATGACCTGTAAATTTTTAAACAATTAAAAAAATAGACTTATAGGATTTTAACGTTCTGGGGACTTGACCTCATAACAACTTTCGGAAATCTCGAATACTCGACAACCGATACGGTACAATAACGATGAAAACACCCGGAAATTAATTCGCAATCGATCTCCTCTCACCACGACAATAGCGCTCGTTTATGATTGATGGTGCTCAAAAATAAATCACAATATTATGAGGCCGCACTCGAATTCCCAGTCATTTATTCAAATTTATTGACTATCGGTATCGGTTTCTGTGTACGAGAGCAAAAACGCACCTCTCAAAGTGGGGATGAAGGGGGGGGACCATGGGTTACCAGGTACAAATCCCAACAAATAATGCTATTAATTATCGCGTTATCAGTTTCATTAGTTCGAAACAGGCAAAAATGACCGGAATACACTCACACACATTTAGGGGAGGAGCCCGTTTCACGTGTCATTTCCCGGTAGAAACCGATTTCGCACACATCCAGTTGGACAACACTCACTCCAGAGGGGAAGATAAGCTGGAGAGTCATTGTACGACGGTGTGTACGGAGAAGCGTTATCGTAATCACTATCTGAGCTTATTGGGAGGCCCATTATGTATGGGGGGGACTATAGAACATTCCGTCCAAGTGATTGAGTGTGTTACTATATCTCGGATCTACGAGGGTAGCGCGACCTGTTGTTGCACGTTTGGCAAACTTGTTCAAAATGTATAAATAACTTTTTCCACTGCATTAGCTATTCAAAATTATTATCTCAACGAAAAAAAAACGTTAACAGGATGCTTCCGAACAAACCGGGTTTTGTTGCCTCCGTGCTCATGACCTAGCGCAACATTGTTGGGATGCTCGGGCCGTGCTAATGGAGCTTTGCTTGGCGGGATGAATCTACCTAGCTTTTTCGTTATTCTTTCTCAGATTTAATACAATATAAATATTTAGTTGTCCCTTCCGCTGGTGCATAACTTTACATTGCTATATTCAACAAAATCATCAAACTCATATTGCCAACATTTTTAACCGTTTTTTTCTAATCAACTAACCCATTTTGAACACCTGTTTTTCGAAAACTTCAATTATCTTTTTGTCTGTTATTCTTCTTTTTTAAATAAGTACTTCTCTTATTTAAAAAAAAACTCGTTATTTCCACGCATGAATTTCAATTTCTAGTAATTTTTTTTTGTTTAATTTTGAAATATGTTTGTCGTCACTCTTAGATTTCTATTACAGTTTTAGGAAAATATTGAAATAACATCGGTCTTTGTTTTACTGTTTTATTATTTAGAACAAGAATTTGGGTTTTTGGTACGGTATGTCCACGCATCCACCTCCCCTGTAGGTTTTATGAAATTTGATCCATTCACACAATCCTTTCTGTGGTTCAAGCGTTATTTTCAAATTATTTTCTCAATTTCATTTTTATCGTACTCCCAGATATCTCAAAATTACTTCAAAATAAATTTAAATCATTGAAAATTGTGTCGTAAATGTGAACCGTAACCGGGATAACATTGATATGTTAAAGCTTTTTTGTAAAATTAAAAATATGAATTAAATACGAACGGAATGGTATTAAACCTTACTGAGCTTGATTTGATAGAGAAGTGTTCTGAGTACCTAAAGAAGCAGTTTTAAAATAAGTTTAATAAATAGGTTAATTTCAATATGCTCAATGTTTTATCGTTTTCTAAATAAAAAAGAGTTCAAATCTAGAACGGACTGCAGTATTGGATTCTTTGAACGATTTTACACAAAGATCAGTTGAAATTGATTTCTAAGTTACAAGTTTTAAGTGTTATTGAAACAGGTTTAAAAAATATCTTCCGAAATATCTAAAGAACAAATTTCAAAGCAAATGTGATTTTTTTATTATGCTTCAAAATTAGTTTTGATGGCAACAAATATTTATATTTGAACAATTCCATGTTAAATAGGGAATCGGTTGTACTCGACCATCTCCGATTTTAATGAAACTTTGTAGACATGTTATCCTACGCTTATATAAGCCCTTTTTGTGTATATGGAGTCAGTTACACTCAATAATTGAGATTTAAGAAGGGCGTAAGTGTTTTAACTATTATTGTATTTCGTAATTTAAATATTGCTGTATCTCGAAGCCGTTGCTTTGTATCAAAAAGTGGTCAAAGACAAACTTGTAGGAAATTTGACGAGCTTTCCGGAAAAAATACACTGAAATAAAAAAAACACGCCGCTTTTATGAGATTGTTTGATTTTTAAGTTTAAAAGTCAAATTTAAAAGCGAGCCCACGATTTTTTTTCGTTCAAACTTTTTGTGAAAATAGCCTAAGATGTTACAAAAAGACTCACGAAAAATGCAGAATGGAGCAACTCACCTAAAAAAATAGAATAAATATTTACTGAACTGTTTTTTTTTTTCAAAAGTGCTCTAAACATCAAATTTTCAAAAACCGAACACGAGAGACGATTCTTCAGGCAATTTTACATAAAAGTCTCCATATTGACCATTGTCCTAAGTCCAATCCTTGTGAAGTTACAGCGGTTTTAAAAATAAAAATGTTGAAAAAATAGGTTTGTTTTATGGTTTTTGGCAATTTCTGACAGACTTGTTTTTCAGTCTCGAAAAAAATGTTTACCGGAAAGCTCGTCCAATTTCCCATAAGATTGTCTTTGACCACTTTTCAATTGGATGTATGGACTTACAGATATAAGCTAATGTACTATCCAGGTTACTATACTACACTGAAAAAATATTATGTTTTCAGTTTTGAGCAATTTGATTAGCTTATATCTGTAAGCCCATACACCCAATTGAAATGTGGTTAAGGACAATCTTATGGGAAATTTAACGAGCTTTGCGGTAAAAATATTTTCGTGACTGAAAAACAAGTCTGTCATACAGAAATTGCCAAAAACCATCAAACAAACCTATTTTTTCAACATTTTTATTTTTAAAACCGCTGTAACTTCACAAGGATTTGACTTAGGACAATGGTCAATATGGAGACTTTTATGTAAAATTGCCTGAAGAATCGTCTCTCGTGTTCGGTTTTTGAAAATTTTGATGTTTAGAGCACTTTTGAAAGAAAAAAACAGTTTCTGTAAATGATTTTTGTATTTTTTTAGGTGGGTTGCTCCTTTCTGCATTTTTCGTGAGTCTTTTTGTAATATCTTAGGCTATTTTCACAAAAATTTTGAACGAAAAAAAAATCTTGGGCTCGCCTTTAAATTTTACTTTTGAACATAAAAATCAAAAAATCTTATAAAAGTGGCGTGATTTTTTATTTCAGTGTATTTTTTTTTTTGGAAAACTCGTCAAATTTCCTACAAGTTTGTCTTTGCCCACTTTTTGATACGATGCAACGGCTTCGAGATACAGCAATATTTAAATTACGAAACACAAACATAGTTAAAACACTTACGCCCTTCTCAAATGTCATTATCGAGTCTAACTGGCTCCATATACACAAAAATGGCTTATATATGCCTAGGATAACATGTCTACAAAGTTTCATTGAAATCGGAGAGGGTCGAAAAAAAAATACCTAAAAAAATACAGTTTTGGGCTGGAATTGCTTATTTTTATTTAAAAAAAAACTCTTGTTAATGAATACTGAGCAAACTTCGAACTTTTTATTTACTTTGCCTTGAATTTTTATACACTTTTTAAATAAATAATCATAAACTTAAGTAAATATTGAGACAGGGACAGAAAGACAGTTGTGATAGTTGATTTAATAGAGAAGGGTTCAAAGTACTTAAAGAAACAGTTTTCAAAAAATATCTTCAAAACAAATGTCTATGATAATTTTCTAAAGAATAAATTTTAAAGCAAATGTCATGTTTTAACATGTTAGAAAATTAGATTTGATGGCAAGAAGTATTTATATTTTTATTGAAGAAAAAACTAGTGTTAATGAATACTGAGCAAACTTTGAGCTTAATTTAACTTGAATTTTAATACAGTTTTATCAAATAATTATTAACTAAAGGTAAACATAGGTAAACATTTAGACAATAAATGTATAACAGAAAGTCAACTGTGGCAGACAGTTAGTTGAGACAAAAATAGATGAGACAGAAAGCCAGAAAAAGCAGACAGACAGAAAGAAACAGTTACGGCAAAAACATTTGAGACAGAAAGGCAGTTGAGACACCTTTTTTTTTGGGAGGGTGGTCCAGCCGCACATCGTTGATGTTGAAACCTCTAAACTGGGCCCTCGTCCTGTCACGTCCGTCAGTAGTCTTGTCGTACATTACAACTAGAATCAGATCTGCCAATGAATTAGTACACTTCGACCAAATAAACACTGACGCTGTATGGATCTGACTCTAGAATAAATGCACAGTTGTGTGTTATTCATAAGTCCAACTTATTCAATTATTCATTTAAGTCCAAATATTCATTTGCTAACTACTTTAGATTGAAAGTCTAAACTTTAATCTAAAATCCTCTAAACTTAATATTCAAAACTAAACCTTCCTTTAACTGTTGTAGTTCTTCATCTATCAAAAACAATAAAAAAAAATTATGAACTGATTTACAAATAGAATAGAAATCGCGATTTGAAAAAGAAATGCCCATTTACGTCAAAAGATCCGTAGTTCCTCGATTCGCAACAATGGTCGATACAACCATAATCCGAAAACCGTTAGTTCAACAGATTAACGAATTTTGTTCGATATCATTACATTATTGATTGATCGAGACTCTATGGACAATTTGACATAAAAGAATGCCTAGTATTCTACATCAATCAAAGTTTATTGACAGCATTACTCTTACTTAACAATTGCAACTAACTTTAACACCAAATAGATTTGGAAAGGATACAGATTTATTTTAAATGCTAATGCTAAGCAACAAATCAATTGTACTATCCTGAAGTCCCAACCTAAAACCCACATTGTGATAGTGAAAAAGTCACAGAAGCAGCAGTGTCTTGTGCAATTGTGATATTTTCACTATCGGAGAACTACCTAGTTCACGAAGACAGCTTATCGGTCAACGCTTAAGCCCTGGGGCTGCGACAAAGCGAGTTCTCGTAGCATGAAGTGGTGTCCATAGTGCTTATAAAAAATAATGTATACCCAAATTTTAACTAATTCACTAGGATCAAATCATGCCCCTTGACTTTACAAGGCCCAGAGACTTTTTCCTTTAAACTTTCTATTAGTCAATAATTAATATGAAGAACTTTTTGCACTCAACTTTCCAAATATAAGTAGTAATCAAAGAAAAATTATACAATACCTTTCCTGTTCCAAAACGACAACCCAACCTGCCCAGAGGGCGGGGGGAAAATAGGCCAAATAAATATTGTATGTCCTTGTCCGTGTGCCCGTACACACCCATGGTCGGACCTGACTCGCTCTTCCGGGTTCTGAGTCCGCTGCCTTGGGGCCTGCCGAGGCCGCCACATGCTGCAGCTAAACCACGCCACTATGCTGCTCTGTGGCATGTGTTTGCAGCAATGTGTCCGTGCCTTGTCCCTTCCTGCTTGATCCTTCTACATTTTTTGTGGGTGCATGGTCAGCAACTAAACCAGTGCCAAAAATGTACTTTGCGGCGTTGTCAAACACTGCGTTGCTCTTGCTTTTCATGAGTAATTTGGTATTTTTTGAACAGATTAGAAAGTATTTCTTTAGTTAAAAAAAATAGATTAGAAATTGTTAATTTTAACAAAATTTCAATTTGAGTAATTTACGGTTGTAATTTGAAAAAAATATTTTTGGTCAAAAAATGCAGTAAGAATTGGTAAATATCTCTAACGTTTTCAGTACTATACTACAAGTATTAAGTTACATAGCTTACATCTCCGAGTTAGAGTTATCGCACTACATTCAGGGTCGTTCAATTTGTTCGAATAAAACGATTATTTCACGTTCGATAGGTCGGCTTCACTGTTCGGTTTCCGCTGTTCTCGAAAGGCACACATAACCTCCTCCCCCGAGTTGATTGCGATAATTAAACAATTGATCCCCAAAGAGGAGGAGGCTCCATTGCACCGGGAGCTGTCGTTGCGATCTCTATACGAGACATGTCGAACGGAACGGAGTACCGACATAACGTCAAACGTCGTTAATTTGATCAATTTTCCAATCAATCCACTCACTACGAGCCACTCCATGAAGGTGCTCTGTTATCGACTTTGAGTAAAGTTTTTCAAAATTATTAATTTGCGAGAAACAAGCGTCATTTAATTTTCTTAGAATTTCCAATTATTGAAAAAAAAACTACAGAAAAAGTACCTTTTACCCTATATAGTTATTATAAAAAAAGCTGCAAAATATATCAATTGCAGCCAACCATTCATAACTGGTCTCGTTCATTCACGAGTGTATTTTTCTCCTCTCCATTCATCCCCCTCGCAGATTCATCGCTCTGTCGCGGGTAATAATCGGATAAAACCGCATGGACGCCTTTTCAACGAAACGTAAGAAGCAGCAGCATTACAACACAACCGGTGACTTCAACAACTCGCCAGCCTCATATTCTAAACAGACGCAGAGGAAACGGAACATTCTCTCCAAGCAGGAGGTGAGTTTTTAAATGCTTATTTTATTTATTTGATTGATTCTGGTTCTGGTGGTTCAAATTCTGAACAATACATTTTATTTTCTATTTATTTACTTTATTTTTGAAAACTGTATTTATTAGGAAAACTTTCTTTGTTTTCTACACATTTTCCCAGCTTTTTGATAACACAATTCTCTCAAAACCAGAAATGGATATCACTTAAAAATATCAAATCATGCTCAGACTCTTGAGCAAAACAAAACTATGGGCAAATGTGGACGCGCAGTTATGCTCTTGCATTGTTTTAAATTGTATTTTTTTAACAAATCGTTAAATTCTCAAAAACTATATTTGATTTTTTTTTTTTTTTGAATGTTTCAGACCATTGAAAATTTTATTTCAAGTTGAACATTTCCAGGGCAAAAAAAGTTATTGTCTAAAATAAAAATTTTCATTGAAAAAAAGTGGTAAAATCAATTGTAAAATTGTTCAGATTACATTATGTAACTCAATGAATTTTGGCAGTACAAAACGTTATTATTTAGGAAGAAATAAAAATTTAAAATATATTTTAATATATTTCAATTCATTGATTTTTATTTGCAATTTTTTATTGTAGCATAACACTAAATATCCAGACATTTTTTTTTTCGAATGGGTCCTATAAACATATGAAAGACAATAGTTTATATTACCTTTTCAAAAAAAATCAAAAGGTGTAAAAGTGTTTTGTGAAACAACTTATTTTTTAAATTTCAAAAATCAGGCTTGAAATTTCCTTTTTGGAATCAGGATTCTTTTTAGTTAAATTAAGCATTAAGTGACTATGTTTCGAAAACGGTGCACTTCATCAAAGAATAGGTTAAGTACCAACTTTTCGATTGCAAATTTGATTTTACAAATACTGAAGTTAACAAAAACTATTTTTCTTAAAAACACTTTTTTTAACTCGGCGGCAAAGTTTTTGTCAAATTAAAGAAATGTGGATTTTGGGAAATTGAATTTTTATGAAAAAAAAAGTTAATTTGAATATCGGCGAATAAAATCCGACCACAATTTTTCCCTTAATTCAATACCTACAACTTTGTCGAAGTTAGCAATCAAAATTCCTTCAAATGTTACAGATTTTCGAATATTTCTAGAGTTTTTTTTTTTTTGAAAAGGTCCAATAAACCAAATTTTTAGTTTTTGCTTTTTGGGTGTTTTTTAATACCCCTGACTCAATGCGGTTTCAAAAACACCCAAAAAGCAAAAACTGTGACACCACCAAGTTTGAAAGAAATCAAATAATATAAATAAAATTTATTTCCAGGTTTGTTGGAGAATTGCATTAATGCTAGAACATATGTCCTCGAAGATAATAAAACTTTTTTTTTTTCATTCATCCGTTTTGTCGTAAATAAAATAATTAAAACAGTAAAAAATACCGTCTGTAGAATTTGTAGTTTTCTTTCGAAAAAGTTGTGACGTATTACCCCTTTTTGGTGTTAGTCACCTTAACCCTTTCAAGCCTAAATTTTGAAAAAAAATGTCCAGGTATGGGAAAATTATTGAAATACATATGAAAAGTATAGGTCAGGGGTGATCAAAGTATGATCCGCGGACCAATTAGGAATAATCATGTAAAATCGCCTGTAAAGTGATTTTATAATTCTTAAAATTAAAGTTTAGTGAATTTTTTTTTGTTTTTTTTTATTATGAAACCAATGAATTGTCCATACTTTGATACTAAATATACGATATTTTGTTGAAATATCCAACTAATTGAAAAAAAATTCACACATGTGAATATAATGGCAAACAGTAAATTTTGTAAAAACTTCATCTAACCTTTTTGGAAATTAGTAATGAAACGATCAAATTTTACTAAAGTGCAAAACTATTAAGACGGCAAAAATATTGGTACATATTCTATATTAATTGATGAGTCATAACGCAACATTTTTATAGGCTGGGCCCCAAACTTTTTTTGCACTTACAAACCGATGAACTCATGACATTGGGTTACGAATTGAGTCAGTAACATCGGATTCAGGCTGTCCAAAATGTATTGAAATATTATATGGGTAATTCTCTACCAACTCACACGAAATCGGGAAAAGTTGCCCCGACCTCTCTTCGATTTGCGTGAAACTTTGTGCAAAGGGGTAACTTTTGTCCCTGATTACGAATCCGAGGTCCGTTTTTTTGATATCTCGTGACGGAGTGGCGGTACGACCCCTTTCATTTTTGAGCATGCGTAAAAAGAGGTGTTTTCAGTACTTTGCAGCCTGAAACGGTGATGAGATAGAAATTTGGTGTCAAAAGGACTTTTATGTAAAATTAGACGCCCGATTTGATGGCGTACTAAAAAAACGTTTTTTTCATCGAAAAAATCACTAAAAAAGTTTTAAAAACTGCCATTTTCGGTTACTCGACTGTAAAAATTTGGAACATATCATTTTAAGGGAAATTTAATGTTCTTTACGAATCTAAATTGACCCAGAAGGGTCATTTTTTCATTAGGAACATTTTTTTTTTCATTTTAAAATTTCGTGTTTTTCTAACTTTGCAGGGTTATTTTTTAGAGTGTAACAATGTTTTACAAAGTTGTAGAGCAGACAATTACAAAAATTTTGATGTAAAAACATAAGGGGTTTGCTTATAAACATCACGAGTTCTCGCGATTCTACGAAAAAAAGTTTTGAAAAAGCTACATTTTGCGTTTCTCTTTGTTTCGTCGTTCGTGACTATCGCAAGTGACGATGAACGGCCATGATCAACGACAACCAACTTTTTCAAAACTTTTTTTTCGTAAAATCGCGATAACTCGTGATGTTTATAAGCAAACCCCTTATGTTTATATATCAAAATTTTTGTTATTGTCTGCTCTACAATATTGTTGAACATTGTTACACTCTAAAAAATTACCCTGCAAAGTTAGAAAAAACACGAAATTTTAAAATGAAAAAAATTTGTTCTGAATGAAAAAATGACTGGTCAATGTAGATTCGTAAAGTCGCATGCTACATTTTGTGCCAGAAATGTTCAACCGGTACAACTATCGAACCGGTTGGATAAACCGGTGCTGCTGAATCGGTTCAATTTTGTTACAGAATGACTTTTTAGGC
The DNA here is from genome assembly GCF_015732765.1 of Culex quinquefasciatus. Taxonomy (NCBI): domain Eukaryota; kingdom Metazoa; phylum Arthropoda; class Insecta; order Diptera; family Culicidae; genus Culex; species Culex quinquefasciatus. The sequence goes on from NC_051863.1 coordinate 59,298,974, forward strand.
AATTTGAAAGAGTGAGACATGTCGCATGATACCTTTTGTGCCAGAAATGTTCAACCGGTACAACTATTGAACCGGTTGGGTGTACCGGTTCAGCTGAATCGGTTCAATTTTGTTGCAGAATGCCTTTTCATGCAATTTGAAAAGGTTAGATATGTCGCATGATACATTTTGTGCCAGAAATGTTCAACCGGTACAACTATTGAACCGGTTCAGCTGAATTGGTTCAATTTTGTTACAGGATGACTTTTCAGGCAATTTGAAAGAGTTAGACATGTCGCATGATACATTTTGTGCCAGAAATGTTCAACCGGTACAACTATTGAACCGGTTGGGTGAACCGGTTCAGCTGAATCGGTTCAATTTTGTTGCAGATTGACTATTCATGAAATTTTGAGAAGTCTAATATCTAATGTCGCATGATTATGTTTCTAATGAAAAGTCATGTTTTTAGTCTCTTACTAATGTTAGTATATAGAACAATAAATGTTTACTTAACTTTTTTAGTAAACTTTATGGAAAACGTAGTCTTTTTATATTTTTGACATAAAGTTCAGGTGAAAACCTTTCCAAAGCACTATAAAACTTTGAGTTTTGGTCATGTTTTGCATAAGATATAAATTTTACAAATTTACTGTAACGCATTTTGCTCGGATATATATTCCAGTGACAATGATTTGGTACACATGTCTACATACAGCCAAACACACAGACATTTGCTCAGCTGGTGATTCTTAGTCGATATGTACAAATGAAGGTAGGTCTAGGAGGTCTAACTAAAAAGTTCGTTTTCGAGTGATTTTATAGCCTTTCCTCAAAAAAGTGAGGAAGGCAAAAATAATGTAGTTTTAAGAAAAAAATTAAGTAAAAAATGTTGTAAAGAAAAAGCTTAGAACATGAAATTATTTATACAGATAACAAAGTTTGCTGCAAATATATTCGAAATATTAAAAACATATTTCGCAAAATGAGTCAAGAAATCAGCAAAAAATTTTTTTTGAATTAACTTCAAATATTGAAGTTGTAAGAATACTTAAAAAAAATATATTTTTTTCCATTTTCATTTTTTATCAAAAATTAGTTCCGGCCCGTCACTGCTTCAGAAAAATCCGATCTGGCCCGCAGGGCCGAAAGGTTGGGCACCCTTGCCCTATGGGCATGCCCTACAAGGGGAACCATACTAAAACTTGATCGGAGAACTTTTTGAAAATCGTACCCACCCTAAAATATAGTCTATTCAAGAAAATTCAATATGACCCATCACCCTGAAAGTGTTAACGAAATAAACAGCAGCAAATTAAACTTCATAAGCTATTTATTTTAAAGCAAAACGATCAATGGTAAACGATTTTCATAAGTGCAATGATCAATCGTTCAGTTAAATATTTTGATAAAAATCCTTCTATAAAAAAATACTCAGCACATCGTGATTAATTTTGATTTCAATTTGTGATTCTTTTGAAGAAATTTCAGTTTAAAACTTCAATTTGTGAACGCCGTGCATAAAATCGTTTTAGGTACTACAATTTTTACAAAGCTCTCCACAATAATCTTGTCTTTCCAAGATTAAACTTCCTTTTAATTATATTTTAAATTATAATCTCATATTCTTTTCAATCTCTTCCCTCCTAGGTATTCCGCATGCTAGCCCCCCAACTAGACCCATTACCAAGGCGTATCGGTCGCCACAATCTCGCAGCATGGATGTTGTTAGAGTCTCCAATAGTATTAATACCAGCGAACAACAGCAGCAGCAGTTACAGTCGCCGCAGCCCCAGCAATTACAAACCCCCCAACAGCAGAATAGCGTCGGAAGTACCAAGGCCATCAGCAGCAACGCCTACCAGACTCCCCGGAATGGCTTAAACCGTCAGCCGGCGGTCGGGGCTGGTTCGTCGTCGACGGGTTCGCTCGGTTCCGAGGGTCTGTTGCTGCACCAGGCCTCGGCCTCCAGCGATTCGGGCAACAGTTCGTGCGTGAGTGGTAGCGGCGTCGGTGGTGGGACGGCCCCGGACGACCCAGAGACAAAGAATGACGCCAGCTTTGGCAGTAGTGCTAGTGCGGGTGAAGTGACCGGGGTCGGGTTGAACGCCGGGGAAGAAGATGAAGAGGAAGATGAACGGCAGTCGCTGTTGCTGAAGAAGCCGTCGAAGAAGAAGGGCGCTACCATCTACGTGAACAAGGTGTACGACGAAGGGATTGGGTTGGGCGGTGGGACGGCACGTGGCAGCTCGACGGAAACGGACGACCGGGAAGACCCGGAAGAAGAGCGGGACGTGAAGCCACTGCTGGTGGAGAATGAAAAGCGTAAACCGCCGAAGAGTATCGTGAAGAGCCCGTCGAATCTTAGCTTTGGCGCGAAGGAAGCGGGTGGCGTCGGTCAGCGGCCGCGACTTAATCTACAGTTTCAGCAACCGGTGGAAACCGTCATTGACGATCGGCCGGTGCACCATGTGCAGTTTTCGAAGCAGCAGGACAACGGGTACTGTTACGGGCCGGAGCAGGACCTCGCCAATGGGACCAAGGTGGATCAGGCCGTTTGTGGCAGTCCGGTGGGAAGCATCCTGTCGAGGGCGTCCGGCGGTTCGAGTACGTCCTCGTCCGGATCATCGTCGAACGAGAACAGCTCGCTTGGGGGTTACGCCGAGGCGCGACCACCGGACGGTGGATGGGGTTGGGTGGTGTGCTTTGCGTCGTTTATGGTGAACCTGATTGCCGACGGTGTAACGTTTAGCTTTGGGGTGCTGTACGTGGAGCTGCTGTCGTACTTTGGAGAGGGGAAAGGTGAGTGGATTTGTTTTTTTGCTGATTCACTTAAAAAGTTAGTTTAACACTGTTATTCATTTTCATTCCAGGTAAAACCGCCTGGGTCGGTTCGCTGTTCATGGCTATGCCGCTGCTGTCCGGCCCGATCGCGTCCTTCCTAACGGATCGATACGGCTGCCGCAACGTGACGATCGTTGGTTCGATACTGGCCTCGCTTGGCTTTGCCCTGTCCGCGTACGCCAACACGATCGAGATGCTGTACCTCACCTTTGGAGTGTTGGCCGGCTTTGGGCTGAGTCTGTGCTACGTGGCCGCCGTCGTGATCGTGGCGTACTACTTTGACAAGAAGCGCTCCTTCGCGACGGGACTGTCCGTGTGTGGCAGCGGCATCGGAACGTGCATCTTCGCGAAGGTGACGCAGATTCTGCTCGACGAGTACGGATGGCGTGGGACTACGCTCATACTGGCGGGCATCTTCCTCAACATGTGTCTTTGTGGCCTTTTGATGCGTGACTTGGAGTGGACCACGCACAAGTCGAAGCTGAAGCGGAAGCAGCAGAAGGAAGCGGACTCGTACTCGGTCAGCAACAGCACCAATACGGCCGGAACGGCCAGCAATTTGAACGCGACCGATGCGACGTCCGGAGGAGGTCCTGCCACTGCAGGAGGACCACAGCAGCAGGGCGGCGGTGATCCAGAAGCCGCACTGCTCGATCCGGACGATCCGCGACTGTTTAGTTCGTTAATCTCCTTCCCGACCTTCATCAAGAACGGCGAGAAGGTCCCGTTCGAAGTATTAGAATTACTCTACAAGCACCGAAATGTGCACGAGCACGTTTTGCAAAACTATCCCAATTTGCTACATTCTCGTAGCTTTAGCGAACCTCTAGCGCCTAAGAGCAACGAACTCAGCCCCGAAAAGACGATCAACCCGGAGCAGCGGGAACCACTCGACGGGCAACACCACAAACGCCAGCTGAACCTCCCTCCCGGGGATGACCTCGAGCAAGCGGATCATCCCTTCCTGCGGCGTGCCCACAGCCATCGCCCAACGACCGGCTTGCGAACACCAACAACCGCCTACCTGAAAGATCTCCGCATGCATCGCCACTCGCTCACCTACCGTGGCGCCATGCTCAACATCCAGCGCTACCGGCTGCGGGCCTCATCCTGTCCGGACATTTACCGCAACTCGATGACGACGATCGCCAAGGAGAAAACCGCCTGGTATCAGGGAATAGATGAGTTCAAAACACTGCTGGTCAGTATTCTGGACCTCTCCTATTTCCGTGATGTCCACTTTCTGCTGTTTGCCATCTCCAACTTTTTGCTGTACACGTGGTACGACGTGCCGTACGTGTACCTCACCGACAACGCCACCGAGATGGGCTTCTCGCCGTCCCAGTCGTCGATGCTGATCTCGATCATCGGAATCGTCAACATGGTGGGCGAGGTGAGTACGCTGTTTTGGTCAGTAGGAGGAAAGGAAAGTTGTGCAACTGGTTTGAAAAATGCAAAGGTTTTTAGATCTCGTACGATTTTTGCAAACAGTTAAAAAAATGATCATATGAATCGTAAAAATGTACGACATCTTGCTTAAAGTTGCACCACTTTTCTTTCTTATTATACTTACGTTACACATTTTTAGTATATCATCTTTTTTATTACGTACCGTCATCAGGGGTAAACAAATTCAGTATTTTTGTATGACCCAATGTCACCCCTGATGACGGTAGTAAAGGCAGTAGGTCTTGTAGGTTCGAGTGATAGACAACGAATGATCAAATTTATTTATAGCTCGTAAGTCATAGACTACTATAACTAATTATAATTCTACGGTTGCTTCTCCAACATCCCCCCTCAACCGAGAATTCCAAGAGCCTTCCGTGCTTCAAGAAATTTCGAAACAACTACCGGCTTCGTGAACACGTCCGCCTTCTGCGCCTCCGTTGCAACGTGCTCCAGCTTGATCAGCTTCTCCTCGACATTCTCGCGCACAAAGTGGTGCCGAATATCGATGTGCTTGCTCCGGGGCGAGTAGCCGATCTCCTTCTCCGCCAGCTGCACCGCGCTCATGTTGTCACAGTGGATCGTGACCGGTTGAGCGACACTAAACAGCTCCTTCAGCAGTCCGCGCCACCACAGTGCCTCTTGAGTAGCAGCTGAGACGGCCATGTATTCCGCTTCCATCGTCGACAGCGCCACCGTGGTTTGCTTCCTGCAGCTCCATGAGATCGAACCACCAGCCTCCATGTAGACATAGCCAGTGAACGATCGACGGGTCTCGGGATCGTTTCCCCAGTCCGCATCGCTGTATCCGACGAAGCCCTGGTCTCCGTGCTTCGAGTAGGTCAGCTTCATCGTCTTGGTCCCTTTCAGGTACCGCAGCACTCGCTTGGCCGCAATCCAGTGTGCCTTCCCTGGGTTGCTGCTGAACTGGCTGACCGCGTTCACCGCGTAGCAGATATCTGGCCGGGTTGATAGCGCCAAATACTGTAGTCCGCCTACCAGTTCACGGAACGGAACTTTCGCCATCTGCTCCCGTTCCTCGACAGTGCTCGGGCACATCTCCTTGGTCAGCTTCTGAGTCGGATCAGCAGGTGTCGAGACCGCATTACAGTCGGCCACGTTGAATCGCTGCAGCAACTCGTTGATGTACTGCTCCTGGTCCAACATCACCTTGCCGTCGCCTCTGGTCACTCGCATGCCAAGAACTTTGCTCGCCATGCCCAAGTCTTTCATCCGGAATCGCGCCATCAGGTCCTTCTTCAGCTTGGTCACCCACTGCTGGTTGTTTGAGAACACCAACAAATCGTCCACGTAAACGGCAACGATAAGGACCGTGTTGCCCTCCAGCTTGAAGTAGACGCACGTGTCGTACGCCGAACGCTTTAGCCCAGTTCGCTTCAGCTCGGCATCCAGCTTCTGGTTCCATACCCGGCTGGCTTGCTTCAAACCGTACAGCGCCTTCCGCAGCTTGCAGACTTTCGTGGGGGCACCTGATTCCGTGAATCCTTCCGGCTGCTCCATGTAAATCTCCTCTTCTCCCAGGTCACCCTGCAGGAACGCCGTCACTGCATCCATCTGGTGCACCTTGAGATCCAACTTGGCAGCCAACGACATCAGGTAACGGACGGTAGCGTACCGGACAACAGGTGAGAACGTCTCACTGTAGTCGACGCCCTTGATCTGCGAATAGCCCTTGATCACCAAGCGGGCTTTGTAGCGCTCGACAGATCCATCCGAGTTCGTCTTGAGTTTGTAGACCCATTTGCAGCGTAGAGCTTTCCTCCCCTTCGGCAGATCGGTTAGTTCCCACGTCCGATTCTCCACCAGCGCTCCGAACTCCGCAGCCATCGCACGTTTCCACTGGTCGCTGTCGTCTCGAGCAATCGCCTCACGGTACGTGTCAGGCTCGACCATCATCAGGGTGGAACGGTTCTGTCTGGGTTGGGAATCTTTTTCAGGTAGGGTACTGCACACATAATCTTTATACTTGCCTGGGGGCACGTGCTCCCTACCACTGCGCCTTACCAACACTTGTGGGTCCTCTGGTTGTGGAGGGAGCACCAACGGTTCTTCCTCCGCCTCAACCAGCGAATCGGCATCGCCTTCGACCGACTCGTAATCGCTGAAGTCCGACTCGTCTTCTTCGGGCTCAGCTTCCTCTTCAGCAGCTGGACCGACCTCAATCGGAATACTTGGCACGATCAGCTCCATTTCTTCATCTCCGACCTCAGGCTCCGTCAAAGCAACGTCAGTCCCGGTCGACTTCTCGTCCAGAAAGATGACGTCTCGGCTTGTCACAACGGACTTGGTCCTCTGGCTGTAGACCCTGTACGCCTTCGAGTTGTCGCTGTAGCCGACGAAAATGCAAGGTTCCGACTTCTTGTCCCACTTTCGTCGTCGCTCCTTCGGTACGTGCGCCATGCACTTGGTCCCGAACACGCGGAGATGCGACAGATCCGGTCGCTTGCCCGTGAACTTCTCCTCCGGTGTCACCGACAGTCCCTTCGCCGGTGATCGGTTGATCACGTGCGACGCAGTTGCCACTGCTTCCGCCCAAAATCTCTTGTCCAGGCCAGCGTCGAACAGCATGCTTCTCGCTCTCTCGACGTACGTACGGTTGCGTCTCTCAGCCAGACCGTTCTGTTCCGGATTGTACGGAACGGTCTTCTCGTGGTGGATACCAGACTTGCGCAGGAATTCTTCCATCTCGCGGTTCACGTACTCACGACCGTTGTCGGTACGAATCCGCTTGATCCGCTCACCTGTCTGGTTCTCCGCAAACGCTTTGAAGTTTTGAAATGCTTCCAGCACTTCAGTCTTCGACTTCAGAAAGCACACGACGGTCTTGCGGCTAGCATCGTCAATGAAGGTCAGAAAGTAGCGTCTGCCTCCGATCGACTCCGTCTCCATCGGGCCGCACAAGTCCGAGTGGACCAGTTCCAGGACTCGCTCCGCTCTCTGCCCTCGCGCGTTGAACGGTTGACGCTGGTGCTTGCCCTCGATGCACGGTACACACTGCAGCCCGTCCTTCACGTCGAACTGGGCGCCGGTCGTCATCTCTCCTAATCGCTTCATTCCGCTAGCAGAAAGATGTCCCATCCGGCGATGCCACAGCTCGAACTGGTCGTCTGCTTGCACCAGATTCGCACGAGATCGCTTGGTTTCGGTGAGCTTGTAGAGACCGTCCGTCTGTCGACCAATCGCTACCACCGTGTCACTTGCGTCCAGCACCGCACACACGTCCTTCGTGAACTCCACACGAAAACCTTTCTTGCACACTTTACTTACAGAAAGCAGGTTAATCGCCAGGTCAGGAACGCACATCACGTCGGTCATCGTCAGGTCCCGGATTTCTCCATCACAGTCAGCTTCCAGCTTGACGGAACCCTTTGCGACGACGGCCACCTCCGCGTTGTTGGCCACATTGATCTTGGCCGACACACTCGATGGGTTCTCCAGGATTGCTTCGTTCCGGCACATGTGAGTTGTCGCTCCGGAATCGATGATCCAGTCACCACCGGCTCCTGCCGGTGACTCCACCGCGTTGAACGCAGCAAAGAACGAAGTCGCATTCCCCTTGTGGTTACCAGACTTCTCCTTGCTCTTCGCGCTCGTCCCGTTCGTGCACTCCGATGCGTAGTGTCCCAGCCTCTTGCAACGGTAACACTTCACATCGCACTTCTCGACGGGCTTCTTGAACTTCTGCTGCCGCTGCTTGCTGTAGAAAGCGCCCTCGCTCTCGCTCGAGCTCGATCCAGCCTCGACCTTCACCTCCTGCATGATCGTGGCCTTCACCTTCTCCGCCGTCAGCTTGACCCCGGACGACTCCAGTCCGAGAATCATCGGCGCGTACTTCTTGGGCAGACCCTTTAGCAGCAAACTCGACACCCAATCATCGTCGACCTTGAAGCCGACTTCCGCCAGCTGGTTACAGGTCACCATTATCTCGCTGACGTACTCCTGGGTCGACTGGCAGATGATCTCCTCCACCTTCTCAGCTCCCACCAACCGAATCCCGGTCAGTTTTCTCAGGAGACCGATCCTCCGGGTGGAACCGCTGTCCTCGAACGTGTTGCGCAAGATGTCCCAAGCTTCCCTTGCCGTTGCCGCATTCTGGACCATGCCACGTAGGCCCCGGTCCATGCTGAGGCAGATAGTCGCCAGTGCTTGCTCCGAGGTATCCGCGTCCACTTCCGGTTCTCCTTCTACAGGATCCCGTACGGCGCGCCAGGTCCGTTCCTTGATCAGGACCATCTTCGTGGCAAACGCCCAGGAGTTGTAGTTCTCCGAACCACGCAACACCTCCTTCACCGGCAGCGAAACGGAACTTCCGGGTAGCCTTTGACCGCCAGGTTGAACCGCCGCCACGCCTCGTCCAGCGCCAGGAACTCGGACTTCTTCATCGGCCATCGTTTCAGGACAAAACTTCTTCCAATTCTTCAGTTAACTTCTTGAGTGAAAATTTTCTTCTGTTATTTTCTCCAAACAGCCGTTGCTACGGGACTGTCTGGGCCCATAACCTAAAGGCAGTAGGTCTTGTAGGTTCGAGTGATAGACAACGAATGATCAAATTTATTTATAGCTCGTAAGTCATAGACTACTATAACTAATTATAATTCTACGGTTGCTTCTCCAACAGGTAGTGAAACCAAGAGCGAAACCGTATTGGTTCTGGCAATACTTGTTCAAATTTTAGAGTATTTTAGTAAAAAAATATTTTTTTCGGAAAGATCGGAAAATTTCACGAATGTTTCATGTTGTAACATTGAAAATCGGACCATTAGTTGCTGAGATATCGACATTAGAAAATGATGGGTTGTTTGGGTGAGACTTAGATAAATTCAATTTTCGTGTTTCTTTTTCTTAAAGCGGCTGTATCTCAGCAACCAGAGGTCCAATCTTCAATGTCTCTTAGACAATTGTATAGCAAATATTGTGAACTTTTCAATAAAAAATATTTTTAGAAATGGTCACTCATGGCCACTATTTTTAAAATTCGAAAAACTGCAAAAATATTTCGCTAAAATAAAACGTTCGATGGCTCTGCCTTGAAAACAGAGCCCTTTATTAAAAAATCTGTAGAGTACTTTTCGGTTGCAAATTCAATTTTACATTAAAAAATTACGTCAAATTTGTTTTTGCATGAAATTTCGATTTTGTTTTCAAAAATTCATACTTTATATGGCGCAAAAGTTGTGGGTTTTTGTCCCTTAAAAGTTGAAAAAAGTTGATTACAAAATCTGTAATTTTTTTTCCGTGTGCCTATTTTTTTCTCAATAGTTCTCAAGAGATGGAAACTTGTATGGGTGAATCAATGACACAAAATATTTGTTTTGAAGGGCCTCGTGGCGCGGTGGTTAGCGGCTTCGGCAGCGATTCCCTAAGTTGCTATGGGGCGCGGGTTCGATTCTCGCCTTATCCTTCTGGAGCTTTTCGTTCAATGTTTGTCCCGTTTAATATTAGTATTCAGTCTGCAAAGACGGTGTGATTGCCTTAAAAAAATAGCTAATTTGGTCATAGGGAAGGCCCCCACAGAGTTTGAGCCAAACAAAAATAAATGATTAAGCCTAAAACAGGGGTGGCCAAAGTATGGCCCGCGGGCCCATTCTGAAAGATCATGTAGGGGCCGCCCGTGTGGCTCAATCGGGGTGTACCCCATTTGGCATAATGGACATTTGGCATAATGGACGTTTGGCATAACTCGTTCAAAAACCATCTAGGACGTTTGGCATAATGGACGTTTACCATAATTATTGTAGCATTTTTTGTTTTGTTAAATTAGTATTTATTTTTTTGTAAAGAATAATAACTTATAGCTTTTTTCCTATTTTTTAAACAGATAATTTTACTTTAAAAGATTTTCTTTTTCAAAAAATCAAGTATCTATTTTCTTTCAATAGATGTGATTTTTCCCCATTTTGGAATATTTCTTAATAAAGCTTTAACGTGAAGACTTCCATCATTGTCATGATTTTTCCTTCAAACATATAAATTTTGCGTCGCTTTTAATTTTTTGACCAAAAATTTTCAACAAGTTGTTAAGAATAGTTCCCTACACATGCTGATTCCTTTTGGTAACGATTATCCCATTCCTTGTAAAGTTATGGAAATCATCATTAATCAATGATTGCCAACTAGGACGTTAATGACTGTGCCACAAAATTATATAAATTTTGAAGCACAATTGATTTGGATCAAAAATTCCTTCAGTGACTTGAAGAAGGCAACAACCGGCACATGCTGATTCCTTTTGGTGCTGAAATTCGTTAAATGGAATTTAATACGCAATTTATATAGTGATGATTAATTTTCTTCGAAAATGATCAACGGCTTCACCTTAAATGCATTTTTTCATATATATATTTTTTTTTTTTTTTTGAAAGAGTCTATATAATATTAAGATTTTTCTCCATTTTAAATACTTTGCAGCTAATTTTTTGTATTAAATTTTTCCTTCTTTTATTTTAAATTCAACTTACAAAGAGATGTAAGTTTTGCCAGTCTTTAAATATCTTGCAATAAAGATTTATACTATTTTCCCTCGTTTTTTGAATTCAACCTAAAGAATGTATGTACATTTTGCTCTTCTTTAAAGAAATGCAATTAAGATTTTTAAAGCAATTTTCTCTCTTGTTATTTTAAAACGAAATAATCTCTCAAAAGATGCTCAGTTTGTGTTTTTTGATCAATATTTTGCAATAATTGTTTTTTATGCAATTTTCCCTTTTTTAATATTCAACCTAAATTAGGGATGTGCATTTTTTTCTTTAAATATGTTACAAATGAGTTATGAAAGCTATGAAAGTTTCCCTTCTTTTATTTTAAATTCAACTTTTAGAAGGGAAAATTTCTAAAAAAAATACTTTTGGAATATTTGACAATTGAGTTTGTTCCCTTCTTCTATATAAAATCAACTTATGGTAGGAAAAGTCTCTTTAAAGATTCATTTTATGCCACTCTTTAAATGTTTGAAAATCGCATTATTTTAATGTTTTTCACCTACCTCTATTCCAAAAATCTATTTAATTAGCAATTATTTTTTTTAACAATTGTCACTTCTTTATGATAAGTTTTGACTAAATACAAGAAAACAGTAAATCTGCAACAAGAGTCATACATCGACATCTGACTACCCTTGTGTCACCAAGCTTTGGTGGCCAAATCAGTTTAGTCATTGAGTTATTCTATTAAAGGTCCCTGGTTCAATTCCCGTAGACTACACATTTTGTTTTGATGGATGAACTTTTCCTTGAAATGGACTCGATGGCATAATTTTCTCGGTCATCTACAACTGTGTTCTCTGTGTCTGTAAATCTTACCGCTACTCTCTTGTCGGACGAGTGCTGTCCAGTTCTGGGTTATTTAGATTGAATTCGAAAAAAATAAGGGAAACATGTGAATTTATTTAGAGATTTTTCCTTCTTCAAGTTAAATTATGATCAAAAGAAGGGAAAATTACATTATAACAGCTTAATTGTCAAAGATTTGAAGAGGTTTTTTCATCTTTAAGTTGAATTTCATATAAAAGAGAGAATCAATAAAAATATCAAAATTTCATTTAAAAGATTTATTGTGAATTATTCAAAAAGGAAACTATTTACTATTGGGGAAAAATAAAACCAAAATATTCTAGTAATAATAATGCCCAACGTCCATTACGCCAAACGTTTATTATGCCAAATGTCCATTATACCAAACGTCCTTGATTGTTTTGGAACGAGTTATGCCAAACGTCCATTATGCCAAACGTCCCTAATGTCTTGGAACAATTATGCCAAACGTCCTTCTTGAAAACCCGTTATGCCAAATGTCCATTATGCCAAATGGGGTACACCCCTCAATCGGACCGCGCACTGGACTCACAATCCAGAGGTTGCTGGTTCGAATGCCGCGGCGGGCGCTCTAAAAATTCTAAGTGTAACTAAGTCCTTGTAGTTAAAAGGAAGACACTAGTGGTTGGTACTAGCAATGATGGCCGACAGCTATAAAGTCAACTTCGTTTTTGTAGGGGAAGAGGGGGTATTATGCACCCCGGGGCAAAATGCACCCCCTGCATTTCTCGATATTGGGAAGAATTTTCCGGGAAAAAAAACAGAGAAATTAGAAGCTTAACATTGTTAAACTATATGCTGGGAAAGTTTGAGCCTGGTAGGATAAAAACAGCCAAAGTTGTTTGCAAAACTTAAAAACATTGTATTTTGATCTAATTTTTATTAAACTTTCAATATGATTTTTGGATAACATAAAAAGCATTTATTGATATTGTAATTGTTGATTTAAAATTCAAAGTAGTTATGTCACAAACATAACCGGAATGGCGTAGACTACGTAAAGTTTTGATATGTGGACATAGAGTTTTCCATGTCTTCATTTTAAAGAATTAGCTAGATACTTGAAATACATTACCGGAATAAGATCGTGAATGGGAGATGGGCCCCCCCGACACCTAGTAAACCACTAAACTCAATCGGAACGTGTACGTACCTGTCGTACTGTCGTACTGTCATTTGAGTGAAAGGGATACACAATGGTTTACAAAAGTTTTGTGCCCTTTTGAAATGTTAGGCTCCAAATCGTACCAAATATCACCATGTTAGATATCGTTCGGTAGGTAATCCAGAGACCTTTCCAATGAGTCCTAAATACTAAAGATCTGGCAACCCTGTCTTAAGTTATGACCACTTGAGTAATATGTATTTACTTTTTTGAAGCCATCATCCGACCCAACGTTGGTTAGGTAACCGAAAGACCTTTCCAACGAGTCTTAATTTGTAAAAATCTATATCTTTAAGTAAGTAGTGAGGAAGGCACCAACCACAAAGGTGGATTATGTTATGTTATTTTCAAAAATGAAGGGTTTTTTGTCACACCATAAACTAAGATCTAACTCAGTTTGATGCAAATCAAATGCCGATAGTTTTTAGTAAACAATTGAGGCTAGTACAAATTTTATCTGATGTTTTTGTACCTCGGCCCTGGGCAATGTCGAGAGGAGAAAAAAAATCAATTTTAAATCAGCATAATTTATACATTGTTGCAGTATGCTACTGTAAAAAATGGCAAAATATCAAAGAATATCTAAAAAAACATTTTCCCTCAAGTTTTTAGTCATTATCCAATCTGTGGTCCCAACAGAGCTTGTGAACTTTCAAATTGTTTTTAGTGAATGGTGACTGAGCGCTTCGTTCGTCTCATCCGCCTCGTCAACCTGACTTTGACATTTTTCTTTCGTTCGTTCACACACGCACGAACGAGCGCAACGCAACGTCACTTTCGCGCGAAAACTCGTTCGTTTGAATTCTACCGAAATTCCCTTCACCTTCTTTTGACTGCATTCAAATGATTGCTGGCACAACTCAGCAACGCACCAAGGTATGTTTCCCAGTTGTCAAAATAGTTAGCACGAAACCCGGATTTTATATGGAGATTTTAAGAAAAGTTGACCATTTTCCTGGCAAATTTCACCGGATTTTGCCTTCCTCACTGAGGTAAGGCTATGATCCTGCTCTAAAAATGAACTTTGTATAAAAATGTCGTAGACCCACCTTTTTTCTGTAGTGTTGTTAAGCATGCCAAACTGAACCGAAAAACGCGTTTAGTTGAATTTATTTTTTTGAAAAAAATATTGTTGTTTTAAAAGCGCTTTTCGGTTCAGCCGAGTAACGCCCCATAAACAATTTTTAAAATTTGTATGGAAATTATGTTACGAGGAGGGAGGGGGTCTGAAAATCCATTTTGCGTGCGGATTTTTTTTATATTTTATCCCGAGAATTCTCGAAATTGAAAAAAAAAATCTATTTTTGGTCTGAAAATTCAGAATTGGTTGTGGAAATAGATGAACAGTTGAATACTTAGAAATAATTATTGATAAGAATTTTAAAGTATTCAAATTTGTATTCGGCAAATATCAGCATTTATTTAGCTTATTATGGAAAATTAAGTTTTTTTTAGTTGGCCGTTGCAAATAGTTTTTGAAATTTATGTCCCTCGACTCTGGCCAAAGTCGAGGGGGGGGGCAAAAAAAATTAAAAAATATATATAAAAATTGAAATTACAATCCACGGTATCAACATTAGATTTGAAAAAGTGTTTAAAAAAGCATTTTATATCTGCCCAGTTGTTTTGCAATCATTAGTTTTCAAAACATGTAAGTATTGAGGAAAATTTTATTTTTTGCGAAAAATAAATTTTTTGCGGTGCTGTACATTGAAATTTTATAAAAATTCAAAACATTTTTAAACAAGCCCAAAAATCATTTTAAATTATTAATGCATTAATGCAGAATATTATCATTATTAATGCAGCAAAATGCGTTATAGATTGTTTTAAGTTGATTTGCTCCCTGATTTTTCGGGCCGATTTTGGAGGGGGCGACATAAGCTTTGAAAAATATTTGCAACGGCCTGTCATATAAAAAATGTATAAAGGAAATATGTAAATAAGGAAATTTAAAGCAAAACAAAAAACATTAAATAATTAATGTAATTTAAAGTATTTAAAAATTGCTGTCCTTGTTCAGAATGATGTGTAGATCATCACCAATTAACAGTATTGAGCTATTTCTATGATTTCAAGCTTAAAAAAAAACAAATTTAATGAAAACATAGATTTTATTACTGTTTCAAAAATTTCCCGGGATTCCATAAATATTTTCCCGTTTCCCGGGAAATATGGACGCCCTAATTGCGGTCCCACTATCAAAAAAAAATATAATATCCAAATCATTACCATGTTTGGAGAAGTAGACGCCAGCTTAATACAAATATGTCTCTTTTGAGTGAGAAAATGTCTCTTGTAAAGCACCACCTTAAGTTCAGTTAATGTTAAGAAAGTTTAAGTTCATAATCTAATCTAATCTACACAGAAAAAAATATGTAAATTTACACAGCACGTAATTACTGTTTCTTATGTAAACTCGCTCAATGTAATGTTGAAATATGATGTAAAGAGTAAAAAGTCATGGAAACTACTCCAATGTAAATCTAAATCTAATGTAAATCATGAATCTAATGGAAACGTTGAGCATGGAAACTCAAATCTGATGAATTTCTACCCGTGTTCGGCTTCCTGTAAATTCCTATTTAATGTAAATCATATATCCAATGTATTTCTGCCAAACGTTGACTTCAAAACTACCCGAACTAAAAATAGTTATATTTGGTTCTCTTTCTATCGCTCTCATACTTCGCTGGCCCACTGCCTGAGCCTCGCCCTGAACAAGTTGATGCTTTAGCCGCTCGTTTATAAAATGCGAAGATGGCTCAGTTGGCAACGGGTAGCAGCAGTAACACCGAACATTCTACCTGTCGGCCGTTCGATTCCAGCCCAGCGTTATTCCACTTGACCGTCGACGAGAAAACGTCGTCCCCTACCTGTGAAGCAACTTTTTAAAATCATAATTTCCTTTTGCTGCCCGCTTCACTCATTTTAAAATAGAACATAGGCCACACCCTTTTCCTACTGCAATCCAAGTCGAGCTTCTCATTCCCATTGGCCAATCAGAATTGGTTGATTTGAACTAATGTAATTTCAAAACTAATGTAAATTCCAAAACTAATGTAAATTTTCAAAACTAATGTAAATTTCCAATGAATCTAATGTAAATTTCCAATGAACCTAATGTAAATATACATCATTTATCATGATACCTTTTGGTACATGATAAATAATGTAAATTCACAGGAATATTTTTTTCTGTGTAATCTAATCAGACCCTAGCGCAGCCAATCTTTCGAAGGGATCCTGGAGAGTGCCTTAGGTTAGATGACGCCTAGCACTCTTCTTGTCATTTATTAACATTTGTAGTGCGCCATTGCATTGAAATGCATTGAGACATCACAAGCGTTAAAGCGGCCAGGCCTACTGCGTAAAGCCGTATCGCAGAGATGACTCGTAATTGGGTTGAGTTTGAGCACTGAGTGTTCGAACAACAACACAATTCTGAATCGACAGGGGAGGAAGAAGCGTGGGGACACACCACCATACTCTCCGAGATTTTTGATTGTATTCGTTGGGAGCACCATGCTAAGAAGGTTTGGTACTCCGGGACCCTCTGGGATGGGACATTGTATTTCCACGGATGCCCTGGACACTATTTGCCGTGGTTATAGCGCCACAACTCGCTCTCTGTAACAGTATTCCTAATTCCAATCTAATTTCACCAGGTCGTCATAGCCTAGTGGTTAGCATTTTTGCTTACCAATCCAAAGGACGGGGGATCAAGCCCCGCCTCGAGCGACTTTGATTTTTCGTTCAATTTCAAATTTATGTATTCTTAATTTTCTCGTTGGGAGCAGATGGGCATCGAACCCAGAACCATTCGCTTACAAAGCGAACACCGTAACCAGTCAGTCACGGCCGCTCCTTTTAAGAAAGTTTAAGTTCATAAGCTTGTTTACATTTTTTGTGTTAAACAATTTGCTGATTTTCCGTTTCGCTCGCCAATTTTCTTCCATCTCACCATCTCTCACAGATTGCTCTCGGCTGGATGGGCGATTGCAAGTCGATCAACCCCAACACGGTGTACGCGGTTTGCATGGGTCTTTGCGGTCTGGTTACGGCCCTGGTGCCGCTATTCACTGACTATTTGGTAAGTGTTTTGAATTGGTAATTAAAAGCAATTGTTGACACATTTTATTTCATCGTTTCAGTCGCTGTCGGTTCTGGCGGGCGCCTTCGGTCTGTTCATTGCCGCCAACTACTCGCTCACAAGTATTATCCTGGTCGAGCTGATCACGCTGGAAAAGTTCACCAACGCGTACGGGTTGCTGCTGCTGGTGCAGGGCGTGGCCAACCTGGTCGGGCCACCGTTGGCTGGTGAGGAAGCTTTAACTTGGCTGAATTGAGCTCGAAATTAATTTTGCTGATTCTTTCAGGCTGGATCTCGGACATGACGGAGAACTACAACCTGTCGTTCTACCTGGCCGGGCTGTTTATCGCGCTGTCCGGGCTGCTGCTGTTTGTGCTGCCCGCGATCGGCAAGTACAAAAAGTTTAACCAAAGACGCACCTCGAAGCAGAAGCAGCAGCAGCAGCAGCTAGGCGGGGCCACCGGCTGCTACGGGATGGACCATTTGACGGTGAGTTAGAAATAAAAATGAAAATTTGTTATAAAAGTGTCTAAATTTGCAAATATTTGGGTTTTTTAGCAACTGACACCGGGAAGCAAACCGAACGGCACTTCCGTGCTGATCACCGACTGTTTTGCCCAGGAAAAGCTGCTCAAGGAGGGCGCTAACGTTTGAGGAGTGATAAAAGACCATCCCCGGTTGCAGCAGTAGCTTGTAAGATTAGGCCATATTTCTAGAAAGAGTTTTATTTTTATTTTAGTTTTTCATAACTTTTTTTCATATTGCTTTTTAGTTCATGTTAAATGTGATCATCAAAGTGAAATTGTAAATTTGCGCAGCCCAGATTCTACCCTTCCTGTGAGCTATTCTAGTGCGATAAGTGATAGGTTTTATTTTGTTCTATTTCGACCTCGAGATGCTCATCGTTTTTAGTTGTTCAACTCTTGACACTTTTTAATTTATTTACATTTGACGTAGTGTTAAGCGCCCTAAGCGAGTGCAACAAGCAACATTTGGAACCCCCTTTTGCGAGGAACTTGAGGAAGAAATTACTATAGACATATATATATTACAAAGCTAGCCGTAGACGATTCAACGAGATAATAAAGTAAACTAAAACAAGCATGTATCTTCCCGTTTTTACCCCGATTCCGGCATCGAGCTCCTCGGTGCGATCGTTATTCTAAAATTGTGAAGCAAAAACAGAAAAAGACAAAACTGTCGAACTCGCTTTCTTTCCGTTACGATTTTGGTGTTTATCGAACCGAATAAATTAGCTCAGCACTTTTCCTTTCTTGAATTTAAATTTTCGCAGTCCATTTTTGGTTTTGAAGCACCCAAAAAAAGTGTAAAAATATTACCTCAAATTGCTGATGCCAAGCAGATAGGTCTAGAAAACGAATAGAACTGCACCATTCGCTTCGTTTGAGAGCTTTGAGTTGATAATTTGAACATTTTGAAGTCCACAAAGTACCGCGCGTCTCCACCAAAATTCAATGGAGACGCAGGGTAATTTGTGAAATTTTCACAATAAATTTCTTCACGCAGAAAAATATTTTGTAGAATCAGCCTGTACGAGGTTTGATTCAACAAAATTTTTGTTGAATATAATCAACGCCAATTTTGCGTTGAAACAAACCTTGATTTTCTCAACTCCACAAAAATCTTTTGTTGTTTTGAAAAAGTTGCTTTGACGTTTAGCGTTGATTCAACAAAAATCTTGATTTTCAAATCAACAAAACATTTTGTTGATTCAAATATGCCTCATTTTTCTGCGTGTTCGAAACACAAAAAGTAGTGAAAATAACAATACTGTAGATTCCTTACAAATAATAGCAAATACAGCAGTAAAAAGCTTGCAGATGAACGATTCATCAAAAAAAAAAAAAAAAACACAAAAAAGACAGTATTTTGCGTGAAGAAAACACACAAAAAGTTAATCCAATTGGGGCAAAATGCCAACTACCACACTAAAAGCGCAGTGTATTGTGCAAACAAAAAGAAACCAACAACCACTTTCGCCTTCCTTGAACCAGCACGACGGATCAACCCCAGCTGCTTGGAAGCTGGATTTGAATCCCCCTTTTAATAGTTAAGTCAGAATACTAACTTAAACTCTAAAGAAGGGTCAAACCACAAAAAAAAACTCCTCTTTCCTCCTCACGATCACAATTTTTTTAATCCTCACCAGCGGAAAAAAAATCAACACAAATTTACCTAGAACAAACGTAGTGTGTAGCGAAAACGACGCGGTTCTCATACTTCCACGCATCGACATTATTTAACTCGAATCCAACCAACTAGAAATTTGACGGTTTTTTGCAGTGACGAACCGCCGAAATCTAATATCCGATTTCCGGTCTCGCAAAATCCATTTATTTTTTCAGTGCCCATTATGCCCGCTCTCCCAACGTTCTCTCACTCTTTTTTGCAGAGTTGCTGCGAGAGAGTGAAACTGAATGAAAAGAGCACGCTGAAAGTGATTGATTTTGAGAGCGAGAGAGTTTTTCCGCTGCTCTCTGTGCGAAGGTGCTGTCAGTGAGAACAAGAGAAAAACGCTCTTGTCACCATTTTTCTATTTTACTTTTTTTCAGTGTCCATTTTACAAACTCTCTTCGCAAATAATATTTACGCTGAACGAAACTGACATTCAGAGTTTTTCGGCTTCCAAACCGGAGAGAGAAAGAGAAAAAAAGCTTTCAGTTTTGTTAAAGAGAAGTTCAAAGCGATTTTTTCGATTCAGAGAAGCATTTCTTAGATTCCAATATTTATTTCAAATTGCACATTTTCACATATATTTTCTCTCCTTTGTAAATTTTCGGTAAGTGAGTGCAGAGTGAGAATGAGAGAACAATTTTGAAAATCGAGAGTGTTTTTCGGCTGCTCTCTGTGCGGAAGTGCTGTCAGTGAGGGCAAGAGAAAAACGCTTTTGATTGAAAAGGTATGAAAATGCGATTTTTTCGATTCTGAGAGGAATGTCAACATTTTTCCATTCTATGTTATTTTCCGTGTCCATTTTACAAACTCGCTTCGCAAATAATATTGACGCTGAATGAGACTGATTTTCAGAGTTTTTCGGCTTTCCAAACCGGAGAGAGAGAAAAAAAGCTCTCAGTTTTGTTTTTTTTTATGTTTTCTCTTTTTTGCTAATTTTATGTGAGTGAGTGCAAAGTAAGAGATCAATTCTTGATTACTTTTTCAAAACAACCAATGCGACCAATGCAATGATCATCGTTCGGTCAAAACGTCCATCGTTTGTGCACAACAAGAGAGAATTGAGAGAAAAAATGTCCATTTCCGGTCTCTTTTCGCTCAATTCTCTCCCGTTAGCGTAGAATTCCTTCATTTTTTTTACATTCGCGTTCCATTTTTTGCTCCCTTATTCCTGTTTGTGACTTTTTACATGCATTGGAGTTCATCGCTCATGAAAGTGAGTTCATTGTAAGTGCTCGTTTGAAAACTTACCAATGAAATCGAGAATAGTTCATAAAAACGACGAAGAATATACTCAAATACACGGAAAATCAACGCTAAAATGAGATTATTGAATAAAATTTAGAGAAAACAAAAAAAAAATACATTTCTCAGCCTATTTCTATTATCGTCCAATCAGCACTTCGACCGTGAATTACAACTTTTATAAAGTGTTTTGGACTGACTCACTATTGTTGATGCATCTTAGAATGTTGATTTAATAGCAGAAAACTGTAAAAGTAATGAGAATTGGTCGAACGGCTTACAGTGATTAAAATGGGTATATTTCCCCTAGATGCTCTCTTCTCATTCTCGTTTTGCATGCAAAATTTGAGCACATTTCACTTACGATTGAACTACTGCTAAAAGGTACTGAGAGAGTGAGAGTGAGTGCAATTCAAAGAGATTGTTCAATTAAGAGCAAGAGATTTGATCTTTTTTCTCTTAATTTGTAAAAAAGAAATTGTTATTGGAAATACGGATTTTTAGATAAACTTCTGCATTTCATTTTTATTCCTTTTGTAACATGTCTGCGAAGTAGCGCAGAGAGAGTGTGAGCAAAGAGAACACGCTGAAGAGTCAATCGGCTTCTCTTTGTGCAAACGTTCTGTCGGTAAGTGAAAGAGAAATGCTCTAACTATCAATTCTGAGAGAAATTATGGAATTCTGCGTGAACGGAAATCGGAAGCAAAGCCATCTGCGCAAGCAAATATTTAGCACTACAAATTTGTAAATTGAAAGTCAGGGGTTTGGTGAAACTTGAAAAAGTTAAAAATAAATATATATATATTCATCAGCTGTGATCATTTAGTAAGTATATGAATATAACGAACGAAAGAAGCTCGGAGAAATAAACCACTATAATATTTAAAGAAAACCAAACACTATAAGCTGTAAACCTATTTTCACAAAACAGACAAAACCATAAGTTGTTGGTTCAGCAAACTTTCAGTTGGAAAGACTCAAAAAAAAAACACTCTCAAGGTGAAGAAGATCAGGTGCACGATTGCCAAAAGACACGGTTAACACGGGCGGGGGAAAAGAAACAAAAAACCAAAACGGAAAATGCAGTGGATCAAGCTAACGAAGTGATAGCGCTAACTAGGAAGAGAAAGTTCAAATTTCAACTGGTAGGTTCGTAATTGTTGCTCAAATGTTTCATTTTCACATTAGTTCACAGCAATTTGTAAATATTCTTCATTTTTTTGTTTTGTTTGGGTTTTCACTTAGATACCGCAAAATGGTTGTACATTTTAGTTAGGATCAGTTTCGATTGGAATTGCATTAGCGGATAAAACACATTTGACGGAATGAAACAACAAGAGTAAACTAAACAGTGAACATAGGATGATGTTTCAAAAATGTAGAAACCAGATGAAATAAAAGTAGAGAGATTGTACACACTCACACATACACACCAATTGTAAGAGAGCAGAAACAAATTGTATGAAAAGGTAAATGATTAAAAATATATATTATTTTTGAAATTGTAACAAATAATAATTATATATAACTAGTGAACAAATTTATGAAATTCAAATAAAGCTCGTTCAAATCGAAGTTGCGGTTGTTTTTTATGTGCTGCGAGAAAAAAACCTTCAAAAACATTCTTACTAGTTTTAACTTAATTTCTAATGATAACGGTCACATAAAAAAAACAAATAACAGTTAAATGTTATATTCTTATTTGTGTTTTTCTAAACTTTTTTAAACCCTTTAACCAGTTTACAGTGTAAGGAAGTTTATTTCAAGCAACTTTTGCTTTACGAAAATTGTGACTTCTCTTGATTTATGTTTTTCTTAATTTATGTTCAGTATTTATATTGTAAGGCAAAACTGGTTGACTGCCAAATAATTTGCTACTCCGTTATTGACAGATCAGCAGAAGTTAAACAATGAATTAAACATGATAAAGGAAGCTAACCATCATTCACTGTTTAACCTTTTGAAGATCCATACTTTATTAGTCAATACCGGCGCCCTTCCATGAAGCCTACAGTTCCACAAAAGGAAGGAATGTTAGTCCGATAGTTAATGGTGCAGACTCATCACTCTCATAGCTTGTCGCTATACAGTCCAGACTCGATTATCCGAAGTTCGTCTATCCAAAGTTTTTTATGCTATACTTCGGATAATCGAATCACGATCAAAAATATTTTTTTCGATTTTTTATATTTTCTTAAGATGGTACCCCTCCTACTACACTCCCCCCCCCCCTCCCCTGCTGTCCATACAAAAATTATACGTAAATAATCTAACAGCTGTAACTTTTAAGTGAATTTTCTGAACAACTATTGAGAAAAAATAGGTACACGAAAAAACATTGTCCATTTCTTATTAACTTTTTCACACTCAATTTCGCAAAATACGTATTTTTTGATTTACGAGATTTTTTTATATGTTTTAGGGGACAAAAACCTGTAACTTTTGAGCCATAGAGAAGTATGGTCAAAAAATCTGCCAACGGGTTATAAATTGGAAAAACAACAAAAAATCATGCAAAAAAATGGCTCAATTTTTTATGTTAAATTTAATTTGAAATGGAAAAGTACATTACAGATTTTTTTTTATATAAGTCTCCGTTTTTAAGATACAGCAACCAAAAGTTAGATTTCAGCGAAATATTTGCAGTTTTTCGATATTTAAAAATAGTGACCATGAGTGACCATTTCTGATTTTTTTTTTAAGTTCAGAATCTCTTGATGCACGTCCAATGATTTTCTTTTGATGATGATTATTCCATCGCTGGTTTAGATTATTTGCTATAAAACTTTCTAAGAGCAGTTCTATCAGATTTCGATCATTCGATTTTTTTTTGTATTTTTTAATCCGACTGAAACTTTTTTGGTGCCTTCGGTATGCCCAAAGAAGCCATTTTGAATCATTAGTTTTGTAGGGATTATGGGTCGCAGGAATGAATATGTAATAAATTATTAAATGAGTATTTATTAAAAGATTGATATAATTCATAAATAAGAGTTAAGAGCGCAACAAAAAGTGCGCACCTTCATGAATATTTCCTTGTTAGCTGATTGTGGATTGAGTGCGAGAGCGCGCTAGCGAGCTGCGAGAGAGAACAACGAGCGAGAAAACAACGAGATGCGCGCGGCCGGCGGAAGAGAGAATGAAGATTGACAAATCAGTTTTGTGGTTAATTTCTGTGGAATAAGACGTGTTGTTTGTTAATTGCAAAATATCTGTGTGTTTATTATAAAAGAAAGTCCCCGATCACGACAAGTTTGTCCATATAATTTTCCATACAAATTTGGCAGTTGTCCATTAGGCCGTCCCAAAAAAATGAAAATTTGTCAAATCTTCGGTGCTCACCCCTAGAATGATAGATTAGGATGTCAGGTACAATGTTTTCATGCAACAAAAAATTCACAAAAATGGTTTACAACTCGCGCGCGGAGCATGAATGAAAAAAGTGCATTTTTCGAGTATTTTTCAGAAATGCGCGTAACAATCATACTAAAGTCATTCAAATTTGGTCGCCTTAGGCTTCAAGTTATAGTTTAATGTCCCCTGAACAAATTCCTTTACAGACATAGTCCATAATAGCTTGTGTTTGGGCGTGGCGGGGCGTTTTAGGGAGAAAAATTTGTATTTTTTAGTCAAAAACTAATGCATTAAGCTTATAGAAAATTTTACGGAGATCATTTTGCTTTTTGCCTTCCTCACCTTACTGAGGAAAGGCTATAAAATCACTCGAAAAATGAACTTCTCAATTAGACCTCCTAGACCCACCTTCATGTATACCTATCGACTTCAAATTCTGAGCAAATGTCTGTGTGTGTGGTGGGATGATGATCAAAAAATTGTCACTCGACTATCTCAAGACTGGCTAAACCGATTTTGTCCGTTTTGGCCTCATTCGATCCGTCCTGGGGTCCCATAAGTCGCTATTAAAAATTATGGAGTTTAGTTAAGTACTTTAAAAGTTATGCTAAAAAACGATTTTAACAAAAGTTCGGAAGATTGTAAAAAGGGTGGGTTTTGTAAGAAAACCCGTCATGCTATACATTTTCAGAAAGGTATTTAAAAGACCTTTTTGCAATTCCGCTGTGAAACTGTCAACTTTTCCTGTCCTTCTGGAGAAACGAAAGGGAAGAAGTTCCCTACCAAAAATAACAAAATGGAAAATTAATACCTTTCAACACCAGTGCTGAAAAGTAACATTTTTCATTTTTTTTTGTTTTGAACGGTGAGTTTACTTAGCACATGAATAATTGACATAAAATTCCATTCAAAATGCGTTTTTCAGAATTGCAAAAAATGTTGTAAGCAACTCGTTGCAAAACTTGTTTTTTTCAGCACTCATCGTATTTATCCAACTCGGTAAACCTCGTTGGATAAATGTACGACTCGTGCTGAAAAAAACTTCTTTTTGCAACTTGTTGCATAAACTACTATTTCAACGCGTCCAAAACATTGAAGATCTGACAACCCTATCAAAATTTATAAACACCTAAGTGTTATTTAAGCACATTTTGGAGGCCGGATCTCATGATCATCTCATCTAATATCATGATATTCATGCGACCTATCTTTGGATAGGTAATTAAAAGACCTTTTCAACGAGCACGAATTGGATTGAAGATCTGACTACCCTATCATAAGTTGTAACCACATAAGTGCCCTGCAATATGAAGATCTGACTACCCAATCTAGTGGTATGAATAATGAGTCAAAATTGATAAAACTATGAAAAACACCGCCATTTTGTGTCTATTTTGGATAGCACCCTTTAAATGTAAGGAAGGCACCAACCACCTAAGGGTGGATTAAGTAACGTTTTTTAACATTCAATCATTTTTTTGGGACGGCCTACTGTCCATTAGGATGTAACAAAAATGACTTTTTGGCGGGCATTCAGGGGTTTGTTCCGGTGGGCATACTGAGACTCAATCCCAAATAGGGGAAAGTGGGGCAAGTGTAACAAGCTAAGGAAATGCTCGTTATAACCCAATAAAAAGTTAAAAAATCTGTCGGATTTTATTATAATCATCTTATTCTAGGTCTTGACTAAGACTTTGTTAAAACAAGTTTTTAAAAAATCCTGTTTTTTAATGTGAAAAATTGATTTTAAAATTTTGATTTTCCGTACGTTCTACTCAACTAGTGGGGCAAGACGAACAACCCGTTGGGGCAAGAGGAACAATGCATGAAAAAAACATGTTAATTTGCTAACAATTGAACTGTTATCACTTAGATACATCAGATTAGAATGTATTTGAATGGTTTCTTCATTTTTAGATTAAATAATAATATTTTACTAAAAATTTTATCGTTTTTACGAAAAAAAATACTACTTCGATGATAAATAGTAAATTTTAGTAATATCACTATACTTGGTATGAACAATTTTTTTAACGATTGTTTATCAGTTCTTAAGTACTTTCATGTATTTATTTCCCAATAAAATATGTTCTTGCAGCAATTCGTAATTTTTCCATACTAAAAATCCATATGGTACAATTGCCCCACCTGAACAAGATTTTTTAAAAGCTCTGAACAAAAATAACCAAAAGTTAAATCATACTTTGTAATAGTGGCATGTCATTTGTAGGGACACTACTGATCTAGGAAAAATAGCATTTTGATAAAATGAGCCTTAAAACGAACCCTAAGCCTTATTTTGTACTTTCCAAATATTATAAGAAAACAAAGGTTTTGAAAAAAAACTTCATCAAATCTTATGCCCCGTGGCGTTTACGTCATTTTGGCGGTTATGTGGTAGTAGAATCAGCTAATTGCATTGCTAGCAACAATTCCTCATACTGAAAATAATCAAAATTGTAAAAATTACGGCCGTAGGAGCGATTGTTCCTCTTGCCCCATATGGTCGTCTTGCCCCACCTTCCCCTATGAGCTTGATTGGACGTAACAGGAGCTGGCGCTCCGCCCTTCAATTTTAAATGGGATTTAACCCGTAAAAAAAGATTTTTTTCAAAAATGTCACTTTTTGAGGCGTTTTGGCCACCAATGCGTTTCCCGAGTAGGGGTAAATAACACGGGAATACCAAATTTTGGTATTACTTGGGCAAATAACAGCGACCAAAATGTGCCCTTGGTTGCCCAGTAATAGATGGTAAAATACCATGAAATCATACCAAAATCTTGTATGTGTAAAGGCACAACAATACCAAACCATGTTATTCCAAGGGTAAAATAATACCTCAAAATAAAACCATTTCAATACCAAGTTGAGGTCTTCTGGATTTTTGAACACTGCTTGAATACCAAACCTTGGTATTGCCATGGTTTTATTTTTAGGTATTCCCGCGCCCTTGGAAAATCATATTTTGGTATTTCTGTGGTCTTTCACATACATGATTTTGGTATGATTTCATGGTATTTTACCATCTATTACTGGGCAACCAAGAGCACATTATGGTCGCTGGTATTTGAACAAGTAATACCAAAATTTGGTATTTTCATACCATTTTTAGTGCAGCAGTTGCAGTTAGTGAAAAACGGAAATTATTCATATGCAACAGCCAAATCTACTCACCTGATGATTCCATGTTGTTATTAGTGATATTCTTCACCACACCGAATGCATTTGTCATTGATGAACGGCCTGTGCTTGAAGTTCTTGAAGCTTCTGAAAAATAACGAGATTGAAAAATAAGTATTATTAAAATGAAACTGAATTGAAATTCACCAAAATTCATTAATCTGTCGATTGACTCGTTTTTCAAAGTATTTGGTTATCCTGACTTAGAGATATTTCAACGTTTTTGAAAAAATATAAGTGGGTATATCACACTAATTTTTAAAATCATCTTTAACATTTTTGGGTTTCAAGTCATTTTAGCGCAAAATTAATTAACTCGTAAATTTTTTTTAACAAATTTCCCATAGTTTCAGAGAAAATTGATAAAACCTTTCAATATTCAAATAATACCAAAATGTGCCATCCTGACTAAGAAAATTTTCCACAATTTCAAGTCATTTCTGTAGGGGGTATATCAAAAGTGTTTAAAATCAAGTTTGAAATTTCCGGTTTTGAATGAAAGCATTCGCTTTGAGACATCATTATAGCGCAAAATTAATTATTTTGTCAAAATTGGTCAAAATTTTCCCATAGTTGCAGAGGAATTTGATAAAATACTGTAATACCAAAAGAATACCAAAATGTGGTCTTCGATCATTGACAAATTCTGCAATTTTGCAATATCAAAACAATACCTTAAATTGTTATGATACCATATTTTGCTCTTGCATAATCCTTTAGACAAATTTTAAAGGGTCCAGGAATATCAAAATTTGGTATTGATACCAGAGAAAGGTATTATTACGCATTTCCCTTGTTATTTACCCATGCTCGGGTTACCAAAAACATCACTGGCGTGTAGGCCAGATCCTTGCGCATCTTTTGGTATATATAACATTAAAGTTTGGAGCATCCTGGAGCTCGGTACAGACCTTCAAAGTTTGGCATTTTTTCGAAAAATCGGCCCCGGCAAAAAAGATATGCGTCGCACCTCGCGACGCCCGAGACGCCATTTTGGCCAAAATGCCTCAAAAAGTGACATTTTTGAAAAAATCTTTTTTTACGGGTTAAATCCCATTTAAAATTGAAGGGCGGAGCGCCAGCTCCTGTTACGTCCAATCAAGCTCATATTTGGGATTTAGGCTCAGTATGCCCACCGGAACAAACCCCTGAATGCCCGCCAAAAAGTCATTTTTGTTACATCCTACTGTCCATACAAAAATGATGTATGGAAATTCAAAAATCTGTATCTTTTGAAGGAATTTTTGATCGATTTGGTATATTCGACAAAGTTGTAGGTATGGATATGGACTACACTGAAAAAAATAAATAAATTTTTATTTTGAAGGCGATATCCTCATTTGTTATAAATATGAATGAAAGTTGTTTATGGAGTCGATGTGGTTGTATCCATCCAGAAACTGTCTTAATTGTTTGATTACGTTTGAAAACCTGGTTTAGTGAAAATCTATTCTGTTTGTTGGATCAGCTTCACAAGAATTAGCCATGTTTTTTCGCTGGATCAGGAAGAGCTGCAGGATTTCAAAATCAGACAAGGAATTTATCTGAGACATCGTATAATTACACTCTCGCCGCAGTTCTTCGTCGATCGAAACGCGACAAATTTCCAGCCAAAAATGTCAAAAACTTGAAAAAATAAAACACATACTACTGATTATAAAACAGTTCATTTACCAGCAAGAAAAAGTCATGCTTGTGCTTGAACATTATCCTACTTTGTAGATGTAAACAAAGTGGGATCATTCGAAAATCACGTTACGCATTCTCTCTATTCATCACCCAGTAGAGCGTCCAATTTCCCGTCCCGGGAAAAAAATTCCCGGGAAATCCCGGGAATTCCCGGAAAAAAATATTTCCCGTTTCCCGGGAAATTTGTAAATTTCCCGGGAATTCCCGAAATGCAAGCGGAGGTATACATTTTCCTACCTTTCTGCACCAATGTATTGAAATTATACAAAAATAATAATTATTAAACTTTATTTATTTTATTCATTGCAATCTACTGTTCATATTGAACTAATTAGTTTGTCTGTAAATTTCATGTCAAGGTTTACTTCAGATAATATTTATTTTTGAAGTGAATTTGAATTGACATAATTAAATTTTTCAAAAAGGATTCTGCGAGACGAATTTGTTCAAAAGTATTCGAGAAATTACAGCTTGAAGCAGGGAAGGGAAATAAGTACCTGCACTTGAAGTAAGGTAACTACGATAAGCACCGAACTTTAAAATATTTGGGTGCGGTGCTGGTGCATATTTTTCAAACAAGGTAACTTTGACTTGTCTTTCTTTGTTACCACAGAAAAAATAACTGTTGTCAACATTGTCATTTAGAACTAGAGGGTGACGAGCGGAATTCCCGGAAAAAATTCCCGGGAAATCGACTATTTTTGGCCCTCTCGATTCCCGGGAAATTCGGTCGAGACTCCCGGGAAATTTTTAACTAATATAATATAAACTAAACAGAAAAAAAACATTTGAACAATTAAAAATTGTTTTGAACATTGAATGCTCAATGTTCGATGTTCAAGTTCGAATAAACCAATGCTTCTCTAATCTTAGTATTCAGAAAGTGTAAATTTTAACATGCCAAAATTCCAAAACTATAATTTAGAGAAGCAAAAAAATAAATTTGGACCCCAAAATTTACCTTAAAATATTAAGCAGTTACATCCCAGTAATGAAACCAAACGTTTTATTTTCAAATATTTTTTTGTAATTTATTTCTAAGAGGGTAAAGATTTTTCAAGTTGAGTTCAATTCTCATGTCTTCTCTTGAGCATAGCAATCCTCATAATCTAGTTTTTTTAAAGAACGTATGGATTTTCTTGATAACTGTAAATATTTCTTCAATGAATAAAAACAGTTGACCTTAAAAATTACTAAAAAAGGGTTTAATTTGTTGTTTTGTGTCGTTGTTTATATCATATTGCAAAATTCCCGATACTGGGAAATTATATATTAGCTGTACTGCCGTTCTACGCATAATTGTCCCATGTCAGTTTTGGACGATTTTGACTTTATGACATTTTTAAGATTAGTTTGATGTGTACTTTAAGAAAAACACATAAAATCTGGTACTTTGTTCGGAAACTCATCAAAAACAACACCAAGTCTGTTTGTCCCATCGTTAAACTTCTACGCATAATTGTCCCACCAAGTATTTTCTTACACGGAATCATTGGTTTTACTAAGCATTATGCCTTGTTTACCTGTTGTATAGCAAGAGAATCACAAATAAGGGTGATAAACTGCTAACTGGGGCGATTAGGGACACATAGAGCGAATAGGAACCCACGGGACAATTATGCGTAGAAACACAGAAATCGGTCGAAAAAATTCAATCGCGTTTTTCTCAGTTGCACTTTTTTGAACATGGGACAATTATGCGTAGAACGGCAGTGTATTAGTTATTTTTTAAAAAAATCTAATAACCAGTTTGTGCAACTTTTGAAAAATCACTCAGCGCGAATTAAGATTCGTAAATATTCTAAACTATAATTTTGAGTTTTAAAAAAACTTAAGAATCGATTTTGTATTTGCAGATTCAGAATAAAATCAAAAGGTTTTCTATAGAACCTCCAAATAATGAGAATTAGTATGAATTAATTAAAAAGAAACAAATTTAATACTTTTCATTTTAAATTTTGAGACTATTGGCAAAATAAAAAAAAAACTCCCGGGTCTCGGGAATTCCCGGGAAATGGCCAAATTCAACTCTCGATTCCAGGGAAATTGGAAATCTCGAGAATCGTCATCCTCTATTTAGAACCTAATTTTTGGTCAGTTCGTAGCAGATTCTGTGCTTCTTGAGGAGTAATGGCATGTTAAAATGTGGCCAAAATTAGACATCAGTGACCGAATTGTGAGTGGGGAGAATAGATCTTGAGAAGATGACGGCTTCTAGTACTTTTTTGAGCAGACTTCAGAATTGGCGACATTATTTCAACTTTTACCCGGAATAGGGTCAATTGGGTTATTTTTTATTAAGGGTCAATTGGCGTGGAGACACCAAATCCTTCAAAAAGATGAGGCAGAAGAGTGTGAAAATGAACCGTGAGTAATACAGGATGTTCCGAGGGATGTTCTTGGTGCAGCTGTTTAGATCTAATGAAAAGCCACTTTGAACGAAGGACACAATCCCCTTGTGCACCTCGATTTCTGTAAGAATCGTTTCAAAATGTCATCCGCCAATTCTCGCAAGGTTAAACCCGTGCTGAGGGAAATGCTGCAGCAATTTTTCCCGTTTTCAAAAAATGCCAAGAAGCAAGAAGGTTGAAATTTAAACTAACAGCTATAGCAATTATCTTGAAATCTACATACAAATTTAAATAAAATAAAAACGTTAAAAAATAAGCACCTCCAAACTGGGGTGCTTATTATAAGCACCCAAAATAATGGGTTCTGGTGACAACTAAAGCACTGCACCTTTGATATTTCGCAAAACATGGTGCCTATGTTCGTTCTCTGCCTTGAAGTTATAAATTTATGAAGCACGTGAGCTATAAAAGGCGTAACAGCGTTAAATATAAAAAATATCGATTAATTTCAACCACTTCTACACTTAACTTAACTTAACAAAAATCAAACCTTAAATGAAACCATGAAAAAACGTTAAAAAAACAAATTCGTATAATATGGAATCAACCCAAAAAATGCCACCATATTTTCAAAACTCGCTTCATATATTTGAAAACTTTGAGTTGTGGTTTCATGAAATAGTGTTTCAAGTTTAAAAGCGCCAGAAATTAGATTTTTAAGGCAAATTCAATGATTATCTATTTATTCACATGTAGAAAATACTTATTCTGTTAGAAGTTATTTGCCATGATAAACAATATTTCTGCATGATTTTTTTTTCATTTCAATTTATGGTCACTGAGAAAAATTTAAAAGCAATTGTATGTTGCCATAGATTTTTACTGTTCAAACAATTTGATTAAAAAAATACTACTTCTCAACAAAAAATTCAGATTTTTTTTCGATTTGGTACGATTTAAAGACAGCCTAAAAAATTATAAAATTTATATATTTTCTCAAAGCTGGATGATTTTTTTTTACAAGCAGTCAAGCAATTAATTGATCCTAACACTTATTTTGATCATTAAAGTTGCTGTTCTATACAAATGTGTTGCAAAATATTGATCAGAAACAGGATCAGAATGATTTTCGTTGAATTTCAGATTTCCCGGGAATTCCCGGGATTTCCCGGGAAATTTGTTGAAAATTTCCCGTTTCCCGGGAATTTTGTAACCCCGGGAAATTGGACGCTCTATCACCCAGACAATAATCACTCACTAAACGCTCACAAATAACGACACAAAAAAAAAATAAAACAAGACTGCGCGCAAACTGCGCGTCTCCACTGCCACCGTTCTAATCATTGTGTTCAACTCGTTGCAAAACTTGATTTTATTTTTAAACTGGAGTTTTTGAAAATAAATAAAAAAAAAACTTTTCAAAGATAACTTTTAAACCAAAAAAATGGACAAAGAGTTTCTCAAAAATTAAAAATGTTACACCAATTTTTCAAATTGCGAATGTTTCAAAATCGTTTTTTTGCTTTATTCTTCATCGAACCGTGTGTGTGTGAGTCGTAATCTCCTTAAAATTAGTTCAACTTAACTAAACATTGTGAATAGTCGTAATAAATCGCTAATCAGATGGTTTACTCCTGGCGATTGCTGCTGCTTGCTTTGCTGCTCGGTGCCGCTGTTTAATGAACATTCACTGGGAACTCAAGAAGAAAAAAAAAACGCACTGCACTGTCCTCTTAGCGTAACTTTGTAATTTCATTTAACGGTTTGTGTGTGACTGTCTACGTTTTGATTGCTGCTTGCTCACATTGACGACGAGAGGCTGTTATTTTGTTTTATCTTTAAAAAAAATGAAAACTGTTCACAATTTGATGCATTTTTAACACGATTTTTTCTTTAACAATCCTGCCTCGCACCAGCCGAATTGGGGTTTCGCAAACAAAATAAAGTCGTAATAATAATGATAAATAGACAATTACAAATGTTGGCGCAGGCGCAGGCAAACGCCTCAAACTTTGACGTTCGCTGCTGCTGCTGCCTCAATTCTCGAGCGCAATTTTTTTTAATGGTTGAGAGGAAACTGGCTTAAGGACGTGTCCGGTGTGTGCGTGTGGTGCAAACGTTCTGGCGCAGGCTTCAAACGGAGATGAGGGGCGGTGTCTCTTACTGGTTACACTCAGTCAAGGTTCCTAGCTTTAACAACTCTCTAAATCGATTTGTTTATCAGTTTCAGCTTGTCCTTCAGCAGCTTCTTCAGCTCGGCAATCTCCAACTGGTGGCTGTCCATCAGGTTCATCCGCGCGGCAGATTCGCTCTTGCTCCCCAGCGACATCTGCTCCAGAGCGGCCGCCAGCGAGTCCGACAACAGGGGAAGTTCCCATGAAGCTACAACAATAAAACATCAATTACAAAACGAACCAACTTCGAACAAATCCGTTCAACTCACAGAGAACCGCCTCGCTCTCGACGAAGCCCGTTTTGAGCGCGCGAAGAACGTCGGAGACCAGCTGCAGGCGTGCCTTGTCCGTCATCAGGACGATCGGGGCTTCGTGGTTGTTTTGGTCGCCGGACGGGTCGACCTTCTTTTTGGGTTTGCGCGCCGGCTGAGACGGGGTTGGCGCTTGCGAGAACTTGTCGAAGCACACGGTGAACACAAACAGCACCAGGCAGGCGATCTGGAAGAGGAAACACGAACAAAATTTTCAATTTTTAATTTGGACTTCATTTTACTCGTATTCATTACAAGTTCAAGCCGTCATCGGGGCGCAATCAATGCTGTCGGCATAAGCACATAGTTGAGCTGATCTGTTGCAAATCATGCCTCTTGTGACGATACCCACTGTTCGCACAACTCCTTCAAAGTCGATATATTAGACAGCGCGTGAGATAAGCCGTTACCTTTGCTTCGACCAGCCGAGTCAGTTTGTCCGGGAATCCGTTCTCGTCCACAATCTGCTGAAAGCCTTGAGCTATATGAAGATGTGATGTGCGGGCACGTTGTACTCACGACATTTTCCACAGATCTGCCGGAGCAAGACAACTTGGTCCGTAGCGGCTCAGTAAACGTAACCGTAGAGTTGCGCCAGCTTGTGGTTCATCCTGCTCCTCCATACATTGTTCTCAACTACGCCGCCAATGATCGTCCTAAGCACTAGCCGTTCGAAAACCTCAAGCGCTTGCAGATTCTCCTCGAGCATCGTTGACAACGACCAGACCTAAAGGTGTTGTGGAGTCCATAGCAGGCACAACTACCGGTGATGATGCGCCTCCGATTTTTTCTGGTGCAGTTGTTGTCCGAGGTCACCAACAATCCGAGGTTTACAAACTCTCCACGACCTCGAACTCGTCTCCGTCGATCGTCACGCTCGGTCCTATGTGAGGCCTAAGGGACTTGGTTCCTCCTGCCAGCAGATACAACGTCTTCGCCACATTCACCCTCAATCGAACCTTCTCCGCTTCTCGCTTCAATGCAGTGTACTTCCTTGGCCATCTCTTCAAACGTTCTGGCGACAATTTCCATGTCGTCAGCAATAGCAGATGACCTGGCTGGATCGATTGTTTTTTGTTTTTTTTTTTCCAATTTCGTGTAATGTCTTTTATCACTCAGATTGCATCAACTTTAGGACAATGGAACCATTTTCTATTCCACACACATATTGGCGAGGTTAAACCGCGACCAGATTCACGTTACTTTTGATTAGATTTATCATATGCGGCCCAAAGTGATCCCATGTGAATGCGTACCGATAATGAAGATGACCGACCGTGATAACGTGCTCTTTCTCTCAGTACCATCCTGGCTCACTTCTTCTCCAACGGACGTTGCCGTACGAACTTCTTGCAGCTTCGTTAAAACTCGTTGATGTTGCTTGTCGTCTATGCATTCTCTGGAAGCTGGTTGTAATGTTTAAATCCTTTGTAAAAAAGCGAGGTCTGCATGCCTTTTTCCAGTTCTGCAATCTAAGATCGTCAGCTCCTCTAGTGTCATGCTCATGGATATCTCTTCCTGGCGCCATCCTTTTTCCATACGATAAACAAACACAAGGTATTCGTGTACTAGACTCTTTGCTTCACCGACATTCACTGCAATCATTCGAGCATACTCCGTCGAGGCGTCAGTCGATCAGGCGCATTATTTTACTCTGTAGCACCTGCGTACTTTTCAGTTGTCATTCTATACAACAAACTATTTTCACTTCAACAGCAACAAAAACAACCTTCAGCAGCACACCAGTACGATCAATGAACGCCATCAGTTGTTCCTTCACGATTGTCTCCATGACCTTCTCGTACAGCGGCAACATGCTGATAGGCCTGTGGTCCTTCGGATTCTTGGATTTCGGAATTCTTCGGGATGGGAATACACCTCGATACAGCGACTTGTTTACGATATCCAGCAACTCAACCGCAACCACGTCCAAAGCATCCATCGTGACCCGTTTCGTGACATTTACAACTCCATCACAATTCTTATAAGTTGTCAAACAGAGGACAAATATACCGTCGCCTTGTCGCAGTCCTTTGCGCGATTCGATCGGGTCGGACATCGCTCCGGAAATCTTCACGCTGCACATTGCCCCGTCCATCGTTGATTTCACCATTCTGACCAGCATTCCGAGAAATCCGTTCGCGTGCATGATCGACCGAGTCGTAAGCGGCTTTGAAATTGATGAACAGGTGGTGCGTCGGGTTCTGGTACTCGCGACATTTTTGGAGGATTTGGCGCAGCAAAAAGATTTTGTCCGTCCCAACAAAATCCTTAGCTCGCTCCGACAGACGACTTTTTTGGCGGCGTTGAGAATGGTGATGGCTCGGTAGTTCTCTGTTTTGTTTCGTGAGACCTAATTTATTTAATACTTGCTTGTTCGAGTGTCAGATGTATCATGGTAAAAATTTGGCTAACCATTTCATGGTTGCTTCGATTGCTTGAAGTCCGGGTTGTGCAACATCTGTCCATTAAGGCCAGCACAGATGTGACTTAAAGAGATCCAGGTCGTTGGCCATCTTCAAGCAGTGCGCAGCATACAGCTGCTTGCTTTTGGACCGGCAGGGTAATGGCGACTGAGCTTAACGGCTTGTGTTCCACCATGGTGGTGTCATGCTTGCGGTTTTGGAGGCGATGACATTCAGTGATTAGTGCTTCCATAGTGCATGCGCCCTCCGCGTTTGCCTCGAGCAAGGACAGAAGTCTTGTGCGGATGTCGGCATCTTTGGAAGACCGCAGATGAACAGCAGACTCTTGAACTGGTCCGCCGAGAGTTTCTTGAGTTCGAAGTCTGCGAAGTGCTTGTTGAAGATGCCAGCGTATGTCACGAAGTCGTCTGACTCGGTTTTGGACAGTTGGGGCTCTTCAACGTCTCCTTGAACTCGATGTCACGGGGATTTTTCGGGGGCACGAAGTTGACGTTCTTGTCTTGTGCAAGGCCACGTTGAGGCTTCTCGACAGTAACCGAACTTTAGCTGCGTTGTCCAGCTTCGCGCCGTTCTTGAGAAAGAGGTCCTCGTATTTGCGGTACCACCGGTCAAATATGAGTCAGTCAGTAGACGAACTCCCGGATGCTGGACGCCAGCATTTCGATTATGAATAGCGGATCGTTTGAAGACCGACTGAAACCGGCTTGCAGGTTGAAACGCTCCAGCATCTCCATCATCCTTGCGTTCTGGACCTCCAGCCGCTCGTTCTGCTGGAGAGATCGTTCGTACAACAGCATAACGTCGGCCTGAACGTTGTTCACTTCCGACATTCTTGAGATCCGCCACTCTTCTTCAAGGTAAAAATCTTACTTTTCCTGGTCGCCAATATTGTGTTTCGCGAGAGTTCATTTATTTGATTCAAGTTTCCTCCGTCGCGTCATGAAACCGTTCCGGGATTGGCTAAGTTTCTTGTAGAACTTACGCGTTTCGTTGGAACAATACAGCTGTTCCATGTTTGTGGCACTTCAACTCTTCCAGGCGGCGCTTCTTATACCGGAAGAGTTGGGTTTGCTGTCTTCGCAACTGTTTGTACGACTCCTTGTTCCCACGGGTGTTGTGCTGCAGCCACTTGTCCCGCGCTGCTTTCTTCTCGTCCCAAATCGCCTGACATTCTTCGTCGAACCAGCGCCCGAGGCCGCTGCGTTGATGGCAGGCCTCCAGAAGGGCTTCGACGAGCTCACCCTCGTCAGGCAGCGCAGCTTCGAGTTTCCGCGCGTACTGGGTAGCGACCCCGTGGTCCTTGAGTCACTCCATGTTATACCGCTGCGTTCGACGGTACCGGATCTTTTGACCTCGGACAGGCGTTGGAGCAGCTTTACCTCCACCAGATAGTGGTCCGAGTCGATGTCCGCGCCACGGTAGGTTCTGACGTCGATTATGTCCGAGAAGTGCCGACCATCAATGAAAACATGGTCTATTTGCGTGTCCGTGTCGTTTGGTGATCTCCAGGTGTACTTGTAGAGGAGGCTGTCTTGGAAGAAGGTACTACGTATGGCCATGTTTCGGGAGGTAGCAAAATCGATGAGTCGAACTCCGGGTCAACTTGAGCATTCAAGTCGTCGATGATTTGCAGTTCCATGTTCCGAATTTCCAATCGGTGTCCTTTTTGTGTGTAGCTATATGCTGTTTGTTGCGCATCCTCATTTCTTCTTGATTGATCGTTATTCCTGTGTTTTTCAAAAGATACATTAAACATGAAATAAGTTCTTACCTCAAGGCACGCATTGACCGTTTCGTGCACCTGCTTCCGGTTCCACAGCAAATCTCCGCTCTTGTTGTACTGCCCGATGCTGTCCGCCAGCAGCGCAAACAGCTCGTTCACACCCTTCACGCACGCTTCGGCGCCGCTCCTAATGGCGTCGTGCTTCTCCCCCTTCCACAGCGCCAGCAAAAAGTCCGCCACCGTCCGGAGCGTGCTCTCGTATGGCATCCGTAGTATTAAATGCAACCGCGACGGTAGCAAATTGACTAGAAATTTCGCACTCATCGGCTGCCGTCCCTTGGCGCGGATCCTCACAAACAGGTCCTCCCAGTGGCGTCGCATGTCCACGGCCGTCGTGTAGTCCTCGTCGGTGCCCTTGGTGAACAGTTCGATGAAGGAACTTGTGAGTCGCAGCAGTCCCGAGCGCAGTTCGAGCAGCTCAAACTCTTGGCTGTAGCTCTCCTGGCGGAACTCTTCCCGCTGCTGCTCGACCGTCTTCGGTTCCAGCGCCACGGCTAGGGTCTCGCCGTTCGTTTCGCCCGGGGGCAGTACCTTCGTGTAGTCCACCACCGGA
Source organism: Culex quinquefasciatus (assembly GCF_015732765.1). Lineage (NCBI taxonomy): Eukaryota > Metazoa > Arthropoda > Insecta > Diptera > Culicidae > Culex > Culex quinquefasciatus. Next base: position 59,337,095 of record NC_051863.1, read on the forward strand.
TCCCAGGTGACGAAGATGGTCAAGTCGCGGTTGTCGCTCAGCTCGTCCCACTTGATCCGGTCCTCGTGGGGCTTTATCCGCATCAGCCGGTACGCGGAGAGATTCTGGGCCAGCGTTCCGCTGAAGCAGACCATCTCCAGCAGCAGCGCCTCGACCGAGATCAGCGTAAAGTGCAAGCTGTTCGACAGTCGATCCCGAAAGTCCAAAAACTCAATCAGCTTCGAGAAGGAACCAAAGTTGTACGACGTCTTGAGGAACTCCACGCTGTTCTGGTGGTCGTTGATGAAAAAGTTCAACGTCTGGTCGAACAAATGCTTCGTCGGTCCCGGCAGTCCGCCGCTGCAGAGTTGCGCACAGTGCAGGTAGCCGAGCGAGTCCAGCTGGATGTGTTTGATGTCGAGCGATTCGTACATTTTGTGGGCGGCATCGAGCAGACCTAACCGGTGGAAGGCCTGCAGTGCGAGCAGCTTGGCGTGAAAGTTGTTGATGCTGTTCGAGAGCAGATGGTGCAGCAGGCAGAGTGCCTCCACCAGGGGTTCCGAGCGCTGCAGGTGCCACGCGCGGTCGTACATGATGTGCACTGGGGGGAGAAGAGAAACATTTATGGATCAAAACTTGAAAACTTGGGAACTCCTTCTAACTCACCCGCCAGCAGCGCGTACGGATCCGACGGGCCCATATCCGTCGGCAGCAGTCCCTGCCCAAACGCACTGAACCCGTGCTCGTAGTGCAGCGTGAGCGCCGTATACAGCGCCGTCAAATGTTCCTCCGTCAGTGCCGCGTGCGCCCCACAAAAGCGCGCAATCTGCAGCGAGCAGATGTGGCGTTGCATGTGCTCCTTCTAAAAATAGCCATCAATTAAAAAACTCGCCATTGCGTTCGACCACAGTTCCACTCACATTGCTCGGCAGCGTCACCGGGTTGATGCGGCACTCCTGCATGAGTTTGGCCGCGAAGCCGGGCCGCTTGGCCGGTTCCACGTACTCCAGGAACAGCTTCAGGTCGTTGGCGCAGCACGTCTTGTCGCCAAACATGCGGAAGTAGTCGAGCAGCAGGTCCGTTAGCTCGCCAAACAGCTGCTCCCGGTCGTACCGGTTCTCCACCATCAGCCGGTTCAGCTCGAGCCGGGCCAGGTAGGGCCCGCGGTGCTTGCGCGGCTGCGATTCCATGATCTTGAAGGTGAGAAGTTGATTTAAGATAAGTGTAACAAAGGGTGTATAACGGCGACAACTCACCCCGCAGATAAACTCGTGGCACATGTCGACGGTGTGGTCCGTTTCCGGTGGCTTCTCCTGGCTCTTGATGAGTTCGAACGTCGACTGGATGTAGTCCTGGTAGTAGTCCCACCGGTCCGGGCTGAAAAAGAAGGCAAACAGTTCAAAACCCAACCTCTCTCAACCAAACCCCCTCGTTCTTACTCCGCCTCCAGCAGCGTCTTCATCAGCTTGTTCAGATCGCCCCACTTGTTGAGTCGCTTCAGCAGGTCAATCTTGATCGAGTGCGGCGCGCCCGGGTACAGCTTCTGGCACACCGAACCCTCCAAAAACTCCAGCATCTCCTGGTACTTTTCCTGGTACTGCAAGATCTGCAGGTACAGCTGCACCTCCTGCGACGCCTCGAGCTTGTTCTCCGCGATCAGCTTGTCCACCATGCGTTGGGCCAGCGAAAGCAGCAACTTGCTCTTTTGCTGGTCGTTCCGGTCGGGTCCCCGCAGCGCCTGCAGCACCACGCTCATAACCGCCCAAAAGTAGAACGGATTGCGCGGTTTCAGCTTGTACAGCTGCAGCGCCACCGTTTGCTGCGCCTTGAAGTCGTTGACGCGCATGTGGGCGATAAACAGCTGCGACAGAAGCTCCTCGTTGCCCGGGTGCAGCTTCGAGGCGTTCGTGAACAGCGCGCAGATCTTGTCCAGCTGGTCCGTCTCCTTGTAGCACAGCGTCATCACGTGCAGCGTCGTCGACTCGGAGGGCGTTTCCGCTTCCAGGGCTTTGATGAGGGTGGCGCTTTCCTCGTCGCGGCCCAGCCGGATGTACGCCCATGCCTTGAGCGCCCGGCCGCACTGGATGGTGGGGTTCTTCTTGAGCACCTTCTCGACGTCCTGCAGCGCTTTCTTGTAGTTGCCGATTTCGATCGATTCTGGGAAAAGGGAAGAGCAAATGTTTTTTCCTTATATTCTTTTTTCCAGGAGTCGGAGTTGGAATTGCCAAAAAAGGTACTCGACTCAGCAGCCCTAGTTTTTAAAATACTAGTTTATACAACGAGGTTTTTTTCAGCACGAGTTGCACATTTAGCCAATAAAGCTCAAGTTTTCCACCGAGTTTCATCCTACAATTTTTGTGAGCGAGTTGTGGCGCTATTACCATGGCATATACGTATACGGATTAATTATAATATTTTAAATTAAAACATACACATTCAAAAACTCAGCTAAAACTAAACTTTGAACATGTTTAGCGATTTGCTATTTATAGTTTTTTCTCGTTTAATTTTGTACATTTTGATGAATAAATTACGCATAAAACACATTGTATGGCAAGAAACTAATTTTAAATACTTTCTTTAGTTGATAGCTTCCAAAGTTATGAGCGCTTAACGAACCCTTCCGCGCTGGCAACTCTGCAAAATAATCAAATCGGCAATCACGGCACTCACAAAATCACTCACGCTCACATCTGTCCCACTCGCACCAACTGCTGTGCCGCCTGCGAGTGATTGAAATAAACAATAACCTCTCTCTTTTCGCGAGATTGCGATGACAAAAAAAAAAACAAAAAACATCGCACAGAGTAAAAGATTATTCTGGTCAAAAATCAGAGAAACAAAATTACTCTAAAAAAGTAGTTTTCTCAAACCAAACATCAATCAACACAAATCACACGTACAGTTAAGGGTTTTCCATTCACAAATAACATTTCCCCAACAAAAAACCCACCCCATTTAACTCACCAAAAATTGGCCGGAGCCTTCGCTCGACGACGAGCTCCACGTTTTGCATGTTTCGAGTGGCGGCGGCAGCCGGTGGTCAGTCCGGGGTGGGAACGGGCAGCAATCGCAGGTTAAACGAACTCGGTGCGTAAAGTTCCGCTGGAAGCCGGCCTAGCTGTCTCGCACGATTAGGCACGAAATTTTCGTGAAATTAAAAACCGCACGCAAAAATTCACCAACCCGAACAACTCGCGGAACGGTCGAAATGTCAGAAAAAGTCTGACGTTGCGATGTTTTTCTGGAGTTGTTTTTTTTTGTTGCCATTCAAGAATTTGGTCGATGAGGCTCAATACTGGGGTAAAACACGGAAAGAGCGAGAAATATATATTTTTTTTTTCAAAAATCTAATGAATCAATACCGGTCACGAGAAATTCTAGCAGAGTTGGTTCTGCTAGAATCCTGCTAGAATGATTCTAGCAGGCCTGTCAGGATTATGTAAGATTTTTGCTAGAATATTCTAACAGAGCGAAATCTGCTAGATTTCTGTAAGAAGGGTGTACCCCATTTGGCATAATGGACATTTGGCATAACGGGTTTTCAATATGGACGTTTGGCATAATGGACGTTTGGCATAATTGGTCCAAGACATCAGGGACGTTTGGCATAATGGACATTTGGCATAATGGACGTTTGGCATAATTCGTTCAAAAACCATCAAGGACGTTTGGCATAATGGACATTTGGCATAATTATTACTAGCTTGTTTTTTGTTAAGTATTTGTCATTTTCACGAATGAAAATGTATATTTTTTACCTTTTTATATTTCTTTAAGAGGTTATCATTTTTTTCTATAAAAATTAGGTATCTCTATATTTTTTCCCCAATAGTAAATTCTTTCCTTTTTGAATAATTCACAATAAATCTTTTCAATGAAATTTTGATATTTTTATTAAATAATTAGTATACAGCCATTCCACAGACAAACAGACGTGCAACTCTTTTTCAAACCATCGCCAACTAAAACCGTCATTTCAAATTCAAATCAGTCAAAAAATGGATGCCGTAGTACCGCAACAAGACACGAACGTCGTCGGTGGCGCCACCGTATCCCTTGGCCCTTTGACGTTTCAGTGCATCACCGTGTGTGTGTGCAATGTTTTCTTTATAGCCAACACGTGGGGAGAAAATCCAATGTTGCATTGTTAATTTGATTTGGTTAACTGCGGTAGATTTTCTTGAAATAATTCGATATGGTAGAAGTGTGACTTTCGGTCGATGACATCTTGACCAACGATCTGTTGTTTGGTAAAGAGACTTGGAGGAGGAGACAAAGACACGACACTGGAGTTCAAGGCAGTCCAGAGTAGATTAACTGAACATTTTGAAAACAGGATATGTAAAAGAATAATCTTACGCAACTTGCCCATCACACCGGTTCGCATCTTATTTCCTAAACAAAACTGCAGGTCACGGGGCAGAACATGCTGCGGAATACTAGGTGGAATGTTATTATGATGGGAGTTTAGCAAGATTATTCAACTTTCCAGCCCATCTTTTGCGAATTTTCTGGGCATAGAATGAGAAAACAAAATCGACAGCAAACATAAACAAACACCTGTCAGTTTTCATTCGTACACGCTTAGAGGGAAAAATGGGTACACGCTCAATATGGTTTATCGAAATGATGATGTTTTCGCAACAGGACTGCAGATAGCGCTAGTGTGCAGCCCAATTTCGAACTTTCTTTGGTAAACGATGGATTTTTTGATAAAATCAATGATGATTCACGTCTGTTTGTCTGTGGCCATTCCACGTCAAACAGGAAGTCTCCAAATCAAAACTGCTTCGATTTGGCTCAAATTTGGAGTGGGGGTTCTTTGGCCCAAATAATTAGACCCGTATTTTTTGTTTGGCGATTAGGGTGGTCCTATCCGAAATAGGGTGATCCAAAAAAATGCGTTTTTCGTCGATTTTCGCAAAAACCACATTTTTCAAAAAATCATATCTCCGGAACGGCTGAACCAATTTTGGAGCGCCACAATTCGAAAGAAAGGTTATAAGTTGGGTTTTTAAGGAAAAATATGTTGAGGTCCAAAAAAACTAGCTGAATATGAAAATTTCATTTGCCGATTTCAAGGTCTCGGGACCAAAGAGCCTGTGTCTGAAAATATTTTTCCCTGATTCCTTGTAATATTTTACATAACATATCAAAAAATTGCGAATATCCATTAACACGTTTCGAAGATATGATTTTTTGAACATAAAAATCAACTTTTTCACTAAAACTGTGATAACTCAATACATGTTTAGGTACCAAAATTTTCATAATTGAAAGACGCAACTTTTGGTAAGGGGTTGGAAACTCTAAGAGCTATAATTATTATGAATAACCCTCGTGTTAACCAGTATATCAAAATATATGTTAGTATACTTATTATTTCTGTCGGTGCAAGTAGGCGTCCTGATTGAGGACCCAATCGTAGTAGACGTAATTGATGACGGAAAATAAAATTATCATTCTTGTTCAAACCACTGAGCTGAGTAGTTTACTTTTTACGAGCTCTACCACATTCTAGAATGTTATTGGCCCAGATTCAAGAATTTAAAAAAGATGAATCCGCAAGTCAACGGTCAAGTTCAAGACAACCCTCAAGCCCCGCAGCAAGTTCCCCATCACTCAAACATGCTCAGTCTCCCGTCGATTGAACGTTTAACCGGCCGGGACAATTGGTCGACGTGGAAATTCGCTGTTGAGACGTTCTTGGAACTGGAGGAGCTTTGGGAAGTTGTGAAGCCAACGTTGAACGCTGACGGAACCTTGCCACCGATTGACGAACGGAAGTGCCGCAAAGCACGCGGCAAGATTATCCTACTTCTAGACCCAACGGTCTATGTGCACGTGAAGGGCGTCAAGACAGCTCGTGAAGCCTGGTCGAAGCTGGAAGCGGCTTTCGAGGACGCGGGACTGATGCGGCGCGTTGGTCTTCTACGGAAGCTGATTACGACGACCCTCACGGCATGCGGTTCTATGGAGATCTACGTGAACGAAATCGTGTCCACCGCTCACCAGATCCGTGGCGTTGGATTTGATGTCAGCGAGGAATGGGTCGGAACTTTCCTACTCGCTGGTCTTCCGGAAGAGTACAAGCCGATGTTGATGGCCCTGGAAAATTCTGGTCTAGCTATTACCGGGGACAGCATCAAGACGAAGTTACTCCAGGAAATGCATTCGGTTCCGGAGAAGACTGCGTTCGTCGGACGAAAACCGTATCCGCCGAAGCAGAAGCCCAGCGCAGCCCAAGGACGGTCAGCTGAGCAACAACCGAAAGGACCGAAGTGCAAGCGTTGCCATCGACACGGACACGTTGCCAGGGACTGCCAATCAAGAACTGGTTCAGCCTTCGCAACGGTGTTGGCGACGAACGAAGGTTTTGAAGATGACAGCTGGATTTTGATTCGGGAGCATCGGAGCATTTCACGAAGAATCGTAGCCTGCTGACTAGTGAACGGGCGGCGAGCGGTGTCGTTATGGCAGCTGACAAGCAACCGATGAACATCGTAGCCACTGGAACTGTCCAGCTCAAGCCGAAGTGTAACTCCGAAAGCCTGCCGATTGAAATCAATCACGTCAAGTTCATCCCTTCGATGTCAAACAAAACGGTATGGCCGAGCGGGTCAACCGTACCTGTGTGGAGCGAGCACGCTGTATGCTATTCGAAGCGAGGCTGCCGAAGTCATTTTGGGCGGAGGCGGTATCAGCTGCGATTTATCTCATCAACCGTTCGCCCACCAAAGGTCACAACCTCACGCCAGAAGAAGCTTGGAGTGGACGCAAGCCTGACCTGTCGCATGTTCGAGTGTTCGGGATCAAGGCGATGGCACACATTCCAAAGCAGAAACGCAAGAAGTGGGACGAGAAATCGAAGGAGACCATCCTTGTCGGCTTCGACGAGCACACCAAGGGGTACCGTCTCTACGATCCTGTGAAGAAGAGCGTTTTCAAAAGCCGAGACGTTATCTTCATTGGCGAAGCAGGACGACCAGAGACTTCGAAACCAGCCGAAAGCAGCAACCCGAAGCGAGTGCGTACTTTCGTGAGTCTGGAGTTTGACAACATCTCGGAACCTGTAGCTGAACCTATCGTGCAGGAGATGCCACCTGCGGCTAACCCGGAGATACCTGACGCTGAACGCGATGATGTTCCAGAGCAACCAGCTGCGTTGGCACATTCCGAACCGGAGGTCGTGCCACATGCGACCGAGCCAGAGACGTCTAAAGATGAAGAGTCGGAGTCCGAAGCTGAATTTTTCTCGCAAGTTGAATCAAGCGTTGGCGAGAGCTCGGACGACAGTGACGTGACGATCTTGGCGCTCCCCCCGCGAAAAACTGTATATCCACCCGAGTCACAGGTGTTGAGGCGCAGCGGCAGGGAGCGCGCCGTCCCAGGCAAGTACAAAAATTATGTCCTTCCGAGCAAAGGCTTGCCGTTCCATCACTCCACAGATAACCCATCTTCTGACGATTTTGCGGGAGCCGGCCCCAGCAGCGTTAAACATGGACTCAAGGCGAGCAAGGGTGCTACCAAGAAGTCGACGGACCCTCGAACGGTGGCCGAGGCACTGCGCAGCGACGAAGCTGATCTGTGGCGGACCGCCATGGGCGAAGAGCTCCAGGCGCTGATGGACAACAACACGTGGGAGCTGGTGCAGCTTCCTGCGGACAAGAAGGCGATCGGTTGCAAATGGTTGTTTAAAACCAAACGTGACGAGCACGGACGTGTAGTTCGTCACAAGGCACGGATCGTGGCTCAAGGATTTACGCAAAAATACGGCACGGACTACGATGAAGTTTTCGCACCTGTGGCGAAGCAGGTGACTTTCCGAGTGCTGCTAACCATTGCGTGCCGCAGGAACTCCGTTGTCAAGCATGTCGACGTTAAAACGGCTTATCTGAACGGCGAACTGGAGGAAACGATTTTCATGCGGCAACCCGAAGGTTACACCACCGGCGACGAACGGACCGTTTGTCGTTTGAGGAGGAGTCTGTACGGTTTGAAGCAGTCCGCACGTGTTTGGAACTTGTTTGGAACCGTAAGGTGGACTCAACTTTCAAGTCGATCGGATTCCAGCAGTCGAAATTGGATCCTTGCCTGTACATGCGACGCCAAAATGATACGTTTGCGTACATTCTAATCTACGTCGATGATATGGTCATCGTCACGCAGACCGAGGAGGAGTTCAACGCCATCTTCGAGAGTCTGCAGCGGAAATTTACCGTAACCAACCTCGGTGATATCCGACACTTTCTCGGAATGGAAGTCGAGAGAAGCGATGCCGGTTACAAGCTGAACCAAGCGACGTACATCCGGAAGCTGGTACAACGGTTTAATCTGGAGCAAGCGAAGCCGTCCAAGGTACCACTCGACCCCGGCTACCTGCAGCAGAATGAGGAGGAGTGCAAGCCACTTCCCAACAACCAGGACTACCTCAGCTTGATTGGGGGTCTGCTGTACGTAGCGGTGCACACCAGACCAGATATAGCAGTGAGCACGTCGATCTTGGCCCAGAAGTCCAGCAAGCCGAATCAACAGGACTGGAACGAAGCCAAGCGAGTTCTGCGCTATCTGGATTCGACGATCAACCACAAGCTCCAGCTGGGTGTCACGAACGAAGAATTGCAGATGTTCGTTGACGCAGATTGGGCTGGAAATTCACGGGACCGGAAGTCCAATTCTGGCGTACTGTTGCAGTTCGGAGGTGGACTTGTAGCATGGTGCACAAGAAAGCAAACCTGCGTGGCGCTGAGCTCAACCGAAGCAGAGTTTGTTGCCTTAGCTGAAGGATGCCAGGAGCTCATTTGGACTCGCAGATTGCTAGAAGAAGTTGGAGAGGCAGTTCTTGGACCAACCAGGGTGAACGAGGACAACCAGAGCTGTATCAAGTTGGTTGAAAGCGACAAGATCGAGCGACGAAGCAAACACATCGAGACGCGCTACTTTTTCGTTCGAGATCTGCAGGAGAAGGGAACGATAAGGTTGCAGTATTGCCCCACGGAGAACATGCTAGCTGATGTGATGACAAAGCCGCTTGCCAGGATCAAGTTGGAGAAGCTGCGTTCGGCGATTGGGATTCAACCGGATCAGTTCGAGGAGGAGTGTCGGTGCAAGTAGGCGTCCTGATTGAGGACCCAATCGTAGTAGACGTAATTGATGACGGAAAATAAAATTATCATTCTTGTTCAAACCACTGAGCTGAGTAGTTTACTTTTTACGAGCTCTACCACATTCTAAAAATTTCCTTTACATATCGCCAGTATACTAATCAATATACTGAGAGTATCTTAATATACTAACAGTTTATTGCTTTTCGGTTAGTATACTAACAAGTATACTGGAATATCGTTAGTATACTCAGAATTCTTAAGTAATATTAGAGTTTCCAGCCCCTGATGGAAATCATTGTCATGATTTTTCGTTCAAAGATATAACTTTTGCTTCGCTTTCAATATTTTGACAAAATTCCTCCAACAAACTGTTTAGAATAGTGCCTTACACATGCTGATTCCTTTTGGTAACGATTATCCCATTCCTTGCAAAGTTATGGAAATCGTCATTAATCAATGATTGCCAACGAGGACGTCAATGATTGTACCACAACACTGTATAAATTTTGAAGCGCAGTTTATTTAGATCAAAAATTCCTTTAGTGGCTTCAAGAAGGCAACAACAGGCACATGCTGATTCCTTTAGGTGCTGAAATTCGTTAAATTGAATTTAATACAGAATATTTTAGAGTGATGATCAATTTTCTTCGAAAATGATCAACGGCTTCACCTTAAAATAAAAAAAAGTGATCAGAAATGGTTTTTAATCGTGTTTTTACTGTTGTACATAAAATTGACATAGGGCTTTAGGACCCAATTCCCCTGCATTCGATGAATCTACTGTTTCGAAGGATCTGTTTTTTGTTGATTATTTCAGTTATTTACAAAAAAAAACTAGATTTGCAGCATAACATTTCCCACAAGAATTATACGACCTTTCCAAAACCCACCTCAGCATCTTCTTGTTCAAAATCCAAAAGCCCCTCGCTTCTGTCACCTGCGCCACTCACCCGTCACTCAGCCGCGAGTGCCTCACACACACCACCTCACCCGCAAACTGTCACCTCGGCCGCGAGAGTGCGTGTGAGTAGACTCATCTCATCGGTGAAAATTTGCCAGCCACAGTTCTTCAAGTCGTTCGGTCCGCTCCGGTTCTAGTTTTTCGCCGTAAAAATCCGCAGATCGTCGGGTGAGGAACACACACACACACACACACAGGCACGCACGCACTAAATCTTGCTTGCTGCTGCTCCATCTTTTGGCCATCGTCGTGAAGGAGGTGCCCCCGCGGGAACGAGTGCTTTTTAGTGCGAGAAAACCGGAAATCGAAGATTCGGCAAAATTTTTCCAGCGCCTGCTTCGCCCCATCATCTCCCATCACGGTCCCTGTGACGCCCATGTGCACCACATCCTAGTAGGTTCGCTGCTCAGCTGCACTTCCGTCTCGATCCTTGGCGAGAGGATCGTGTGACCAAATCGTTCCGGCGTTCGTGGTGCACTTTTCCGGTTTTGTTCCGGGGTGACCAAGTGTGTACAGAGTGTCATTGGTGTTAATCTAATAATTGGCAATTATCGAGGTCAATCACGGCCGCGAAGAAGAAGAAAAGCTCGTCGGTGTGATTTCGGTGTTGTTCCGGGTAAATTGCCTGTGACGAATTTTTGAGGGGCCACTTTGTGGTGTGACTCATTTCGTGGAAGTACTGCTGCCGTTTCAGATCCGGCTTTAGAGAAAGGAAGGTCATCTCCACAGACGACGAAAAGATGCTGATCAAAGAGTTGTAAGTAGATTGATTCTTTTTTTTCTGCTGATTCGTTTCCCTTGTTCCGGACTACCTTTCGCTAGGAATCTACTCGAAAGAGATTCAAGGTTGTTCTCCATCTCAAGTTCCCTTCATAAAAGTAGTTCAAAACCACACAAAACCAAAAAAAATCCTTAAAAATCGAGGAATGAAATGACCACGAACGCATTCCTCTCGGTGGGCCATGGAAAAACGGCTATGAAAATTGATTTTTCCTCCACCTCCGCGCGCGCCAGGACCTTTCTACTGGGTAGGAATGAAGAAGGCAATTCAGTCAGGGGCAAGAGGGTTCTGATAGATGTCGGGACAAGTGCGGGACGACGAGTCAGTGTTGCCGTTTCAGTTTATTTTTTATAAATATTTTTTTACAAATATCAAATAAATTAAGAACGCAAATGGTGGAAAAATCCGTAATAACAGTTCAATAGGGCGAATCTGCATTTGTAAACATGCAGTCTATCCCTTTTGCTTAAGTAACAGCAACTGACTGCATCCATAATCCTGTTTCAGTGGTTCTCAACCTTTATCGTTCCTTTCCCCCTTTGCTGATTTTCAAGAACTTCATTCCCCCATGACCCCACCCCCTCCACCATTACAATTTGAAACAAATTGTCGAATATCCTCTCTACAGATTCATTACCACTTTAGAACTAAACATTATCAAAAAAGTCTTAAAATCACAAGATAACAGATCTAGAGCTTTTTTTTTAAAAAAAAGTCCTATAAGCTATTGTGTTTCAAATGTTTCTATTCAGAAAAAAAAACTCTAGATATAAAGATCTAATATTTCTTTGGGATTCCCATGCAAAAAAAAAAAAAATAAAGTCCCAGATATTCTTAAACATTTTCAATGTTGAAATTTGTTCAAATTAATGGTTATCTATGAATAAATGGCAAACATTCCAAAAACCTTATTTGAAGACTGAACATGTTTACAAGAACGTGGAATTTTACAGAAATTACTTGATGAAAGCCCAATTATTTATATTCAGAAATCAAATGAATATTTGTTTTGGCAAGTTCGTTTAAAGTCATTTAATGTTTAGACCATCTTAATCCCCCTCCAAGAGTGACCAAACTCCCCCTAGGAGGGAATTCCTCGCCGATTGAGAGTTACATGGCTTGGAACGGTGGCTTTTATACTGTAAAAAATACCAAGCAAACATATTAATAAAATGTTGAAAAGTTTAAAAAGGTAGTTAACTGTAATTAAGAAAATGTCGATAAATAGCATTATTTTAATCTTCTCAATGAACATGATTTTGAATCGGAGCACGGAGTGCATTTTCGGATTCTATGGACAATTTTCCACTAGGAGAAGATAAAATAAGTTTGTTAAAATTAAATATTTTGTGTTTATGCAACAACATTTTTAAAAATCTCCAAAAGTTGAAAACTTTTGATTCGTATTAAAAATAAATCGATAATTTTACAAACAAAACTAGTTTTAACGAGTTTTAGAGAAAAATAATACTTTTTAACAATTTTACCTTAAACGTATATGTATTTCGTTAATAAGCTTATAACCTTGGTTAACTAAATATCTCGGATTAGTTTTCAAAAAGCCGTAAGAGCCATTTTTTATTCGACCTACTTATGAAAAATTAATATCAAAAACGCTCGAGATTGTTCATCTACACGTCCTTCAAGTGCCCCAAACTAAAAATAAATGAAATTTTGTCTCATTTTCGAGAAAAACGAAAATTAGTGTAAGAGGTCACGGTGGCTCTTACGGCTTTTTGAAAACTCACCCGAGATATAAAGATTGATTTTTTTTTCTTCAAAACTCTATCACCAACCTTAGCGATGGTACATTTGATGTAAAAATATAATTTTAAACAGCTTAAATATGATTTTAACTAGACCAACTATGACTTTCAAAATCAACCTGAAATTCAAATTAATAATTTTTAACGTTACTTTTTTAAACAATATTGAAAAAAACTTTTTTTTTAATGGTGGCCTACCCCAGTACATGTTTCAAACATAATAATTTTGAGAAAAATCTTACCAGTTTGAAAACATTCCAAAAATAAATTGATATCCTACCAATGTCACCCAAGTTTACGGTACTTTTTGTGTCGAAATTTCAGAAATCGAGAAAAACAATTCATTAGGGTACAAAACCAAATCTTAAACATTTGGGATTATTCCACTATTCCATTCATTGGTACACTCCCCACATGCCCTCCAGGAATCAGATTGATAGCAAACAAGGAACTTTCTATGTTACGAAGTGAAATTTTCATACATTCTTAACACTAATTCACTTCATAACAAAATTGGTCGAAATAGAATATTTAAAACGGCCCCGCGGCTGCTGTTCAGTAGACTTTTGAAGAATTTTTATGTTTCACCTTTCACATACCTTAGCTCAGGCCTGCCCAACGTCCGGCCCGCGATGGCATTTTGAAAATAATTCTATGAATGGCCCTAAAGGCTGTTCATGAAATACTCAATAAATAAATTGAGTGTCAAAATTAGAAAAATAATCTTGAGATTAAATTTTCAGATATAACAAAACATTTATTTGATATATTTTTGCTTTTTACATAAAATTTGGCTTATTCATTGTTTTGTTTGTATTTATTAAATTATTTTATTTCACATTTAAAATTTAATTTTGTTTGAATTTAATTCCTATCATTTTTCAGAATCAATTATTTATGTAGAAAAATGTGCAAAAAGACTGAAAGACACTAAATTTATTTTTTTAAAGTTTTGGCTGTTTTTACATCTAATTCATTTGTTTTATTTTTCATAAGCAAATATAACGTTTTTTTCAGAACAACTTTTCAATGCTAAAGTTTTGCTGGAAAAAAAGCGTTTAAACATAAAATTAATCATGTCGAAAATAAAGATGCTGCTAATAAATACAAAAAAATCAAAATACGTCATGATGTCCGATATATTTTTTTTATAAATTTCAATAATAAATAATGAGAAGTTTTAAGAGAGACGAATAAAAACCTACCAGAAATAAATTATTCTACAATATTTTAAATTTCGTGTCATAAAAATCATTATAAAATGTTTTGTAAAATATTTGAATAAAGCTGCACAACAACGCATTAATTGCTTTTTCGTAAAGAAGATTTGAGTCCAAATTTCGATTCAATAAATTTTATTTTCTTCGTTGAAAAAACTGGCAACGACGAAATAAGATTTTTTTGTCAATTATATCAGCGTATTTAATTTCAATCGACAAAACAATTTCAATACGATTTTAAACAAAACAAATAAAAATAAATAAAAATAAATCACATGATTGAAAGTTTGTTTTTCTTTCTTTAAATCAGGATACACTCAAACCCCGATGGTTTGACACGAACTGTTGTCAAACGAACGGGGTCACTTTTTAGTTTGACACCCCTTTTACACGGAGTTCACTTTTTAGTTTGACTTTGACCAACCAACGGGGTACAAACTAAAAAAGTGTCAAACGAAAAAGTGACCAACCACCGGGGGTTGAGTGTATATGAACTTTATTTGCAACACTACTTTATTTATTTGTTTACTTGAAACAACCTATTAAAATAAACTTTATGAAAAAATGTTTACTTTTACTTTTTTTTTTAGTTCCGGCCCGCCACTGCATTAGAAAAATCAGATCTGGCCCACAGGGCCAAAAGGTTGGGCACCCCTGCCTTAGCTACACCATTCGATCACAAAACTTAACCAATTTTTAAAATTTCCGCTTAATTTCTCATTATTTTTAACTAAACAAAAGAGCCCATAAACATCATCAAAAGAACAATCAGGTGACAGCGCTTTAGTGCCCTTCCAGTTCTCTTCGAAATGCATTTAGAAAGGGCTCATTATGAACAACAGTTGGAAAGTTAAAGAAAGGGCCCAATAACGAGATTTTTAAAATTATGAGTTTTATTGCGAAAATCAACATAAATTAAGAAGCATTAAAGCAGAGTTGAGGATAGTGATGTGTTTTATCGTATCATCAGTAAAAATACCACCAGTCAAGCTTTCTTTTTAAATATGAATTGAAACAAGTTGTCCACTCCAGCGATTTTCTCGAATCGCGGTTTTTGGTTTTGGGCCCTAATGAAATGTTTGGCTCGAAATCAGGTTTGAAATTTTATATTTAGTTTTTTTGCCTCCTTTTGATCTGAGTCGAGGGACAAAAATATTAAATAAAATTTGTACCAGCCCAAAAATACAAGCAAAACGATGTAAATGAGCCAAAGTCGAAATGAAAACAAAGAATGCTCGTCTCTAAAGTAAACATCAATTGCCATGAACAGGGCAGACTGTATACACATCATCTTTTGCTCATTTCAAAAAAAATCATTTGAAGTTACAATGGGAGTTAGAGAGTGAAGTTTAATATGAAGTATTTTGCAAAATACAATTTTGCGGGATTTAAAAAAAAAACCATCTGTCAGGGTATTCAAAAACACCCAAAAAGCAATCAGCAAAAAAAAAAAGCTTTGGACCAATTTTCGGGCAACACTGGCCCGCCCTCATCGGCTGATACGCGAAAGTTGACACGGCGGTCACGTCATGGTGACAGATCATGCGATTTTCTTCCCCCCTTTGGACTCTCGTCCGTGGCGGCGGGCGACTGTCAAAAGTGGGCGAGGAACTCACCCACATGCACACTGGCGGGTAGTAGTAGAGGTAGTAAGAAAATGAGTGCCCCGCGTGTGTGTTCATATTTTGCTGTTGTAACGGTAGTGGTTGTGAGCGACGACGATTTGCATGAATGAAAACACGCGTTTTCTTCTTGCGTTTGTGTGTTGGTGTTTGTGTTCTTCGCTCGGGAGCGAGATTAGAGTGACAACAGAACTTGGAAGCGAGTGAAAATGCAAGTGTCAATGTTAGGATAACATGAAAAGAATAACATGAATGGAAATCGAAGCGATTGATCTAAGGAAACTTGACTGTTTATTACTCTTGTTTGTCGTTTGATTGAAACGAGATTTTCTCTCAACTACAGTTTAAAATTTGTTGGAGCTTTTGAGAGATATTTATTTGCTCACCTTGAACCTTTGCTTTTAGTTCTCCAGCAAAGATTCAGCGGTTCAATATCTGCTGACACGAAGCGTGTTGGAATTATTACATAACTTGTTCTACAACAACAGAGCGAGAGCAAGAGAGAATAGTTACGATATTCAGCATGATTTGACGAACACAGAAGACTTTTCTGTTATCTCATCTCCATGATGTGTTCATATTTTAGAGGTTTGTGGTCGTTTACTATTACGAATAAAACATGGAATCAAAAATTCAAATGAATAAATCGAGCCAAACATTTCATTAGGGCACAAAACCAAAAAGTAAACATTCGGGATTATTCCACTATTCCACTCCATAGTACACTCCCTACATGCCCTCCAAGAATCAGATTGATAGCAAACAATTTCCTATTGAAAAAATCAAAAAAACAAAAGGGCACATAACAATGTTCACTCCAAACCAGAAAAAAAGTTCAATTGTGCCCTTTTCTTTTTCGTTAGTTTTTCGTGGTTAAGGAACTTTCTATGTTATAAAGTGAACTTTTCATACATTCTTAACACTAATTCACTTCAAAACAAAGTTTGGTTAACGTTTCACCAAAGGTTTCTGCAGAAAAAAAACTTCGTCGAAATACAATATTGAATACGGCCCGCGGCTGCTGTTCAGTACACTTTTGAAGAATTTTAATGTTTCACATACCTTATCTGCTCCATTCGATCATAAAACTTCACCAATTATCAAAATTTCCACTGAATTCCTCATTATTTCTAACTAAACAAAAGGGCCCATAAACATCATTCAAAACAACAATCCGGTGACAGCGCTTTAGTGCCCTTTTAGTTCTCTTCGAAATTGCATTTAGAAAGGGCCCATTATGAACAGCAGTTGGAAAGCTAAAAGGGCCTAATAACGAGATTTTTTAAAATTATGAGTTTTATTGCGAAAATCAACATAAATTAAGAAGCAGTAAAGCAGAGTTGAGGATAATGGTGTGTTTTATCGAATCATCAGTAAAAATACCATCAGTCATGCTTATTTTTTAAATAGGAATTGAAACAAGTTGTCCATTTTTTGCAAGCGATTTTCTCGAATCGCGGTTTTTGCTTTTGTGCCCTAATGAAATGTTTGGCTCGAAATGTTAACTGTCATACGGTTTTAATCCTAAATTATTGTCTCTGTCTCGAGAACAAGATGAGTTTCTTAATGGACGAAGTTGATTTCATAGCTTCGTTTCGTCAAAACTCAGAGCGTATGGTGCTGTGTCCCCACGATTCTTCCTGCCCTGTAGATTCGGGATTGTGTTGTTGTTTGAACACTCCATGCTCAAACTCAACCCACTTCAAAGACTCATCTCTGTGATAAACTTTACGCAGTAGGCCTGGCCGCTTCAATGTTTGTGATGTTCCAATGCATTTTAATGGAGTGACAATTGTTAATAAATGACAAGTATTTATCTTTTGAAGCATTTTTTTTTATCGATTTGGTGTCTTCGGCAAAGTTGTAGGTATGGATAAGGACTGCACTGAAAAAAAAGAAGCACGGTAAAAAAATGTTGGTGATTTTTAATTTCAGTTTTTGTCACTAGAACTAAAACATTATTTTTTTAAATCTATGACTGAGTTATAAATTGTTGAATCGTTACAGATTTTTTCAAAAAATCAAAATATTTTTCAACTTCAATTTTCGATGCAAAATTGAATTTGCTATCAAAAAGTACTTTAGCGAAATTTTGATAAAGTGCACCGTTTTCAAGTTATAGCCATTTTTTGGTAACTTTTTTGAAAATAGTTGCAGTTATTCATTTTTTAAAGTTAGTGCCAATGTTTGCCCACCTTTAAAAAAATATTTTTAAAAAGTTAAGTAAATTCTCTACATTTTGCTTTTTTGAACTTTGTTGATACCCAGAGTTTTTTTTTTTAAAAAAAAAGGTCCTATAAGCTATTGTTTTTCATATGTTGATAGGACCTATAGGGACGTGGCGTTACATCGTGCTGCCACCTGGTTTTTTTAAGCGCAAGAGTGTAAAAGTGCTGAGTCATCGTCTAAAAATAGACGGCGTCCTATCTCGCCCAGCAAAATGAAGTCGATAAAGTAGTCGGTTTTGATGCGAAAAAGTGGAAAACGTGGTTTAAAAATAGCGACGCCATCCCCCTATTAAAAAAAAACTCTAGATACGACCTTCAGTTGCTGAGATATTGACATGCGAAGATTTAAAAACAGGAAAACTGATGTTTCACAAAAAACAACCCACCTTTTTCTAATGTCGATATCTCTGCGACTTATGGTCCGATTTTCAATGTGAAAATATGAAACATTCGTGAAATTTTCCGGTCACTTCGAAAACAATGTTTTGAAAACAAATTTATCAAGATTAACATTTCAAAAGGGCCAAACATTCAATATTTTGCCCTTTTGAAATGCTAGTCTTGATTTAAAAAAATGAAATATTGTTTTCCAAAAGACTTCACTTAAGTTAAGTTCTTGCAAAATCGATTTTACATCGAAAAATTTATTCAAAATCAGTATCGATTCAAAAAAACATAACTCACTCAAAGCTTTTTTGCACATTTTGGAAATTTCTGAAAAGTTGGCATTTGATGTCCCCTTAATCATATCAGAAAAACAGTGTTTTTTCCAAATCAATTTTTAGTGACAAAAAGTGAAACTAAAAATCACCAAATTTGTGTAACCGTGTTTCATTTTTTTTAGTGTAGTCCTAATCCATACCTACAACTTTGCCGAAGACACCAAATCGATCAAATTTTCATACATCATTTTTGTATGGACAGCTGCCAAATTTGTATGGAAAATTATATGGACTAATGATGCAAAATGGCTTCTTTGGACATGCCAAAGGCACCAAAAAAGTTTCAGAAGAATTGAAAAATGCAAAATTGAAATAAAAAAGACCGATTTCGTAGAGAGTGCTCTTATGACCACTTTAAGTGTTATTACGCATTTTAAAAAGGCTTTTGCAGATATTTTGAAAAAAAATATGCTCAGATCAATCATGTGACCCCTTGTTTGATCGGTAATCGAGAAAACTTTGCGATGCAAAAAAATCTGACAACCTTATGAAAATATATAATACATAAAATGGTAGTCCAATTGTTTACCATTAGTTTTAAATATGACTAATGTTATAGATAGCGATAGCGAACTATGACTTCTATATTTGACTCATTCAATGAAGTTTGGATGTAAAATCGAAGCAGTAAAAGTAGACTGTATCTACTGTCCGTTCTGAAAATAGTGTTAATTATTGTTCAATAATCATAGATATTAAACATGTGCAAAAAAAATGAAAATCAAAAGCAGAATTCTTAGAAATTGTAATAATTTTGATAAAAGAAAAACACCCTACGCCAGCGATTCTCATTCTTCGTCTAGGCCGGTGCTCCTGTCATGTAAATCAAGTAGGCCCGGTACCCCCATTGAGAATCGCTGTCCCACGCTATCTAGCTTAGTAAAAGTTGTAAAATATAACATTATTAAAATGTTTATTTTCCTTCAAATTCTGCTTATGATTTTTTTAAATGTTCAAATGGTTTATTTGACGCTATTAAGTAAAAAACTAAGCTTTATAAATTATTGAATTTAACGAGAAATTTCCAAATTTCACATTAACCGCCAAATCGTGAAAATTCACAAACCCTAATGATCACTAAAATAATATTTTGGGGTGAAAGATCGAGAGATTGAAAAACCTTCCCATTTAGAGGACCCTATGAACCCTATGAAAATGTAATGCGGTATTATTAGAATTAAGATATTTAAATAAAAAAAAAGACCGATCATATCATATCAACATTTGTTTTTTAAAAGTCCTATTAACATAAAAAAGTACAAAAGCTTAGTGGAAATTTTCATAAAAAAAACTCTAGATATTACTTGTCGTTGAATTGGCAATGGAATCTTTGAATTTTCGACTACCCCGTCAAATGTTCACTTCTGTAGAACAATACAAGTTTCTGCAGCAACACAACAGTTAGAACTATTTAGCTTGTTCTCAGTTGTCTGCCAGTTGTCTTGGAAATTGCTCAATAGTTTCAGCTGTCAAAATGCTTTTGCGCCCTTTTTAAATGTTGCTCCAGAGTTGGAATTTCTCAAATTGGATTTTAAAAAGAAATTTATGAAAGAATCAAGCAAAGTTTTTTTTATTTAGTTGCGTTGAACCCAGTTTTCTGATTTTTAAAGGTGAGAAGTCGATTGAAAACTTGAGTTCGATGCTACTAATACCCAAAACGTTATCGAAAATCGATTCAAGCTATATAATCAATCAATCTACGCACACTCAACCCCAACTATTCTAAATCTAATGAAACCGATTAATATTATGCGATGATTTCCTTACGAACAGCTGTACTGATACAGCGTTCCATGCGTTATCGCTTTTTTTCAGGGCATATAGTCATTACCCTGCCTAAATATCTAATCTATGAAAAATACCGGACTAATAAACCTCTTCAGCTGTTGCCAGGTCTCTCCTTCAAAGTCAAGTACATCGTTGTGCTCAAACACAACATCCCGAAATCGCAAACTTTTGTCAAGCCAAACAATGCTGGGGCCTCTCACTTCTTCTTGCGCCGTCGACAAGTGCACATCAACGACGCCCGTAACGTCATATACATAGACAGAGAGAGAGAGAGAGAGAGGTATGAATGAAAACACCCACGCAGTTAAAAATAGCCCCATTTCTCATTTCTCTTTGGGTATTGAATTATAAAGCCAAAAAGTGCATCGAAAAGGCGAATTTTTGCCTCTCGTTTTTCCTCGGAGACCACAAAATAGTGACACACACACACACACACGCCCACAGGAGACAGCTTGTTACGTTAATTGACATCAATTAAAACAAAAAAAAAAACATATTTTTGCGGGTCAAGGCCGGCGCGAGGTTCGACTTTTTGTTGATGTTTTATTCTGTGCTTTTTGCTCTTTTCCTTTGAAATGGCATGCATTGCACATGCAGTTGGTGCTTTTTTTTCGCGTGAATTTTGACACAATCAATACATCGATGTATCCCGACTGCACATTTCAAAGTATGGTTTTAATTGGCTTTCACGTGATGTACGGGGAAAACGCTGGAGGTGGGGGGCCCAAAAAAAAAGGGAAAACCAGTGGATGGATTTTTTGATGTTTTTTTCGACGTCTGCCACAAAACTGATTGGATTGAAGTCTAACGGAATTGGACATTTGAGATTTTCCACGAAACAGCGACGAAATCGATGACCGATTGGCGCGTTTTAATTTGATCGGCAAGGTTATCTCAACTTGCACTGCTATTTTTTCCATGGCTTTTATGTCGATAACTTCACAGCATTACTTAGGATTTTTATGGATACCAATTCGAATTTTAGCCAATTTGGTCACATCAGTAACAAATGGCACGAAAAAAAATGTAAAAATATCAATTTTGTTCTGGGCGGGAAGTATAGTATAGTAATAGTGATTTATATCTCAGCTCCGACATATCTATGGGTAACATTACCAGTACCAGTACTTCTAAATCAAAGCGAAAAAAGGGCTTGTAAGCATTTTAACAATTAATCCAAGATATTAGATAGAACGGACTATTCTTTTGATTTATATTTTTATAACTTTTTCGGAGCTGGACCAAACAATTTTTTTCAATAATTTTTCAATAATTAGCTTCGTTAAAAATTGATATTGTAAAATCCGGGGTGACTATCAACACTATGTTGCCTAAAAGCACTAGCGTGCCCAGTTCTTTGAGGAAGGTGGGGCAATAATATGCACGTTTTGAAAAATACGTCATTTGTGGATACCTCCTGACCAAATTTAGAACAAATTTCTGTGGATGGTGGGGCAGTTTCCCCATGTTGCCCCACCCTGTGCACGCTAGTGCCTAAAAGTAAGTAAATTAAATTAATTACGTCAAATTGATAGTTAGTCAGGATTCTTTCAATGCTTCATTAAAAAAAAGAATCAAATGTTTCTTCAACTATGTTTATTGATTTTTGATTAAATTTTAAAAAATAGTTTAAGTAGATGAAAAGAACAAATTTCAACAGAAATGATCTATTTTTTAAGATCCGGAATAAAAATTACAGAAATATCATTTAAGTGGTCATTACTTGAGGCAGAGTTGCCAGATCTTCAATGTGTTGAAAAAAGGAACTCATTGAAAAGGTCTTTCGATTACCTAACCAACGATGGATTGGATGATGGATCCAGACAAAATTTACATACATTTAAGTGAGATCGGGCCTCAAAAAGTACATAAATATCACTTAAGTGGCCATATCTCGAGACAGGGTTGCCAGATCTTAAAAAATCAATAGATATCTATGAGGCACTAAACCAGAACGAATGAAACCTCTCGAGCTAATAGAGGAGAAAATCGTGACGTCAGGAATGAACTCAAATCACTCAAATTTCATTTTGTGAGTGACTTTAACATTTTGGCATAGTTTGACAGCTACCTCGTTCCCAGGTTTTCTGTGGGAGAGAAAAGGAGGCGAATACTTTATGAAAGTCATACCTGTCAAAATTCCTGGCCTCAAAATTTTGTCGCGAGTTGCTTTTCTCCTCTATATCGGACCAGCCAGTGCTGGGAAAACTTGGCAAGAATTTTTACTTCCATGAAAATCCGCACGCACATACACACACAGACACACATACATGAAACTTTAAAAAATGGTTGAAAACTTCTTCTTGATGTTCTTTTTGAACACTTATCTATCACTTATATCACTTATCACTTATTTGGTTCCAAACCATTCTGTTTGTATTTAATTTGTATTTTAATTTTTATGCACAATAAGTGTAAAACCTCTATAATGAAATATAATAGTAATAATTTTGCAAAAAAATAAACCTTCAACCTATCACTGCAGAGTGGTTCGAAATTTAGCGTGACAAAATTGATAGCGGCCGCCCGAGCAGATGGAAATAACTTGGGAATAACATTGTTTGATATTTGAAAATACTAGGCCAATAACAAATGTTGTTATGATATCATAAACTGTTATTATACTCTTATGCAAAAATGGATTTTTCAAGAAGATTCCATAACACTTTCTGTTATTTTAACAGCATTTGTTATTGAAATGGCATGAATTTTGTTATTACCTTCTGCCCGGGCCACACGTTGAGATTTCCCGAGCAGACGGAAATACCTTGGGAATAACATTTTTTGATATTTAAAAATACTAGGCCAATAACATTTTATGTTATTAATAACTAGATTTGTTATTTGTCGTTATGACTTTTT
This sequence comes from Culex quinquefasciatus, assembly GCF_015732765.1. Taxonomy (NCBI): domain Eukaryota; kingdom Metazoa; phylum Arthropoda; class Insecta; order Diptera; family Culicidae; genus Culex; species Culex quinquefasciatus. Next base: position 59,360,134 of record NC_051863.1, read on the forward strand.
TGTTATTGGACTGTTATTGTAATAACAGACTAATAACATTTTAAGTTATTCTTTGAACAAATCTTTGTTATTATTTTTTGTTATTTTAACAACTAATCCGATCATCCCAATAACAGTTGGCGGTATTCTTCCATAACAAAAAATGTTATTCCAAAGCTGTTTTGGCTTTAAGACAATATCAGACCAATATCAATTTTTGTTATGATAACCACTAGCGTGCCCAGGGTGGGGCAACATGGGGCAGTTGCCCCACCATCCTCGGAAATTTGTTCTAAAATTGGGCAGGGGGTGTCCATAAACGACGAAATTTTTGAAAACTCTAATATTTTTGCCCCACCTTCCTTGAGGACCTGGGCACGCTAGTGACACTAGCGTGCCCAGGGTGGGGCAACATGGGGCAGTTGCCCCACCATCCTCGGAAATTTGTTCTAAAATTGGGCAGGGGGTGTCCATAAACGACGAAATTTTTGAAAACTCTAATATTTTTGCCCCACCTTCCTTGAGGACCTGGGCACGCTAGTGACACTAGCGTGCCCAGGGTGGGGCAACATGGGGCAGTTGCCCCACCATCCTCGGAAATTTGTTCTAAAATTGGGCAGGGGGTGTCCATAAACGACGAAATTTTTGAAAACTCTAATATTTTTGCCCCACCTTCCTTGAGGACCTGGGCACGCTAGTGATGATAACATAAACTGTTATTTAACCCTAATGCAAAAATGGATTTTTCAAGAACAATTTCTGTTATTTTAACAGTATTTGTTATTGAAATGGCACGAATTTAGTTATTACCGTCTGATCGGGTTAGAGCTTTGGTGTCTTCGGGACAAATGATCAGGAACAATAGGGGCATCTTTCGTATGGTGGACAAATTTTAGGTTGGTTCAGAATTTTTTATTTTGGTGGGATAACAATAGCGCTTCGGTGTCTTGAGAAAAGTTGTAGGGAACTCCATTCTGAGAAACTTTGCTGAAGAGCACAAATCCCTATCTTAAAACGAGAAGTTTTTAGAGCCACTTTTGTGATTTAGGTTAACGTTAAGGGGTTACATACATGTAAATCGGCAAAAAATGTCAGAGGTTGGTATGAGCAGACATTTAAACTTTTTTGAAATCTGTTTTCAGGGTATCAGAATATACATTTTCATCTATTATCAAAACAAATTTGAAAACATTTGGTTGTATCATTGCCGAGATATAGTAATTTAAATCAGCTATTTCAAAAAACGGTTGCCACGATATCTCATTTGATTCTTGATTTTTTTTTTAAAGCAAAATTCAAAACTCGGGCTTCGTCATGCACACGGGATATGTCTTGAGAGTCTTCACCTCAAATTTCAGTCAATTTAGTCTATCCCATTTCGAGATAACGTGGCACCCGTAAATCAACGTGGTGTTTTGAGGTAAAACGCTCAGAAAGTTTGACATTCGGCTTTGCGCATGGCAACATTTTGGGATTAAAACGTCTTTTACTCAGTTTAATCATGAAATATCTTTATGCAACTTTTTAGAGTGACTGAAAATCATCTTTTTGGTGGAATCAATAAATTTTCTGTATTATGAAATTTTGGGATTTCTTACATGTATGTAACCCCTTAAGGCGTTTATGAAAAAATGAGTTTGTTTTTGAATTTATCAACTCAGGTTTATGTCGTAGCGGCCGGGACCCGTGGTGTAGGGGTAAGCATGGTTGTCTCTCACCCAGTCGGGCTGGATCGGGTTCGATCCCAGAAGGTCCCGGTGGCATTTTTCGAGACAAAATCAAAATTAGTTAAATTTATTCCTGAAATATTTCAGCTAAAACTTGTTACTCTAGTACATTTTTTACGTTTTTTGACCCTTCTAGACAACTGTAGAGCTTGTCAGAATGAACATTTAAATTTGTGAAAAACGAATTTTGGTCAATTCTATCAAAACTTTGGACAAAAAACGATTCTAAAAGGCTCACTTTCAAATTGAGATTAAATGAGTTAACCAAAAAAGATCTCCGAGATATTTTCAGCAAATGTACTCTAGAATGTTTTTTTTAGATGCTTCCAAGAGTGAGGTCGAACTCCACCATCTTTTCAAGTTATTCATGTTTCAAAATGGTGTCTTTTTCGTCGTATTTTGGCTATAATTTTCGTTTAAAAGGTCTTCTTTGAAGATAAATGTTTGGGTTGATAAGCTACAAATGTCTAGAAGACACCAACTTGCTACGACATAAGACTGAGTTGATAAATTCAAAAAACTCGTTTTTTCATAAACAACACCATCACCTAAATCTCAAAAATGTCTCTAAAAACTTCCTGTTTAAAGATAGAGCTTTTCGCTTTTCAGCTCAGAATGATGTTCCACGCAAATTTTTTGAGGACACCAAAGCGCTATCTCGTCATTCCGCCAAAATAAAAATTCTGAACTACCCTAAAATTGGGACCACCCTAATGTCCACCATACAAAAAGATGCCCCTATTGTTCCTGATCATTTGCCCTGAAGACACCAAAGCTCTAAATCTCAACGTGTGGCCGCTATCAATTTTGTCACGCTAGATTTCGGTTTTGGACCACTGTGCAATGGAGGTCTATGTGGTCTGCTGATTGTAAATAACTCCTCACATCACGATCGTTTAACGATGTTAACGCTACCATAAAGAATATTTTGTCCTGCCCGTACGCTGCAGGTCCAGCCTGGGAGCACTGACATTCTAACGTTGCTGTGTACGCACAGTCTCTTACAGGGTGACTAATCGTTCAGTTTACTTGATACGAATCCAAAGCTTATCACTGGTCACCCTAACGGCGCGAGGAAGTTCTAACTATAACACGCACACCTAACGCCGGCTTCTAGTGATAATATCAATTTACGTAAGCGAATTTGCGAACTCCGTCGTCGGGGCCTTAACCCGATGACCATGAGCTCGCAACAGGTAGATCCGACTCTCCTCGAGCGACGACGAAGTCGGGGAAGAAAGTTAGTCGGCCGAGGATGGGCTGGAGGTGGAGGCTTCTCAGAATTAGATGCTCAACATAACATATTGGCCCGCAGGGTTCTGGTGCTGCCGATCCAAAGGTCAAGGCCTCCGGAGTGAAATGAACCATGCTTTAAGGGGGCGATGTCTTTGGTGTGGGTGGCATAACGATTGGAGGCTACGGATCAGTCAGTGTTATCTAAGCGAGAAATTAAGAGTCAAAAGTTGCGACGAGATTTGAGGGCATTCAATCGGAAACAATTTCAATTCCCCCATGAAAGGTCACGTTTCGAACCAGCGCACACTTTCACTGCCACCAGCACACGTGCACATGACTTTATTAAAATACCGTGTGAAAATGCTAAAAATATTCACGCCACACAATAACAATGCAAAAGTTTCCATCCCACCTTGCAACTGCTCGTACCTACTGTCATCGTACGGCGATCAATCTTTCTCTCTCGGCATTCTAAGCTGTACCGGATCAACCTTTTTAGTTTGCTAAGAGGATGTTTCAAATATTACGTAACACAAAATTGGTCAACGTAAATCTGCTAATGCTCAATCTGCATTTTGCGTGTATCGAAAAACTAGGTGAAAGTTGCAGAATGTACCTCGACACCATTTTTTACGCTATTATTTTCAGAAACAACCTAAATGTCACACAAAGGAACTGGACCACCCCCAACAGAGTGGCCCGAAATGACCTAGCGGGAGGTACCCCCGAGGAGCAGCTGGGTGACCCTTTTGTGTATAGACGTTCGGTTGTTGTACAAGCTCCTGGAAATCAATGCCACCTTTTGCTCTCATTGCCCATGGACAAGCAGCTTTTAGCATTGACCTAGTTTGCAGGGCGCGTGGGACGACAATGTCCCGACTTTTCCAGAGGTGCTTCTTGCTCTCTCTCTCTCTCTCTCTCTCTCTCTCTCTCTCTTTTGGCACGTGTTGGCCAAAACAAAATTACACCATTTTCAATTAAGCTTGTTTGGGGGGATGTCGTGGAAGATTTTTGCATGCTGTCTGCAAGTTTGGCGCTCGTTCTTGGTTTATCATAAATGATCATCTTCTGTTTAGCGTACTTCTCCACACAAAACAAGAACAGAATCGTTGCACAACATCCTTGAAGTGTGCTGGTGAGTTGTTTTTTTCGCAGACTTTGGCTGCACTTAACGCACCAGCTGAACAACTCCATACGTCACGTCTACCGCCAAGGTCTTCCGTAATTGAGAGATATCTCTGTTGAGTGGGGTACAAAAAACAAAAATCAACCAGTTGCAGCCTGCCGGGTCTGCTGAGCAAAGTCATCGGCACCAGCTGGTTCACCGAGACGTTGAGATGTTTACAAGTAGTGGTGCCGATGCCAGCAACGGCTTCGAATGCTGAGTTGGACTTTGTTTTTGTACCTTTAATTACACTTAAAAGAGTATGAAACTGCAACTGGGAATGAAACACTTTATATGATTTATCTTGAAACACTAAAAGGTTATAATCCTGCTCTAAAAATAAACTTTTCGTAATAAGATCGAAGACTCACCTTCATGTTGTCTATCTACTTAGTATCAAAAACTAAAAAAAAAAACTGTGTAAGCAATTGCTGAACCGGCATTTACCAAACAGGTAGCATTTGACTCGGTTTAGATTACCATTTTTGCCAACCTTCCCAACGAGTCAAAAAATCTTAAAATCTGGTAATCCTTTCTAAGGCCGATGCAAATATTTTTAAAAGTTTTTGTCCCTCGGCTCTGGCCGAAGTCGAGGGGGGGCAAAAAAATAAAAAATATAAATATTAAAATAACATGCCATAGTTTCAACATTTGCATGGAAAAAGTGTTTTAAAATGTATTTTACACTAATGCAGTTGTTTTGCAATAAAAGTTTTCAAAAAATGTAAAATTTTACGAAAACAAAAACAATAGCGAAAAAAAAAACTTAAGTGATAGTAGACATCGAAAATTTTCAAAAATTCAAAATATTTTTAAATCAACCCAAACACGCTAAAAATGATTCTAAACGCAGGGAAATTCGCTGACAATCGCTGATCACGCTCCTCTAACGCCAATTAAAAAAAAAATTACCGTGTTCACACAGAAAAAAATAATGTAAATTTGGAAGCTGTAATTTTGGAAGGTTGAATATTACCTCTTTTATGATGTAATTTTACCTCAATTTAGACTAAAAAAGTGACATTACACCGGAAAAGTGGTAAAATTACACATTACCAGAGGTAAAATTACACCTTTTTTTCTGACATAAAAGATGTACCCCTTCCCAGATGTAATATTACCATGATTTTTTTTTCTGTGCAGGAGATCATTTTGAGCAACTTTTATTCTACGAAAAAAATTACTTCTCTTGTTTTTTTTTCATTTTAAATATTTTAATTTGCGTTTATCTTGTCATGATTATTTCTGATAGTTAGGCTTAGTGATTTTTCACGCTCGAAAATAGCAAATTTCACGCGGACCTCAATTTAGAAACACACAGAATCGACTTTTTATGCTTCATTATATATTATTCATCAATAATCTAAAAAAAACCTTCACTCAATTTAAACGTAACACAAAAGAAAATCTCATTATTTTCAAAAATGTTTCCACCTGGTTTATGGACGAGCTCTATTTATATTTTAAAACAAAATGTAGGGCATGCGTATTATCAATTATTGAACTACTTTTTTTTTAATTTTCGACTAATAAAGCAAAAATGTTTTCGGTGATTTGCTTCTGTTTTCTCAGTTTACATTGTATTGAATTTCATATCAAAGCAAGATTCAACAATCTTGTCCTGCAAAAATGAATAAAATAGTTTGAATTTTCTGCGACATTTAGCCTATTCAAAATATTTTTTTAAAGGATATCATTTCTCTTTTCAAAAACTTAATTTTAAATCAATAGGCAATAATAATATATTTCTTAACGATTTTTTTTATACAAAATAAGAACAGAAATAAAAAAAAGGTAGCATTTTTTTAACTTTCACGGGAATCATCCACGCCGGGAACCGTGGTGTAGGGGCAAGCGTGGTTGCCTCTCACACAGTCGGCTTGGGTTCGATTCTAGACGGTCCCGGTGCCATTTTTCGAGGCGATATTTGTCTGACCACGCCTTCCGTCGGATGGGGAAGTAAATGTTGGTCCCGGTCTAACCTAGAGGGTTATGTCGTCTCCCTGGGTCCTGCCTCGATGAAGTCGCTGGTAGGCAGTTGGACTCACAATCCAAATGTCGTCAGTTCGAATCCCGGGGTGAATGGAAGCTTAGGTTTAAAAAGAGGTTTGCAATTTCGTAAATTAAAGGAAGAGTATTTTTTATCTTTGAAATCACATTTTTTAAACATTTCAAATATTTTTCTAAGTCCTGTTTAATTTTAACGATATTTGATTATTTGGGGGATGATTCCCAAAAGGTCCAAAGGCGGACACTTAGTTTCGAGTAGGAATCTCGCAATCGAGAACGCCAAGGCAATGTGTAGAGCGAATAATTTGATATGATTTGATTTTTTTTGGGAACCATCCACCCAAATAATCAAATATCGTTAAAATTAAACAGGACTTAGAAAAATATTTGAAATGTTTTTAAAATGTGATTTCAGAGATAAAAAATACTCGTCCTTTAATTTAGGATAAAACAAAGCTTATTTCTTCTAATTTCTTTTGAAATTTTACATTTCAACTATCTTATTTAGTAAAATTTTTACTAAAGCGAAAAGAAATATTACTACATTTTGTTAGATCCTAAAAACACTGAAAAATCTGAGCAATTCTTCAAATGGTACATATTAAGCAATTCAATTGAAAACTTATAACATTTACTTTAATAGTCATTATGTTTGAAATACTTATGTTATATTTGAAGTAAAAAATGATTTGAGAAATTATTTTAAATTTCAAAAATTTCACACCGTCCGCGAAATTATCAAAATTCACTAACCCTATATAAGTAATTGAACAAGGGTATTAACTCGCTTAATTCTACAGCAGTCCTTTAAATTATTTTTATTCCTATTTGATTTAAGTGTGGAAAAAATACGAATTGCTGCAACAAAATATTTTATTGGGAAATAAAAACAGAAAAGTACCTAAAAACTGATAAATAATTTTAAGAAAAATTGTCCATGCAGAATATAGTGATATTATGAAAATTCTAAGTACAGTCCAGGCTCGATTATCCGAAGGCCTCGGAAAATATTCACTTCGGATAATCGAATCACGAAAAAAATATTCTTTTCGATGTCTAATTATTGATTATCGAGCTTAAGTATGACCCTAAAACTACCATAAAGTGATTTTAAAATTTTAAATCCAAGATGGTGACTTATATGGCGGCTACGAAATATTGAAAAAATGCATTTTATTATTTAATAGGCAATCAACTATACAAGTTTGACTTAAATGGGGTCGCAGAACTCGAATATCATGTATAAAACAAGAACAAGAACAAAAACGAAAAAAAATGTTTTGTTCGTGATTCGATTATTCGAAGTCCCATACAAACCTTCGGATAATCGAACTTCTGATAATCAAAACTTCGGATAATCGAGTCTGGACTGTAATCTATGTTTTTTTCTGTAAAAACGATCAGATTTTAAGTAAAATATTTTTATTTCATTTAAAAATGAGTGAAGCGTTTTAAATACATTCTAATATGATGTGTCTAAGTGATAACAGTTCAATTGTTGGCAAATTAACATGTTGCTTCATGCATTGCACAGTGGGCGAAATGGAACCCAAAATCGGACTTAATTGAATGCGGCTGGTTCCCTGGTATGAATAATAGTGTTTCTTATGTAAAAAAATCCGGGGAATCGATTGGTGATGGTTTCATCCACCGCACGAAACGGCAAAGGGTCCATTTTGCCCCAATTCTCCATTTTTAACATTTTCCTTGAAAATCGGTCTGTATTTAGAGCGGAGGCTTTATGCGGCCTTCAAAATGCACTTAACTTATGTGAAAATGTCCCAGGAATCCAGTAAAAATAACCACTTGCACCGCAAAAATCATCTAGGGTCCATTTAACCCCAATTCCGCTATAAAAGCATTTGTGGCCGTTTTCAAATGTTAGGTCAGATTTTAAAATTCTGAAAGTATTTTTATCGTAAAGATCAGACAATTTTACATAAGAATGACGATTTGCACTTGATAGTTTGACACATTTATGTTGATAAAAATAAAATGTATGTGAAAGGCAGTTTATTCTGCGTTTGGGGAAATTGGCCCAAAAGTGATTCTTCAATCTTTTTATTTAGTTTAATTGCTATATCAACATAAATGTGTCAAACTTTCAAGTGCAAATTGTCATTCTTATGTAAAATTGTCTGATCTTTACGATAACAATATTTTCAGATTTTTAAAATCTGACCTAACATTTGAAAACGGCCAAAAATACTTTTATAGCGGAATTGGGGTTAAATGGACCCTAGATGATTTTTGCGGTGCAAGTGGTTATTTTTACTGGATTCCTGGGACATTTTCACATAAGTTAAGTGCATTTTGGAAGGCCGCATAAAGCCTCCGCTCTAAATACAGACCGATTTTCAAGGAAAAATGTTAAAAAATGGAGAATTGGGGCAAAATGGACTCTTTGCCGTTTCGTGCGGTGGATGAAACCATCACCAATCGATTCCCCGGATTTTTTTTACATAAGAAACACTATTATTCATACCAGGGAACCAGCCGCATTCAATTAAGTCCGATTTTGGGTTCCATTTCGCCCACTGTGCATTGTTCCTCTTGCCCAACGGGTTGTTCGTGTTTGTACGGAAAATCAATAATTTAATTTTTTTTTACAGTTCAGTACGCTTGCCCCACTTTCCCTTACAGTCATGTTTAAAGTTTTATTAGCCTTTTTAATTTTTTCTACTGTAAAACGATAATATCCGTTTGAATTACAGTCGACTCTCTGGCTGTCGATCTTCTCGATATCAATATTTCTCCATGTACCGATGAATTCTTCAGTCCCTTCAAACTGCATACTTCGATTGTCTTTATTCCTCGATACACAGAAAAAAAATCATAGTAATATTACATCTGGGAAGGGGTACATCTTTTATGTCAGAAAAAATGTGTAATTTTACCACTAAAAATGTGTATTTTTACCACTATTCTGGTGTAATGTCACTTTTTCAGTCTAAATTGAGGTAAAATAACATCATAAAAGAGGAAATATTCAACCTTCCAAAATTACAGCTTCCAAATTTACATTATTTTTTGCTGTGATATTTTCTCTTGCTTGAAGGATCTCTTCCTCGGCGGTCCCTTGGATATTGACAACCAAGAAGTCGACTGTATATAAAAAATGCTACAAGTCTGGTACACTCCAAAAATTATTGCATACTTATTTTCGCATAATATAGGGACCATCCATAAACCACGTAAACACGAACAAAACTATCGTATTTTTCCATGTAACCTACACAGTAAAAAATAATGTAAATTTGGAAGCTGTAATTTTGGAAGATTGAATATTACCTCTTTTATGATGTAATTTTACCTCAATTTAGACTGAAAAAGTGACATTACACCATAAAAGTGGTAAAATTATACATTTTCAGAGGTAAAATTACACCTTTTTCTGACATAAAAGATGTACCCCTTCCCAGATGTAATATTACCATGATTTTTTTTCTGTGTACTGAAGTCATCTCCGCACCTAAAACTGGCCAATTTTCTAATTGGTATGACCCGATTGAAGGTTTTGATGTTCTAAAAAGGTAAATTTCTCTTTAAATTAGAAACAAGAACTTTAATGCTAACACTTGGCACAACTATTGGGGCACCAGATTTCACTCAACTCAACTATCGATTTTTGGTTTTGCCGTTTCTAATGCTATATTTTAGTTGGATTGCTGTGCTCGCATGAAGGAGGGGGCGTGTCAACTAACTTTTTAAGCAAATGGTTTTCCTCCCCGCTCGCATACATCCTTTGGCGTTTTTTGCTCTGCAACTGCAACACTGTCCCCGACACGTCACCCACCCTGTGACGTTGTTTGGTTACTCGTTTTATGGTTTATGTTGAAGAAAAGTTAAAGATTTTCTTCGGAATGCAAAATAATCACAGTGGTCCCCTTAAGGAAGTTGAGATATTTGAAATGTTCGGTTCACTTTTGCTGTTTTTGCCATAAATTCAATCTTGAATTTGCATTGCGTTTATTATGTGTTTAGCAGTGCATTCCAAGCTGGTAACTGATAATGCACATGCATATACAAAAGTGCAAACACTGGTAAGATAACACCCGCATCCAAACAAAACTAGCCCACCATGGCGAGGTAAATTACGTACACCCAAAGTTAAAGAACGAGGGGATAGTCCTCACGAAAAGAAACGTGAGAAAAGTGCTATATTGCGAGAGTATAGTCCTCTCGCGTGTTCATTCGTTCATTGGAACAGTTCATCCTATGAGTGGCTTATATGGACAAACGACCGCCACTTAGTCACCGAACCATGGTGGCCCATACGGCAAAGGTACGGTTCAATATGCCGAAGGTCTTGGGTTCGAGTCTCGGTACCGGAACTTTTTTTTGATAGATGAACTTTTTTGGAAAATGAACCATGAGTAAAGTACTCTCGGTAATTTCGGGATTTATCCTCTCCGTCCGCACACAGTACCATTTTACTACCGAATCGTGCTCTTTATCCTCTCGTATGCCGATGCCCAGTTCTGGGTGTATAAACACCACATGGAATGGGAGTCCATTAGTAATGTTATCAACTAAGCAAATATGACCATCGAGAAGAAGATATCGACGCCGTCGTGCTATCTTGTTGTACGTCGCTTTTTGACGTTCCGAGAAAAACGCGTTTTAATGTTTGACCTTGAATAAACAGAAACGAGAGCACGCAATGTAAACAAGAACAAACAGGTTTTGCTTGGTTGAATTTGGTTGCTGGAGGCCAGAGTTACAATTGAAAATGTTTACGGTAGTCGAGCTTGTACCTGTGTCAAACGCCTTCTGACCTGAAATGTCTTGGGCCAATTGTCGCACTTACATCAATTTTCAGGCTGTGTCAAGATAGCACGACAAGATTGAAACTTCTTTCATATGAAGAGCGACAACAATGCACGAAGTTTTTTCGGTCAAAAGGTGAGGCTTACAAGCTTACAATGCACAAAACGGCGTGCTTAACTCATTTTGGCCCAAAATCGACATGCGACAAGCACGAGAGCGACGAAATGTTAGTTCGAAATTGAAACCATTTGACATGTTCAATCAAATTTAAATCGTCTTAAAACTAATTTTGAGTTGAAACTTAAACCCAATCTCAATTCCTCTTACAATGCACCCGTATCGGCTTCACAATGCTTGCTTTTTCCCAGTAACGATTCCATTCAGCCCTGACTGCGGTATCCTTATCAGCTCCCCAAATCTCTCCTTCCGCGTTGTTTCCCCGTTTTCCGCCATTAGAGCGGGGTCGCGAAACAGCATAACCTGCAGCAGGCAAAGCAATCTTGTGCGCCCGAATGTTCGCCATTCACGTATACTCTGTAATTAATTATTAAACTAAAGCCAACTTTCGTAAATGGTACATTTCATCACAATTTTCTTCTTCTTCTTCTTTCTTTCTTGCAGTCGGGTGACGTTGCCGCTGACGGTCGAGGAGGTAAGCGAGCTTGGGGACACAATTCCTGTTGCAAACGACGCACCACACGGTTGGGGGTAGTTTTTTGGTGGGTCCACACCGGATGGATGGCGGCAGGGACGACCGGTTGTTTGCGATCCGGGGGTCCGGATGTTTGAACGAGTGAGAGCGGCGCGCTCTTGGGATAGGAACGGAAATGGTCGTGTTTGACGGGTTCTTCATGGTTCTTCTGGCTCGTGGGATGGATCAGAACAGAACAATTGATTAAGTTACGATTGGTGGGGTGTTTAAAGTGTGTGTCCCAGCATCAATCAAGATTGAATATAATTTATAATGGCTTATTTTATAATATGATATATGATATTTTAAAACCTACATCTCTCGGAGCGCACGCTTCTTCCTCCCCTGTCGATTCAGAATTGTGTTGTTGTTCGAACACTCAGTGCTCAAACTCAACCCAATTACGAGTCATCTCTGCGATACGGCTTTACGCAGTAGGCCTGGCCGCTTTAACGCTTGTGATGTTTCAATGCATTCCGATGCAATGGCGCACTACAAATGTTAATAAATGACCAGAAGAGTGCTAGGCGTCATCTAACCTAAGGCACTCTCCAGGATCCCTTCGAAAGATTGGCTGCGCTAGGGTCTGATTAGATTAGAGATTAGATTAGATGATATTTGACATTTTAAAATCTACATCTGCACCAACATTTCATAGAAAAGATGATTGAAAACAGATTTTTTGTCCTATCCTCGCAGTACCAGAAAAATGGGATGACCTTCCTAAACATTTTCTTTTAAAACATGGTTATAGAGACTCCAACGTTGGCTCAAACTTGTTGAACATCAACTACCTGCTTGCATTTGTTATCACCGACTGCATTACTTGAAAAATGCTACCAAATACAAGGAGAAAAATGAGTTCCCAAAATCGTGAACAAGCGTTCGTGAAAATGGGAACCACGAACAAAGTGTTCAAATTTCATGGTACGTTTTTCAAAATCGTACCATGGGATTTGAACACTTTGTTCTTGGTTCCCATTTTTATGAATGCTTGTTCACGATTTTGGGAACTCTTTTTTCTCCGTGTAGAAAAATAAAATTTTTGAATCAAGACTAACATTTTAAAAGAGCCAAACATTGAATATTACGCCAATTTGAAATGCTAGTCATGATTTATTTATTTTTTTCATTTTTTTTTTGAAAAGATCGGAAAATTTCACGAATGCTTCATGTTTTAATATTGAAAATCGGACCATTAGTTGCTGAGATATCGACATTAGAAAATGGTGGGCTGTTTGGGTGAGACTTAGAAAACTTCTCAGCAACCAGAGGTCGAATCTTCAATGTATCTTAGACAATTTTATAGCAAATTTTCTGAACTTTTCAAAAAAAAAGATTTTTAGAAATGGTCACTCATGGTCACTATTTTTAAAAATCGAAAAACTGCAAATATTTCACTAAAATTCAACTTTCGGTGGCTATATCTTCAGAACAGAGCCTTTTATCAAAAAATCTGTAAAGTACTTTTCGATTGCAAATTTAATTTTACATTAAAAAATTACGTCAAATTAGTTTTTTTTTTCAAAAAATTATAACTCTGCGGCAGATTTTTTTGACCATGTTTCTCTATGGCTCAAAAGTTGCGGATTTTTGTCCCCTAAAACATATCAAAAAATCTCGAAAATCAAAAAATATGTATTTTGGGAAATTGAGTTTTTGTAAAAAAAGTTGATTAAAAAATCTGCATTTTTTTTTCGTGTACCTATTTGTTTCCTCAACAATACCTACAACTTTGCCGAAGACTAAGGGCTTAGTCTAAATAAAAATGGTCGAAATCGGCCGATTTCGAAGAGAGTTGTTCTATAAAGGTTTGTATGGGTAAACCAATGACACAAAATAGATTTTTTGGTCGCATGGAAGGGCCCCCACAAAGTTTGTGCCAAATCAAAAATTAAAAATGGTCGAAATCGGTCGATTTTGTAGAGAATTGCTCAAGTGAAAAATGATGTTTGTTTTAGTCACTAACTATTAAACTGGTTGTAATTGTGAGAAAAATGAAAAAATAAAAATGACACATTCCGCCGTGACGTTGCAACGCTTTGACTTTTCTTTTTTTAGTATTTCGGCTGTAACTCAAAAAATACATAAAAAAGGTATATATGTTATTACAGATTCGGAAAGGGCATTAAATTTCCTATAAGAAGCAGTGTTGAAACATTATTTTAGGTAAATATTCTATTTTTGAGAGGGGAATATGTAGCGTGACGTTGCAACGCGTGACTTTTCTCAATCCTGACCCAATTTATGTTTTGCCATTAACTCTGCTCTGTTAAACGGCAAATTTTGAGTTCTCCTTCCATTTTTAATGTAAAATTGACCAACAAATCGAATGCAATCATTAGTTTTACGAAAAAATCAAACCTCGATTTTTAAAGACCACTTACATTTCGTGACGTTGCAACGCTTTGGTTTTGAAAACAGGGGTTTTCGTTGCGTTGCAACGTCACGAAATTTTAGTTTCAAAATAAATCATAGTTTATGTTAGTTTGAACAACTTTAGGTTAAGATTTTATTATAAGACATTAATACACAGTACAAGGACATGTGAATTGACTGGCCCGCCCATGTAAGACCCCCTCCCCCCCTCCCCCTATATCGCTTTCACAGTAGCAGTACGATTTACACAGTTTTACAATGCGTTTCAAAGTAAAAATAAATATTTGTATTATTCCATTATCACGAAGGACCCCCCCCCCCTCTCCTCTCCTCTGTCCATGTAATGGGACGTCCATGCATTACGTAACGGGGTAATATCAAGGGGGGGGGGGTCCAAGATTTATACAAAAAAATGTATCGGAAATGTATTCCCAGGGGGTGGAGGGGGTTTTGTTACGTAATGCAAGAACGCTCCCTTAATATTTTAATGGTTTTGAGCAATTTACAAAACACGTGGAAGTTTTAGAATGGGAGGGGGAGCTTCAAGTTTTCAGGAGGGCTGAAATTTATGAATAAAGTGCCCATATCGTGTGTTGATGGCCCTTAAGGGGTGATCTGCAAACAACGTAACTTATTTTGTTGACTTTTGTGCTTTTTAAATAAAATTTGAGGAAATATTAAAACTGTTTGCCTGCGCAACATAACATATTTAATTGCGAACAACTAAACGATGCATACAACTTATTTAGGTAAGGGTTCGTCCAACAATAAAGTGACAAAAGTTTGTAAAAAAAACAATCGAATCACGTGATTTTTATTGTTTAGTGAATTTTAATGTAATTTGGCCTACGTAAGGGTGTGGGATAAAAAAATCGTTGCGTTGTATTAGAATGAACCCTCACGTAAATCAGTTTATCATAAAGGGGCCATTCAGTTGCCACGTGATTACTTTTAAGAAAGTTTTAGAATTTTTACCCCTGGTCTATCGGTCTATTTTGATTTGTTCAACAAATAAAATACCTACTTTTATTCGAGTTGCATACAAACTTAAGTAACGGAATTTGTGAATGACCCATGTACAATTCTTCTGTAAATATGCTCGGAAACATTATATAAAAAATATATAACATTTAGTATCCTTTTATTTTCAAAAACCAACTACGCATACACCTTTTTTGCCATGTGACTAAGGCTGGTACAAATATTTTTAAAAGTTTTTGTCACCCCCCCCTTCAAAATTGGCCCGAAAAATCAGGGGGCAAAACAATATTTTTACAATAAACTTCAAAATTTCAATGATAATTCAAGTGCAACCAGCTGAAATCAAATTAAAATACATTGTTCTGCGTTTATAATCATTTTTAGCATGTTTGGGTTTATTAAAAAATCTTAAATTTTTTTGAAAATTTTCGATGCAAAATCTTTTTTTTCGATACAATTATTATTTTTGTCAGATCTTAGATTTTTTGAAAACTAGAGATTGCAAAACAACTGAACTAGTGTAAAATGTATTTTAAAACACTTTTTTCATTTAAATGTGAAGACTATGGCTTGGCCAGGGCCGAGGGACAAAAACTTTTTTAAATATTTGCATCGGCCTAATATGATTTAAAATTTCGTGACGTTGCAACGCAAACTTAAACCTGTTGTAACTTTGGATCTAGACAACCAATTTAGTCGCTCTAGGTTGCATTTGAAAGCTCTTTTCAAGTACAAAGAGCATCCAAAATATCAAAATGATTGAATGTTTAGTTTTCTGTTGGCATAAACAACTGTCCCTTTTTCGTGACGTTGCAACGCAATAAAATGGTAAACTTACACTAGTTCGAAAAAATACTTAACTTAAGATAAACTGCAAATCCATGACATTTCCGTTAAGTACATCTAAAAACCTACAAAATGCAATCAAAAGAATAATTTTTGATTCTATTTCGCTGAAAACCAGGAGTTTTTAGAAAAATGTTTTAAATCGATGATTTTATCACGAATTGATGCAAAACTTAACCAACTTGTACAAAATGATATTCAAATGATCAATTAATGAAAACCATGATTTTTGAAGCTTCAAGTAGTCTAGAATCGAGGAAAAATATCCAAATAGCTCATACACGCTTTTCAAAAATTCATCCCAAGGTGTACATTGCCGGAGAATGTGTCAAATAAATTAGGGAGAAAAATCCTTGAAATTTACTAAAACCAAGTACCGTAAAACGGGGAGACTTTGATAGGTTTGATATTTTTCCGCAAAATGAAGATTACAAATTAAATATGTACGGATTGGTATGGAATCAAATTGACCGTGGGAGAGAAGTAAAGTACCTCAAGAAGAACTTTTCATACAATTTTGAAAAGTTTAAAAAGTTAGTTGACTACAGCTACACAGCAAAAAATGTAGTAAAACGCCTGCGTGTAATAATGGTTTGTGTAGTAAATTTTATGTAATATTACATATTTTTCATAGAACACATTTCGTCTTTTTGTCTAACACCAATTACGCCTAAATTGTGTAATATTAACAGCATTTTCAATTAATATCGCATATGCGTGTTTCCTCAAGTTAAGCTGTCAAATTTTTTCACCATCCGCAATCAAATCAAAACAATGCGTACCAAATTTTAGAGGTGCTGAGCAAAGTGACGAAAAATCAACAATCTGTGGCCAAGAGCTGCCGTTAAGGATGTTCGCCATAAAAAAGAACCTTCCTACCGCACCGGACTTTCTTTGACACCGACATCAGGTAAGTACTTCCCTTTGCTCTTCCTCGTACCACAGAGTCGAGATTTACAATTTTGTTCTGCTTGCTACACGCAGCGCCTAGATCGAAGAAACCCAGATCAAACCGCACCACGAGTTCAAGGAGAAGCTGGTGTCGTCGTGCAAGTCGACCGGCTTCGAGGAGGCGGTCCAGCAGAGAGGACTTTATCGCCAACCCGGAGAACTCTGCGCATCTGTTAACGGGTGAACCGTCCCGAAACGGACCTCGAGTTCAACAAGCTGCGGAAAACGACAAGAGTGAGAACGGCCAGGAGGACGAGAGCGTGAACAACACGACGACCCAGAGTGCGCTGGAAACGGCCAAACGACGAGGACGGTTCTCCCTGCCCCCGTACGCCATCCAGTACTCGGACGAATTCCTGCTTGAGGAATTCAGACGCGCGGGACATTGCAAAAAAAAAGTCTGCCACCAAGAAGAAAGTACGTGTCTCACAGTCATCAAATTGAACCATTGATGTGCTTTGTTTTGTTGTGTTTTTTTCTATGTTTACATTTTTTAAGGCAGAAATTTTTAATCCTGGATGTTGTTGTAGGTCGCTTCGACGCCCAAGGCCAAGGCCATCGAGGACATTGCGAGCAGGCCATCGCCGAAGCGCAAACGCAAGCTAAACGATTCCGGCAACGTGTCGACGCTGGATCTGGACATCGTCTCGCCGGTGCCCTTTCACACCTCCGGTGGCGCATTCTGCCACGCTCGAAATCGACATGCGAGCGTGTCGAACGCGCTGCAGTCGCACAACATTCAGGCCTCAAATATAAAGTTTGGCTTCTTCGGGCTCGGCATCATGTGCTACGGCATCGTCAAGAACCTACAGCCGGAGCCGGTGTTCGGTAACTGTGGAATCATGTCGGCCAACTTACGCCCCGAGATGACCGGCGTCGACCAAGAACGTCGAAGGACATCGCCGAAAAGATCATCTCCGAAGAAGGCCAGTACCAGGAAGCACAAGTAAGTTTAAACGGGGACCTCGCGCAACCCAGATTATAACTTACTTCTTTTGTTACGGCCAAACCCCCAGATTCAAAGCTCCAAGAACCAAACCAAGCAGGGCACGATGATCATCCTGGCCGGCGGCGAGCGGTTGCCGTCGAAAAGTGCCAGACCTTCTTCGAAGCCATCTCGTGCAACTCGTTCTACCTCGGTGAGGTGGGCGACGTGACCAAGAGAAACCTGTTGCTGCAGATGATGATTTACAGCGTGACGCTGGCCGGCATAACGTAGGATTGTAAGATTCAGTGATGCAGCATGCAGCCGCGACTGCGAATGTAAGTTAAATTGACCCTCGGGACGGTCTCTGCTGCTAGAGGGCACCCAGAATCAACGTGACCTGAAACTTTTGCTGCGTGATCTGCGAAGTGTTCATGTTTTTCATCCACATCGTTTTGTTTTATTTTTTCCCCAGGATCAGCACGGAACTCGATTCATCCATCAAAATCTGGAATGGGAAACGGGAAATCCTTCGCGAGTTGGGCGGCCAGCATTGAGTGCGTCGACCCGGTCGTGCTGCAGTACATCATCGGTTACGGAACGCATTACGGCAAATTGCCCTCAGTTGGATTCCGGTGTGATTGCGGTCGTTTGGGCAAGATTGTACCAGCATCAATTCTACAGCTCAACAAGAAACCCTTACAAACGGATGTCCGAGCTGGTCGCCGGGAAAGACAGCGCATCGCCAACACACGAACTTCACTCTGTAAGCCGATCAAACGATTCGGAACGACACAAAGTGTCCGAGCTGGCAGGAAAAGAAAATTAGAAATAGTGCAAACGACCTCCTTGCGAAGAATTTCATCAACACGTAAAGACACCTATTTTAAATAGCAAAGTTCAAGTGTTTAAGAGAAAAATATACGCAATAAATCAGGTTGAGAATAAATATTTTGTTTGTTTATGTTTGACATGACATTTCTAGGTAGAAACCAATTCGATATCTATCCCTGGTCCCAAAAATGGGCTTTGTGTAATATTACACATTTCTGGGTGTACATTCATGGATGTAATTTTAAGCGTTTTTTTTCACAAAGGTGATGTGCATGCTTTTTGATGCGATTTTACCATCGGATTTTTTTCTGTGTAAGAAAATGTTGTTGAATTGCATTATTTAAATCTTATCAAAGTGTCATGATTTTCTCAACGAACATGATTTTGAATCAGAAAATGGAATGCATTTTCGGATTCCTTTCACAATTTTACACAAATAGTAGGTTAAATAAGTTTTATAAATAATAAATATCACGTGTTTTTGAAGCATAATTCAAAAAAAAATCTCCAGATTTACAGGCATTTTCAGTTGAACAAATTTCATATAAAATGTGAAAACTTTTGAATTTGCTTCGAATTCAGTTTAAAATGCAATATTAATCGATAATTTTATGAACAAATCCAGTTTTAACAAATGTCATGCAAAATTCTGACTTTTCAACAATTTTACCTAAAATGTAAATGTACATTTTTGAAAAGCATATAAACTTAGTTAATTAAAAATAAACATTGATGTATTACTTGACAACTATACAAGCAACCATAGTGATGATACATTTGACGTGAGTTATTCTCACGAACTGTGTTTAACAATAAAAACTGTGATTATTAAAGTCACCCCGAAATTCAAATTAAGAATTTTTGACTGTTTTTATAATTCTATTGAAAAAACTTTTTTTATTTCAAAAATGGTGCATGGACCTTGTGTGGCCTACCCCAGTACATGTTTTATAAAAATAAATTCCTATCAAAGTCACCCCGGTTTACGGTGCAGCAACGAGTAGAGCAACTTTTTGTGAACATGTCTGTTTATTTTTACTTTTATTAAAAGTTCTTCTATTCCTTTTACAAGCAGTTAAATATATATATATATATTTCCCAAATGTATTCTAGTCAGAAGAGAATGCATTGGACCACGCACATTTTTCTATTTTCAGCTTAGTTCTTTTTTTCTTCCAGCGCTCTTTAAGGTCTGCTTAGTGCTGCCAATTATGATGAAATTTTAAGCGAACACTCACAAAAAGTAGCATTTATAGAGAAAGTTTCCTGCCATCACTGGCTCACTCCAACAGGCGCTGCTGGTGGTGTTGGTGGCCACCCTTTGTTCTTTATTTGCCTTCGCTTCTCGCTCGGTTTTCTTCAGCCTTCGATTGGAATGGGTCGTCAAAATTCAAACGTCAAAAGACTTGGCGCGTTTGGTTTTTGATGGCGCTTGCTAATTATTTACATGTTTCTGGATTATTTTTCAAGTGAGTAACTAACTAATGATCGAAAGAACATGTTGCCGGTAGTTGGAAGCAATTTCATATTTTAAGCACTTTGAAAACGTTAGCGCAAGAGAAAAGATATTGATGGCGACTTTCGTTAAGCACTTAAGCTCTCACCTTGCGTGTGGATGTGTGTGCCAAAAGAATGATGAGAAATGGTCTCGCAAAATAGAAATTATGATCAAAAGTACAATAAATTTAAGCTTTTTGGCCAGTAGATGGCATAAATTTGCGTGCTTACTTGAGGCGGTGCTGTTGCTGGTAAGTTTATAGCCTAAATAGTATTTTTGGAGCTTTAATCGAGCATCAAACTCTCCATATGACGAAGATAGGTGTTTGATTAGATAGGGTATATTTCCCCTGTCTGATCCTTCGAGTAAAAATAATTTTCAAATTTTCTAAATAAACCTTGAACAGGGATGAAATAATCGCAAAAAAAAAATATTTTCGCTTGCAAACTTTCTTCACCCGCGAAAGAAAGAGGAGGCTAATCACGCAAAAGAAAATCGCCCCCGAATTTTTTCAAGGAAATCAATCTGTTGAAGATTTTTTTTTTGTGAATTAGGCTTTTTTTTTGTGAATTTTTAACATTTCGATGCCTCTGTGCTCTCTTGTTCTAAACTTGCTGGTTTTCTTAGTTAGCATAAGAGAGCACAGAGGCATCGATTTATTTAGCTTTTTGACATGTATTTTTCTTGCCTAAAACACGAACGAGATTTTTGAAACAGCAAGGTTGGCGTAATCAATTGAAATTTAAATCTTCTACCTTTCAAATCAAAACCACCCAAAGATTGTCTAACTAAATCCGCATTGTTCTTGTCACGTCTTCAACGATATCTTTTCCATAGATTACCGTTATTCATTTTTCGAGAATGAACGCTCAATCTTTTATCAATTTGCTGAAATTCCTGGAATGAAAACCACCCACCATCCTTCAACGATTCAATTTTCATTCACGTTTTGTGTGCTTTGTCATGTTTGTGTGCGTAGCATGAACCGGTATCATGGTTTTTTTACAGTAATAAGATAGCCCACGATTACGACATGTGTTCAACATCGTTCAGTTTGTATTATCTGGATTTAAAGTTTCGTAGAAAATTTTCTGAGAACCCTTTACCTGATGACGTTTTATTAAACAGAACATGTCTTCGAGGCAGCACCTGTTTAGACAAAATATGCCGATGTCAGCAAAGACAACCAGCTTCGGCACCATCAACGACGGAGAGAGAAATCTCCCCCGTCAGATGCTTCATACTATAGACTTTCTGTACCGCTAGCGTTGATTATGTCATAATTGAACCCCTGCTAGTACTAATATAGAGGTAATCGATAAGCCGAGAGATGAGGGGGAAAAAACAAGCCATGGCTTGATTATCTGGCCAAAATTTGTCATTTGCTGATGATTGGTTGTCTTTGACAAGAACCGCAAATGTTTCCGGGTGTCATCTCCTTTGTTAATCAATTTGTTATTATTTGTTATCAAACTGTGAATGGTGACTGTCGTTATCTCGTTGCAATCTTTGACATGCTCCTGACTCATGCCAAACAAGCACCAAGAGTTGCAGCTGGATGGCCTGTGGTGACACGTCAAATCAAAGTCTACTCATGAACTGATACACTCGTAACGTCACACCCTCTGTCGATGTCATTGTTGATAAAGGTTGATAACAGCCCAGCTGGGCCTACTTTTTCCAATTTGAACTTGAAATCTGGGTTGTGAGTTGTGTTTTGTTCTGTTTATGTTATAAATGAACATTAAACTCTACACCTGCGGTATTGTTTACCTTCAAACATCTGCGAAATTCGTCATGCAAATTCCCAGCACTCAGCAGTTAGCGGATAAATTTCCTTAACACTAACAAAACACCTCATCAAAAATTCATCACCATCCGTCGTTGCATACATTCGGGAGAAACTCCTCCCCCTCACGCCGGAAACAATCATTATCGAAAGTACTTTGGGAGCACTGCGGGCCAGGCAGCGGCGACGACCGCCGGTATAAACTTGGTGGTTCTACCAACCTTTCGGCAAAAGTTTTCCCTCCGAACCACGTCCGTTCGGTGAGTTGTGCATAAATAATTTGGCTCCCCCTAATCCTCCTAAATCGCTCGCCGGTCGCGAAAATTTGCGGTTCAATCATCGCCGGTGCCTACCTGATCCTTCCTTCGAGAGTGCGCGCCCGGGATGGAGATAAACGAATTTTTAATCATTAAATTTTCGTTTTAGGATCATGGGATCCTGGGAGCGTGTTGACACAGCTGAGGCTAGGTTCCCAAAACAAAAAATCTACGGGCATCCTTTTAATCCATTCCACTTAACGTTGAATAAGTTTTGAAATTTTGATAAAAAGTTGACAAGTAGATGATACATCATTCGTTCAGAATCATAATGATTGTCTGATGCTTCTAGTTACGATGCTTTTACGAAGACATCGTTTGAAAAGCTGATTTGCTGAATTCCTTCCTTAGTTCATAGTCCAGACCACGAACGATCTGCTATATTTGATATTGATCAGGACTTCCCTTCAAATTTTAAAAGTACTTTTTTTATCTTAGAATAGAATTGAATTGGCTGATTTCATGACACTTTATTTTTTGTATTTTTGTGTTTGACTAAAACTTTGTGGGGGACTTCACTATGATCAAAGAAGTCATTTTGCATCATTAGTTTGCCCTTAAATCCAAATTCGTAGGTATTGGTTGAACCAACCATTCATAAAAAAGCATGACTTAGGGAACATTTTGTCAAGTAAAAATTTTCAACCAACAAAATGTTCTCTAAATATAATTTGATATATTATCTATATATCCATGGGAGCGATCTTGGGAAGGTCTAAAAATCCATTTTTTTGCGTTATGTAATAAAAGATCGCCCCTTTTCTAATAATCGATAGGGTGGTTAGAATTTCAATCATTTGAACTCGTTGGAAAGTCTTTTTAATATGTCTTTTAATGTCTTTGAACATCAATGCACAGTGATCTGAGAAGTGAATTTAGCAGGAAAAAAATATTTCTGCTTTGGGGAAGCAATTTAGAGCTTTGGTAACGAAGAAACCTATTGTTCAGAATGAAATTCTACGTCTTTTGGCCATGCTGATGCTAGGGTGGTCCTGAATTTTCTCATTTTTTCAAAAACTATCTCCGAATTCTGATGAGATAGGGGTATACTTTCTTCAGCAGTATTGTAGTGCTAACCATTCTGAGCAACTTTGCTCAAGACATCAAATTACTATCTCTTAATCTGTTCATTCTACAGCATTTTATATGAAAAGTGCTTGGGTTACCCTTCATAAAAGTGTGTTTATGGAGTAACTTTCTTGTTTTATTTTTGGCAATTTTGGTGTCTTCGGAGCACATTAAGAGAATTAAAAAACTGACTGACTTGACTACCTGTATAAACAAAAGTGACGTAAACGCCCAGTTGAAGTGATATATTGTAGAAGAATATATATGTGAAAAAATGATCAAACTCCTATCATATACTATTTCCACCAAAAAAAGATACAAACATTTGAAAAAAGCTTTAAAAACCCGTAAAATCGCTCAAACTTTTTACTCAAAAGAGCTAGCGGCTTTGTTCTTTTGTCAAAGGATACGTTTTTTAATTCGCTAAATGTGCTCCCAAGACACCAAAATAAAACAAGAAAGTTACTCCATAAAAACACTTTTATGAAGGGTAACCCTAATCTAATCTAACACAAACGCAGCCAGTCCAATGAAAGCATGCTGGAAAGTCTTGTGATTAGATTACACCCCAAGCACTTTTCTTGTCAATATTAATAATTGCAGTACATCCGAGAATACTCGAAAATGTAATACAAAAATCAAAGCGACCAGCCCTACTGCGTTGTGTTTACCGCAGAGAGGATTCTGTGAACGGATCACATTTCACAGAATCAACAGGGGAGGAAGGATGCGTGGACATACCGTATCAAACGCTCCGAATCAGTTAGGTGTGGTGTGTTAGGGTAAATTTGGCAGATATTATATTTTTAGGGTGGAAGTGGAATTGGACAAATTGGGATCAAGGAACCGGAGAGGGGGAAATGGGTAGGAGGGTTATTTATTTTATTTTATAATAATATAAGAGAAAATAATTATCTATCAAATAGTGATGGAAAGATCTCACCAAGAATCTGCATATCTTCAAAAGACACAGCCAGATTGTGCCCCAATCGCCAGGAAATCAACTAAGCGAGGTCTTCTCGGACATGCAACAGATCAGCAACAGTTCCTGGTTTTGTTTAAACCACAAAAGGAATCGATATCCGGATATCTTTACCATTTCCACCTTTTCACTTACACTCACAAGTTCATTCAAAACTAGCCGATAAGACATTGATGGAAATCCTCAGAAGACGAAAAAACGCGGAACGAAAAGTCAAACCAACCGGTCGCGATCATAGCTTACTTCCAAAACACTTTTATGAAGGGTAACCCTAACACTTTTCATATAAAATGCTGTGGAATGAACAGATTAAGAGATAGAAATTTGATGTCTTCAGCAAAGTTGCTCAGAATGGTTAGCACTACAAAGTATACCCCTACACAGAAAAAAATATGTAAATTTACACAGCACGTAATTACTGTTTCTTATGTAAACTCACTCAATGTAATGTTGAAATATGATGTAAAGAGTAAAAAGTCATGGAAATTACTCCAATGTAAATCTAAATCTAATGTAAATCATGAATCTTATGGAAACGTTGAGCATGGAAACTCAAATCTGATGAATTTCTACCCGTGTTCGGCTTCCTGTAAATTCCTATTTAATGTAAATCATATATCCAATGTATTTCTGCCAAACGTTGACTTCAAAACTACCCGAACTAAAAATAGTTATATTTGGTTCTCTTTCTATCGCTCTCATATTTCGCTTGCCCACTGCCTGAGCCTCGACCTGAACAAGTTGATGCTTTAGCCGCTCGTTTATAAAATGCGAAGATGGCTCAGTCGGCAGCGGGTAGCAGCAGTAACACCGAACATCCTACCCGTCGTCCGTTCAATTCCAGTCCAGCGTTATTCCACTTGGCCGTCGACGAGAAAGCGTCCCCTACCTGTGAAACAACTTTTTAAAATCCGAATTTCCTTTTGCTGCCCGCTTCAATCATTTTAAAATAGAACATAGGCCACACCCTTTTCCTACTGCATTCCAAGTCGAGCTTCTCATTCCCATTGGCCAATCAGAATTAGTTGATTTGAACTAATGTAAATTCCAAAAGAAATGTAAATTCCAAAACTAATGTAAATTTTCAAAACTAATGTAAATTTCCAATGAATCTAATGTAAATTTCCAATGAACCTAATGTAAATATACATCATTTATCATGATACCTTTTGGTACATGATAAATAATGTAAATTTACAGGAATATTTTTTTCTGTGTATCTCATCAGGGTTCGGAGATAGTTTTTTGAAAAAAAATGAGAAAATTCAGGACCACCCTGGGATCAACATGGCCAAAAGACGTAGAATTTCATACTGAACAATAGTTTCTTCGATACCAAAGCTCTAAATTGCTTCCCCGAAGCAGAAATATTTTTTTCCTGCTAAATTCACTTCCCAGACCACTGTGCAATGGGTCGCATGAATGGTCAGGATATCATTTTCATCAAAATATCTGAGATCCGGCTTCAAAAAAGTGCGTAATTACCACATAACGCTTGATAGGGCCGTCAGATTTTCAATACCTTTCTAAAAACGTATAATGAGACCGTGTTTCTTACAAAAACCACTCTTTTTAAATCTTCCGAAACTTATTCAAAATGGTTTTTAGCATAACTATTGAAGTACTTAACTGAACTCGCTGACTTTGAATAGAAACTTATGGGAACTCAAAACGAACCGAACAAGCCCAAAACGGCCAGAATCTGTTCAGGAAGTCTGAAGATAATCGAGTGACAAGTTGTTGTCACCATACCTCACACATCATTTCCTCTGAACATGATTCTGAGTTTAAAGGTATAGGTTATGATGGGTTTAGGAGTTCAACTTAAGAAGTTCATTTTTCGAGTGATTTTATATCTTTTTCTCAGCAAAGTGAGGAAGGCAAAAAGTTAAACCCTGAATAAATCATACAATTTTTTTTAAATTACCTAATTAGAACTTAACGTTAAATTCTCTAAATGCGTATTTTTAGATTTTCGAACTTTTTTTTTATACGTTTTAGGGGACCAAAAAGAAATGTTGCCGCCGAGCTATATTTTTTTTTTAAGAAACAATTGTTTTAATATGAAAAGTATTCTATTTTTTTGGAAACATACTCCGTTTTCGAGTTAAAGTGCCTTTAAAGATGTAATTGGTATCATTTCCGGTCAGACGTTTGTCAGCCATCTTTGTTTCAAGAAAACATTAAAATTTTGATGACAAAATGAAAAAAAAAAGTTTGCAGAAGCTTAAAAGTAAATCATCAAATTTAGTTCTCAATTCAGAGTTTTTTTTTTCGCAAAGCGCAGGTATTGATGATCTGATCAGTAGTGCGGTGCCTGTGGGGACGTGCAGTCCTGTTTTTTCGTGTTGAAAAAAATCAGATCAATATTTTAAAACCATAACAAAATAGTAGTTTATGCAACAAGTTGCAAAAAGGGGATTTTTTCAGCACGAGTCGTACATTTATCCAACGAGGTTCACCGAGTTGGATAAATACGACGAGTGCTGAAAAAATCAAGTTTTGCAACGAGTTCCATACAACATTTTTTGCAATTCCGAAGAACACCCATTGAGTGAAATTTTTAGTCAAATTTTCATGTGTTTTGTCAATAAATCGTTCAAATCAAAAAAAATGTTGAAAAGTGATACTTTTCGAAACAAGTGCTGAAAAGTTCAACTTTTCAGCACCCATTTCAGTGCTGAAAAGTAGAACTTTTCAGCATTTATTTTGAAAAGTGTTACTATTCGATTCTGTTATTTTTGGTACAGAAAAGTAGGCTGTTTCGTCGTTCAAGAATGACAGGAAAAGGAAGTATTTTCACGACGGAATTGCAAAAATTAAATTAGAAGTAACCTTTTTATCTGCTTTTGCTATAAAATGTTGCTAAGCTGAAGTATTATTTGGATTTTCTCTTGTATATTTTTTTAAATGGTTTTTTTGTTTCATATTCAAAAATTCTCTATGTTTGAATTTAATTCTTATGCTTTCTTTATAGAAAGTTGCAGAATCAATGATTAAACTGAAAAATTGTGCAAGAAAACAATAAAATAATTTAAAATAATTTGAAATATTTTAATAATATTTGAGTAAAGGTGCATAACATTTCAAAATGTGTTTTTTTTTAATGAAGATTTGATTCCAAATTTCGTTTCAATAAATTTTATCCTGCCTCGTTGATTTATTTTAATTGTTGTGTTGATGAAATTAAACTTTAAAAAAGCATGCCACGACCAATGAAATTTGAACTTTTTGACTAAATGATATCAGGATATTTATTTGGAATCGACAAAAAACAATTACTATACAATTTTAAACAAAACAAAATTAAAACAAATTTCATTAATTGAAATTTTCTTTTTTTCTTTATAAGATATATTTATCATATTTGCAATACTAGTTTATTTATTTGTTTATTTTAATAGAACCTTGTGAAAATAATTTAAAAAAATTATTTACTTTTTCCAGTTTTATCAAACATTAAATCCGTGCGGGCGCCACTGCTTCAAAAAAATCAGATTTGGCCCGCAGGGCCAAAAGGTTGGGCACTCCTGGATTAGAGGGAGGGTTTTTTTGGTCAGAATGTTCTTAAATTTTAAATTTAGCCTAGTGTGGACCGATGGTGTAGGGGCGAGCGTGGTTGCCTCTTACCCAGTCAGCCAGGGTTCGATCCAAGAACGTCCCGGTGGTTTTTTTTTTCGTAAGGTTAGGTCATTAGGTAGGAGTCATCTCCCTAGGATCTGTCTCGGTGGTGTCGCTGGTAGGCAGTTGGACTAACAATCCAAAGGTCGTCAGTTTGAATCCCGGGGTGGATGGAAGCTAAGGTGTAAAAATAGGTTTGCATTTGCTTCAACAATCAAACCTTCGGACACCAAGTTTCGAGTGGGAATCTCGCAATCGAGAACGCCAAGGCAATGCGGTAGAGCGAACAATTTGATTTTCCTTGAAGTCAATCTTTGATTTCAGGTTGTAGCCCCGAGCAAGCCCAGATTTGGACCACCCTAAGATACAGGGTATATGTCGGTTTTAGAGAGTAAGAGCAACCGAGAATTAGGCCCAAACAGGTGACATTCATCCAATATGATGAAAAGCGATGACACAAAATAACTTAACAAGATATTTAAGAAAAACATTTTTTAATGTAAATCATCGATTATAACTTAATTTGTACTATAAGTAAATTTCTCCCACCCTTTTTTATTATCCATTTCCAGTATCAAGTTGGCCAGCTCTACTCGGTGGCGGAGGTGTCGAAAAACGAAACCGGCGGCGGCGAGGGGATAGAGGTGTTAAAAAATGAACCCTTCACCAACTACCCACTTTTGGGTAAGTTTATCTCCGTACCGTTATCAACGCCCATTTCAATGGTTTCCATTTACGTCTTTCTTTCTGCTTTTTCCCCTCAGGAGGCAAATACTCATCCGGTCAGTACACCTACAAAATCTACCACCTGGCGTCAAAGGTACCGGCGTTCATCCGACTGCTCGCACCGAAGGGCTCGCTCGAAGTGCACGAAGAGGCCTGGAACGCGTACCCCTACTGCCGGACAGTCATAACCGTATGTATGAGGGGGGTTGGTGGGGGATTGGGGTCAGAGGTTGATAAGTGCAAAACTTTTCGTAATAACCAACCACCAAAAAACGAAAAGAGTTGAAAATCTGGCAGGGTCGAAATCGTACAGAGTGTGTAGTAGGGGATGATGATGGCATCATAGATATGGTGGGGAAAAAGTGTAATTGAAAATGGTTGAAAGTCGAGCGGAGTGGAGTGCAAATGATCTGGAAGTAATGTCCTGTCGGTTATGTGTCGGTTAACCTTGCCCGGTTGCGTCGACTGACGTCGACGATGAGCGGCCCGGGTCGTAGGCGTTTTTATCCGTGAGCGGGATAAGCTTGGCAAAGGATTACGTATGAGCTTTTTTTGTATAAATGAAAGATATGTGTGTATAAGAAGGGAACAAAAAGTCGTCTAATGGATGTCAAGGATGGCACAGTTTGTTTTTCATACAGTTACGTGTCAGATTTTTGTTTAAAAAGTGGTTTCAATCACGGTCAGGTAACTGGCTCAAGAAAAAAAAAAGTTCGCCCTCAAATGTTGGTGACTTGGGCTATGAGCTAAAACAAAGTCTGATGTGCGTGTCAAATAATGGGACTTTTTGTCTGATTTAAATCAGGTTGTAGAGGAGGTGGGGGTAAGACGGCCATGCGCTTGTTTTAACAACGTGAGAAAAACAAAAGCTTAAAGGAAAAGCTTTTAAAATTAGGACTCCTAAATTTTTCAAAGAATATTTTGGAGTTGGACTTGTTTTTTGTGTCTTTGCCTTATTTTTAATGGTTTATTTCATGGCCCTACTTTGGCGGTGTTGACTAACATTTCCTTTATTTGAAGTAAAAATAATTATGCAATAACTTTTCTTGTGTCCCAGTCTATGCCTCTTAGCATTTTTACAATTTAAAGCATTATGGTCAAGTTTGTTCCCCCCCCCTTCAAAATTTGTCCGAAAAATCAGCGGGCAAAAAAAATATTTTTTTCAAAAAAACATCAAAATTTTAATGAAAATAAAAGTTAAGACAATCTAAAATGCATTTTACTGCATTGATTATCATATTTAGCATGTTTGGGATGGATTAAAAATATTTTGAATTATTGTGAAATTCCAATGCACAGCACCTCAAAAACTTTTTTTTTTGCAAAAGATAAAATTTTCGTCAATATTTAGATACTTTGGAAAACAATTTCGTTCAAATGTTATAACCAACTCGTAAATTCAATTTTAAAACTTTTTTTTATTTTTAAAACATTTTTTTAATTTTTTTGAACCAAATATTTAAAAATGCTCTAGAAAAAATACGTAATGAAGAAACTCAATTTATTATCAAGATTTAATTCTTAAAATATTAATTTCTGAAGCAACTGGAAATAGACCATACTTGATGGAAATAAACGATTAAAATTCCGGTAAACTTTTTAAATAATAATTTGATAAAGAATAAATAATATTTGAAAAAAATAGATTGATTACGATTTTGTTTACCATGATCATATAAGATGAAAACTGAATTGGTATCATTAAATATTTCAAATAGGTTTTTGCAAGAAGAATAACTTCAATTCATTCATCCTGGGCTAAGCAATCAGCACATTTACATGACGAAATCCAGTCTGCAACCCGCTAAGATCACCATCTCCATGCGAATGCGAAGAATTACTTCAATTCGTTCAATTCCTTGTGTTCAAGAAATTTACAATTTGATGTAAAAGAATTAACGAGCTCTGGTGCGACAATGGTTGTTAGAAGGTAAAATATAAAGGAAGTTGACAGTGGAATGATGTAATATCGTGTAATTTAAATCACGTTTTTGTGCTATGAAAAAAATATTCAACCGAAATCGATCATATTTTAAAAACTTGGGAGTAAAACAAACACGAAGAAGTTAGATTTTTAAGGAAAAACTAAAAAACTGAACCAATTTGTTCAAGAACTGAAACTAGTATTACTTGTGATTTATGTGTTATGATAAACTTAATTTCGGCTTGATTTTTTTTTTTTCAACTTAATGTGTCAAGTCAAATCATACTCTCTCAAACTGGTCAAAAAGGCAAGTTTTACCGAAAAAAATATTATTGTGGAGTATTGATTCATTTTACTTACTGTCCAAACAATTTGATGAAAAAATACTTCTAAAAAAACACTTTTTGATTTATTGCACGGTTTAAGGGGTTACATACATGTAAATCGGCAAAAATTTCAGAGGTTGGTTTGAGCACACGCTTAATCTGTTATCAGGGCATTAAAATTTACATTTTCATCTATCAATCGAATAAATTTGAACACATTTGGTTGTATATTTGCCGAGATATAGCTATTTGAAGTTTCAAAAAACGGGTGCCACGATATCTCAACACTGCTTTGACCAAATCGGCTCAAAATTTTGGTGAAGACTCATAAAACCGGTCCCGTGCATGACGAAGGCCGATTTAAAAAAAAGTTTTTTTAAAAAAAAAGATAAAAATATTTTTGTGTTTTTCATATAAAAATTCGTCAGCTTTTGATTTTTGTATTAAAAAAAACAAATTTCAAAATCGGGCTTCGTCATGCACACGGAATATGTCTTGAGAGTCTTCACCCCAAGTTTCAGCCAATTTGGTCTATCCCATCTCGAGATATCGTGGCACCCGTAAATCAACTCGGTATTCAGAGTAAAACGCTCACAAAGTTTGACAGTCCGCTTTGCGCATGGCAAAAGTTTAAACTTAAATCGTCTTCTACTCACTTAAATCATTGAAACTTTCAGGAGTGATTGAAATTCATCTTTGTAAAGGATTTAATAAATCTTCGGAATTATGAAATATTGAGATTTTCTACATGTATGTAACCCCTTAAGCTTATAAAATTAGAAAAAATAAACATTTTCTTTAAGCTTTTGAATTTTTACATGCAATGAAGTTATTAGTTGATCTTTACACTTATTTTAACCATTAAAGTCACTGTTTATACAATTTTGATGCTCCTTACTAATCTGAACCTATCTCAGTACGATTTTCAATAAATTTAAAATTTCCTGGGAATTCCCGGGATTTCCTGGGAAATTTGTTGAAAATTTCCCGTTTCCCTGAAAATTGGACGCTCTAGCTCAGAGTTGACAAAAGTTTGAAATATTTTTGGACGAAAATTTTAAATTTCTAAAGTTTAAATTAATGTTTCAAAAATAAAATAAAAACTTAGATTTCTTTTTTTCTTTTTATGAAATTTGGGTGCTTGAATTATAATCCCATACGAATTTTCAGCTTGAGAGTTGAGGTGTTAGCACCCTGAATTCCAATCTTGCAAAAATATTGGAAAATACCTAAATTGATCACAATTTATATTTGGACCAATTATTACAGTTATAAGAAGTTCTTATATGTTTGGTAGGTCAAAAAATCGGCTCTAATTGAATCCATTTTGAAGAACCACAGATTTTTCATTTGATTGTTGAATAGTTTAGATTTTCAGCAGTTGTATCAAAAAGTAATTTTTTCAATACTTGTTTGTTGTTTAAAGTACTTTTTTGGAAAGAATGTTTAATTTGTTTTTTGATATTAGTTCCTGCATGTTTTAATGTAGAAGGAATGGAAATCAAATCAAACTGTGAAAAATACATGACCAGAAATAATAAAAGTCAATCAAATTAGAGAATTCAGCACAAGATACCGGATGACATTCAATTGAATTATGATACTTGTCGAGGTGCCATCTGAGTGGCAATGCTAAGGTTTAAAAGGTTTAAATTATTAAATGAGCAAGCATTCACAAGCACCATTTTCATCTTTGAAGTCATCTTGACTGCAGAAATGAATGAATTCAAGTATCTACTTTAGCCTTTACTCCACCCCGCTTACTTTGTACGATTTCGCCAGATTTTCCGCCCTTAAATTCACTAATGAGTTTTACCAAACGTCGAGACCGGAAGATAGCAAAAAGTCTTTCCCTAAAGTAAACGCCATCACAGCTGACTTGTTTTGACTGCGATTTTAAACGAAGAAGTTCGTCTCTCCTGTAATCCAGTGAGCTCTCAAGAGTAGGTGGGGGATGAAGAAAGAATCAATAAGCCAAAAATAATAAGCCGGTCCAGGGAGTCAAATATCTGCAAATCTGTGGAAAAAACCTTACTAAAAAAGACTTCTTTATACGCGTATGTACACAACAAACACACAGAACCCCAAATGGATGAAGGAGAAGTTTATCGTGATGGTGGAGACGCTGCACGTGGACGTGGGGGAGGACGACCTTGAAAATGTAAGTGATTTCCGGCCAAGAAAAATCTAATCGTTTGTTTCCGTTTTGCCTCTTTCTCTCTCTCTCTCTCTCGTTTCATGCCGAAATGTTGTAAACCATTGTTTTTCGAAACGAAACCTAACCAAACCAAAAAAATCCCTTCGTTGTATCCTGTGTTTTGTACTTTAACGACCTTACTTAAAACAATAACAAACAAAAAAAAAACAATTATGAATACACACAAACAAACACATAACACACTCTTAAATTAAAACTCGTGTGCGTAATGGTGATGGTGCTGCTGCTGCCCCCGCTGATGGCTGCTGGTTCAACTACTAATGCGAAAATTAATCCACATTTGGGGGGCAATCCTTCATGCCGGAATGTGTCCCAAATATGCTGTGTGTATCTCATAAATCTCATTAATCATGCAAACAAAATGGTATCAAAAATCCCGGTGACGCACAACGGAATTCCGACCTTCCCAACCCTGCTCCCGCTTCATCTTCTTCTTCTTCGGTGTTTGTGTGCGTACTAACAAAAAACCAACAACCATCCAACAAACCTCACCCAAGAATCCCGGCTACATGAAGGAAAACTTCATCATTTGTATCGAATCACTGCACGTCGCCGATGTGGGTGATCAGAACAATGTGAGTGTGAAGTGGCTTAACTTAACTTCCGTTTTTTGTCTTCTTCTACTACCCTCTTCATCTTCTGTAGCATGTAGCAGCATAGCATAGGCTTAACTTCACTAAACCAACTAACTTACTTTCTTCACTAATCTCACCTCACGTAGAGCTTTGTTAGTTTAAGGACTAGTTTAACCAAATGCGCTTTGAATATAGCTCGAAAAAAAAAAAAACATTTCTTCTAGTAAAACTCTGACCAAATTGGTTGCAAAACTCTTCGAAAATCTGTACAAAACAGAATCATGTGAGAGGGAACGCATTGATTTCAACTTTACATCACCAATTTGGTTAATTTTAAAATATGGCTGTGGAGAAGGGTACACGTCGTCAATTCACTTTCTAACCACACTTGCTTTCTCATGACTAGCATCATGTTTACTTGTAAATTATATTGAACACTTAAAAGTTGAACAAAAATAGGGTTGTCCAAATCCGGGTACCCCCCGGTGAATATCGTGTCTCTTTGAAAGTTTTGAAGTAAGAATTTCAATCAACAGTTAGTATTTAAAGATAGCTAACATTTAAAACATTCCAAAATTCCAAGCTTAGACATTTTGTTCGTACCCTCAACTGGGGCGAATCGCGACTGCAGTCTGAATAGGGACAGCAGTATCTAGAGCACTTAAAAGCTTGAAATTTTGAAAATGTTGCACCATGGTTGATGTTTTGTGTCTGTATTTTTTAGAAAATAAATCTAGAATATAAAAATTTAATTTAAGTACACTTTGACATAGAAATTGTATGGCCAAAACTTCATCAAAAATGCAAAATTCAAAATCTCACAAAAAGTCAGAAATGTTAGAGAGTTTTTTTCATACAATTTCAAATATTATGCAATTTTTGAAAATATTAAATTTTATAAAAGTATAATTTCGATCTTCAGAAAAAAAAGAGTAGCTAATGCAACAAGTTTCAAAATGAAAATTTTTCAGCACGAGTAGTACATATAGGCAACGAGGTTAACTGAGCTGAATCAATAAGACGAGTGCTGAAAAAAATCATGTTTTGCATCATTTTTTGCAATTCCGAAAAACGCTTTTTGAATGGAATTTTATTTTTATCACAAATAAATATTGAAAAATGTAGCTTTTCGATACTTTTGTTGAAAATTTCAACTTTTTAGCACCTATTTCAGTGCTGAAAAGTTCCCTACTTTTCAGCACTGGTATGGAAAGGTATTAATTTTCAGCACTGGTATGGAAAGGTATTAATTTTCCACTCTGTTATTTTTGGTAGGGAAAAGAAGGCCGCTTCGTTTCTCCAAATGTGGACAGTTTCACAGTGAAATTGCAAAAAAAAAGATTTCATACAAATCATAAAAAGCATAATAAAGCTTCAGTTTTGTTGGATCATTATTTTGTAAAAAATATGCACTCCTTGAGAGAACCAAAGTATGTTTACATCTGTAAGAAAAAGGTGTTCCAAGTTTGTGGATCTCAAGGTCCAATGTTTTTCTTTTAATACTTAAGAAAAACGGTAAAATTAATTAAATAACTTTGTTGATCGATACATACTTCGATAGATCACAACAAAAGCTGTCATAGTTGATGCAATTCTCTGCGTTATTTTTGACATTTTTCATCTGCTTGAAACTTTGTGGATACTTTTCCTGTTACCAAAAAAAAAAAGACATTTTTTGCAACGCCGTCTTGAAACTAATTATTTTTTGTGTCATCCTCGAACGACGAAACGGCCTACTTTTCTCTACCAAAAATAACAGAATGAAAAATTAATACCTTTCAATACCAGTGCTGAATAGTTCTACTTTTCAGCACTAGTATTGAAAAATATGAATTTTCTTAACACATGGCATAAAATTCCATTCAAAAAGGTTTTTTTTTCAGAATTGCAAAAAAGTGCATTGGATAAAAGTACGACTCGAACGACTGAAAACATTTTTTTGTTGCAACATGTTTCATAAACTACTGTGTTGTCATAGGTTCGTCAATACAGTTCTCCATACAAATTTGACAGTTGTCCACACAAAATGTAAATATCAAAAAATCCGTATCTCGTGAAGAAATTTTTTGATTGAAGTTTTAGTGAGGAAAATGGAAGTTATTCTAAAAACTTTGAAACGGCTGTAACACAGAGCGGTGCACTTTACCAATAAAATCCAAAAAAAAAAGCTTTTCGTTTGCATATCGATTTTACAGTTTACTAATACTTAATGCTTACTTACAACTTTACTAAAGGCACCAACACATTGGAAAATATCTTCGCGAAATGTTATTTTATTAAATGCTGCTTTTGTAGAGAATTGCTCAAAAGCTAAACGCAAATCATTATGTTCAATTTTCTGATTTCGTTGACTTTTTGAACGTCGGACTATCTGTGAACTATCCCAAATTTCTAAATTGACTGTATTAATAATAACAGAACTCATTTTTTGATAGAATCTTGTTATTGCGGGAAGAAAGATTTGATAGATGAAACATTTCTAAAAATATCCAGTATCGGGAAAATTCTCATTTGGACTCGGTCCTAACTCTGTCAAATTAGAAAATTCTCACTATTTAAACAAATTGTTTTGCAAATATTTTGATAGAAACTGGGTTGAAACCGCTTTTTAGAAGCTGTAATCGAACGCCAAGGTGCTGATATGCCAACATTAAGAGCCCTAAGGAATGCCGTGCCGTTTCTCTCGTTGCTGAAATGTTAAGTTAGTTTGAGAAAAAAAAAATAACTCGATTTAGAAAGGGAAGGCAGATCAAAAATGAGGTCGATTCTCACTGCTTGAACACATTATTTGCAAAACTCCTATAGTTACATGCTAGCTCACTTTTTATAAAGCAATTTATTACTGTATTTCAATAAATCACAGGTTGTATGAAACAAATTGCGCCAGAACTACGTGTAATCTGGAATTTTATATAATCTCAAGAGGTACACTTGAAAAGCATTACTCTAGACCCATTTATGCGTTTACAGAATCGAAAAATACCCAAGCGTGTTTAAATGGGATTTAAAAATGTGCACCAGGACTTTGCCTTCAAATTTATCAGATTGTGGTTTTTGCACATAGAACCTATTGAAAAGGTACTTTAGAATTGTAAAATTCCTTTTAGTACCTAGGGGAAATGTACCCTTCCTCGGCATCATTCTATTATCGGCTTATCAGAACTTTGATCATGAATTACAGCGTCCATAAAATGTTTTATTTATTTTTTTCAAAATAATAAATAACTCCAAAAAAAGTGAGCAAACGTCTCTCTACACAGGGAAATAAAGGTAGTATTCATCAGGGATGACAGATTCTGTGTCATAAAAAAGTGTAATATTGCATCAAGAACTGGTGAAATTTCATCAGTTTCTGATGAATTTTCATCAGGTTCACATAGTGCGTCCATCCCGGGAATTCCCGGGACAAAAATTCCGGGATTTTTTCCAAAACCGGGAATTCCCGAATCCCGGGATTTTTTGTAAAAAAAACTTATTACAGAAAATTGATTAAATCGACTTGAAAGATGATCACTCCTGAAAGTTTCATGAAGATATTTTATTATAAATCTGAGTAAGAGACGATTTAAGCATAAAATTTTTACATGCGCAAAGCAAACTGTCAAACTTTGTGAACATTTTTTTCTTAAGATAGGATGGACCAAATTGGCTGAAATTGGGGAGAAGACTCACAAGACCCGATGCCCGATCTTTGAATTTTGCATATTTGAAAAATGCAAGAATCAAAAGCTGTCTAGCTCTGTATGAAAAACATAAAAATATTTTTATCTTATTTAAAAATTAACTTTTTAGAATATCGGCCTTCGTCAGGCACACGGAACCAGTTTAACGAGTG
This sequence comes from Culex quinquefasciatus, assembly GCF_015732765.1. Taxonomy (NCBI): domain Eukaryota; kingdom Metazoa; phylum Arthropoda; class Insecta; order Diptera; family Culicidae; genus Culex; species Culex quinquefasciatus. The sequence continues at coordinate 59,397,507 of NC_051863.1, forward strand.
TTCACCAAAATTATGAGCCGATTTGGTCAAACCAGTGTTGAGATATCGTGGCACCCATTTTTTTTAAATGCCAACTTCAAATTGTTATATCTCGGCAATGGTGCAACCAAAAGTTTTCAAATTTATTTTGTTGATGGATGAAAATATGTCTTGAAAATAGATTTGAAAAAGTTTAAACGTGTTCTCATACCAACCTGAGACATTTATGCCGATTTACATTTATGTAACCCCTTAAGCTATTTAAAAGCTGTCGTATATGTTTAGATTGAAGTGTAGATTATCACCAATTAATATCATTGAGCTGATTCTATGAATTTAAGCTTGAAAACAAAACAAATATAATGAAAATATAGATTATTTGAATGTTTAATAAAAATCCCGGGATCCCGGTAAATCCCTGGATTTCAAAAATATTTTTTTCCGTTTCCCGGGAAATTCATAACCCGGGTAAACCGGACGCCCTAGGTTCACATTTTTACACATTTTAGGATAAATTTTTCAAAAAAGAGGTAATATTCAACCAACCAAATTTTCCACCTTCCAAAATTCATTTTTTTTTTCTGTGTACAGTGGACACTGTACATCAACATAAAATGTTTTTTGCATAGCGGTAGCCTGCAAAAGTGACGAGAATTGGTCGAAAAGCTTAATGTGACAAAAATGGGCATATTTCCCCTATGAACGAACTTTAAAGGTGCACAATGGGAATTGCTTTGATGAACAAAGTCCCCTTTACTCCACAGTCCATTGAATTGCGTATTGTTTTACATTTGAACTCAAATAATTATACATTTTTATAACATTGTCTTCGATTCATGTAAATATTCCATCTATTTTTCTGTAAATAAACCACCTTCACTTTTCATTCCATCTCACATCAAAAGCTTTGCATAGGCACAGTTTCGCGTGATTTTACAGGATATTTCATTCACTTCCATACACACACACAAAGTCACAGTAAGAACAAGACACAGTACAAAAAAGAGTTTTAGTTGTAGTCCTGTAGTAACATTTCGATCACTCTTCCCTGTAAATAGTCCATCTTTCCATCTTCAGTTGAAATATTCTTCCATTTTGCACGTGTGCGCCAACAAACCGTTTTGGTTTCACTTGTCTAATTGTCAAACTACTTTTTCTTTCACTCTGTGGCTTTCTTCCAAATCTCGTGTGAACCCGCAACGATCAGGCCCACGAGCTGCCCGCGGAAAAGCTGAAGCAGCGTGAGGTCGTGTACATTGACATTGCCAACGATCCGGTGACCGCCGCAGACTACAAGGAGTCCGAGGATCCTACCAAGTGAGTTGTGCACTAGCTTGCTTGAAAATGGCTTCGTTTTAAACTTACTGTTTCTTTGTAGATTCAAATCGACGAAAACCGGCCGAGGACCGCTGGTCGGTCCGGACTGGAAGAAGAAGGTCCAGCCGGTGATGACCTGCTACAAGCTGGTCACCTGCGAGTTCAAGTGGTTCGGGCTGCAGTCGAGAATAGAGAGCTTCATCCAGAAGTCGGAGCGAAGGCTGTTCACCATTTTCCACCGGTGGGTTCGACTTTCAACGTAGACTTGGTCAATTTAATACCGTTTTTGCTTTTGGGGGTTTTAGACAAGTATTCTGCTGGCTGGACAGTTGGCACGGCCTCACCATGCAGGACATCCGCGAGCTGGAGGACAAAACCAAAGAGGAGCTGGACAAGCAGCGCCACGTTGGCGAGGTGCGCGGAATGCGCGCCGAGACGGACTAAATCCCACAGACACACACACACACACAGTCCAGGTTAAGAGCGGAGGGGACAATTACGACGACGACTAGGACGACGAAGGGCAGCGGTATCGACGGAGGAGGAGGAAGGAAGCGTGTTTCGGATTTCCGGAATCGTTCTTTTGTTTCTCCCTCTCTCGCGGTATCGGCACTAAAATGGCATGGGTTTTGGGGATGAAACGAGGAGAAGCATTACAGTTATTAAATAAAGAAAAAAAAAATGGGAGAAACAAACTAAAAGCTACAATATACATAGAAATAGACACACAACCACAAACACACCTAAATAGACACGGACAGATACACACACACAATTACACGAAATTGCAACTAAGCTAGATGGCATCGTTTACATAGTAGAGCAAGGTTTGAGGTGAACAAGATGCAGAGGCAATGAGGTTATATTTAAGACAAAAACTGCACGTAGAATGTAGCGGAGATGGATGCAAAAAAACAACAAGAAAGGAAACCTTTAAACGTTAAACAATCTGCTGAGTGAAGCAAAGCCACACAGACACACAAACACACACAGCGAATCGACTAAAATAGGGTATAACAATCTATGCAGAACAATGGGGGAAATGTCCAGTTTTATTTCTTATTTATGGAGAAGAGAGACACACTATTTTAAGTTGAAGCAAAAGTATGAACACACACACATCCATAAACATTGTAGTCCGAGCGCGAGAAAGTAGTCAAATTCGTTTTAAACAATATGATGCTAATATAAATTGTCTGCGCGGGTGCGCGAGAAACCGCGACACAGCTAAAAGTCATGATTTTAGAAAGCTTCAATATTCCGTTTAGAGAAGAAAAACAAACCAGAAGCAGCAGCCATCCTACCTATGTTACGAGACGCCGTTTTTCTAGATTGTTTTTGTTTGTTTTGACCGAAACACTTGAAATATTTAAAAACAAAGTGCGCGTGATGATTAAACTACTAAACTAGAATGAGAATGCGATCGCGAACCGTAGTGGCGACGAGTATATCTTTAGCGAGAAAGTAGGTGGGTGGAGGTCGTGATGAGGCAAACAATTCTTTCCATTACACACAAAATACAAACAAACACAAAAATACACACACACACATTTGTCCCGGTAAGCCGACAGCAACAACAAAACAAAACAGCAACAGAAGAAAACAAACAACAAATATTATGCATTAGGTTCTGTTCCAATGTCCTTGGTAAATGTTATGAAATTAAAATTTGGAAATCAAGGAAAAAATACGCCACCGTTTTGTGTTTTTCTTCTTTCTTTTACATCCCTACACATCCATCCATCGCTTCTTCCCTTCTGTTTGGTCATCCCACAGACACGCCCACAACAACAGCGCGAAATATCACATTTACCGAATGAGTGCCTTGTTCAACTGATGATATTTCTCACTGGATTCTGAGAGGAACTCAGATCAATAATCAAGACACTCATTAGGCAAATGTCAAAAATCTATGCACTTGTAAAAAGGTCAGGTCACTTGCGACATATTTTTTTCGGGGTACTTCATTTTAAATATTACTATACAATATTTCAAAAAAAATCAAACCATCCACATTAACGACCCCCGGGTCTTTTGTGGTCTCTATTGCAAGTTTCTGCTCGAACCTAGGAGTCCGAAGGCTTGAATGGGGAGAGCACCCAAACCTCTTTTTACTCCATGGAACCTTCCACCCCAGTGTTTGAACTGACGACCTTTGGATTGCGATTCCAACCGCCGCCAGCGATTCCACCGGAGCAGGCTTGGTTTGGTGTGTTGTTTGTACTTATGGCATGGAGACAACTCCTACACCTGGAATGACTTAACGGCCTAACAACCAAGGCCGGGACCGACATTTTACTTCCTCATCCGATGGAAGGTTGCAGCAGATGGGAATCGAACCCAGAATCATCCGCTTACAAAGCGGACAGCGTAACCATTCGGCCACGCACTACCACTGTTTTTGCCACAATATTTATAATTCTGAATAAAATTAGTTTTCTCTATTACCTGAAATCTTGATATTGACATATTTCGGCTAGTGTTTGGTCAAATGCGGCACCCGAGTTTTGAAAGAGCTAGTCAATCAACTTTCGTCGTCTACCTACTCTATTTTTGACCGAATCTGAGCGCGTCAGTGAACGCACCCGAAGTTGAAACGAACGAATGCCGAGCACTCAAGCAGTCGAAGAAACATGTTCTTTCTTTCGTTTTTCTATCTTGTTTGTGTGATGCTGCGTGGTGACAGCAATCACTTGGATGCAGTCATGGGTCCACGCAGAAAAATTAGGCATACTTGAATCAACAAAACCTTTTGTTGATTTAAAAATGAAGATTTTTGTTGAATCAACGCTAAACGTCAAAGCAACTTTTTCAAAACAACAAAAGATTTTTGTGGAAATGAGAAAATCAAAGTTTGTTTCAACAAAAAAATTGTTGAATGAAACCTCGTTCAGGCTGATTCTACAAAATATTTTTCTGCGTGTCCAAGTGATAGGCAAGAAAACCGTGACGTAGCAAATGAACTCAAAGAACTCAGTATTCATTTTGTGAGTGCCATTTGAGTGGTTTGACAGGTGTCAAATCGGGACTTAGCATTTTTTTGAATTTGAATTTGCTTCCGATTACGCGAAACGTCATAATCCGAGTTTTTTTTCGAATTAGTGCCCGTGTGCTTGTCCGTGCTTCTGGCCCTGTTCGTGTACGTGCACCTGACCACGTAGTTGCCTGTTCTAGGCCGTGTCCTTGTCCGGACTCTTGCCCGTGTTCGTGCCCGTGCTTCTGGCCGTTTTCGTGTCTCTGGCCGTGTAGGTGTCTGTTCCTGGCCATTCCCGTGGCCGTGTCCTTGCCCCGTGACCAGGAGTGTTTGTGTCCATGCGAAACGGAACATCCGGAACAAAATTATAATTTTAATTGCTAAGTGCCGGAACTGACACCTGTCAAAAAAGTTCATTCGGTTGTTTACCTTTGAGGTTAAGTTCCGAGCTTTTCTCCTTTATTGCGGTAAAATTCAAACAAACCGAGCTTCACGCGAATGTCAGAGGTGGTGAGAGTTACGTGGTCGTTGGTGCCAGTTTCGGTGCAGTCGAAAATCACTTTTCAATGTGCACGGAACTCGCATGAAATTGAAAAAAATATCGAATGCGGCACTAGAGTTTCAGTTCCAAGATGGCGACGAAACTCGTGCGGAACGAGCGCGAGTTACTTCAAAGAGGAGAAAATCGTGACGTCAGAAATGAACTCAAATCACTCAAAGTTCATTTTGTGAGTGACTTTAACAGTTTGGTCTAGTTTGACAGCTACCTTGTCCCCAGTTTTTCTGTGGGAGAGAAAAGGAGGCGAATACTTTATGAAAATCATACCTGTCAAAATTCCTAGCCTCAAAATTTTGTCGCGAGTTGCTACCACAGAAAACTTAGGACAATGTAGCTGTCAAACTAGGCCAAAATGTTAAAGTCACCCACAACATGAACTTTGAGTGATTTGAGTTCATTTCTGACGTCACGATTTTCTCCTCCTCTCGAGATTACCAAAAAAGTGTCCACGTGGTTTATGAATGGTCCCATAAATAAATACAATTATAAAGTAAATAATAATCTGATCCTGATCCGATTGTCAACCGATCCAGTCAGTCCACTCCTTTGCTAATGAAAAGGACATTTTTTATTATTTACCGATCGCAAAATTAAAGTCGCAGATGGTGTCATTCACTCATGGGGCACTGACTGTCAATGATGGTTCTGAATTCAGGGTCCACAAATAGTAAATGGAAGTGCAAAATATATCAAGATTTCAAGCAAATGAGCCAAAGATATAAACAAAGAGTCTGTCCTTCCCTTTCCTAATGTAAACATCCACTGACGTAAGTAGGACATACTGTTTGTTTACAGAAATTACAATGCTTTGCTTGATTTGAATGTTTTTTTTTTTTTTCTAAAACAAACATGGCCGCCCAATGGCCGATCGAGAATGATACCTTTATGAGTCTCAAATGGAAATTAATTTTCTAAAAATTGTGAAGTTTTTGAGCTTTGGTGTCTTCAGAAAATTTATTGCAAATGAAAAAGGTCCCTTTTTGATTTGATTGAAAATTAGGGTGGTTCGTGAGTAAAATGGTTTTGAAAATCTAACATTTGAGGGATATTTTTGAGATTTTTCCATCTAATCCAAGCAACTTTGTCCAAGACACCAAAACTTTATCTAGCAATAGAGGAGAAAATCGTGACGTCAGAAATGAACTCAAATCACTCAAAGTTCATTTTGTGAGTGACTTTAACATTTTGGCCTAGTTTGACAGCTAGCTCGTTCCCAGGTTTTCTGTGGGAGAGAAAAGGAGGCGAATACTTTATGAAAATCATACCTGTCAAAATTCCTAGCCTCAAAATTTTGTCGCGAGTTGCTTTTCTCCTCTATGTATGCCTTTTAAGACAAAATTTAGAAAGCAAACCTTCAAAAATCAGTATTTTTTACGTAGCAATTCAGGGCAAGCAAGTTTTAAAGAAAATGGGAGATCTACCCTCGTGTCTACCACTACAAGCAACAGTGTAGGGAATATTTAAGGAACACTTGATAGAAACAGTTTCTTGACCAGTTTATTTTCTCACCTAAATTCTTCTTGTTGAAGTCATTTTCATTTGTTTTTAGGTTAAGTTATTTCTCTTTGTTTATACAATGATCATTTCATGTACTCTAACCTAATTTTTAGTTAGTTTTAAGTTTTTTTTTTGTTTGTAGTTTTATCATATTCGTACTAAATGATGTCTCTGTATACGATAAAAGGCTTGCCCTTATGTATATTTTTGAAATAAAGATACAAATACAAATACAAATACAAATACAAATACTACAAATGCTAAAAAATATGAAATATCTGCTGGCCGGAGGAACCGGGTCTCTTAGGGCTCGACAAGACAAGACAAGTATCCGGAATGTCGCCAGGGCTGGCCAGACACGTCACAAGAATGCCGATGAAAGCACGGTGGCTGACTCAGGTTGCAGGAGTTTCAGAAAAATGTGGGAGTTCCGAGTTACCTAAAGCCTGACCTACAACGGGAAACTGCTGCGATCCTGCGTTGTACTGCGATGGCGGAAATTGTTGTCTTTCGTTCTAAATACTTAGACTTTCCTGCGATGAGCGATGATTTTTTGGGTAAGATTTTATGGTATTTTACCATTTATTACTGGGCAACCGAGCTTTTTTTGTACTTGCCATTGTGTCAAGTAGTACAAGAATATGGCATTCCCGTGTTATTTACTTCTGCTCAGGCAGTTGACATGAAATAAAACAGGTATATTTTGTTCTGGACAAGGTGTGGTAAGTAAAAATACAATTTGTTTTCTAAATAATAGGGTCGCAACTAACAATTTTAACTTATAACAACAAAATATGAACTCCATAACTGCTTCGGCAATTGTAATGACACAAAAGTTCTCAGTGTATATTAAATATATTCTACTTGGCATGATTATTTTAATTCAACTCGTTGACATATTCGTTACGAAAGTCGCAAAATCATACCAAATGAGACAAATGCAAATTTAACATATTGCAATACCAGGTAGATTTTGCGATAGTTGGTCAATCCATGTAATTACTACTCGTGGTTTTAGAAATCTTAAATCTGTGTTTCCATATCAAGGTCGAAACCGGCGGGAGTTTAATTTTCGAAATAGGTGTACATAATCTTAACACTCGAAATGTAAACATAAATCTATTTAAACAATCTGGGAAAAAAAATCTCAACTGTGACAATATCTGGAAACTAACGAGACAAATTGGACTAAAAATCATTCATCGTAAATGAAAAATTTCGTTTAAAATTTCCATCCGTCCTAATCAATTGTTTGAAGAGAGCTTTGAGCTTAATATTTTCCCTACTGTCGAAATGTGTAAAATTTTCAATCTGTTAAATTTTTTGTTGAAAATTATTCAAATAAAAAAAATAATTATTAGTTCTTGAGTTGACTCGTCAAATGTATTTTTTATTTGTTTCTTCGAAACAGACAAGTTAATAAGCTTGGAAAACACGAAATTCATATAGCAATTATACTCGAAGACGGTAGCATCCTAGAAAAAATCAAATTACTTGAGGAGAAGTCCAGTCCGGTGGAGGCAAAGAAAAACAGCAAGCAAAACAAAAACACGTTGTAGTGAACATAGCGCGCAAAACTAGCAGAGATCACAGCGAATATGACATAACAAAGAATATATATATAACAAATAATAAAAGTATAAACAAAACAAACAGAAAAGCAACAGCAAAATTGAGTGCGTTTAGAGAGAAAATGATAGTGAGTTGTAGAGCAAAAAAAAAGAAAGAAGAAAACTAATTAGAACTGCAAACAAACAAATAAAAAAAAGATGTACAGAGGGATGACGCTGAATTCAAAGTCACAACATATTCATGACAAACTATTATAAAGCAAATCAACAAAGAAACAAACCAAAAAAAAAGTGAAAACTGATGTTCTTGTTCAGTATGTGTGTAATATATTGGAAAGAAGCAAAACAAGAAAACAAACAATCTGTTACTGTACGGATCTTTTATTTCAGGCCGAATAAAAAAATAATAACGGGTCTAAAATAAAGCAGAAAAATACAGTGTAAAACGTTGACCGAATGTTGTTGCTGTCGAATTGTTTTATTCTTTGGCTTCTGAACAACTACACTAACTCTCACAGACGGATTTCTTCGAAAGGAACCAAATGGGGACACACGACTAGTTTTGGTTTTTTTTTCTCTTTGTCTTGGTATCAAAAACGCGTTATACACTTGGTTGACATGACAGTTTCTTAAATGTTCTAGTTCTAACAAAAATATATAAATGTTTATCGTTGCATTATTCATTATGTGGACGCGGGAAGTCCTCAATATAAGTTTGATTCATCCATCGCGTGTCCATCGCTTTTGAAATTGTAAAAAGACAGAACTTTGTGGTACAACTTCTCAAAACGATGGATCGCCCTAAACTACTCAATTGACGTCTTTTTCTCTTCACGGCACTCGATTCCAAACAATCTATCAGATACAACAACTGAGCAATTCTCTGAGATTTTGAACAATTATTACGTTTATTTTTTTAACATTCATGTGAAATTTTATCAGTACTATCTTGATAGTAAAATTCAATTCTGATGGAGCTATTACACTATGGCAAACAAACCCGCACTTTTTCGCGTTTGACAGTTTTCCAAACTTGCAAACAAGACAAAATGTATGCAAGCTGACGTTTCTGCAAACAAATGTTGACGAACAAACAACGCAGACAAACTGTCAAAATGTGCGAGTTTGTTTGTTTGTTTGCCGTAGTCTAATGCCTCCTTGACACATATTATGCTTTTCTATAATTTCGCAGCCGGCCACCGTGTGTTGGGTAGAAGCACACAAAAAAATAATTAATATTTTCTCTTCAATTATGAATTAAAATAGGAAAATGGACCGATAATTTTGTAGCAATTTTGACATTTAATTTTAAAATAAAAAATATATATTTTTGTGAACATAATGTTGGTCTTTGATTATAGGGAAAATATCTAATAAGTTTCAATAAAATAAACGTACAAAAAAATAAAATTACATCAAAAATGATTCAATCTTGAGAGAATTGCTCAACTTCTACACTTAGATTTCTTTACCGAATTCGGTAGTTGAAAAATCGGTAAAAAGTCTGTCAAAATGAAAAAAAATTACCGAAATTCAGAAACATTTTACCAAATTTGGTAGAAAAATCTAAGTGTGTTCCAATCAACAACTGCGTCCAAATCTCCGTTTAGCTTTCTGCCGCGACGTCCTCGGGCAGCCAGAAGAACTGCCGCACCTCGTCCATGTCCGAGGGCCGACAGTGGGCCGGAGTGCTTCCGCCCTGGTCCAGCAGCTTCTGCCGGATGGCGTTCATCTTGTTGGCGTTGCACTTGTTGACCTCGGCCAGGTTAACCATCGGGGCCGGATAGTCCTTGCCAATGACGCATCCGTACTGCTCCTGCAACTCCGGCGGGGCCTTCCACGGTTCGTGACTGAAGTGAATCAAAGTTAGTTGACCATTTTCTTAGAGTGACGGGGGCATCAACACTTACACATAGAGCGCCGGGAACTTCTCCAGCTCCGGCAGGTACCGCTTGACGTACTCTCCCTTGGGATCGAGCCGACGGGCCAAAGCGACCGGCGAGGTGCACGAGGACGAATCCAGCAGCTTCTCGAAGGCGGACGACGAAACCCACATCCAGTTGCCGGCACAAACGGACCAGTCAGCGTCCAGCAGATACTTGAGGAAGTGCTGCACGCCGGCCTCCCAGGAGATCCACAACCCTCCACGGGTTAGGAATCTACGGATGGAAACCATATTATTGTCAAGAACTCACTCAGCTCAACCCTCGTAATCTTACGTTGCTGTAATGTTACGCAGGATGTGGTGCAACCAGCCCTCGGCCATCAGCTGCCGCATGGCGGCATCGATCAGCGGAAAGCCGGTACGGCCCTCCTTCCACCGGTCCAGCGAGTCATCCTTCGCCTCGTACCACGGAATGTTCAAGCAGATCGGGTTCAACTCCATCACCGCGTAGTGCGGATTGTGCACCGACATGGTGTAAAAATATTCCCGCCAAATCAGCTGCCCCGTAATGTGATGTCCCCCAGGATGCTTCAGCTGGTTGTTCGCTTGAACCCGGGCAAACAGGTCGTGCACACACCAGTAAAACATGCGCACCGACAGACACCCAAACCGCAACGCCGCACTCATCGAACTCGGCGGAGCCAGGAAGTCCGGCCTAGCCTGCGTCGGCAGATAATACCCCTCGCGAAAAGCTTCCTCCTCCTGCTTCAGACGACGGCCCAGCAGCTCCAGCGCCTTGGCCTCGCCGCCGGTCCACCGTTGGCGGGCAATATCGGCGTTTCCCTCGTAGTAGATGCCAAAGTCCTCCGGTACCGGGGCACGCTGGAACAGCTTCAGCTCGGTTGACAGAATGGACGGCAGGCGGCCGAACTCAACAAACTCGAAGCTCGGGGCGCCGACCGGACGCGGCGGCTCGCCGATGATGTTGACTGTGTGCTGTAGGTGAGAGAGTAACGGGGTTTGGAGTATGTCGTTTAGTGTAATTGATTTTTTAAGGCAAAAATGGTTAAATTGTATAGAAATCAGTGAAGGTTAAGTCATTTGCCAAAGAAGCAAAAATCTAGTAATTTGATCTGAAATTTAATCATTTTCAATTGTTGATCTTAATTTTTTTTTTGAATTCTAAAAAAAATAGAGTTAGTTAGAGTTAGTTAATTTTACAAAAGTTTTCTTTTTCTCCTTTGAACATTCAGTTCATTTTTTATTAGGCTAATTAAAACCTTATGAATTACTCATGATTCATTATTTAAAAAAAAATAAAGCTTCCATATTTCAGTGACCCAAAATTCCAATAAAAAATTTCAAAAATATTGAAAATTGTCTGTACCTTCCAGGGGGTAGCGAAGAAGACGCCATCTTGGGAGTTCAGAAAACAAACACTGCTAATCAGTATAATACATACACTTAAAACCCGATGGTTTGACACCAACTGTTGTCAAACGAACGGGGTCACTTTTTAGTTTGACAACCCTTTTACACGGAGTTCACACACACTACCAAACGTTTGTTTTGATAGTGTGCGTGAGCGCCGTGTAAAAAGTGACAGTTCGTTAGTTAGTTTGACTTTGACCAACCAACGGGGTAAAAACTAAAAAAGTGTCAAACGAAAAAGTGACCAACCACCGGGGGTTGAGTATATTACTATGGTTACACGAAGTGTGTTATCCTGGTTAAACTCAAAAGTCCCAAGCAAATGTGTAAAAGCAAACTGGAAAATGTGTAATGCCTATTCTCAGTGTACTTGCGCACTGTTTTGTCGACCAAAAGAAAAAAAAAAGCAAAAATAGGTCAACAAAAAATCACTTTTTTCGATATTAATTTTCAGCCAATATTGGGATGAAATCTACAAGAATATGATAGAATTTGTCATCAGCAACACAATTCACTTGTTTTTTTTCAGAAATTTATCGTTTAAATTGCGGAAAATTTGAAAATCAAAAACCCAGACAATGATTTGTTATAGGCTACCATTTGACAGCTGGTGCTTTTGTTGTGGGCTCTCATTCTCTAAGGTCGACTGTTGTCAGTTTGCTTTGGTCGGAATAGGGTTGCCATCCCCCCGGTACCTACCCACGATGTACTTAGAAGAACACATTATAAAAATTGAAAAAAATGTTGTGAATGTCGTTGAAAAATTATGATCGTAATAAATTGTTTGAATGCTGTTTGAAATGCATTTTCCTGGGTTGAAAATCATATGTAGCATGATTGGGCTCGATAAAAAAATAATTAGATTTTTTTTGTACCGCAAAAAGTTATTTTTCGTTGTGTCGATACATAGATATTTTTAAAACTAATGATTGCAAAACAACTGGACTGGTTTAAAATGCATTTTCAAACACTTCGTCGATGTCATCCTATCTTGTCGCTCGTCATTTTGGGGCAAATTGAGTTGAGAACGTAATTTTGTGCTGCTCACAATGCAATGAATTTCATAGATCCTCAAAATTTGATTTCAATCCTGAGCTAAGTTTGACACACGAACATGCCCGACTACCGTCATCTGGGGCGAATCGGAACAACTGTTTTAGTCTTATTATATATATCTTATATAATTATTAGTCTTATAATTGGATATTTTTTGATTGGTTTTGCGATAGAACAGAATCTGCTTCCCATGCGCCAGTGACAACGCACACCGCGGGTTTGGTTTTCTAGTTTCGGTACGAGCCCGAACCCATTTGTGTGTTGGTATTTTGGTTCATCATACCAGCGCACCAAGACACGCGTTGGCTCGTCAGCTCGGTTTCGTGCCAGGCACTCACCCGTGGCATGATCTCAGCGTATGAGCCAAGGTGGTGCCTCACTTTTGACCTTCACAGATCCTAAATAATCGATTTCAATCCTGAGATATTCAATAAAAAACAAAAAAAAAAACTCCGTGCATTTTTGTCAATTTTCTTATCAACGAAGTTTCAATCTTGTCGAACTAGGTATCTTGACACAGCCTGAAAATTGATATAAGTGCGACAATTGGCCAAAGGGATTTCAGGTCAGAACAGCGTTGCCACATGTACAGATATTTTTGGCACAGACCAAACACTCAAACTAATTGTATTTACAGTTAAAATACACTTGAGTAGTTTTTGTAAACTGCACTAAAAAGATAAACATTTTTTGCATCTTTTTAACTTGTTTAGTTTTTGATAAAAATGATTTTCTTTAAAGTTATACTTGATTGAGTGTTTGGTCTGTGCCAAAAATATCTGTACGTGTGGCAAGCCTGGGTCAGAACGCGTTTGACAACCAAATTCAACCAAACTTTGGGGCAATGCACAGAAATGTTACTCTCAGGGTTCCAATCCAACTGTCAAATCGGGGTTCCAATCGAGCAACAAGACCATGCAAGAACAAGGTCAGAATCAATTTAAAAAAAATTTTGGGCAGAAAAATGAGTTTAATAGCAATAACAATCATTGTAAAACTAACGTTCTTATTAAAATGATAGTTTTTGTTAAGTTTGTGCTAGTTCGGTACAAGAAACGTGCCAGCACCAAAAAATACTATAAGTTTTTCAACCATAGATTTTAATGACTTTATGTGTTTAAAATTTCTCCCAGAACATTTCATTTCCCTATGTAGGTCCCTAAACAAAACTTGTTTGTTGTTGTTTACATTGCGTGCTCTCATTTTTGTTTATTCAAGGTCAAACATTTAAACGATTGAAACGCTTTTTTCTGGGAACGTCAAAAAGCGACGTACGACATGATAGCACGACAGCGTCGAGTTGAGACGGAATGACCCATATTTTACCTGAAACATTCTGGAAAATTATAGAAAAATATTTTCAGCTATGATTCAGCTATCTGTGATTGCACCGTAATCTGGGGTGAAATGGGGCATATTTCGGATAGAACAAACTCAGAACATCTAAAGAGTGCATCGTTTTCCAAATTTCAAACTATTAAGAGATCTAAAAACAGATGACGGTATTATATATTAAAATAATTGTAATTTTAAAATATCTTCATTTTTATTAAAATCCTAATCAATGCCTATCTTTTAAAACATGGCGAGCAAAAATTTGTTCAGCCGTTCCGGAGATATCATTTAATTTTTTATCCTATGAGCAACTCTCTACGAAATCGGCCGATTTCGACCATTTTTATTTTTTTGTATTTTTTTATTTGACCTAAACTTTGTGGGGGCCTTCCATATGACCAAATAAGCTATTTTGCGTCATTGGTTCACCCATACAAGTCTCCATACAATTTTGGCTGTTGTCCATACAAAAATGGTATGTAAATATTCAAACAGTTGTAACTTTTGAGTGAATTTTCTGATCAATTTGATGTCTTCAATTTGATGTAGGTATTGTTGAGGACTTTTGCGAAAAAAATAGGTACACGGAAAAAAAAATTGCAGATTTTTTAATCAACTTTTTTTCATTAAAACTCAATTTCACAAAATACGTATTTTTTTTATTTTCGAGATTTTTTGCTATGTTTTAGGGGACAAAAATCCGCAAACTTTGAGCCATAGAGAAACATGGTCAAAAAATCTGCCGCCAAGTTATGAATTTTTGAAAAAAAAAAAACAGTGATTTTTGGAAGGGCCAAACATTGAATATTACGCCCATTTAAAATGCTAGTCTTTATTTAAAAAATTTCAAAATATTTTTTTTGCAATTCCGCTGTGAAACTGTCAACTTTTCCTGTCCGTCTGAAGAAATGAAACGGCCTACTTTTTCCTATCAAAAATAACAGAATCGAATACCAACACTTTTCAAAACAAATGCTGAAAAGTTTTACTTTTCAGCACTGAAATGAGTGCTGAAAAGTTGAACTTTTCAGCACTTGTTTCGAAAAGTTAAACTTTTCAACATTTTTTTTATTTAAACGATTTATTGGAAAAATACATGAAAATTTGACTTAAAATTTCACTCAATGGGTGTTTTTCGGAATTGCAAAAAATGTTGTATGGAACTCGTTGCAAAACTTGTTTTTTTCATCACTCGTCGTATTTATCCAACTCGGTGAACCTCGTTGGATAAATGTACGACTCGTCCTGAAAAAAATCCTTTTTTTGCAACTTGTTGCATAAACTACTATTTCGAAAAGATCGGAAAATTTCACGATTTTTTCATGTATTAACATTGAAAATCGGACCATTATTTGCTGAGATATGGTCACTAGAAAATTGTGGGTTGTTTTGGTGAGATTGAGAAAACTTCAATTTTCGTGTTTCTTTTTCTTAAAGCGGCTCTATCTCAGCAACCCGAGGTCCAATCTTCAATGTCTCTTGGACAATTTTGTAGCAAATTTTCTGAACTTTTCAAAACAAATATTTTTAGAAATGGTCACTCATGGTCACTATTTTTAAAAATTGAAAAACTGCAAATATTTCGCTAAAATCAAACTTTCGGTGGCTATATCTTAAAAACGGAGCCCTTTATCAAAAAAACTAACTTAATCCACCTATGTGGTTGCAGCCTTCCTCACAACAATGGCTGTACACAAGTTCCATCTATTTTTTTAGATCCGGCTTCCAAAAAGTACATCGATATCACTTAAGTGGCCATATCTCGAGACAGGGTTGCCAGATCTTCAATGTTTTGGGCTCGTTGGAAAGGTTTTTTAATAACCTAACCAACGATGGGTCGGATGATGGATCCGGACAAAGTTTACATACATTTAAGTGAGATCCGGCTTCAGAAAAGTACATAAATGTAACTTAAGTGGCCATATCTCGAGACAGGGTTGCCAGATCTTCAATGTTTTGGACTCGTTGGAAAGGTCTTTTGATAACCTAACCAACGTTGGGTCGGATGATGGACCCGGACATAGTTTACATACATTTAAGTGAGATCCGGCTTCAAAAAAGTACATCAATATCACTTAAGTGGCCATATCTCGAGACAGGGTTGCCAGATCTTCAATAATTTAGACTCGTTGGAAAGGTCTTTTGATAATCTAACCAACGATGGGTCGGATGATGGACCCGGACATAGTTTACATACATTTAAGTGAGATCCGGCTTCAAAAAAGTATATCAATATCACTTAAGTGGCCATATCTCGAGACAGGGTTGCCAGATCTTCAATGTTTTGGACTCGTTGGAAAGGTCTTTTGATAACCTAACCAACGATGGGTCGGATGATGGACCCGGACATAGTTTACATACAGTTAAGCGAGATCCAAATATATGTGAAAACACATTTTTATACATAACTTTTGAACTACTTATCGAAACTTCCATCTGTATAAAACTCGATCTATGGGACCCTAAACCAAGTCGAATGCAACAAGTTCGGGTCAAATCGGTTCAGCCAGTGCCGAGAAACATGAGCTAGTTTGTTGGTCACATACATACATACACACACAAATACACACAGACATTTGTTCAGTTTTCGATTCTGAGTCGATATGTACACATGAAGGTGGGTCTACGATGTTTTTATACGAAGTTCATTTTTAGAGCAGGATTATAGCCTTACCTCAGTGAGGAAGGCAAAACTGTAAAGTACTTTTCGATTGCAAATTCAATTTTGCATTAAAAAATAATGTCAAACTTGTTTTTGCATGAAACTTCGACTTTTTCCAAAAATCACTATTTTTTCAAAAATTCATAATTCGGCGGCAGATTTTTTGACCGTGTTTCTCTATGGCTCAAAAGTTGCGGATTTTTGTCCCCTAAAACATATCAAAAAATCTCGAAAATCAAAAAATACGTATTTTGGTAAATTGAGTTTTAGTGAAAAAAAAAGTTGATTTAAAAATCTGCAAGTTTTTTTCCGTGTACCTATTTTTTTTTCTCAAAAGTCCTCAACAATACTTACAACTTTGCCGAAGACACCAAATTGATCAGAAAATTTACTCAAAAGTTACAGCTGTTTGAATATACCATTTTTGTATGAACAGCAGCCAAAATTGTATGGAGACTTGTATGGATGAACCAATCACACAAAATAGTTAATTTGGTCATAGGGAAGGCCCCCACAAAGTTTGAGCCAAATCAAAAAATACAAATAAAATCCATTTTCGGTTTTGGTAGAGAATTTCTCCTATGCAAAAAAAAAGCAAGGCAATCCACTTTTACGACTTCCGGGTCTTTTGTGGTCTCCGTTGCAAGTTTCTGCTCTGTTCTAGGCGTTCGGAGGTTATGTGTGGTGAAACACTCAGTCGAGAACAGAACACTGATGAAGTCTGCAAGTAGTAGACGAAATACGTATCTGTCAAGATATTAAAAATATATAGCGGAATTAAAAGGAACAACTCGTCTCTTTGTATTCACTCAAAACCTCTTTTACGCGAAACCCATGCCAAACTTGAACTAAATTGGAGCATTTTGATCTGGATCCAACTGGTTTTAAGTAATAATATTTTAAATTTTTAGACCACGATTCTTTTATGAGGATTTGTTGCTGTTTAAAATTAATTGATATTTTGAAAATTTTTGATAGAAGCATAACTGAAATGAAGAACGTATAAAGCATTTTGTGATACTTTTTGATTTGAAATGTTGAATCTCAGGCTTTAAATTTGAAATTCTCGAACTCGACCAGAGCCGAGGGACAAAAACCAAAAAAAAATATTATTTACTCAACTTGATCCTGTTGGTTTTCAAAAATAAGAATCTTGGCAAACGAAACGTTCATTTTATTCCACCTTCAGGTCGCTCATACCGAAACTTGAAGCATCAAAATAAATCCCCGAAAACCGGAAATTTCAACTTGCTAAATCCAAAATGGAATAAAAATTTCCGAATTTTAAGTAAGTTGCACATTTAGATACACACACCCACCCTTATGATCTGATTCTCGTGCGACGCCATTCTCCAAAATAAACTGGTTTATTAAAGGCTCGCCAAAGCGTCGCGCGACCTTATCTTCGCACGTTATAACTTTTTTCTTAACTCTGCGTAATCTTCTGCTCTTATTTTTTTGTCCCTTCCCATTCTACACACTGATAACGTCTCGACTCACCAGAAACATTTGATAGGTCAGCGGCGGGATGCCGCCGTTCGTCGCGATGACCTGCTCGGGGTCCCACAGGGTGTGCGACACCTTCTCGACGCACTTGACGTCCATCATGCGGCACAGGTTCACGATCTGGTCGTCGCGCTCCTTCCAGATGGGCTCGCAGTCCTGCTCGTAGCAGAGCTTCTTGATGTTGAGTTCCTCGAACAGGCGACGCATCACGTTGACCGCGTTACCCCGGAAGATGTACAGCTGACCGCCGATGGCCTTCAGCTGGCGGTCCAGATCGTCGAGCGATTCCATCAGGAACTTCATCCGGTTGTAGCCGACCAATTTGGTGCCTGCGAATTTAGAATTCATTGATTAGCACTTTTGATTGATGATCTCGAGGGGGGGGGGGGACTTTGTACTCACCAGCGCTTTCTCCGTCGAAGATGAAGATCGGGTACAGTCGCACCGATTCCGACTGGCCACCGCCATCGTTGCGCAGTGCCTCCAGCAGACTCGGATTGTCGTGTAACCTGAGGCCATGGCGAAACCAGAGAATGTTGTTCGAAGTCATACTACCTGCGGCTGATACTCCACGACTGATGTTCTCGCTCTGGGCTATGTTTGCGATTGTGGTGAAGGTTGTTCCTCAATACACAGGTATAGGACGGTAGACGACGACGACGACGACGACTGTGAAGATGGAGATGAGCAAACCCGGATCGAAACCTGGAAGGTTTGATAACGATTGGTGGTGGATTACAGTGTGTCCCTAACCTAAGTTGGCTATAGGCTTATCGATTCAAGGATTTGCAGAGGGCAGTGTAGACCACAAGACGACGAAGACGCAGGCCTTTCTTTCGCCCATAATTGGCTGTACAAAGTGCTGTGGTGTTTTTGCTGCTTTCGCGATTACGTTCGTAACGTAGACTGAACCGACGACGGCTCTGTCAGCCTGTTCTGCTGCTGTGCGTATATAAAAATAGTATAACTGTAGGTATGTTGGTGAATGACGAACGTGTTCGCTGGTCATAACGAAATCGGCAATACATAGCTGCCGACTATAGAGCTATCTAAGCCCGATCTCACACACACTAGCACACCATTTGTTTTGCTGGCTGGTACAAAATTTAACCTCACTTTTTTTCGTGTACGTACACGCAATACATGCGCACGTAGATAACTCTATAGGTAGGGGAAATATACCCATTTTAATCACACTAAGCCGTTCGACCAATTCTCATCACTTTTGCCGTTTTCCGCTATTAAATCAACATTTTCAGATGTATCAACAATGAAGAGTTGCTTGCTCACTTTAAGTTGAGCTATTTATTACTTTGGAACAGTCAAAAACACGTTATTTAAGCTGTAATTCATGATAAAAGTGCTGATAGGCCGATAATAGAAATAGGCTGAGAAAGGGTATAGTTCCCCTATACGGACTATGTCCGGAGTCACATGTGAACGCAGTAGGGTAACCGGACACCGCTAATATCTTTGACCTATCTCTTAAGTTGTTTTAAATCTGCTTTAATTCAGAACCTTTATCCTGAGCTAAGCCAAATCCAACAAAGAGGTAAAACGTTGTTCTTTAAAATCTGGGACACCCTAGCGTACAACACACTGAGAAGTCTTCTTGCAAACAATTTCCGATCTACAACAATAGAGTTATCTAAGGCCGATCTCACGCACACTAGCACACCATTTGTTTTGCTGGCTGGTACAAAATTTAACCTCAATCTTTTTCGTGTACGTACACGCAATACATGCGCACGTAGATAACTCTATGGCCTTTGCCAGCAACAACACGTGCGACGATGAACCAATAATGATTGTTGGAGTTGCACTCGTATAAATGTACGACTACATGCGCGCGATAATGCCTGGAGGCTGCAAATTGGCGTTATCAATCGGTTTGGTTGTTTGGGAATGTTTGGAGACCTGATAAAGAAATTAAACAAAAATCACGTGTGGGGGTAGTGTACACCGGTTGGATAACCTTATTCTTTTTGGCTATAAACAACAGACGTGCTGTTTTGAGAACATTTGTAGAAATATTGTGTTTGGAATACAATTTTGAGTCTTAAAATATGTTTGCTATTGTTGCATGATTTTTATTAATTGATGATTGTTTTGACAATATTTCATACACCCTAAGGCAAATATTTTTCAAAGTGTTAGTCCCACTCCCCCTTCAAAATTGGCCCAAAATCCAGGGGTAATTTTTTCTGATAATTTTATATCATAAATATGGAGTGCAATCAGCTAAAAATAATTTTAAACACGTCTCCTACATTTATAAATCAGTTTTAACTGTTATGACAGTTTTTTTTTTAAATTAATTATGGTCATAAAATTAAAATAAAATAAGCACAAATAATACAGCATTACCTTGGTGTATCTCGATTGCGATTGTTGATTGTTGAGACAATTGCAAACCTCTATTTAAACCTAAACTTCCATCCACCCCGGGATTCGAACTGACGACCTTTGGATTGTGAGAGTCCAACTGCCTACCAGCGACTCCACCGAGGCAGAACCCAGGGAGACGACTCCTACACTGAACTAAGCTAACGACCTAAAATCTAGGTTAGACCGGGGCCAACATTTACTTCCCCGTCCGACGGAAGGCGTGATCAGACAAATCTCGTCTCGAAAAATGCAACCGGGATCTTCTGAATGAGTTTTTGAAAGTCAAGCCAATACATTTTTTATATTGCTTCACTGCCCCTGATCGCATAAATGTCCCATATGCTTTTTCGTCGTTTTTGAGTTATTGATGGGACCATCCATAAACTACGTGGACACTTTTTTGAAATCTCGACGTATCACTTTTTCCAAACGATAGCCATATTTAGTTTGATTTTTTTTTCGATTTTAAAAAATTGTGCACTCTGAAATATTTTTATCCAAATTGCCCACATTAATTTCGTCTAAGAATAAAATTAAGATAAGTCTTTTCGTTCCTGGGATACAGCCACTCATATAAAAAGGTTTAATATAATTTAAGTTTTTAAGTGTCAGCCCAACAGCATTTATATTTTCACGAATGATTTCTTTTTTTTTCACTTTGAAAATCGGGCCATACATTTGTGAGAAATAGCCATTAGGAATTTTAATGCTGTTTAGACGGAACTTAAAAAAAACTTACATTCTATTGTTTCTACATGCAGTCCTGACTCGATGATCTGAAGCCTCGATTATCTGAAAGTTTGTGTGGGGCTTTGGATAATTATCACCTCTGTGATTTTTTAAAGTTTTAACAATGCCACGAGTTTGCCTTAATATTCCGGATATTTTGTTACATCTGCGGAGAACCTCCTTTTACTGCCCAAAAACCTAAACTTATTTTTTGCAATTCCGTCGTGAAACTACTTACTTTTCCTGTCATTCTTGAACGACGAAATAGCCTACTTTTCTGTACCAAAAATAACAGAATCGAATAGCAACACTTTTCAAAATAAATGCTGAAAAGTTCTACTTTTCAGCACTAAAATGGGTGCTGAAAAATTGAACTTTTCAGCACTTGTTTCGAAAAGTAACACTTTTCAACATTTTTTTTGATTTAAACGATTTATTGACAAAATACATGAAAATTTGACATAAAATTTCACTCAGTATGTGTTTTTTGGAATTGCAAAAAATGTTGTATGGAACTCGTTGCAAAACTTGATTTTTTCAGCACTCTTCGTGAAACGTGAACTTTAAGATACATGTATTGGTTTAGTTGTTTATTCAATAGTTCTTTTGTAAAATAGTCGACAAAGTATCTAATTATGGCCTAAACTAACATTTAAAACGGGTGTATCTCAAAATTGGGACCATTTGGAGCAATTCTGGACCCGGATTCGGATTCAGCAGGCAAATTTCTACTTGGAACATAATATTATATATATATATATATATATATATATATATATATATATATATATATATATATATATATATATATATATATATATATATATATATATATATATATATATATATATATATATATATATATATATATATATATATATATATATATATACTCGTCTCAGAGACAAGAAACATTTCATGTTTTGTTGAATTGTGTAATCGAATCACGAATATAAGCCATTTTTGTGTATATTGAGCCAGTTACACTCGATAATGACATTTGAGAAGGGCGTAAGTGTTTTAAATATTTTTGTATTTTGTCATATAAAAATGTCTATATCTCGAAGCCGTTGCATCGTATCAAAAAGTGGTCAAGGACAAACTTGTAGGAAATTTAACGGGCTTTCCGAAAAAAATACACTGAAAGAAAAAAACACTTGAGTTTTATGAGATTTTTTTATTTTAAAGTTTAAAAGTCAAATTTGAAGGTGAGCCCACGATTTTTTTTCGCTCAAAATTTTTGTGAAAGTAGCCTAAGATGTGACAAAAAGACTCACGAAAAATGCAGAATGGAGCAACTCACCTAAAAAAATACAAAAATCATTTACTGAAACTGTGTTTTTTTTAAGTGGTTTAAATGTCAAAATTTTCAAAAGCCGAATACGGGAATCGATTCTCCAGACAATTTTACATAAAAGTCTCCATATTGACCATTGTCCTAAGTCCAATCCTTGTGAAGTTACAGCGGGTTAAAAAAAAATGTTGAAAAAATTGGTTTTTTGATGGTTTTTGGCAATTTCTATATGACAGACTTGATTTTTCAGTTTCGAAAATATTTTTACCGGAAAGCCATCCAAGTGAATGTGGTCAAAGACAAACTTATGGGAAATTGGACGAGCTTTCCGGTAAAAATATTTTCGAAACTGAAAATCAAGTCTGTCATATAGAAATTGCCAAAACCATCAAAACACCAATTTTTCAACATTTTATTTTTAAACTCGCTGTAACTTCACAAGGATTGGACTTAGGACAATGGTCAATATGTAGACTTTTATGTAAAATTGTCTGGAGAATCGATTTCCGTATTTGGCTTTTGAAAATTTTGACGTTTAGACCACTTTTCAAAAAAACAGTTTCAGTAAATGATTTTTGTATTTTTAGGTGAGTTGCTCCATCCTGCATTTTTCGTGAGTCTTTTGTCACATCTTAGGCTATTTTCACAAAAATTTTGAGTGAAAAAAAATCGTGGGCTCACCTTCAAATTTGACTTTTAAACTTAAAAATCAAAAAATCTCATAAAAGTGGAGTGTTTTTTCTTTCAGTGTATTTTTTTTCGGAAAGCCCGTCAAATTTCCTACAAGTTTGTCCTTGACCACTTTTTGATACGATGCAACGGCTTCGAGATATAGACATTTTTATATGACAAAATACAAAAATATTTAAAACACTTACGCCCTTCTCAAATGTCATTATCGAGTGTAACTGGCTCAATATACACAAAAATGGCTTATATATGCCTAGGATAACATGTCTACAAAGTTTCATTGAAATCGGAGAGGATCGAGAAAAAAGTACCTAAAAAATCCTGTTTTGGGCTGGAATTGCTCTAAAATAAACATGAATGTACTTCCATGAAGTTTGTATGTCGCACGTTAGGCTTTTACCAAAATAGTCATTTGGCCACTTCCAGGGTATCCAGAATCGGTTCCGGAGTGGCCAGATATGGTCCAGTTGGCTTTTTTAATGGTTCCAGTGTGCATGGCTTCTTGTTCCATGAAGTTTGACATGTCGCCCTATCGTGCGACACTTTTACCAAAATAGAAATCTGGCCTCTTTCAGGGTATCCGGAACCGGTTCCGGAGTGGCCAGATATGGTCCAGTTGGCTTTTTGCTGGTTCCAGTGTACATGGCTTGTAATTCCATGAAGTTTGATATGCCGCACGATAGGCTTTTACCAAAATAGCAATCTGGCCACTTCCAGGGTATCCGGAACCGGTTCCAGAGCGGTCAGATATGATCTAAATGGCATGCAACCTGTTCCGGAGCGTATGACTCGTATTTTAAAATATAATATATAGTTTATTATGCATTAGTCCATAGCTAAATCTTATAAAATTCCGGAGAAACGGATTGCCGGAAAATTTGTTCCTTTGGAATCGATTCCCAAAAACCAAAGTGGCCAAATCGGGTTCGCATAGCACAGTTGCCTTTCTGGACATCCATACCTTTCATAAGCGTCCAAAAGAACGAAAATCGGTTGCAAAATGGATTTTTGCCAGCGTTTTCAATTCCGGGGTCATATAGCCCCTTAACACCTTTGACGTAGGTTTTTCTTAACACCCCAGGAAGGTTAAAAATTGTAAATCCGAGATGAAATATTGAAAAAATGCATTTTATTATTTATTTTGCAGTCAACTATTCAAATTGGACTAAAATGGAGTCGCAAAACTCGAATTTGATGTTTAAATCAAGAAAAAGAAAAAAAGCAAAAAATGTTCGTGATTCGATTACACAATTCAACAAAACATGAAATGTTTCTTGTCTCTGAGACAGTATATATATATATATATATATATATATATATATATATATATATATATATATATATATATATATATATATATATATATATATATATATATATATACTCGTCTCAGAGACAAGAAACATTTCATGTTTTGTTGAATTGTGTAATCACAACGATTTTGCTTTCTTTTTCTTGATTTAAACATCAAATTCGAGTTTTGCGACTCCATTTTAGTCCAATTTGAATAGTTGACTGCAAAATAAATAATAAAATGCATTTTTTCAATATTTCATCTCGGATTTACAATTTTTAACCTTCCTGGGGTGTTAAGAAAAACCTACGTCAAAGGTGTTAAGGGGCTATATGACCCCGGAATTGAAAACGCTGGCAAAAATCCATTTTGCAACCGATTTTCGTTCTTTTGGACGCTTATGAAAGGTATGGATGTCCAGAAAGGCAACTGTGCTATGCGAACCCGATTTGGCCACTTTGGTTTTTGGGAATCGATTCCAAAGGAACAAATTTTCCGGCAATCCGTTTCTCCGGAATTTTATAAGATTTAGCTATGGACTAATGCATAATAAACTATATATTATATTTTAAAATACGAGTCATACGCTCCGGAACAGGTTGCATGCCATTTAGATCATATCTGACCGCTCTGAACCGGTTCCGGATACCCTGAAGTGGCCAGATTGCTATTTTGGTAAAAGCCTATCGTGCGGCATATCAAACTTCATGGAATTACAAGCCATGTACACTGGAACCAGCAAAAGCCAACTGACCATATCTGGCCGGAACCGGTTCCGATACCCTGAAAGAGGCCAGATTTCTATTTTGGTAAAAGTGTCGCACGATAGGGCGACATGTCAAACTTCATGGAACAAGAAGCCATGCACACTGGAACCATTAAAAAGCCAACTGGATATCTGGGGAACCGATTCTGGATACCCTGGAAGTGGCCAAATGACTATTTTGGTAAAAGCCTAACGTGCGACATACAAACTTCATGGAAGTACATTCATGTTTATTTTAGAGCAATTCCAGCCCAAAACAGGATTTTTAGGTACTTTTTCTCGATCTCTCCGATTTCAATGAAACTTTGTAGACATGTTATCTAGGCATATATAAGCCATTTTTGTGTATATTGAGCCAGTTACACTCGATAATGACATTTGAGAAGGGCGTAAGTGTTTTAAATATTTTTGTATTTTGTCATATAAAAATGTCTATATCTCGAAGCCGTTGCATCGTATCAAAAAGTGGTCAAGGACAAACTTGTAGGAAATTTGACGGGCTTTCCGAAAAAAAATACACTGAAAGAAAAAACACTCCACTTTTATGAGATTTTTTGATTTTTAAGTTTAAAAGTCAAATTTGAAGGTGAGCCCACGATTTTTTTTCACTCAAAATTTTTGTGAAAATAGCCTAAGATGTGACAAAAAGACTCACGAAAAATGCAGGATGGAGCAACTCACCTAAAAAAATACAAAAATCATTTACTGAAACTGTTTTTTTGAAAAGTGGTCTAAACGTCAAAATTTTCAAAAGCCAAATACGGAAATCGATTCTCCAGACAATTTTACATAAAAGTCTACATATTGACCATTGTCCTAAGTCCAATCCTTGTGAAGTTACAGCGAGTTTAAAAATAAAAATGTTGAAAAAATTGGTGTTTTGATGGTTTTTGGCAATTTCTATATGACAGACTTGATTTTTCAGTTTCGAAAATATTTTTACCGGAAAGCTCGTCCAATTTCCCATAAGTTTGTCTTTGACCACATTCACTTGGATGGCTTTCCGGTAAAAATATTTTCGAAACTGAAAAATCAAGTCTGTCATATAGAAATTGCCAAAAACCATCAAAAAACCAATTTTTTCAACATTTTTTTTTAACCCGCTGTAACTTCACAAGGATTGGACTTAGGACAATGGTCAATATGGAGACTTTTATGTAAAATTGTCTGGAGAATCGATTCCCGTATTCGGCTTTTGAAAATTTTGACATTTAAACCACTTAAAAAAAACACAGTTTCAGTAAATGATTTTTGTATTTTTTTAGGTGAGTTGCTCCATTCTGCATTTTTCGTGAGTCTTTTTGTCACATCTTAGGCTACTTTCACAAAAATTTTGAGCGAAAAAAAATCGTGGGCTCACCTTCAAATTTGACTTTTAAACTTTAAAATAAAAAAATCTCATAAAACTCAAGTGTTTTTTTCTTTCAGTGTATTTTTTCGGAAAGCCCGTTAAATTTCCTACAAGTTTGTCCTTGACCACTTTTTGATACGATGCAACGGCTTCGAGATATAGACATTTTTATATGACAAAATACAAAAATATTTAAAACACTTACGCCCTTCTCAAATGTCATTATCGAGTGTAACTGGCTCAATATACACAAAAATGGCTTATATATGCCTAGGATAACATGTCTACAAAGTTTTATTGAAATCGGAGAGGGTCGGGTACAAAGTTAGGAATAGTCAGAAAGTTTCAAGTCTGTAAGTTAGAATGAATAAAAGTTACAGCACATTTTATAAAGCCGTCTGGGTCATACAGACCCTAACAACTTAGGAAGGTTAAATCACTTAGGCTTAGTTCAGGGATCATACTTAAGCTTGACAATAAAAATAAGACAACGATTTTTTTTTTCGGTGGTTCCATTATCCTAAGTGATTTTTTTCCAAGGCCCATAGTCCCATAAACATCTTTAGAACCTTTGTGAAATTCCGATGAATAGTACCGCAAAAAGTTTGCTTGTTTTAAGAAATTGTAAAAATCCCACTTTTTTTCGCAACAGCTTGCTATTTTTACATTTAGGAAAGATTTGCTTCGATCGGCAGTCCACTGGAATCAAGTTTATGATGTTCATATTTTTGGTGTTGATATCGCTTTTAGAACTACATTAGAATTTCTTCAGAACAGTCAATGTGATTGCACATTTAAAAATTGTTTGCTCAAAAACTACTGTCACTAATTGAAGCGAAGTTCCGAGATGGCAGTTCATAACACGACATTATAGTCGATTAAAATTACAGTTAAATCATAAAATTTAAAACAGAAAGAAGGAAATTAACATTATTTTTACGATCAAAATTTGCTCAAAACGTCCTCTTGAGTATGGAATTGAACTTTTCCATCTTTTCAATAAGTGTGTAACAAACAACTCCCGTGTAACTTGCTACCTGTTTTTTGTGGTTATTGCAAATCTTTTCATTCATTCTAGATTATCTTGTTTTTCTGGTTCAGCTCAACCTCTTCTTTACAGGCGCGATGATATCGAATCCTCGGAAAAGGTAAACTTGTGAAACAACTTCAAACCATCCAAGTGTAATATTTCCGATATTTCCTCTAATGAGCAATTAGTATTTTTGTTAGCGTAACCCCTGGAAGCGAATGATATAACGTTTCCAGTACTTGGTTGCTGTGTGTTCGATGTCATAACCGAATTTCACCCAATCTTACATGGTCTTCTTTTGCGTAACCTTTAAGAAATTCGCAAGAATAATATTGATTGCACTTCGGCTAAACAAGATTTGAACAGTAGGTAACCATCAAGTACAGACGCAATTATGTAAACCCAGTCCACGTGACCAGACCAGAAGTGCTTTCCCTTTTTCCTGAGCTGACAGTTACAATTCACTTCCTCTAGTTTGCTTGAGGTGGGAGTAATGTTAGCTGCAGTGGTGAAAGCCGGTATCAAAGGGCTGACACCCTTATTTACCTGAAAAGTTCTTCAGATTTGGAAACATTTAACTAATTTGGCTTTTTTTTTTATTTGAATGTCACTTTTGCAAGTTAGAAAGGTTTCGTTACAGATTCTGATTTCGAAATGGCAAAATGCATCACTTGAACGGATTCTTTATTCTGGAACAAAGAAAAGTGGTACCGACATTCGTCACAGCGACGGCGGAGAATCACAGGAAATGTTCAAACAACCGGATTGTTACCGCAGATCGGGCAAAATTTGAATACATCCGGAGAAATTTCTAGAATGTCTGGAATGCCCACAAGCGCGACTGCTTCAACTCAACTCTTTGCAACTCACATCGGTGAGAAAATACTTTTTACAATAAATGAATTTTTCATGTACTCCAACGCGCGCGAAAAACTCTCCGGAGGTGAACACAAAATTGGCATATTGCATTTGAATCGCGACCGATCCGAGTGCTGAATGCATCTCGAAGGATTTTTGATTTTTAAATTTGCAAATCATGATGCCATCTGCCATTTGAAAACATTGGGCCTCTTTGCATGTCCGATTTGATCAATGGAAAACTGTTCAAATGCAGATTTTATCGTCAATAAATTATTATAAAAGTAACAAGAAAAAGTACAAACAAATCTGTGCTGTGATTATTCAAAATTATTTACAATTCTTCAGACTATAATATAAAAATACATTTCAATTGAAAGTATTCTATTCAAAAAGATTTACTTACACAATATCTGTGTATTTTCAAATGTTTGTTAAAATTAGTCGGATTCATCATTTCCAAATCGTGCAGGTAAAATTTCTATTTAGGGGAACAGCATCTAACTCCATCGTGGCTCTAATGTTGGCATGTCAGCAGTTTGACGATCAATTACAGCTCATTAAAAGCGTTTACAACTAAAACCGAGTGATAAGTAGCTCAAAGGGGAAGTGAGCAAACAAGTTTCTATCAACAGATTTAAAAAATAAGTTGTTTGAATAGTAAAAATCAGCAAATAGAATGACAATTCCCCCAAGTTTATTGTCTACCAAATCGTCTATCAAAATGCTAGTAATGCTTTATTTTATTTTTTTTGCATTTTTCAACCATTTATTCTTTAGAAACTTGGGATAACTACAGGGTGGCCACTAAAGTCGGGAAAAAGTCAAGAATTCGCCAAAAATCGGGAAAAATTCCCAAGCATGCTTGTATGAAACCCTAGAATTTTGTAATATTTTGTTCAATTTACAGCATAAATTTAAGGTTTCTTTCACTATTTCAATCTATTTGTGAATGTTAGGGCTATTTAAGACATCTTAATAAATTTTGGTTGCATTTGACACAGATTTCATGTTATTTTTATGAATCAAAAGATTTTTATTATTTTTTGTTTATTTAGCAAAAGGTGAACATCTAACTTAAAACAAAAACAAAGTTAATGAAAAACTAGTATAAAAATAGAGCCTAATTTTGAAGATTGTTTCATTTTGTCACATTAACATAATACTTGAATAAAAGATTTTAACTTTAGTTTGGCAATGGTTTTTTCGCGGTAAATATTTTGAATGGTTTATCTAAGTTCATTTAGTCATGTCAATTTTTTTCCAAATGTTTCCCTTGAACTTTTTTGTGAGTATGGGTAAATTATTATCGATAAAAGTTGTATCACTTATCGTAAAACTTAAATATCGAATAAAATCCAATCGTTGTGCGTTCTAAATGAAAAAATTAAAAAAAATACGTTTATAAAACAGGAAAAAATAATTTCAAAACATAAATCTAATAAATTATTTTTTTTCCATAAAATTATTTTAAGAAATTATTATTGAGGGTTTGTTCAAATATTACGTACAGAAATTTTCTG
Source organism: Culex quinquefasciatus (assembly GCF_015732765.1). Lineage (NCBI taxonomy): Eukaryota > Metazoa > Arthropoda > Insecta > Diptera > Culicidae > Culex > Culex quinquefasciatus. Next base: position 59,427,202 of record NC_051863.1, read on the forward strand.
TAATTAAGCCTTATCAAACTAAATTTTATATATATTCATTCATTCATTCATGGAATCATTCATCACAATTAATAACAATACTTAAAAGAGAATTTCACAGCAACATTTTTTAAGCAAATTCCTAGATATTTTCTAAATTCCTTGCTTCCATTTTTGAAGTTAAGGAACATGATGTTACTTTCTGTTTTTACGAATGTTGTTAACAGTCTGATTTTTTTGAATTCATGTAGATTTTTTTTTATCGAGGGTTGGTATCGACTTTTTTTATAAAGAGTTTTTATTAAGAGTTTTTTTTATTTGAAATCAACCTTTAGATATGAAATGCCTATTATTGTGGTTTCTGGAAAAGTCGGGAAAAAGTTAAATAAACCAGTTTTGGCTATATTTACTGAAACATTTGAAAAATCGTACCATAAAATGAATGAGCTCACTGGAATGATTTACACGCATTATTTTTTGTAGTATTGCTGATCACATCACTTATTTATTATACAGCTACATTGCAGTCGTCATTGGTGAACTTGATTTACAAATTCGTACTCGATAATAACTTGAAGTAAAACAAAAATGCATAATTTACTTCATGCCTCCAGAAGGCGCCTGATGGAACAACGCAATAGGATTCGATGCACTGTGTTTGAACTAGAAATATATATATTTGGAAGCCCCTGAAGTATAGAAACTAGTCACCACCAAATGGCTTACGATGCGATTACAAATCCTTACAAAGGAGACACCATATAGACCACAGGTTACTCACCTGGGAACAACATCCGCCGGACAGGCACGGGAACCACTGGCACAAAACACGTCTTCCTCGGGTGAGGCCACAACAAGGAATGAAAACGACGGTCGATCCACAAGTGGCACCTTGGCGGGCCGGAATAAAGTCGACGCAGGAAGATTCCTTGAAGAGTCAATGAAATTCGAAGGAAAACATGACACCGGCTGCGAGACATGCGCAGATCGGTTTCCAGCTGATTTGAATTAATTGACTCGTTTAAAATTGTTTTATGACTACTATTTTTTATATGCTTTTTGAAATATTCTAAGTAAACAAAACAAAAATGCAGCATATGAAAAAGTTTGCACACCTTTTACAGTAACTATATAAAACATGTGATGAAACATGCGGAAAATTGTGGTAACAGGAAAAAAAAAACCTATATACTCAAACCCCGGTGGTTGGTCACTTTTTCGTTTGACACTTTTTTAGTTTGTACCCCGTTGGTTGGTCAAAGTCAAACTAAAAAGTGACGAACTGTCACTTTTTACACGGTGCTCACGCACACTATCAAAAAAAACGTTTGGTAGGGTGTGTGAGCTCAGTGTAAAAGGGGTTTGCGTTTCTCTTTGTTTCGTCGTCCGTGTCTGTCGCGGGTGACCATGAATGGCCATGATCGATGACGACCAACTTTTTCAAAACTTTTCTTCGTAAAATCGCGATAACTCGTGATGTTTATAAGCAAATCCCTTATGTCTATATATCAAAATTTTTGTAATTGTCTGCTCTACAACTTTGTAGAACATTGTTACACTCTAAAAAATAACCCTGCAAAGTTAGAAAAAACACGAAATTTTAAAATGAAAATTTTTGTTCTAAATGAAAAAATGACCCTTCTGGGACAATGTAGATTCGAAAAGTACATTAAATTTCCCATAAAATGACATGTTCCAAAAATTTTTACAGTCGAGTAACGGAAAATGGGAGAATTTTTAAAACTTTTTTAGTGTTTTTTTCGATGAAAAATACGTTTTTTCGGAATTCGGAGTACGCCATCAAATCGGGCTAATTTTACACAAAAGTCCCTTTGACACCAAATTTCTATCTCATCACCGTTTCAGGCTGCAAATTATTGAAAAACACCTCTTTTTCACATGTTCAAAAATGGAAGGGGTCGTACCGCCTCTCCGTCACGAGATATCAAAAAAACGGACCTCGGATTCGTGATCAGGGACAAAAGTTACCCCTTAGGACAAAGTTTCACGCAAATCGAAGAGGGGTCGGGGCAACTGCTGTGTGAGTTGGCGGAGAATTACCTTTATGTTACTTTATTTGAAATCATTATTAAACAGACTTTACTGAAGTAACTTTTGCTCATCTTTGGTGGAGAGGTAGCTTATTAGGAGTACTTTCAGAATATGCAATAACCCAGAAAGTGTCAAAATGTACATGATGCCTTTTGGAATGTTACCGTCGAATTGCAAAAAATGTTGTAAGCAACTCATTGCAAAACTTGATTTTTCAGCACTCGTCGTATTTATCCAACTCGGTAAACCTAGTTGGATAAATGTACAACTCGTGCTGAAAAAATCTTCTTTTTGCAACTTGTTGCATAAACTACTATTTCAATATTTTATCACCGCCATTTTGGCCGCCATCTTGGATTTAAAAATTGCTTAATCACTTTAGCGTAGCTAGACAATCGAAAATATGAGATCACAAAATTTTTGGTCGTGATTCAATTATCCGAAGTGAAACTTTACCAAGGCCTTCGGATAATCGAGTCTGAACTGTATTAAAAAAATATGGAGTTTGTATGGAGATTTAGTGTGGTCCGATTTGGAAGAAAATAATAATCTTGTTTGTTTTGACAGCATCATCAGCCCCATCAAATTTGAGCTTGATCAGAATAAGTTGATTTCGAGTACTGATACATTCGACGTGGAAAGACTATTATGCGTTTGTTATTAAATAAATGAAAAGCTTCGCTTTTCCAGTTTAAAAATAAATAGATATTTGAGACTTCTTCATTGATAATTTGAAAATCAGGCATCATCATCAGAATGTGAAGTCCACACTCGCACTATGGGGTTTCAGGCGGCCATAAATCGAAAAACCGACATACTCTAATTATTTTTTTGGTATTTTTTTTCGAAAATAAACATTCTAACTAAGAAAAATCTGGAGTTTGAAAGTTGTAGGTTCAAAATTCACTGAATTGCAGACCTTCAAAGGCAAAATGGTAAGAAAAACATGTTTTTGACAAAAATGATTATTTTTCATAGTTGTACTGTGTAGCTGTTATTGTGTTTTTTCCTGCATCATTATATATATTCAGAAAGGTAATTGATTCAACTTTTCAATAACATTTTACAAAACACACTTTTACAGGCTAAAAAAAATAATAAAAATCAAAAAAGTTGGATTTTTATTCAAAATTTAGTTTTTTTCAACTTTGTTAATGGAGTACTTTTTTTGTGTGCATTTGTGCGATCTGAAAATTTTGCAGCTTAAAATTTGAACCATGTCCTAACTTGTCTCCAAATTTTAAAGTGCACTTATGTGCACTTTTTGAGTTATGCCATTTTGAACATTTTGATTCTTGCAAGAAAAGTAATGATTTCGCGTATACGCTTGGTTAAAATCGCATTATTTACCTGCGGAGGCAGAAATGACGTACTTGCTATGTATGTTTTGAAATTGATTTGATATTCATGACTTTGTTGGTACTTAGGTACGTTTAATAAAATTAGAAATTTCTATTCAAAGTATTTTACAGTAACGATTCGTCGAATATTCATATCAGTTCGTTGTTGTGTTCTTTTGAAAGTATGGATAATAATACCGTAGTGTCCCTATACGATATAACGAAGCACTATTCTGAAAACGTGAGAACTGCTTTCGAGTATATTTGTAAGAATTACAACATTGCAGAAGTTCATATTTTAAGTAATCTAACGACAATCGCTTACGTAGTGATTTTGATTCAGAAGAATTTATCGTGAAAAACGTGAATTTTGCAAGTGGATCAACCAAAAACGTGGACGAGAATCCATACAATGTTCCATAAAATAAACCTTCTAAAATTCTAAAATACCGCAAAAATCAAATTTTAATTAGAGAGGAAGGGGGTCTTCAAAGAGAGGTGGATTTTAACTCAAGAAAAGAGGAGGGAGATTGAACGTAAATCAGAAACTTTAACATAGCATAAACCGCCATTCCGTGCATTAAATAGACAGAGCAAGAATATTAAAATTCACCACTTTAATGCATGTGGCCTCAAATATATGAAAAAATCGAAAATTAAACTTTTTTTTGGAAAAATATCAAAATTCATTTGTTTTCATTATACTAAGTACAAACAACACAAAAAAGTCACAAAAAAGCAAAAAAATATTTTTGGCCGCTCGTTTATATGGAAATACCCCATAGTGCACTCACATTTCGTTCACATTGTGAACGAAAATGCATTTAACTGCAGCTTTGATTTTATGAATGGGCGAGAAGTTAGCCCATATGAAAATCGCTGAATATGCACGTTAGAGTAAAAGGACTAATTTTGGAGAAATGTTTAGGCACAAACAAAACCATAAAGTTTGCAATTTTTATTAAAAAAAAAACAAATTGAATGAAAGTTGAATATCGTTTCAAATGCATTGTTGTTTTTAATTTTTTTTTATAAAATTCATTTCAAAGAGCTCAAATTAAAGTTTCATTTTGCGTAACCCTTCACAACCGTACACAATCATGGTTGCCAAAATCGTTCTTTCTTCTGCGGTGCTGTTGAAGTTGAAGTCACTGAGCGAGTAGTCTGTTAGCGGAGTGTCTGACGATTGGACGCGTGTGCGTGTGCGTTCCTTCGCGAAATATCCCAAAAGTGGCCCCGAAGAAAGACGGTTCTTGTTCCGGATTCCAGTGAAAAAGTGGTTCCCGACGTTCCCTCGGTTCTGCGCGGTCATATCCCAGCTGGATCGTAAGGATTTAGTGCAGTTTTAGGCATTTTTATTTACGACGACAGAGTGACGGGTAATTTTCTGCACGAGACACATAAATTTGATGGCCATTTTTGCCTGCCGTAACAGCAGGAGGTTCCGTTCCGCTGGGAGGGTTTTCGGCCTCACAAGGAAGCCTTTTCCCGAAAAGGGGAATGGGTTTCCTGTGGAGAAGTTGAAAAAGGCTGTTTTTTTTGTCTTGAGGTGGTCGTCGCCTTTTTTTCTCAAGGCTTTTTTCTTCGTAGTTGGCCTTCTTCGTGAGGTGCATTGTGAATAAATGTGTGTGTGCGTTTGTGCACGTGTGTGTGGTCGTGTAAACTTTTCAGATGATTGTTGTGATGGTGGTGGTGGAAGAAATCAGTGCTGCCAGACTTTGACAGGTTGTTGTGTTTGATATAAGTTCATTGACAACACACACGTTTATTTTGAACTGGTGAGTTGGGCGTGGGAAACAGCTGTTCGACTAGTTCTGATGAATAATTCCGTTGATGAATTATTATCCGTACAAATTTCTGCTGAAAATTTTTCTTTTTTCAGGACTTATTTTTTAATGTTCAGACCGTTGAAAATATTTTACAAACTTTATGAAAAATTCAGAAAATATTAGTTACATAAAAAATTAAATGTCTTGTTGATTTTTTGATAGAAAACTTTCAAGCTTGATAAGTATGGTTTTAAAACATTTCACAAAGATATGAATTCTATTATACAGAATTAAAAACTAAGTCCTGATAAAAGTAAAAATTTTATCTGAAGAAAATGTTTTCCACTTTTTAACGTTAAACTAAGTTTGCTAACTTTTTATTTTTTCGATAAAGTGCTTCATTTTCTATTTGAAAAAGGTGCTTGGAAAAAATACATTATTGAAAACATTTGTTTTTAATAAATCGAACTTTAAAACCAAGATTTTTTTGTAATTGGGTACTAAAGCCCTATGTCAATTATTATTTACAACGGTAAAAAAACACGATTAAAAACCATTTCTGATCACTTTTTTCATTTTAATGCGAAATTTTTTTTGACAAGACAACATTTTTTCGATGGATCAACTATGATCCCCTTGGAACAAGCTGTCAAGTAGGAACTTTTCTGTCAAGAAGAACCGCGAGGTTAATTTTTCAAAATTGATTTAAAAATCCATTTTAAACTCTTGGTGGTCGTACAATGGGACATTTTACTCAGAAAAATAAGCTTTATTGCTGTAAACAATAATATCAGCAATCTAAGCTTCATTTTAGGACCCAATTTAATAATTTATTACAATGCTTTTCAAAGATTGGTTCAAACCTTAAGTAAACATGTTTTTTTTTTATCTGGCGGGTTCAAAGCACTCAAAAAACAAAAAAAATAGATTTATTGGACCTTATACACCTTCCCGCCTAGAGCAAAATCGTGATTTTTCACGATTTACTTTGGCATTTTTTACTGACTTGTCCAAATTGGAGGAAATTTGAATTGGGATCAGTAAACATCCCAAGTAGCACAATGTAAGAAGAATTTGTGCAATTGGGTACTAAAGCCCTATGTAAATTTTTATGTACAACGGTAAAAAACACGATTAAAAACCATTTCTAATCACTTTTTTCATTTTAACGCAATTTTTTTTTTGACAAGACAACATTTTTTCGATGGATCTACTATGATCCCCTTGGAACAAGCTGTCAAGTAGGAGCTATTCTGTAAAGAAGGACCGCGCGGTTAATTTTTCAAAATTGATTTAAAAATCCATTTTCAACTCTTTGTGGTCGTACAAAGGGTCATTGTACTCAGAAAAGTAAGCTTTATCGCTGTAAACAATAATATCAGCAATCTAAGCTTTACTTTAGGACCCAATTCTGAACAAATAAAATTCCTTTAGCTTTGGTTATAAAACTTTTTATATTCAAAGAGAAACTCATATTCGGAACAGTTTACAGATCGGCCAATGTTCAACAAATCATAGAAAATCGATAACTTAACATAATGATTCGCTTTTACCTTTATTTTTTGATCTTATTGTGATCTTACGATTGATGTATCGATCGAGTGTATATTTTTACGTTTTACGTCAAGTTTTTAAAGAAAAACATTGACCCTTGAAATCCACAAATTCGGAATATTTTTTTTCTTACGGATGTAAACAAACTTTGGTTCTTCCCAGGCGTACATATTTTTTTTTACAAAATATTGAAACTCAAGCTTAGAAATGTTTTATAAATGAAAATATCAGCTAAATTCAGTTGTTCCACAATTGGGTACTAAAGCCCTATGTCAATTTTTATGTACAACGGTAAAAACACGATTAAAACCATTTCTGATCGCTTTTTTTCATTTTAATGCAAAAAAAAAATGACAGGACAACATTTTTTCGATTGATCAACTATGGTACCCTTGGAACGAGCTGTCAAGTAGGACCCTTTCTGTCGAGAAGGGTCGTCAATTTTTTTTTGTTTAATTGAATTTAAAATCCATTATAAATCCGTTGCGATCGTTCAAAGCGTCATTGTACTCAGAAAAATAAGGATTATCGTAGCGAACAATAATATCACAAATTTAAGCCTAATTTTTGGACACAATTATATTTTTTCACTGTTCTAAAATAAGGCATTTGGCTTTCCAAAAATGCACATTACATTACATTACTGCTCTCGCTAGACTAATTTCAAACATTTTACCTGTTTTACCAATTTGCTAGAAAACTACATAAGTGCTTCGTTACGTATCGAGGGTCTTGCGACCCTTGCTCGATTCTAATTTATGATGAGGGTCGACAACGGGCAGCAATTCTTTTGTTCCGCAATCTACCAACTAAAATAAAACAGAAGAGTATCTTCTACCTCCAACACTCTCTACCTGTCCAACTCTACCGACGACGACGACGAACCTGTGCCAAAGCTGGCAGCACTGAACCCTATTCCGCACTTTGTCTGTCATTCCGGAACGTCACTCCAAACTTCAAAGTTGTTTGCTAAACCTCTGAACTGTCAAACCTGACGTCTCGGTGAGTTTTCAGAAGAGCGAAAAGGAAAATAAAACAGAGCAGCAACCAGCAGCGGAGGGTTTTGTGTGTACCGTACCTCCTCCTCCTTCGTTCGTTCGAAGAACACAGCAACCATCATCATTAGTCAGTCGAGTCGAGTCGGGCTGGTTCCGAGTCAGTTGCCGAGAGGGAGTGTGTGTGTTTTTTTTTGCGAAATCTGGGTTTCTTCGCAGATCCGTTCTAGCGGAAACAAGTGCAACCGAAGTGCTGGAGAAGAAGAAGACGGATTAAGGTGGCCAAGTCATCTGGTCCAGGATTTTCCTGCCGTCGTCAACCTGAGAAGAGAGAGAGAAACGTGCGAAAAAAGTGCAGAGTCGTCATTCTGAAGGAAGGAAAAAAAACGAGTGTATAAAGATTACCACACAGCGTATTGGCAGGAAGAAGAAGCTCCAAGGAATAAAGGAAGTGTCGTGACTAAGTGCGTCTCCCTGTGCGAGTGTGTGTGTGTGCGCGCGGATGTGCCTTGAGCTGGCCAGTTTTTAGAAAAGGTCCCCTCCCTCAGGAAAGGACAAAGTGGGCGCAAATGTGCTGAACCAACGGAGAAGCAAGAAGAGCCAGGACACCGCGACGAAATGGCGTGCCTCAACACGCTGAAGCTGGAGATCAAAACGCTGGAGCAGATCTTCACCAAGACGCACGAGCGGTTCCGGATCCTGAACGCCTCGGTGGACGAGCTGAGCTGCCGCTTCATCGGTCGCAACGGCAAGCAGTACGACATCCATGCCAACATTACGGTGAGTGCGCTGAACCTTGGCTTCATTTTTTTTTTCCTTCTGCTTCTCTCTGCTGTGCTGTGTTGCCTTCGTTTTTCGTTTTCTTTCTTTCTTGTTGCTGGTGCTCATGCCAAAGCAGTCCCATCCGTCGGTACCTTCTACCCCTCGGTACTACCACCTCACCTCTGCAACAGGCTTTGCACTGAACTTGCCTTACTTGTCTGATGGTGCTCAGACTCACTTGGACCGACTACGTCTTGCCGTCCGCTTACTCATTCATATACGATCTTCGATCTGACGGGGTGTTCTTCCCGAAAATATTCTCGGATATTTTTGTTGTTGTTGTTGTTGTTTGGTCACGAGGAAGTGGATGTAAACAGAGGTGCCATGGTGAAATTTGGCGATTTAGCGTCGCAATTATGCATTTATCTAATGAAAGGTAACCCCTTTTATCAAACGGAGGCACTGACTACGTGTATTAAGTGAATTCAAATTATGACCACACTAAAATATTGTCATTACAGAGAAAAATGTCAAAAGCTTGCCCTTGATTTCTCACCAGAGTGTGAACAATTTGTTCTAAATCAGCATCACTTCTCTCATATCAGCTAATCTCGTAGGAACCCAAGGGACCGTCCATAAACCACGTGGACACTTTTTTTTGAAAATTTCAAACCCTTTCCCTTCCCAAGGCTATTGAGGCCTTCCTCACATTAACATGTTCTTTTTACCCAACAATAACAAATCGCAGTGTTGCCAATTTTTCAAACATAATAAGAAGGGTCGAATACCTATTTGAATTTTTTCTCAAAATTTAGAGCATCTTATCCTATCTTATCTTGAAAATTTCAATCACAGGGTGGTTAAATCTTCGCGATTTTCGCGAATTTCGTGGATTTCGCGGAAATCTAAATTGCTCACACCGAGCAGGATTTAGATAAATTTGCGTTCTTTCTTCTGGAAATACAAGATTTAGACAAACATTTTCACTAGCCATCGAAATCTACGTTGTATTCTTGAAGATAGACCCACAGGAACATTCAACAGAAATCCGCGAAATCCGCGCCGCGAAAATCGCGAAATCCGCGAAAATCGCGAAATCCGCGAAGATTTTTAACCACCCTGCAATCAGTTCTATTAAAGACGATGTCTAAGGATCTAACAGTGTTGCTAGATCATCAATATGACTAGTCGCGAATGTCTTCCAAAAACCTATCCAATGCTGGAACTTGTTCCGGAAGTAATTTATAAGAAAATGAACAACATCTGTCTTTGAAGGGTATACAAAATTTCTCTCATGTGCACCTCATTTTAAACAGCGTTGCCAGTTTCACATTTAAATAAAAAAATGGGCAAGGCAACATTTTACAATGGATCAACTATGATCCCCTTGGAACGAGCTGTCAAGTAAGATACATGCTGTCAAGAAAGGCCGCGAAGTAAGCTTTTTAAAATTTGATTTAAAATCAATTTTAGACTCTTTGCGAAAAATAAGCTTTATCGTTGTGAACAATAATATCACCAATTGGGTCCTCAAAACAAGCCATAATTATGGATAGGGGAAAGTGGGGCAAGTGTAACAAGCTAAGGAAATGATCGTTGTAACCCATTAAAAACGTTAAAAATCTGTCGGATTTTATAATAATCATATTATTCCAAGTCATGACTCAGACTTTGATAGAACAAGTTTTCAAAAAATCCTGTTTTTTAATGCAAAAAATGATTTTAATTTTTTTTATTTTCCGTATGTTCTACTCAACTAGTGGGGCAAGACGAACAACCCGTTGGGGCAAGAGGAACAATGCATGAAAAAACATGTTAATTTGCTGACAATTAAACTGTTATCACTTAGATACATCAGATTAGGATGTATTTGAAACGTTTCTTTCATTTTTAGATTAAAGAATATTATTTTACTAAAAATTTGATCGTTTTTACGAAAAAGATTATTACTTAGATGAAAAAAGGGAATTTTCATAATATCACTATATTTTGTATGGACATTTTTTAAACAATTGTTTATCAGTTATTAAGTACGTTTATATATTTATTTCCCAATAAAATATGTTGTTGCAGCAATTCGTATTGTTTTCCATACTAAAAATCCATATGGTACACTTGCCCCACCTGAACAATTTTTTTTAAAAGCTCTCAACAAATATAACCAAAAGTTAAATCATACTTTATAATAGGTGCAAGTCATTGGCAGGGACACTACTGATCTAGGAAAAAATGCATTTTGATAAAATGAGCCTTAAAACGAACCCAAAGTCTTATTTTGCACTTTCCAAATATTATAAGAAAATAAAGGTTTGTAAAAAAACTTAATTAAATCTTATGCTCCGTGGCGTTTATCGGTCTGATGGCCGAGCGGGCTAAGACGTCAGTCCACACTAATGGTGCTGGGTTTGAATCCCGTCGGGCGCAACTTTTTTTGTGTTTACGAAAATTGTACATGCAGTGTGCAATATTAAGTGTCTTTTTGACGAAGGTGATGTGCATGCTTTTGCATGCGATTTCACTATCGGATTTTTTGCTGTGTACTCTTTTTGATTTTCGCAAGCTGTGTCCTAAGGGCGGGTAAAACGTGTTTTTTTCATTAAATGCTTAAATACATTTTTAGAGCGTCTGCCACTTAGTAATTAAAAGCAAAGCTTCTTCTATTTTGTCATTCAATTTTATTCGAAAATACTTTTATCGATCAGCCTTTTGAACTTTTTTTCGATAGACTTTTTGAACTTATTTTTATGTTAACACCCAAGCTTGAGCAGCTAATTTTGTAGGAGAGCAATTCTCTACCTAAACCGGAAATGGATTTTATTTGTATTTTTTGATTTGGCTCAAACTTTGTTGGGGCCTTCCCTATGACCAAATAAGCTTTTTTGCGTCATTGGTTCACCCATACAAGTCTCCATACAATGTTGGCAGCTGTCCACACAAAAATGGTATGTAAATATTCAAACAGCTGTAACTTTTGAGTGAATTTTCTGATCAATTTGGTGTCTTCGGCAAAGTTGTAGGTATTGTTGAGGACTTTTGAGAAAAAAATAGGTACACGGAAAAAAATTGCAGATTTTTAATCAACTTTTTCACTAAAACTCAATTTCCCAAAATACGTATTTTTGATTTTCGAGATTTTTGATATGTTTTAGGGGACAAAAATCCGCAACTTTTGAGCTATAGAGAAACATGGTCAAAATCTGCCGCCGAGTTATGATTTTTGAAAAATAGTGATTTTTGGAAAAAATTGAAATTTCATGCAAAAACAAGTTTGACATTATTTTTTAATGCAAAATTGAATTTGCAATCGAAAAGTACTTCACAGATTTTTTGATAAAGGGCTCCGTTTTCAAGATATAGCCACCGAAAGTTTGATTTTAGCGAAATATTTGCAGTTTTTCGATTTTTAAAAATAGTGACCATGAGTGACCATTTCCAAAAATATTTTTTTTTGAAAAGTTCAGAAAATTTTCTATAAAATTGTCTAAGAGACATTGAAGATTGGACATCGGGTTCCTGAGATAGAGCCGCTTTAAGAAAAAGAAACACGAAAATTGAAGTTTCCTAAATCTCACCAAAACAACCCACCATTTTCTAATGACGATATCTCAGCAACTAATGGTCCAATTTTCAATGTTAAAATATGAAACATTCGTGAAATTTTCCGATCTCTTCGAAAAAAATATTTTGAAAATTTTTAAATTGGGACGAGCATTTTAAATGGGCGTAATATTCAATGTTTGGCCCTTTTAAAATGTTAGTCTTGATTTAAAAATTTACAAAATATTTTTTTCGAAAAGATCGAAAAATTTCACGAATGTTTCATATTTTAACATTTAAAATCGGATCATTAGTTGCTGAGATATCGTCATTAGAAAATGTTGGGGTGTTTTGGTGAGATTTAGAAAACTTCAATTTTCGTGTTTCTTTTTCTTAAAGCGGCTCTATCTCAGCAACCCGATGTCCAATCTTCGATGTCTCTACTTAGACTATTTTATAGCAAATTTTCTGAACTTTTCAAAAAAAATATTTTTGGAAATGGTCACTCAAGGTCACTATTTTTAAAAATCGAAAAACTGCAAATATTTCGCTAAAATCAAACATTCGGTGGCTATATCTTGAAAATGGAGCCCTTTATCAAAAAATCTGTATAGTACTTTTCGATTGCAAATTCAATTTTGCATTAAAAAATAATGTCAAACTTGTTTTTGAATGAAATTTCGATTTTTTCCAAAAATCACTATTTTTTTCAAAAAATCATAACTCGGCGGCAGATTTTTTGACCATGTTTCTCTATAGCTCAAAAGTTGCGGATTTTTGTCCCCTAAAACATATCAAAAAATCTCGAAAATCAAAAATACGTATTTTGGGAAATTGAGTTTTAGTGAAAAAAGTTGATTAAAAAATAAATTTTTTTCCGTGTACCTATTTTTTCTCAAAAGTCCTCAACAATACCTACAACTTTGCCGAAGACACCAAATTGATCAGAAAATTCACTCAAAAGTTACAGCTGTTTGAATATTTACATACCATTTTTGTATGGACAGCTGCCAAAATTGTATGGAGACTTGTATGGGTGAACCAATGACGCAAAAAAGCTTATTTGGTCATAGGGAAGGCCCCCACAAAGTTTGAGTCAAATAAAAAAATACAAAAAATAAAAATGGTCGAAATCGGCCGATTTCGTAGAGAGTTGCTCAGGAGCTCACAAATTTTAGAGTAATTTAATTTTTACACCGAGATTCGAACCGAAGTACTTTGAACGCAAGTACCTATGACTCTTTACCACTGCGCCACAAGAGGACTTGTTGGTAGCAGAGTGGCAGAACACAATCTAGTGAAACTATTGATCCGGGTTTCTTACGCTGTAAATTTTGAAACATTCTTAGACAAATCTCTTCGCACTCTATGGCAAAGTTGATCCTTGGAACACGAACTACAAGCTCATAAGTTTGTTTTTTTAGTCAATAATATGAAATATGAAAGAAAACGAAAATCAGTGTTTTTATGGGTTTTAAAATTATTGTCCACTAATTCCACGTTGATCGTGGTAAATGTTTTCTTTCTGCTTGACTAAATTTACAAGCACGAATATTGTCGATGATGGGATGGCGAGCTCTACAGGCCATCGGGGTCGTCCTTGCGCCACAAACAGCAGTCGAGACCGAATATTCGAAAACTGCCGACTGCGACTCTGGGGCGCAAAGGCACCGGAAGAAGGGTAAATATAAAACTATCGAACTTGAGACGACGACCGAAACCGACCTGACGACATTCTCAAAAAGTGTGTGAGGTAATTTTTGTTGGGGTTCGTGTTGATCTCGGTCTTTCTACCCCGCCGCCGTGTGTTGATTTGGTCCTTTTTTTGGCAGCTGAAAAAAAAACAAGAAAAACAAATGCGTAACACACTGAGAGAACGAGAAAGAGTTAGAGAGAGAAAAGAAAGTTTTATCTCATCCCTTCGGTGAGTCAGACTAGATAAATATAAAGATAAAGAGATGAAGATCAACGTGAGAAAAGCTCCGACAATGGGCAAACTTTCCTTTCATTGCTTTCGTTGGTTGCAATTTGCAGCGAGCTATTCTGTCATTTCCTTTGAAAGTTGTGTTTATACGTTGATTTTTTTTCAGTTAACAGCTTGTTTTGTTTGTAAACATGCTGACAACTTCATAATTAGGAACAGAGCTAATTATCAAACAAAATTCTACTAACTAAAGCTTAAGCTAAATCCATACGGGATTATGCGTCGAAAGAGTGACACGACGGGTTTTCCATCCATTTTCCATGTTATGCTCTCATTTATGTTGTTCTTGTGGTGGCACCGACACATCCAAACACATTCCTCTGGGTGTGTTTGTGTGCCTTGCTCGGTTCTGCTTGGAAAGCATTTTCTCCTCTCTGTGTTTATCGCAGTAGGTTGTTGTTTACAATTTTAGACGAATGCACGCAGCTTTGTGGAGCACTAAACTTCTCGTTACGTGAATTACACACAAAGATTTATCAATTGTTTTTGTTCCCATACCTTACGGTAGTGTTACCAGTTAAAAATTTAAATATAGGGGCATATAAACACCCTTGATTTCTAAAGAGTGCCCCAGCAAATGCACTGCTTTTATTAAATTAGGTTCCATCGATTATATTCAGCGTGGAAACGACATCTCTTTGCAATTGACAGAGAAACAGAAAAAATAGAGAGAGAGAAAGAGAGATAATGACGATGATAAGCTTATCGATTTGCATCCTCTGCTTACGTCACACGCACCTCACATCGGTGGTGTTGCATAAATAAACAAAACAAAATATCTTCGTTTGACTGTGTGCGTTGTGGGATTGTGAAATGCATATCTTTCAAGAGAACAAAAGATGCTGCAGCCATTGAAAGACGAGCACGCACGCAAATTATCCGATTGATCGCACATTTGAACGGACATAATTGCACCGAAAATGCATCGCACAGACACTGACTGATGAAGGGGGTTTCTTTGTGGTCGCGATACCAATACCACTGCACTGTGAGGACCGATGTCAAGAACCTTCCCACATGCAGGCAGTTTAGCGGCAACGTTAGACCCATTTAATCGTGCGGTGGGGATGACAGGATGAGTTCACGCACATTGGAACGCATCGTAAGGGGGAGAGAGGGGAATGTGGGGATAAAAGTCCTTTCAAATATTGTTTTATTTTGTCAAAACTTTAATGATAATTCTACATTTTGCCCTTCAGATTTTTTTCTGATAAATATTTCAGTATTAAAAAGATAACTATTCCCCAAAACCTCACCTCAAGGCATTTCAATGGCAACAGTATTCAAAAGATAATTCTTTAAATTTCACTTCTTCTTTTTTGTTCGGGGGTAGAGGGTGACGAGCGGGAATTCCCGGGAAAAGTTTCTCGGGAAATTGGCTTTTTTTGAGCCTCTCAATATACGGGAAATTTAAAAATAATGGTTATTAAAATAAGTAGTCCTAACTTCATCAAGATTATTTCGAAATTTTGAGGAATGTAAATTTGAGTTTAGACAAGGCATAACTTAATTATAATTTTTAAGCTAAGGCATTTTTTATAATGTTTAGAAAAGCCTACTGTTTATATTCAGAACATTTTTTTCTTGTAACTGTAAGAGGATCGGCCGTGGCTGACTGGTTACGGTGTTCGCTTTGTAAGCGAATGGTTCTGGGTTCGATTCCCATCTGCTCCCAACGAGAAAGTTAAATACACAGAAATTTGAAATGATGAATATGAACGAAAAATCAACTCGCTGCAATCTCCTGATCATTTCAATACACTACTTTTGAAAAATCTTTTTTTCATACTTTCTTCGAGAGAGTTGTTCCAGACATCCAGGGCTATACTTCTACGGTGTTAGTTTCATAAAATAATAAAACATGAATTTTGTAAATTCAAGAATGTGAAAATGCAAGTTTACCCATAGTATTTTCCATACAAATTTCATTCGCTTTGCGCCAATCGTTGGCCTTACCAATCGCTCCTAAATTTTGGGAGGTTGTTTGAGACCCTAATAGGGACCCAAAAAATGTGTTGCTGATTGGATTTTTATCATTTTAAATTTTCCCATATAACTCGATTCCACCCTAATACTACCTATTCCGCAACGTAATTTAAATTTCGATAAATAATTAACATTTTGTTGAATAACTATGACTTAATGATATTAAATTTATAAATATATTTAAAATTTGCTATATTTCTTAAAAAATTACGCCAAAAAACCAATCATTTTGCCAAAAAATAAAATTCCCGGGTCTCGGGAATACCCGCGAAATTTCAAAATTCAACTCTCGATTCCCAGGCAATTTAAAATCTCGAGAATTGTCACCCTCTATTTGGGGAGCAGTATTTAAAAAAATGGTTTATATGTAGCTCTTATTTGCTTTAGAAAGTTAGATTATTTGTTTCATGTGACTTTGTCAATGTTTACAAAACATAATGGTTGGAGTTTGTACAAAATGCTTGAAACTACCAATTAAAACTTACTTAAGGCTTTCATTCCCGGTCGGCCATGTTTGTTTAAGAAAAACATTAAAATCTTGATTCAGAATACATCAATCAAAAAATGGGTTTCTTTGTGTTGTTTGTAGAAGTACCTAAAAAAATCAATCATGATATCTGGATTTTTTTTTGTTGAAAAGGTTCAATAAACCACATTTTCTGTTTTTTTTTGATTTTTGGGTGTTTTCAATCTTGACTCAAGGCGGTTTCAAAAACACTCAAAAAGCAAAAACTGGAAATTTGGTTTATTGGACCTTTTCAAAAAAAATCTCCAGATATGTAATGTGTAATGTTTTCATTTCAATTTACTATTTCTTGACCCTTAATTATTCAGAAACATCATTGACTGTCATTGCCCCAAGAATGAATGACTCCATCTACGACCTTAATACACCTATGTGGTTCCTTCCTCACTCCTTAGGGCAGCGAATGACCAAAAAGGCCAGGGTGGCCACTCAAGTCGGGAAATCGGGAAAGTCGGGAAAAAGTCGGGAATTCGCCAAAATCCGCCAAAAATCGGGAAAAAGTCGGGAATTTATGATTTTTTTGTCAAAAAGTCGGGAAAAGTCGGGAATTCTGAGCATACTTGATTAAACATTATTTTTTAACTCTTGAATAATTTTGTAATATTTTGTAAAATTTTCAAATTGAATTTACTCATTTCTGCTTTAGTAACTTACTTTAAATTTAAGGTTCTTTTCACTATTTCAATATATTTGAGTATAGAAAAGCTGTTAAAGGCATTCAAAATCTTAATGAATATTGGAGTCTTTGACACAGATTTTCATAATATTTTTTTATGAATCAAATGATCGCTTTAATTTTTGTTCATCAAACAAGAGGTAAAGTTAATGAAAAACACATATAAAAATAGAGCATAATGGCCAGCTTAGAATTATGATTCTATTTCATTTTGTCACATAATTGGATATTTGGTAACAGATTCCAACTTGAGTTCGACAATGGTTTTTTTTGGTGAATATTTCTAATTGTTTAACTAAATTCATTTAGTAATTTAAAATATTTTTTTTCCAAATGTTGCCCTTGAACTTTTTTTTGTGAGTATGGGTAAATTACCTACCATAGATAAAGTTTGATTTTCAGTTTTCGGAAAACCTTAATATCGAATAAAATCCAAAATTGAAAAACTTTCTTACGTTTTGGAAACATAAAGAAAATATTGAAATTGCTTAAAATAAGTGGGAAAACATAAAATCATATCAAACTTAATTTTCATTGAAGAAAAAAAAAACAGTTAAATACTGACCACTAGAATAATTAAAATTGATTAGAAAATTTAATATCAAAAATTACCAAATTAAAATTAAATTTTATGAATTCCTTGATATTTTTCTCCCTGGGCTTTGTCATAATGAGTGTCATAGGTTTGATGCTTGTTTGGCAAAGAGTATGATTTGATTCGATGTGGAATTAAAATCGAAGTGTTCAGTATATTGCTGAAGCTTCCATTTTTACACATGGACACCACTTCATGCTGCGAGAACCCACTTTGGCGTAGTCTCAGGGCTTAATCGATGGCCGGTAAGCTGTCATCGAGACAAGGAGGTTCTCTGATAGTGGAAATATCACATTTGTACAATGAACCGCTACATATGTGATTTTTCCCTATCTTAATGTGGGTGTCAGGTTAGGATGCGGGTTTAAAAAAATAGTGTTGGTAGAATTTTGGATTTTAACTACAAATATCAACTTTTTATACTTTGCCTTTAGTTATTTAGGGACAAAATTAGTAACAGTGAATTTAGTAATTCTATCAGAATCGGTGATTTTCATTCAAGTAGCATAAAAACCATTCTAATTTGTCAAAATTTTCATAGAGTCTCGATCAATCAATAGTGAAATGATATCGGACTAAATTCGTTGATCTGTTGAACTAACGGTTGTCGGATTATGATTGTATCGACCATTGTTGCGAATCGAGGATCTACTGGAATTCTGACGAACAAATGGTCGTCTCTTTTTCAATTCACGAGTTGTAAAATATTAACTGTTTTTTTATGTTTTTTTTTTAAAGAAGCCAGACAGGTTTTAAAAGAAACGTTTTTTTTGGTTAATAATTAAAATGTCGGGGATTTGAGATAAGAGTAGCTTTCGGATAGGTTCCTTTAAATCTTGTATTCAATTCAAGTTAGGTAGTTATCCGCAAATGAATATTTGGACTTATATGAATAATTGAACATTTTGGACTTATGAATAACACACAATTGTGCATTTATTCTAGAGTCAGATCCATACAGCGTCAGTGTTTATTTGGTCGAAGTGTACTAATTCATTGGCAGATCTGGTTCTAGTTGTAATGTACGACAAGACTACTGACGGACGTGACAGGACGAGGGCCCAGTTTAGAGGTTTCGACATCAACGATGTGCGGCTGGATCACCCTCCCAAAAAAAAAAAAAAAAAAAAAAAATTCCTTGATATTTTTCTAAATCCTTTGAATGAATAATAACAGCAATTATGTTTCAATCATTCTTTGGTTTAAAATGAGGATGAAGTTTTGAAAAAATAGGAACGCTATTTTTAGTTCAGTTATCTTTAACTCTTTGTCATTTTCAGTTGAAACGAAGTATCAAAAACTATACGTTTGCCAATTTAAAAAATAACATGGAAGTTATAAGTATTGTTAAACTTTCGATTATTTTTTCAAAGACTAATTGTTTGTGTTTCTACTCTGAATCATAATAATGAAATTTCATTTTTGAAGTGTTTTTTTTATTTACTGTTTAGTTTTTGTATTTACAAAAAATGTCTATATTTTGATTTTTTTAAAAATCATTGTGTTTTTTTTTTCGCTGGTTAATATTGACTGTTGTTATAGAAAGTTTTTTGTTTGAAATCATTCTTTAGATAAGAAATGCCTATTATTTGAGCATTCTGGAAAAGTCTGGAAAAGTCGGGAAAATGTCGGGAATTTGAAAATGGAATTTGAGTGGTCACCCTGCCAAGAAGGTTAAGGTTAAGGTTGGATTTGTTTGAAAGTTTTTCGAATACCTATCCGGATAGTTCCGGATATAGTTTAAACAAAGCTAAGTTAGATCCGGTTTAAAAAAGTACGAGGTTTTAACTTGTGACAGGGTTGCCAGATCTTCGAACTTTAAATTTAGTTATTTGTTTCGTAAAACAAAACTTACTCAAATAGATGGGAAACATACAAAAAATCGAAAAAAAAAAACAAATTTAGTAGTGGAGAGTTAAATTTTTGATGAATCTGACTCTAGTTTAACACCTTACATATTTACATTTTTTTTAAAACTGTGAATCAGATTTGAATCTAGAAAGAAAATTTCCGATCACTATATATTAATCTTCATGCTCATATATAAAAATGCGTAAAGTTACTAAAGAATCAGTTTGCCTAATTTTGATTGTTGACCGTCTTAATCTAATCTTATCTAGTCTAATCTAACATAGACGCAGCCTGTCCGATTAAAGCATGTTGGAAAAAATAAGGGTTAGATTACGCCCCAAGCACTTTTCTTGTCAATATTAATAATTGCGGTACATTTGAGATCACACTAGAATACATTACAAAAATTGAAGCGACCAGCCCTACTGCGTACGGAACACATTTCACATAACCTGCAGAGAAGGAAAGATGCGTGGACATACCGTACCAAACCTTTCTAAATGATTGTTGATCGTCTCAAGATGATTTTTTTTATATATTTGAAATATTCTCAAAATTAAAATGTTTATAAATTGTTACTTTTTATGTGATCATCTAATTCTTCAAACTAAAAATTAGAATTTACAAAAATATTGTGAATTCCAAGCACAAATGTTTAGTTTTTTTTTTTATTTATTTTTGTAACTCGTTTCGCCCCTAACTTAAATACCAAGATCAAAGAAGCAAGACAGACGCAAAATTAGGCACATCTCAACAACCAGCAGCAACCTCCATCGCAGAAAAGGGTCAAATAACGAATACCAATAATGTGCAACATATGTGTGGAACCCCTAGCACAGTGCACCACCACGGGGCACTTGACCTTGTTCACCACCACTGCTGTAGCACAGCACAGGTCTTTTTCGTGTTCGTCCCTTATTCCGAAAATTGCTCAGGGTTCGATAACTTCTCAATCCTGCCCAGCCAGCCATCCTGTGTATCTTTGTGTTGCACATTTCGACCAGAGTGGCGAAAAGCTTGCCCCCCCCAAAACAGGATAGTCTCGGGTTTCAGCTAGACAGACCGAGTTTCGAGCGAATCTTCTTTGTAACTCCTCTTTGTTTGCATCACACGCAGAGTTCTTCGGCAGGCTTCAGTCTGAAACCCTGAAATTATACCGTTTTTTTTGTCGGTGTCCTGTTTTGCATCATTTTCCCCTTTTCCCTGACACATCATCATCGTCATTTTTCGCCATCATCATCAGCAGCAGCATTCGTCCTGTTGTCAAGCAATTTCGTAACATGCAAAGTGTGTGTGTGTGTGTGTGTGTGCGTGTGATGCAACGTAACAAGTTTGTGGATGCAGCTGACGAAGACGAGGATGATGATGATGGGGAGGTCGAAGTTGCACATGACAACGGCAAGCTCCGAGATGAGTCCAATTTGGGTCGATTAATGGAGAGGGGGACAATTTTGTTCCTCCCGAGAAACAGATGACTAGCGCGTAAGGGTCAGATTCAAATTGAGATTTGCACATACAGTGAGGCAATTGTCAGCTGGTCGATAGACGGAATCAAAAAGTTGAATGATCTCTTTAAAAAAATGTCTGAAACCTGCATCTTTTGAAGTTAATCTCTTAACATATGAGTAATTCTCTGGAATTCTTCACTTAGTTTTTTTTCGAAATTTTGGATTTTGTTTTTTTAAACGTCCACTGACATAAGCAGGACTGACAGTTTGTTTACACACGGACATCACTTGAACTCCACGGATTTTTTTTCTCAAAATTCGAGGGTTGGAGATTGACGAGTTCTGTCATTTTGAATCGATAGATCGTCAAAAATCGATGCAATGTGATTTTTGAGCGAGTTTTGCGATGAAAATTCATGCTGAATTATAAATTTTACGAAGATGGAAATGATGTCCAGCCATCAAGTAAAACCCATACCTTTTCTTAGTAAGAAAAGCAAAAAAGCATCAATTTATTTACATGAATTTTTCACTAAAGGTTAAATTCCCAAAATAGTGTTTTTTCGACATTTTCTATATGTTTTAGGGGTCCGAAAAGTCTATTTTGCACTTGAGGTTAAGATGGAGCAAAATCAAGTGCCAGAGATATGTTTTTTTTCGAAAAAAGTGGGATTTTGGTCATTATATTGTTAAACTATATTTATAAAAAATTGGTGTTGGCAAAAAATAAAAAAAAAGTTTAAACATTGAATTTACGAGCCATGGTTTCAACATTTGAATGAACAAAGTGTTTAAAAATGCATTTTACACCTGCCCAGTTGTTTTGCAATCATTAGTTTCCAGAATACCTAAGTATTGACGAAAATTTATTTTTTTTTTTGCAAAAAAAGTTTTTGCGGTGCTGTACATTGGAATTTCATAAAAATTCAAAATACTTTTAATCCAGCCTAAACATGTTAAATATGATTATAAATGCAGAAAAATGCGTTTTAGATTGTTTTAAGTTGATTTGACTTCTATTTTCCTTAAAATTTTGAAGATTTTGTATGCTGAGATTCAACCCCTTGAAGTTTAAATTTTGTGGCAAATGACTTTTTCTTAATGTCGTCTGAATCGAACCCAGGCCGACTGACTTTATATGGGTCAATTTTTAATTTATAGAGCAGTAATTTCTCAAATCAGGAATTTTTCTGGTACTTTTGTACCCGACTCTCTCCGATTTCAATGAAACTTTGTAGACATGTTATCCTAGGTCTTAATAAGCCATTTTTGTGCTTGCCTTTATAAGCCAATTGTACTCGAAAATGCCATTTGAGACGGGCGTAAGTTATTTAGATATTTTTGTTTTTTTTTTGTTTTTTTCAAAATGACTGTATCTCGAAGCCGTTGCATCTTACCAAAAAGTGGTCAAAGACAAATTTGTAGGAAATTGGACGGGCTTTCTGAAAAAAAAAACACACACACACACACACACTGAAAGAAAAATACACGCCACTTCTATGGGATTTTTAATTTTTTTATGTTCAAAAGTTAAATTTTAAGCGTAAGTCCCGATTATTTTTCGTTCAAAATTTTTGAGGAAATAGCCTAAGATGTTACAAAAAGACTCACGAAAAATGCAGGATGGAGCAACTCACCTAAAAAAAAAATACAAAAATCATTTACTTAAACTGTTTTTTTGAAAAGTGGTCTAAACGTCAAAATTATCAAAAACCGATAGTGGGAATCGATTCTCCAGACAATTTTATATAAAAGTCTTCATATTGAACATTGTCCTAAGTCCAATCCTTGCGAAGATACAGCGGTTTGAAAAATAAAAATGTTGAATAGCTTTTTTAGTGGTTTTTGGCATTTTCTATATGACAGA
This sequence comes from Culex quinquefasciatus, assembly GCF_015732765.1. Lineage (NCBI taxonomy): Eukaryota > Metazoa > Arthropoda > Insecta > Diptera > Culicidae > Culex > Culex quinquefasciatus. The sequence goes on from NC_051863.1 coordinate 59,450,123, forward strand.
CTTAATTTTTCAGTCTCGAAATTGTTTTTACCGGAAAGCTCGTCCAATTTCCCATAAGTTTGCCTCTGACAGCTTTTCAATTGGATTAGAGCGTCCAATTTCCCGGGGTTACAAAATTCCCGGGAAACGGGAAATTTTCAACAAATTTCCCGGGAATTCCCGGGAAATTTGAAACTTATCAAAAAAAATCTGATCCTGGTTCTGATTAATATTTTACTACAAAATTGTATGGAATAGCTACTTAAATGGTCAAATTAAGTGTGAGGATCAATTAGTTCCTTGACTGCAACAAAACATACAATTTCAAGAAAATATTTAAATTTTCTAAATTTATAAGCTGTCTTTTAATTCGTTCAAAATATCAAACAAATATTGATTAGTGTTTTTAGTTAAGAAGTATGTATTATTTTTTCAATCACAGTGTTTGAACAGTGAGTAAAATTAATCAATGCTCCAAAACCATAAAATTGCTTTTAAATTTGTCTCTATGATGAGTTAGAGAAAATATGATAAAGAATAATAATGATAATTAAGCTGAAATGAAAAAAAAAATAGTGCAGTAATTATGTTTATCATGGCAAAAAAATAAATAGAAAAAATGCAGAAAATCTGTTTTTCATGGCAAATATTTTTTCCATATCAAATCTTACCGGTTTGAGCCCATGAATAAATACACGCAGAAAAATGTTTTGTAGAATCAGCCTGTACGAGGTTTGAATCAACAAAATTTCTGTTGATTATAATCAACGCCGATTTTGCGTCGAAACAAACCTTGATTTTATCGATTCCACAAAAGTCTTTTGTTGTTTTGAAAAAGCTGCTTTGACGTTTAGCGTTGATTCAACAAAAATTTTGATTTTCAAATTAACAAAACGTTTTGTTGATTCAAATATGCCTTATTTTTCTGCGTGTAGATAAGCAAAAATCTGCTTTTACTTGAAAATTTTTTTTTATGCAATTCCAAGTTTTCAAATATTTTGAGCGAGTTTTTGAAATATGTTTGCCTTTTTCGGGCACCTTTTATATAATACGAAGTAGTTTTAAAGTTGTAATAGTTTAATTTCATTCCACAATATCGTATTTTTTGTAGCCCAACAGATGAACCACAGAGTAACACAGAGCAAGCAGTCCGAAGAAATGTCATTTTATTTCTTGAATTTCGGGAATTCGGGAATATATATTTTCGGGAAATCCCGGGAATTCCCGGGAATTTTTTACCCGGGACGGGAAATTGGACGCTCTAAATTGGATGCATGGGCTTTTTCAGAAAGCCCGTCCAATTTCGTACAAGTTTGTTTTTGACCACTTTTTGGTAAGATGCAACGGCTTCGAGATACAGTCATTTTTAAATTACAAAAAAAAATATCTAAACGCCCTTCTCAAATGTCATTTTCGAGTACAATTGGCTCCATATACACAAAAATGGCTTATATAGGCCTAGGATAACATGTCTACAAAGTTTCATTGAAATCGGAGAAGGTCGGGTACAAAAGTACCAGAAAAATTCCTGATTTGAGGTGGAATTGCTCTATATCAGAATCTGATAGATTATTAAAATTCTTAATTTCGTCAGTGAAATTTTCTTAAAATGGTAAACCTTTACACAGTAAATAAAATAATGGTCTTATTAAATCTGTGAATGTTAAAAGATTGAGTGTTTGAACAAAAATGTGTATTGTCCGTTTCTCTCGAAGGTACACGCCGTGCGGCATTTCAGAATGTGCCGCAGACATTGTTGCCAGCGATTTTCTGCACTTTTGGTGCAGTAAAAAACATACCAGGCAACAATGCCATGCAATTCGAAGAAGAAGATCAACAAAAACAAAACGCGCAGTATGAGATTTGACAGCGCGCATTTGCCGAAAGTGCGGCGCGTCGTTTCGAGACTGGTATGCCGCGTGTCTTTTTCGGGAATACGCGCAATAATTTTGTCTCTGAAAACGTGTATATTTTCATCTTTTTTTTGTAATCTTACTTATTCCTCATAAATTGAATTAATTTTACTTCGAAAAGTAGGTAATATTCAACCATTCACATTGTCATCTTTCTCAAAAAATACAGACAGACAAACCTTTTTCCTAGATATGAGCTTGATTTGATTTAACCACGATTTGTGAAAGCCATTTTATCATTGTTCCCCGTGTCTCATTGATGACTACTGACTTGAGCAAATTTGAATCGTTATCAGTAGGCGATCTTCCCGGTGAAAAATGAATTTTTTTTAGAAGGTTGAAAGTTTTCTAGTGCAATATTGCCACTTTTTGATGTAGTATTACAGCCAATCTTCATAATCGGAATACAGTCTATACTCGATTATCTGAGGTTTCGTTTGTACGAAGTTCGATTATCCGTAGTTTTCTTTTTTTTATTGTCTTGATTTTAACATCAAATTCGAGTTCTGCGACACTGATTAAGTGAAATTTGCATGGGACCATCCACAAACCACGTGGACACATTTTTGGAAATCTCAACCCCCTCGTGGACAATTGTCCATACAAAAAAATCTTTTTGTATGGAACGTGGACAATCGCCATACCCCCCCCCCTAAAGTGTCCACGTGGTTTATGGATGGTCCCCATGGTTTATTGCCTATTAAATTACAATTTCATTTTTCCTTCATTACCGCCATTTTTGCCGCCATCTTGAATTTCAAAATTCTAAATCACTTTAGAATAGTTTAGGGGTCCTACTTTAGCTCAAAAATGAAATATAAAACAACGATTTGAATTTTTTGTTATTTATCCGAAGTTTCGGTTATCCGAAGTGAAACTTTGCCAAGCCCTACGCAATCTTTCAATAATTGATGTAACGAACGTGAGAACGTGAAATTTTTTATGGAAAACATTCACCACAAAAATCAGTATGTTTTATTTCTTACGAGTGTAAACAAACTATACCACCATTGAAAAAACGGCTAATATCCACTTTTGCCAAAAACGAGATGTTAGCACTAGGTGATAGAGGATGTTCCAACGCATCTTCTGGAACTTGAATTTCACTGAAATAGTGTTTAGACTTGGCTGCCGATGCGAAAAACCAAACGGCTAATATGCCACTCTTATGGGAAATTGCCTTGACGTAGATTTTGTGACAAACACTAAAACGCGTTTTTCTCGGAATACTTGATTTGGCATAATAGCCGAATTTTCAATTATGGGCAGTATAGAAATGCATATTTTCAACAAAATAATAACTACAAAGCTGCTGAAACTCTAGCTTTGTTAGGATTCAATGCTTGAAAAGGGATCTATCACTGAACGGGACTGCTCGATATTCGATAGAACTTTCTGTCAGCGATCATTTCCCAAAACGATTTTTGATCGCAGACACACAACGCCTATCATGACCGTCATTGCTTGGCGACGGTCGGTGAACGTAAACACGAAGACGAAACGAACGAAAAATGAGCACCACTCAAGCAGCCGCCCAAACGAGACAACGTGCTCTTTCTCTTTCTCTCGTTTTTGTCTCTCTCTTCCTAGTGTATGCTGCGTGGTGACAGAAATCATATGATTGCTATCATTGGAGAGTAGAGGTGGGCAAAAAAAGAGCGAGCCGCTCAAAGAGCCGGTTCACTGAAAAGAGCGAACGAACCGTGGCTCACAAAAAAAGAACCGCGGTTCTTTTTTAATCTCCGGTCTTTTGAAAGAACCGTTTCAAGATGGCATGATTTTTGATATAAATATAATTTATTGAATTTTCAAAAAAAAATTGTTATAAATTTGTTTTTTTTAGAATTAGAAATGCAATTTCAAAAATGTCAATGCATATAAAAATTAATCCCAAAAGTAAATGATTTGTTAAAATCTTACCAAAAATGTACTGAATACTGAATATTTTATCAATTCAATCAGAATGAAGAAAAAGTTCCCAGAATATTTTCTCCAAATAAAATATTAGCATTATTTCATTTCATGTAGAAATTAATACAATTTTAAAATTACAAGCAACTTTTCCGGCATCTTAGATTGAAGTTTGGATGCCATTCTATTACTCGAATGTTTAGGTTCGAGTAGAAATCTTGACATGAAGACCATCATAGGTCTTGCTATGGTTTTCAAGGGCATGTTCTCGTTTTCAGTATAATTTTTTTATTAAATAATTTTTAAAAGTCCAATGTGAAATAAGTTATAAAATCACACGATTCTTAAAAAAAACCTTTTCATCCAAATTTTGAAAAAGAGCGAAAGAGCCGTTCAAAAGAGCGGCTCTTTTTAATGAGCGAACGAAAATGAGCGGCTCCTTAAAAAGAGCGATTTTGCCCACCTCTATTGGAGAGATGATCGGAATCTCGGTAGAATGTCAAACGACCGCTTTCTAGGCGATTTTTCTCCTGGAGAGAAGTCAATGATTGTGTGAGTGATTTGAATGTAAAAATCAGGTTGTCGCGGTGAAGACGATTGGAGTGCTCTGTCAGCTATCACAAACAAAGTCGAAATTTCGCAAGCCCTGGTTTGGATAATTATGGAACAATCAATTTTATGCCACTGTTTTGCTGCTTTTTATCTAGACTTTTTTTATTAGGCCCTATAAACAAATGTGAACATTGGCTGATGCACGAAGTGATTTGTTTACGTTTTTTTGGCACACTCAGCAAACCTCAAACCATACAAAATTGTTGCCAGATCTTTTGCGGGAGAGATCTGGAAAAAGATCCGGCAGCAATTTGTACTGATTTGAAATTTGCTATGGGTGCCGAAAAGTTTGGTTATATTCGTATTAACTTTTACAATAGCAGTTCAGTTAGACATCCTTGATTGTAAACAAACAGTCTATACCTAAAATAACTACTTTTGATAAATTTCGCAAAAGTGCTACAAGTTTGTGAGAGGAGGGATTGTTGATGTTAATTTTTACCATTTCAAATACGACTCAAAAAGACTAACAATTTCTCTATTGTTCTTCTCTTTCCCTTTCAACTTTTTCTCCAGGAAACCTACCCCTCCACCCCGCCAGTATGGTTCGCCGAAAGTGAAGAAACCAGCATAACAAACGCGGTACAAACGCTCACAAACACCCGTGGCCTCGATAATCATGTTATAAATCAGGTAAGCAAACAAACATACCGACAATAAATAGATAGCATGTATATATGTATGGGGTTGGGATGAACTTGCTCGGCTTGCACCAAGTGACGAAGTGCACCATGGGCTGTGTTTGAAGTTTGTTTGAGTAGTTATTCACTTGTTCTACTAACGACTATTGGTCGTCTGTTTGATCAACAAGCTGATATTAGAAATGCTATTTTTTTAATCAAATATCGATGATAAATTAAGTTTTAGATTCAATGTAAATGTAATAATGTAATAAAGCTGAACTAGGACAAACATTTCTCAATGCAACAGAAATCGGTGAATCTTCAGGTATCTTTGTGCATCAGAAAAGGGCGCAACCCGCAATGATGTTCTCTCATCACTCACCGACTGTCTAACTGAACTGCCAGTCAGTACTGGAGAAGCTACAGTTGCAGTATAATGATAATAACGATAACAATAATAGTGTTATTACATTACACATCTAGCGGGGTTTTTCGTACACGCTCTGCTGGGTTCGCGCAGCACTGCTCTTGTTAGGTTTTAGGTTCAGCTCATTTTATTGCACTGATGCAGTGAAATTTATTGTTAAATGCAAACAAGGAGGGAGGTGTATGTGCTCGTTTATTTTTTGGTTTTCCAAGTGGGTTGCGTAATCTTACTTAGTTCTGGTTGAACATTGCGTTTGTTAATGGCCGTTAAATCAAAATGAAAAATTTGACTGGTTTGTCTTGTTTCATCCAACTTTGTCAATGGTCAATTTCTAACAGAGTTTCCTTCTTCTTCTCCCAGGTCGAAATTCTCCTGCGGGAACTCTGCCGGTTGCACACAGTGCCGCTGCCGCCCGACCTGGACAACCTGTCGATACCGTTCCAACCTCACGCACCCGGCCACCCCGCATCGCACCACCACCACGGCCACCCGCTGCATCCCCACCTGCATCCCCAGGCCCAACAGCAGCACCAGCAGCAGCAACAGATCGACGAGATCGACTCGGACTGTGATGACATCGAGGATGTGGTCGGCGAAAGTGACCAGGAAAGCGAAGGCGAGGAGGATCTTCCGCTCGAGATGGACGACGGCCGGAGTTCTGCCAAGGTGAGTGGGCTGGGTGGTGAGTTACTTCCGTTTTCCTCGCGCCCGCATTTTTTTTTTGCGGAGATAATGAGGACGACGGAATTAGAGCGTTGAAAAACGCCAATGCACTGTGGGTTAGTTTGGAAGACAGTGGGGTCAAAACTGCATGAGGCTCAGTTGGGTCCCAAAATTAAGCTTAAATTGCTGATATAAAGCTTATTTTTCTGAGTACTATGATCCTTTGTACGACTACAAAAGGTTTACAATGGATTTTCAAAGTACGTTAATATTTCACTAGTAATATTTAAAGATTTTTTGGTTTCTAGATGATCCCTTATCAGGATCTGTCATAAAATCAAAATCGAGAAATAAAGTAATCGTCATTCATTTTACATCAATCTACCAACTTAAAAAAAAAAAAATATCAACACATATCAATCTTAAATAATGTGGAATGTTGCAAATCATTTCTAAAATAATCTTTAAGTTTCTAAACATTCTAATTGATTTTTTAAAATGTCATCTAAAAAATCATTCGCCACTGGCTGAAAATTGTTTTTTTTTGCTATTTTAAGTATTTGTACCAATTTTGAGTGAATTTGGCTGTTGCTGGTCTCATCCAAAATGACATTTTTAAGTCGCTAATTACTTGTCTAGATGAATAGGTCAAAATTGTTTTTTTGGGACAATAAACACTCAAAATTTAGATTTTTTCAGTGTACCAATTTTCTTGAACATAATTTACAACTTTGCCGAAGACACCAAATCGATCCTCGATATGAAACGAAACTATTGGCACTACGCCCCCCGGGGCATGGCCTTCCTCTAACGTGGGATTTCTGCTCCAGCGCCTCTGACGAGACAGGAGAAACCGGGACCGACGTTTTACTTCACCATCCGATAGAAGCTCAGTGGATAAGGCGGGAATCGAACCCGCGTCTCATAGCATCATCGGGATCGGCAGCCGAAGCCGCTACCCCTGCGCCACGAGACCCGATATACAGAATTTAAAATAATTTCATTTCACTTTGGTATGGACTGTAGGGCGGTTCATCACTCAGAAAAAAATGAAATTTCTAAATAAGTTGAAAATGAAAATAAAAAAATGCTTAAGTTCGTCAGAAGCAAAATAGTGGTTTATGCAACAAGTTGCAAAAAGGAGATTTTTTGCAATTCCGAAAAGCGCTTCTTGAATGGAATTTTATGTCCAACATTCATGTGTTTAGTAAATTCACCGTTCAAAACTAAAAAATATTGAAAAATTTTACTTTTCGACAATAGTGTTGAAAAGTTAATATTTTCAGCACCCATTTCAGTGCTGAAAAGGAGAACTTTTCTGCACTGGTATTGAAAAGTATAAATTATCCATTCTGTTATTTTTGGTAGGAAAAAGTAGTCCGTTTCGTTTCACCAGAAAGACAGGAATAGTTGAATTGCGGAATTGCAAAACAAAAAAAAAACATTTTCAGCAGTAAAGTCAGTCATTTTTCCGATTTGTTTTATTGATTTTTCATCCCTAAATGTTGAATATGTGTTAGGGGCATACAAATGCATCTTTTGTGCTTATGTTTAGGATAGTGCAAAATCTGGAACCGGATATGTATTTTTTTTAAAGTGTGATTTTTATAAAAATCTACATAATTTTCAAACATAATTACAAAAATAGATTTTAGGTCCAAATCAAATTTGCAATCCAAAATAACTTACCTTTTTTTAATAGAAGTTGCTCCGTTTTGTAGGCATTTTTTTCTTAAAATTTCTGATCATAACCCACAACTTTGCCGCAGACACCAAACTAATCAGAAAATCTCTTTTCGAGTTGCAGATTTTCGAATATATTCAAAGCACTTTTTTATGGACTGCAGGGCGGTTCATTCTTTAGATAAATTGTCAGCAACCAGTTGTCAGAGCAACCAAGCCAAACAAGGAAAAATGTTGGTAATTTTCTCAGCTTTTCGAAAAAATTTGTTGCAGGGGTGCTTTTCCTTCAAGAAGTTTTTTTTCTAAAAAGCATTAAAAAACATACCTGGAGTTTTTTTTAAAAGACCAATAAACCAAATTTTCAGTTTTTGCTCTTTGGGTGTTTTTCAATACCCCTGACTCAAGGCGGGTCTAAAAACACCCAAAAAGCAAAAACTGGAAATTTGGTTTATTGGACCTATAAAAAAAAACTCCAGATACATTTTTCAAAAAAAACCTCAGATGCCTATAGAGCAATTCTCTACGAAATCGGTCTTTTTTTTAATTTTATTTTTTGTATTTTTTAAACCGGCTGAAACATTTTTGGTGCCTTCCGTATGCCCAAAGAAGCCATTTGCATCATTAGTTTGTCCATATAATTTTCCATACAAATTTGTGCAGCTGTTCATACATAAACGATGTATGAAAATTCAAAAATCTGTATCTTTTGAAGTAATTTTTTGATCGATTTGGTGTCTTCGGCAAAGTTGTGGGTATGGATACGGACTACACTGAAAAAAAAATGATACACGGTAATACAAATTTTGGTGATTTTTGATTTAACTTTTTGTCACTAAAACTTGATTTGCAAAAAAAAAAACTATTTTTAATTTGCTTTTTTTATATGTTTTAGAGGACATCAAATGTCAATTTTTCAGAAACTGGTTGTGTCAAAAATCTTTGACCGAGTTATGTTTTTTTTTATTCAATACTGATTTTTTTTTTAAAAAATCGAAATATTGGTCGCAAAAATGTCTCAACTTCTTTTTTCGATGCAAATTAAAATTTGCAATCAAAAAGATTTGGTGAAATTTTAAAATCAGTATCGATTAAAAAAATCATAACTCGGTCAACGATTTTTTGCACAACCTGGAAATTTCTGATGTCCCCTAAAACATATCAAAAAATAACAAAAAAATAAAATAGTGTTTTTTTGAAAATCAAGTTTTAGTGACTAAAAAAATAAAAAAAAATCATCAAAAATTCCTTCAAAAGATACAGTTTTTTGAATTTTCATACATTATTTTTGTATGGACAGCTGCCATATGGAATATTAAATGGACAAATTAATGATGCAAAACGGATACTTTGGGCATACCGAATGCACCAAAAAAGTTTTAGCCGGATTAAAAAATACAAAAATTGAAATTCTTAAAAGAAAGATCGATTTCGTAGAGAATTGCTCAAAAACATGATAAGAATTTTAAGTCAAATGTCTATGTATTTGGTCAATCAACCGCTCAAATCAAAACAATATTTAAAAGTATTACTTTTTATAGAAGTGTTGAAAAAGTTGAACGTCAGCACTCATTTGAGTGCTAAAAAGTAAATTTTTTAGCCTTTGTATCGATAAATACTACTTTTGGTGATAAAAATTAAAAAAACATCGTGAATTTTTCTTCTATGCAAATTTAGACGCTCGATTTGATGGCGTTCTCAAAACTCCGAAAAAACGTATTTTCATCGAAAAAAAACACTACGAAAGTTTTAAAACTCTGTCATTTTATGTCGTCGTGAAATTTTTTGTTGTAAATGAAAAAAGACCCTTCTTTTGAGTGATTTTTTCGATGAAAAATACGTTTTTTCGGAATTATTGAAAACCATGTCCTGCTCCGCTTGTTCAAAATTTGAAAGGGTCGTACCGCCCCTCCGTCATGAGATATCAAAAAACTGACCTCGGATTCGTGATCAGGGACAAAAGTTACCCCTTAGGACAAAGTTTCACGCAAATCGAAGAGGGTTCGGGGCAACTTTTTCCGATTTCGTGTGAGTTGGTAAAAAATTACCCCTATATCAGAACAAAATTAAAAAAAAAAATCAGAAGAGAGACTTAAAGCTTGTGAAATTTATGGAACATTAGAAGGAGGTTGTTATTTTCTTTTTAAAAATGTGAGAAAGGCCAGAATCAATTAAATTTACGAGTTTCCCTTTTTGCTGGATCCCACTGTACAATATGGAGACACAATTGACACATTTTTTGGCAGTGCCACGGTGCGGCTGGCTTGCTGGCTGGCTGGCTGGTGCCGAGTCTGATTCAGCGCAGGTCTTATCGCGCGTCATGACCTATATTTGCTTTAGGTTTTCCACCGCTTCTCCGGTGGGTGACGGTTTTCTTTCGCGCAATTTCTCACCTCACCTGAAGGCCACAAACTCTCGTTGCATGCCACACCAAAACCAAAACAAAAACTCTTAGTTTTGATTTTCAGAATCTCATAAATAAAACAAAATATGAGTCACTCAGCTAGAAGCGATTTCTCCGTACTCACGGAAGGCTCTCTGTGGAGTATTAAAAATTTGCAAATTTAGCATAAAGCACATTATAATGAATGTTAGCCTCAACATTTGCAGCGCTGCTGCTGCGGGTCTCTCTTCGTGGAGTGTGCGAGTTACGTGCCACAGTGTTGAGCTGGTTCGTACGTGGAACCGTACATTGTCAATGCCATGGCTTCATTTTATGGATTGAAACCGCAAATTGGAGCAGCTGTGCTGGTGCTGGCTTGTTTTTTTTCTGCCGCTTCTCGCTCGCTGTTCCGTTTGATGCATGTAGCCCATGAAGGTAGTGCACCTAGAGCTAATACTATACTAGGTAGGTACTACTCGGTAGCGGTGCGAGGTTCTTCACGTGTTGTTAGAAGAGTTATGCGTGAGGTACTTTTTGCTATTGCTTAGATTTTCGGAGCCGTTTTGGTATATCGATGCATTCCATTTTGGAAGGTATTTGAGGGCCATTAGAGCGATTTATGAGCAGTTATTTTGGGTTCTTTAGAAGATTATTATTTGCCAAAAAATGGAAGCTGCTGGAATGGAAGTGGCTTTAAGACAGATAAACATTTGCCTATGGGTCATTCCTTCCCAAGTGACCACGCGTCCGACATCGATCTTCACCAAGTCTGCTCATATTTGGCATGGGGGTTGCTTTTGCCCCTCACACAAAGTGTCCCAAGTTTGGTGACATTTGGTCCACACCGCGCCCGGGGCAACCCCCACATTTTTTAGATTTTTGGAAAACCTTATTTTGAAAATGCATTTTCCTAAGAGAAAAGAGCCATTTGCATCATTAGTTTGTCCATATAAGGCCGATGCAAATATTAAAAAAAGTTTTTGTCCCTCGACCCTGGCCTGGGGGGGGGGGGGGGCAAAAAAATAAAAAAATATAAAAATTTAAATAACAAGCCATAGTCTTCACATTTAAATGAAAAAAGTGTTTTAAAATGCATTTTACCCTAGTTCAGTTGTTTTGCAATTATAAGTTTTCAAAAAATCTAAGATCTGACAAAAACAAAAATTGTATCGAAAAAAAAGATTTTGCATCGAAAAATTAAAAAAAAAATAAAAAAATTTAAATAACAAGCCCTAGTCTTCACATTTAAATGAAAAAAAGTGTTTTAAAATGCATTTTACCCTAGTTCAGTTGTTTGCAATCATAAGTTTACAAAAAATCTAAGATCTGACAAAAACAAAAATTGTATCGAAAAAAAAGATTTTGCATCGAAAATTTTCAAAAAATCTTAAGATTTTTAATAAACCCAAACATGCTCAAAATTATTTTAAACGCAGGAGAATGTATTTTAATTTGATTTCAGCTGGTTGCACTTGAATTTTCATTGAAATATTTTTTTTGCCCCCTGATTTTTCGGGCCAATTTTGAAGGGGGTGACAAAAACTTTTAAAAATATTTGTACCAGCCTAATTTTCCATACAAATTTGGCAGCTGTCCATACAAAAATGATGTATGGAAATACAAAAATCTGTATCTTTTAAATTTTTTTGATCGATTTGGTGTCTTCGGCAATTTTTTTGATCGATTTGGTGTCTTCGGCGGTTGGTATCGATAAGGACTATACTAGAAAAAATGATACTCGGTAAAAAAAAGGTGATTTTTAATTGAACTTTTTGTCACTAAAACTTCATTTGCAGAAAAACACTATTTTTAATTTATTTTTTTCAGGTTGTGCAAACAATCTTTGACCGAGTTATGAATTTTTAAATCCATACTGATTTAAAAAAATCGAAATATTGGTCCTGAACATTTTTCAACTTGTTGTTTTGATAAAGTTCACCGTTTTCAAGTTAAAGCCATTTTTAGGTAACTTTTTTGAAAAAAGTAACATTTTTTAATTTTTTAAACTTAGTGCACATGTTTGCCTACTTTTGAAAAAAAAAACTATTTTTGAAAAGCTGAGAAAATTCTCTATATCTTGCTTTTTTGAACTTTTTTGATACGACCCTTAGTTGCTGAGATATTGCCATGCAAAGGTTTAAAAACAGGAAAATTGATGTTTTCTAAGTCTCATCCAAACAACCCACCATTTTCTAACGTCGATATCTCAGCAACTATAGGTCTGATTTACAATGTTAAAATATGAAACATTCGTGAAACTTTCCGATATTTTCAAAAAAATTTAATCAAGACTAACATTTCATAAGGACGTAATATTGAAAGTTTGGCTATTTTAAAATGTTAGTCTTGATTAAAAAAATGAAAAACTTTTTTTCGAAAAGATCAGAAAATATCACAAATGTTTCATATCTTAACATTGAAAATCGAACCATTAGTTACTGAGACATCGACGTTAGAAAACGGTGGGTTTTTTGGGTGAGACTTAGAAAACATCAATTTTCCAGTTTTTAAACCTTTGCATGGCAATATCTCTACAACTAAGGGTCGTATCAACAATGTTCAAAAAAGCAAAATGTAGAGAATTTTCTCAGCTTTTCAAAAATATTTTTTTCAAAAGTGGGCAAACATGTGCCCTAAGTTTAAAAAATGAAAAACTGCTACTTTTTTTCAAAAAAGCTACCTAAAAATGGCTTTAACCCTCTACTGCCCAAATTTTTATTTTTACAGTGTTTAAGAGGTCATTGCAAAGTTGCTCAACTTTTGTTCTACGAAAAACTTTACTTCTCTTGTTTTATTTTTTCTTGTTTCATTTTTAATATTTTAATTTGCATTTATCTTGTTTAGTTTATATTTGTTTTTGGTAGTATTTGGCCTATTCTACCACCTCTTATCATTACATTTTGCGTATCTAATTTTTTCATGTTTTTATAGCCACTTTTTAAATTTTTTGCTTGTTTTTCTCATTTTTTGCTATAAAATGGCACCATTATCATTTAAATTGTAAAAAAGCGTAGAGGCATAGTCAGAAATTACTGCATACTTCTTTTTACTTAAAATATAGGAAATGTTTGTTAAAAATACAGCCAAAGTTGACACCTACAAAAATGACATTTTTGAAAACATTTTCAAAGTCACACAAAACAAGTAAAACTTCCAACCCATAAATTTTAAGATTGCTTCTTTCCAATGCTTTTTAAAGATTAAAAATTGGTTGAAAAATGGATTTTTGGCGATTTTTCAAATCAAAATCAAAATTTCACTTAAGTAATTTTTGATTGCAAATTTGATTTTACATCCAAAAATGAAGTTGAAGAATTTTTGGGACCCATATTTCGATTTTTTTTAAATCAGTATTGATTCAGAAATGTATAACTCGGTCAAAGATTACTTGCACAACCTGGAAATTTCTGAAAAGTTGGCATTTTATGTCCCCTTGGAAAGTTATATGGACAAGTTAATGATGCATTATAGCTTCTTTGGGCATACCGATAGCACCAAAAAAGTTTCAGCCAAATTTAAAAAATTACATAAAAAAATCGAGTCATCGAAATCTGAGAGAATTGCTCATATGCAAAAACAGCAAACTGAGAAAAACGCAAGGCAAGTTTGTCCCACACTAAAACTAGATTTCCTCCTGATTTCAAGAACTGGATACTTCAGGCTCTCTGAAAGTAACAAACACGTTTTGATCGGCCGACCGGTTTGTGCATTGTCCCGAAGTTTGGTTGGATTTTGTTGCCGGAGTCGCGAGTTACAGTTAATAATGTGTACAGTAGTCGGGCACGCACGTATGACAAATCTTCTTTTGCCGAAAATCCCTTGGGCCATTTGTCGCATTTGCAGCAAGTTGCAGGGTGTGTCAAGATAGCCCGATTATGTTTCCATGAATGTCCATGTCATATATAAAGGAAATTTAGAGGGTATGCTCTGAAAATATGTTTTGTTCTGAGTTAACCCTCTTCAACGTTACCCCGCCATTAGACGGGTTCGATCTATAAAATCGCCAAAAATCAATTTTCCAACCGAATTTTGATCTTAAAAAAGCGTTGAAAAGAAGAACTCTTAAAATTTTTGAAAATTTCAGGGTTGGATTTTAACTTGTTTTCTGTGACTTTTCCCATGTTTTTTAAAATGTCATTTTTTAGGGGTTAACTTTGGCTGTGTTTTTTACTAACTTTTCCTATATTTTCAGTAAAAAGAAGTATGCAGTAATTTTTGTAGTGTCCCAGACTATGCCTCTACGTATTTGTTTGCAATTTAAATGATGATGTCATTCTATAGGAGAAAATGTGAAAAAACATGCAAAAAATTTAAAAAGTAACCGTAAAAACGTGAAAAAATAGATAGGCAAAATGTAATTATATAATGTGGTAGAATAGGCCAAATACTACAAACATAAACTGAACAAGATAAATGCAAATTAAAATACTAAAAATAAAACAAGAAAAACATAAAACAAGAGAAGTAAAGTTTTTCGTAGAACAAAAGTTACTCAAAATGACCTACTAAACACGGGAAAAATAAATATTTTCGAAAAAAAATTTGGGCAGTAGAGGGTTAAGGAGCCATTACACTACCGCAAAAAAAACAAACAAACTCGCACTTTTTCGTGTTTGACAGTTTGCCAAACTCGCAAAATGTATGCAGGCTGACGTTTGTACAAACAAATCCAGGCAAACAAACAAAGCAGGCAAACTGTAAAAAAGTGCGAGTTTGTTTTTTTGTTTGCCGTAGTATCCTTTACTTTATTTTTTTTTAATGCATCGGTGTACCCCTCGCCATTTTTCGTCTAGCTCAGTTAGCGAGCAGCATTCGGTAACTGGGCTAAGTTTTCAGCCCAGTTAGGGAACGAGTACTGTGTTTTTTTTTTCTTTTTACAATCGATTGCAGAAAGTGTTCTGTTTTTTGCCGCATGATTTTTTTTTAATGAATTGAAAAAGTAACTTTAAAAAAAATTGCAAACCTTTTCATAGAACCGTGTTGAGTAATTTATTCAATTGAATTTTTTTTGCTCAATTTTTCCAGTAACATTCGGTAGATACAGTAACCATCGTTATAAGTTTTATTTATTTTTACTTTTCAAATTGCAATTTAAGTTGATCGCTTTTTTGAAACTGTACAGATGACCAAATATCTAAAAGAAAAAAAAAAAATGAACCGCAAAATGTCGCCTCCACACCGCAGCACACAACAACATTTTACGAGGTAGAAATGGCTTTCTTCAAATGTTGCGAATCCATCCTATTTGTTTCCGCAGCTCAGCTGCCGGAAAACCCCGACTTTCCACCCAACCAGACCGGGAACGCTGCCCGGGTGCGCGCGTAGGTGGCAAAGGTTTTTCCGCAGTGTGGTTGTTTTTTCGGGGCGCGGGTTGAAGCCAAAGGATATATTTGCAGGAAAAAAAAAAAACAATAAAAAAAGGCGCCACCCAAAACAATAACCGTTCCGCGGCGGGGGCACGTGCCAACTTTGTCGCCTGGTCGTTTCGCGGATCTTTCGCCAGGGGGTGGGTATGGGGAGGTGTAAAATATAATGACCCACGTGGAACCCCTTGCAAGAAAGGACTGAATCCAGTCAAGCCAAGTGAAAACAGTGGCGAAAGGTGGCAGATGAAAAGGTTTAAGGTGTGCGAGTGGCTTTTATCGATGGGAGGGTACAGATAAGCAGACGTGTTGATTTGTCCGTGGAAATAAAAAAAAAAATTCCCATTTTTCATAAATTTGTCTGTGACCAGGACGACCAAAACGAAACGAAAACAAAAAAAAATCTAACTTTATTTCAAAAATTTCATTGAGCTCATACGTATTGTAATGACGTCAACTAATCTTGTTTTTTTCGTGTATTATTTTCTTTGTTTTCAGAAGGACGAAATGGGAGTTGAACACCTAGCGACGTTAGAGAGATTACGACAAACCCAGCGGCAAGACTATTTAAAGGTACATTTCACCATTTCCCGATTCAGGACTAGAAACCTAATGAATTCTTCCTTTGTTTCCCCCAAGGGCTCCGTGTCCGGCTCCGTCCAGGCGACCGACCGGCTGATGAAGGAGCTGCGCGACATCTACCGCTCCGACTCGTTCAAGAGCAACATGTACTCGATAGAGCTGGTGAACGACTCGATCTACGAGTGGAACATCCGACTGATGTCCGTCGACCCGGACAGCCCGCTGCACAACGATCTGGTGCTGCTGAAGGAGAAGGAGGGCAAGGACAGCATCCTGCTCAACATCATGTTCAAGGAGACGTACCCGTTCGAGCCGCCGTTTGTGCGCGTCGTGCATCCGATCATTTCCGGTTGGTTTTTAAGTTCGCTTTGCTTGATTTTTGTTAGCCTAATTTATGTTTGTTTCATTTTTGAAGGTGGCTACGTTCTGCTGGGCGGTGCAATCTGTATGGAGCTGCTCACGAAGCAGGGCTGGAGTTCCGCGTACACCGTGGAAGCGGTCATCATGCAGATCGCGGCCACGCTAGTCAAGGGCAAGGCGCGGATACAGTTCGGGGCGACGAAGGTAAGGAGGTGCTTGGTCGGAACGGGCCAAAGATGTGCAGTCTGATTTGTGAATTTTTGGAAGTCGCGTTTTTCGGCCTCCCTTACAAACGTCATTGCGAACGGAACACAAGCGCGACCGCCGAAAGGTTAGGAAAAGCAAAATGTTCTTATAGGGCGAAGCTTATCTTTCGGAATGCTGGTTCGATCACTTTTAACATCTTTCTTTTCAATGCACAGTGGTCCAGATTACAAAATTAAGTGGAAAATTGATTTTCCGAAAAATGGTAAAGTTTTGGAGCTTTGGTGCCTTCTGAAGAGTTGTTGCAAATGGAAAGGGGCAACTTTTGGTTTGGTTGAAAATCAGGGTGGTTCACTATTAGGGTGATTTTGAAAATCTAACTTTCCAGGAATATTTTTGGGATTTTTTTTGTCTTCTAAAAAGTTGTTGGGCTTGCCAATCCAAGCAATTTTGTCGAAGACACCAAAATTTTATCTCGCAATCTACGCCTTCTACGACCAAATTTAGAGAAAGCATCTGAGCAAACCTTCAAAAATCAGTTTTTTGAACGTAGCAATTCAGGGTTAAGTTTTAGAGAAAAGTGTTATTCGGGGCACTTTTAGAGCTCTAAAAAACGAAAATTTTTATTATCTGACAAGTCAATTTGGACTTAATGGCTTCATCCATAAAGTACGTCACGCTAAAATCGGTCAAAATTTACCCCCCCCCCTCCTCCCCCCCTTTGTCACGCTTTTCCTATACTTATAACATGCAATGTCACACTTGCTCAGACCCCCCCTCCCCCCTAGAGCGTTACATACTTTATGGATGACGCCTAAGGGTCAAAAGTTACAGCCATTTTAATGTAAAAAAGATGCAAATTTAAAACTTGAATATCTCGAAATGGCGCAAGCCAAATTTTAAGCACTAGGTTGAATTTGAAAGAGGAGATCTAGCACTAAAAACGCTGAAAAAATCTCAGGGGTGTTTTTATTTAAACTCGAGATATCTCCATTTGAAAAAGTCTAATTTTCAAGGGAAAACCATATGGGACCACCCTAACGAAATTCGAAAAGTTTCCAAATATATGTTTTTTTTATGTAATTTTGCCCGCTTAATCTGAATCTGCCCTCAGAATTGAGCCTAATTGTCGAAAAATCGATTTTTGGTCATATTTTTGGTTTAAATGATAATTTTACATGGAAATTCAAAATATGACCAAAAATCGATTTTTCGATTCTCGAGTTTAAAGAAAAATACACCTGAGATTTTTTCAGCGTTTGTAGTGCTAGACTCCTTTTTCAAATGCAACCTCGTGCTTAAAATTTGGCGTGCGCCATTTCGAGATATTCAAGTTTTAAATTTACATTTTTTTACATTAAAACGGCTGTAACTTTTGACCCTTAAGTCCAAATTGATAATAAAAATGTTGATTTTTAGAGCTCTAAAAGTGCCCCGAATAACACTTTTCTCTTAAACTCAACCCTGAATTGCTACGTTCAAAAAACTGATTTTTGAAGGTTTGCTCAGATGCTTTCTCTAAATTTGGTCGTAGAAGGCGTAGATTGCGAGATAAAATTTTGGTGTCTTCGACAAAATTGCTTGGATTGGCAAGCCCAACAACTTTTTAGAAGACGAAAAAAATCCCAAAAATATTCCTGAAAAGTTAGATTTTTCAAAATCACCCTAATAGTGAACCACCCTAATTTTCAACCAAACCAAAAGTTGCCCCTTTCCATTTGCAACAACTCTTCTGAAGACACCAAAGCTCCAAAACTTTACCATTTTTCTGAAAATCCATTTTTCACTTAATTTTGCGATCTGGACTACTGTGCAATGGCCAGGCTTACTTCGTTAAGTTAACCACAAAGATGATTCGTTAATACTGATTGAGTTTTAGCAAGAATGATTAGGTAGCATCACAATTTGGTTTTGTTTATTTTTTTGAATCGGTTTCATAAAATTTCACAAATGTTTAATTTTTCAACATTGAAAATTGGTCCATTAGTTGCTGAGATATTGGCATTAGAAAAAAGGGAAAACTTCAATTTCCTTGTTTCTTTATCTTTTATTTACTGTATTTCAGCAACCAGAGGTTCATTCTGCAATGTCTCTTTTTTTTGTTGCCCAATGGGCATTGGGTTAAGTTCACTGCGACCACCTGAGAAGGCTATCTTTTGTGATGTACCCTGGTTACTGTCCATACTACAAATTACTCGTATCCATTGAATCGGAAGACGAGGGGTTATTTTGCAGACATGGTTTATCCCAATCCGGCGCAATACAGTCGATGAACTGTATGACCTTCTTGGGATGGGTGTGGTGCCATACATCGTACGGCGTAAGAAGGTGCGATCAAAGAACCGCAGCCTTCGAGACACAAGTGCTCCGCAGAAGCAGAGTAAATGTGCCGAGCTTTCCAGCTCAGTTAAACAAAAACGACAGAGGTTGTTAGGCCACCTGCCGATTTTGTGCAGGTGATATCTGGCAGGACAATGTCCTGTTAGAAGCCCTGCAGTATTCGTAGTTCCCTACGGTTTAAGCCAAGAAGTTTCCTGGCAATTGAAGGACTTGGAGTGATAAAAGTTTTAGCTTGTCTCAATCCTCGCATCTCGCCCCAGATTGAAGCGATTTGCAATTGTCCCCAATTAGTTATTTCTTGCTTCACGGCACATTTTGAGATTCCAAGGAACGGCTCGGGACCCACGAAGATGTTTGATGAGCCTTGTCTGGCAAGTTCATCAGCCATTTCGTTGCCTTCAATGCCGCAGTGCCCTGGGATCCAAAACAGCATCACTCTGTTATGCCGAGAAGCAACTCCCAAACAAGTTTGGATTCGCATTTAGAGGATTTTAATGCCAATAGTGCAGCTTGGCTATCCGAGAAAATACCGATTTTTGCGTGTCTATAATGTCTCTTATGCATTTTTTTTTGTAAATTTTCTGCCCAACTAAATGTTTTCAGAAATTAACAATCACAGACACTCTTAACATTCCAACGCCCAAGTCTCCAAAAAAAGTTGGAACGGTAAATTTAACTCGCTGGTTATGGGTAGTTATGCCCAAGAATCAGCGAGTTGTAGTTACCGTTCCAACTTTTTTGGGAGGCTTGGGCGTCCGTTTAAGTTGGACATGCGTTGGACATTCCAGTGTTAAAAAATCGATAAACGGATTTTTTTTTAAATTATTATTAATTGAAGTATATCTTGAAACGGAGCACTTTATCAAAAAAATCTGTAAAATAATTCTTGATTGCAAATTTAATTTTACATTGCAAACATTTCTTTTTGAATGAAATTTATATGGCTCAAAAGTTGCGGGTTTTGTCCCCCAAATCATATTTGAATTTTTATTTTAAAAAATCCGTGTACCTATTTTTCCTGAATAGTCCGCATCAACACATACCACTTTGCTGGAGACACAAAATCGATCAGAAAATTCCTTCAAAAGTTAAGATTTTCGAATATTTTGTATGGACACCCGCTATAGTTATATGGGTAAACCAAAATGGCTTATTTGGTCATAGGGAAGGACCGAACAAATATAAATGAAATCAATTTCCGATTTTGGTGTAGAATTGCATTGTCTCTCAATTTTTGAAAGTTGGGTAACAGGAAATGGCCGCGATTTAATTTTTTTCTCGGAATTTTGAGTACATTATTAAATTGGGCCTCCAATTTTACACAAAAATTTCCTTGACACCAAATTTCCAAGTAAAATCCAGAAAAATTGACCTCAAATTCGCGATCAGGGAGACTTTTGCCTAGTGAGTCTCGTCACGGCAATTTTTGGACTCATTTTTGACATTTTCGGACCCGTCGGAAAATTTCACGTTTCAGTTTGAATTGTTGGATCGTTAAATTTGATTGGATAAATTCTGGAACAACATTTGAAAAGAGCGCATATGCGTTTTGACAGCTGGAACTATTTTGCAAAGACATCTGGTAAATATTTAACAACACCCACAGTTTTCCCCAGCTGAACCACCACCCCCAAGGAGATGCACTTCAACAAAGGTAGGAATGTTAGTCCGATTGAATCCACAGCATCTCCTTCAAGCATCACGGGAAGTTGTGTTAGTAGGGGAAGTAAACGGAAGGTCAGGATTCATCTAGGTAGATGATATGACCAGAAAGTGAAACATTCTTTGCCTTCCGAGCTACGCCGCTATGAAGAGGATTTATCAATCGCGTTTTTTTACTTCCTACCGCCGGCGTGCCATCCGAGCAAAGATACTTTGGGAAGGGCTTTTAAAACGAAAGGAAATTTTAATTACAATTACAATTTAGGATAGATCAGGATTCATTATTGCAAGATAATATGACCAGAAAGTGAAACACTATCAATTCCTCAATCGCGTTTTTTTAACTTCTTACCGCCGGCGTGCCATCCGAGCACCGATGCTATGGGATGGGCTTTCAAAACGAAATGTAAATATAATATATAATTCAACTAACAAACGACGACGCGAATCTCTATTTCAATGATTTCCCGAAGCTTCCACTACTTCCCGCGGGTTCTCTCGCACCGATCCACAACGTGACCCCTGTTTTTGCGCGCTGCGTGTCGAAAAACCCAGTTTTTATTTTTTTAAGTCGTATCTCGGAATATTGAAAAATTACTTCACAATTTTGTATTATATTATGTAAAATTTTCCGAGGAATCCGATAAAAAATATTTCCAGACATAGGCTCTTTGGTCCCGAGACCTTCAAATCAGCCTTTTTAAGTTTTCATTCGACCTTTTCAAATGTTAGGCTAGATATTTGAAACTACTAATTATTTTTTTTAAAAGCCTATTTTATACCCTTTCGACAGCTTAAATCTGTTATGATTTAAAAAAAAAAAATAGTTTTTGCAAAAATCGACGAAAATGGCATGTTTTTGGACTACCCTGACGCGGCGTGGGTCACCCTAATGGTCAAACAAAAAAAATACGTCTTATATTATTTCGGCCAAGAAACTCTCTGAAAAATGTTGAGTCCGATCGAACAACTTTTTCTTGGAATCATGCTTTCGTGGGGAGTGGCTGTATTAACAAAGAAATAAAAATAAACTTAAAAATTTTTTAACTGTGAATATGTTGAAATTTAAATTAAAAAGTGAAGTCATGTATGCCTATGTAATAAGTGGCAATGAGAAAGTACGGTAGCGTTCGGTACGGTATGTCCGCGCCTTCTTCACCCGTTGATGATTCTATGAAAGTGGGTTCCGTTCACAAAATCCGTCTCATGCGATTAACACAACGCAGTAGGCCTGGCCTCTTTGATGAGTGTAGTCAGTTTAAGAGGCCTTTTAGAAAGTGTAATTGGTTGAATTCCATGGCAAATTAAAAAAAAATAAATATCGAAATATAAAACACTTTAATTCAAAATAAAATGTCTTATATTTATGTCTTGCACTTCCTCCTATTAATGTTCGCTTAGTCTCTTTCGCAGGGCCAGTACAGCTTAGCGCGAGCGCAGCAGAGCTTCAAGTCGCTCGTCCAGATCCACGAGAAGAACGGCTGGTTCACCCCGCCCAAGGAGGACGGATAAGCGGCATCCGGTGTCCACCAAAACCACCACCACCACCATCAGTACAGTACAGTACGAGCAGCGAGAATCACTTTTAAAAACTACTTGCGCAGCAACTGCAACCGCTCTTCCGTCGATTTTTTTTTTCTTTCGGTTTTTGAGATTCAAGTGTTGGTAACACAAGAAGGCAAGCATTACCCACTCACACACAGTTTACAAACGCGATGCAAAAAACAAAGCAAAACTTACTATCACAAAAACAAAAACATTTAACTATTTCTATCAATACAGCAAAGCATAGCAAGAAGCAGCAATTTTTTTAAGTTTTTTCTCGTTTCTTCATTGTGTGGTGTGCTTAAAGAACAACAGCAACAGCAACAGTATGTAGTAAGCAAAACAAACAATATACATAAACAATAGCGTGTAGCAAAGTAAAAAGGTAAAACAAAAAACCATGCAGCGGTCGTCCAACTGTGTTGCAGAATGATTGTGTGCGATTGATGGTGAGTGAGCGAGCGAGCGAGCGTGAATTTTGAGCGGAATACTGAAAATAATCAATAGTAGATAATACTGAAATCGAGTGTTCGTTTAGCAAGAAATAGGAGTGAAAAGATATTTACGTGAATGTGTTGTACATTTAGGACGGTAGAAACGACCATACTTTCTGATTTTTCCTTTAATTTTGACAAATTCGTTCGCTTCGGAAACGATGGCGAAATCATAAGCTACAAACACACAACTACAATAGAAGAAGCTTTTCTTCAAACAAATTGTGTGATTGCGTTAAAAAATATCAGGATTCCAACCAAATCGAGAAAAATAAACAGTAGAAACCCCGACAACAAGCCACATCTTAGAAGCAAATCAGCAGCAGCAGCTTTCTCTTAAAGAGAATGATTAGAGTTAATCCGACAGTTTTGCGCGTAGAATTTATGCCGGATCCCAATTTTTATTTGAACCTCGACAGCAGAATTAAAATAACACTTATTCTGTGGTCGTAAAAAAAGTATGGTTTTGTTAAAAAAAAAAACTTGTAAAGAAACGACCGCAAACGAGTAAAAAATAAACATTGAATGAATGAAAGCGAGTAAAGAAACAATCTTAAAACATTGCTGCGAGCGTGAACAATTGTAAAAAAAAAAACAACATAAATGAATCCTTTCAAACTCTAACCGTGTAAAATAATTAACTTTTATTCTCAGCAAAATACACACAAACAAAAACACACTCTACATTTATAAAACATTTTTTATCATTTGTGAATGGAGGAAAAAAACACAGTAAAAAGAAGACGAAAAACTGCATAACCAATTCACCCAAACCCACACACCCACAGTCGTGTGCGTGGGCGGACTATACGAAATAAAGGAGGTATTTCTGATGAAAACAGATTAAAAGTCAGCAATACAGTGAAAGGCCGACAACAGAGCAGACAAGGCAAGTTTGTTTTGGTTTTTGTTCCCCTTGCTGGCGGCGCGACGGGAGTGTGGTGAGATCAGAGTGGGTTAGTGAGCAAGAAAAATCCACGCGAAAAGTAACGATTAAGAAGCGAAGAGGAAAAAAGTTTTTCATCAGACTGTGAAATATGTAACATAGAGAGAAAGAAAAACAATGAAGAAGGTGAAAACAAAAATGAACATGAAAACATACAATATAAGCATAGTTTATATTAATACAAGTAATAAATACAATTCTGAATTTCAGGAATGAGAAAAATAAAACTACAAAAAATGTAAAACAAAAATGTGCTTTTCTTTCGTCGAAATCTGCCTTGTTAAAAAAACATTAGGTCTATTCCCGTACTGCAGAATTCTGCAATTCTGCACAAAAACGGCAGCAGAGCGTTCCCGTACTTTTCTGCAACAAAAGTAACTTTTCTCTCGGGCAGAACTTCTGCAGTGAGAGAGGTAGAAGTTGCAGCAAAACCGTTCCCGTACTTTTCTGCAAGCTCTCTCTTCTCTTTCTTGTTGAAAAGTCACTGCAATTTGGTGTGATGGATGTTGAGTACACGCTTACATAAAATTTGCAAGTTGGGTGAAATTAAGCATTTTATGATAAGTTGTAATAATACATGATTTTGGGGTAGTTTTTTATGTCCGGTTATATTGAGAACGATTTTTATGTTAACGATTTCAGGTTTAGTTCATTTATGTAAGTGATATAGCGTTTTTTTTAAAGTGTTAATATTTTTACCTGATAAAAAAATTGATAACTTAAGCCAGCACGGCTAGTACCCCAACAAAAAATGTAACTATAAAAACAAATTGTTTTTAAAAACTTTTAAAAGACACATTTCTTTTGAGTTTAATAGTTTCAAATAAATATTTGTTTATGTATAATTTTTGATCTTCAACTGTTTTTGAATATACCTCGGAAAACATTAAATATGAGTGTTAAATAACAGGTAAATTTAATTGGCAAATAATAAATTATACCTTTAACGGCGCTACCAATTTGTATTCTTATTTGAACCAAAAAAAAAAAAATGTTATTTTGTCGAATTAAAATTCTTAAATTCTCAAATTCATAAATTCTTGAATTCTTAAGTTCTTAGATTCCTAAATTCTTAAATTTTTAACTTCTTAAATTCTTAAATTCTTACATTCTTAAATTTTTAACTTCTTAAATTCTTAAATTCTTAAATTCTTAATTTTTTAAATTCTTAAATTCTTGAACTTTTAATTTCTACGCCATCTTGAATCATAATGAATACCCATTTTTTGAAGTCATATTTTAGGTTAGAAACTCAAATTTAGAGGATTTAGAGATTGGAAATTTTGACTGTTCCTATTTTATTTATATTTGAGTTTTAAAAGTTTTTATTAACAGATTTTTTTAAATTTTACTTGTATTTGAAATTATAATTTCTTTAAGTTTCTATCTTATTATTTTTAACTGTAGCTTTTGAATTTGTTGTGTTGAACTCATAAATATAAAAAAACTGTTGTTTTTTTATTTCGAATTTTTTTTCAACCTTTTTTATTTTATTTTTTTTAAATTAAGAATTTTTTTAACTTTAATCATTTTGAAATATTTAGTTTTTAAGGGGTAACATACATGTAAATCGGCAAAAATGTCAGAGGTTGGTTTGAGCACACAATTAAACTTTTTCAAAATCTGTTTTCGGGGCATTAAAATATACATTTTCATCTATTTGTTTATGTAAAGTTGAAACGGTAACTTCACCTAAATGGTTCTCGGGCATAACTCAACCAATCAAGATGATTCTTCTTTCCAGTGATTTTTTAGGATGTCTAGATGATTCTAGAACTTTGCAGAACTTAATTTGATCAAATCTGTAATTTTTGCGATCAAAAACATCGTTCCAACTTTTTTTTTTCGCGTGTAAAAAATTCGCCAAAAATTCCGCGGAGGCTGTCGTTTAAAAAAAAGGTGGAACGATGTTTTCGGTAGCAGAAATTACAGATTTGTTCAAATTTAGTTCTGCAAAATTTTAAGATCATCCATCTAGACATTCTTACAAATCACTGGAAACAAGAACGGTCCCGATTGGTTGAGTAATGTCCGAGAACCAGCGAGTTGAAGTTACCGTTCCACCTTTTTTCGGAGGCTTGGGCGTCCGTGTAAGTTTGACATGCGTTGGGCGTTCCAGTATCATTGCCGAGATATAGCTATTTGAAGTTAGCAGGTTTAGAAAACGGGTGCCACGATATCTCAACATTGCTTCGACCAAATCGGCTCAAAATTTTGGTGAAGACTCATTAAACCGGTCCCGTGTGCATGACGAAGGCCGATTTTCAAAAAGTTTATTTATAAAAAAGACAAAAATATTTTTCTGTTTTTCATATAAAAAATCGCCAGATTTTGATTTTTGTATTTTTTGAAAATTCAAAATTTCAAAATCGGGCTTCGTCATGCACACGGGACATGTCTTGGGAGTCTTCACCCAAAATTTCAGCCAATTTGGTCCATCCCATCTCGAGATATCGTGGCACCCGTAAATCAACTTGGTGTTCAGAGAAAAACGCTCAGAAAGTTAGACAGTTGGCTTTACGCATGGCGAAATTCTGAGCTTAAATCGTCTCTAACTCAGTTAAATCATAAAATATCTTCATGAAACTTTCAGGAGTGATTGAAAACCATCTTTTATGTGGATTTAATAAATTTTCTGTAAAATGAAATTTTGTGATTTTCTACATGTATGTAACCCCTTAATTATTTGATTTTTTTTAGCTTTGAATTTGTGATTTATTGTTTTATTTTTCTGATATAATTATTTGCATTTTTTTATTTCTCATATATCTGATTTAATTTTTTTTTAAGTTTATTGATGTGGAAATATTAGTTTTTTTAAATATATTTTTAATTATGGATTTCTTAATTTCCAGATTGCTTAATTTATGTGTATCAAAATTTTTGAGTTTGTGATAATTTTTTTTATTTGTCAATTTTACTGCGTCACCGTTGTTCTTTCATGTGACATCCAGTCATAATTTATTTATGTTATCCTGAATAATATTTCAAACATTCTGCTATTAAACATGTATTCATGGTCCCTTCTATATAAAACCTTTGTTTGTCTTTTTTATCATATTTAATAAACGTACCTGCCACTCTCATTTGTTAAATTGTTTACCTAATGTAAAATTTTATGTTGTTTCTAACATATAACTTCTACCTAAGCATATTTAATAGGGTGGGTACGTTATTAATTTCTAGTTACTTAATAAATGACACGTCCTAGGTTTTTTAAATAAAATGCTGTGCTGCATAAAACAATAATGTCCCAGTAATTCAATTACTTTTTTTGTCAACAATTTTTTTTAAATATTTTGAAATAATTTAAAAAATAATAATACCCTATTTGAGTAAATCCACTCAACTGTGTACAATGTTGCAGAAAAAGTACTGGAACGCGCTACCCAGGCAACATTTTTGCCGCTTCTCTCTTTGCAGAACTTCTGCAAAAGAGAGTGATGAAGAGAGCGGGCTGAAAAGTACGGGAACGTGCTGCAAAAAAGTGACTTATGGTGGCTGCAGAATTCTGCAGAAGCTGCAGAAATTCTGCAATTCTGCAAGTACGGGAATAGACCTATTGAAAAATGTTTTCTTGAACCATAAAACTTTGCTTTATAAGGCTGGTATGCAGATCGGAAGGAACGAAAAACTCCATATAAAAAAACGCTTAAGAAACGGTCAAGGAAAGGGCCACGAAAAGATTTTTCTTAAACGGACGGTACGCAGCTGAAAAGTAACAGAAATGGAAAAAATGCGTTTGACGTTTCTTCGCGCGGTGCTTGTTTGCAATATGTTTTGATGAAACAATCAAAGAATTGTAGTTTTCCTTTTTGAATGCGACTGATATTTGATTACAAACGTTTTGATAATTTTGTATTGGATACAACAATACAGTAGTTGTTCGGTACCTGGGCGTTGCTTTACTGGGCTGCTTTTTAACTGGGTCGTAGCCCAGTTAAAAAGAAGACAAACGTCAAAAAACCAAAACAAACCAAAATGACCGAGGGGTCAATGGATGCAAAAATCATATTCAATTAATAAAAAAAACTTTTGTTTAATTTCAAGTAAAAACTAAAGAAATTTTAAAAGTAAGCATTGTAAATAAATTTGAGTAACTTTTATTTTTATATTTCATCTGGAAAATATTATACATCGGTGGTCCCCCCGTTATTTTTTGTTCAGCCCAGTTAACGAGCAGCATTCCATTCTGGGCTACGAATTGAAGAATTGAAGAATTTAAGAAATTAAGAATTAAAGAATTTAAGAAGAGGAGACTTTAAGAATTTAAGAATAGAAGAATTTGAAAATTTAGGAATTTAAGACTTGGGTACTAAAGCCCTGGGTGCTGAATAGTGGTTCGCAATTTTGAACTGTCAAAGTGGAACCAATTTACTATAAGTCATGAAACCTTAAGAATGTGAAGGCGAGGTCGTATTTTTTTTTTAAATAATTATGAATGGATGTTGTTTATGGAATCGATGCGGTTGTATCCATCCAGAAGCTGTCAGTATTATTTGATTCCGTTTGAAAACCTGTTTTATGTTTTATTTATCTGCGACAACACAGAATTACACTCTCGCCGCAGTTCTTCGTCACCCGTAAAAAAGAAAAATCTCTTCTAAACTATCGAAACGCGACAATTTTCCAGCAAAAAATGTAAAAAAAAACTAGACAAAATAATACACATACTACTGATTATAAAACAGCTTATTTACCAGTAAGAAAAAAGTCATGCTTGTGTTTGAACATCCTCCTACTTTGTAGATGTAAACAAAGTGGGATCATTCGAAAATCACGTTACGCATTCTCTCTATTCATCACCCAGCTAAAAACCATTTCTGATCACTTTTTTTTCATTTTAATCCAATTTTTTTGACAAGACAACATTTTTTCGATGGATCAACTATGGTCCCCTTGGAACGAGCTGTCAAGTAGGAGCTTTTCTGTCAAGAAGGACCGCGAGGTTAATTTTTTAAAATCAATTTAAAAATCCATTTCCAGGGTTGTTACGGACGGCGCGGATCGCGCGGATGGCGCGTTTCGCGCGGATAGCGCGGATTTGCTGACTAATTTTGCTCAGGCGCGGATTTCGCGCGGATGACAATTTTGATGAATAAATAGATAGAATTACTTTCAAGTTATTAGGAAAAATAATATCAAGAATAACGAGAATTTGTTTTTTTCTCCATTGAGTGCAATTTCAATTTCTTATAAATAGATTTTTTTTCTGAAAATGTTTGTTTGTATTTTCTTAATACGAACCGTCGAAAAATTAAGATGAAGATTATGTAGAGATGATTTTTTAAATGTATGGTTGAGATTTTCTTAAATAAAATTATTACTACACTTTACTCATTTCTTAATATATCCGGCTCTGAATATGTAATTTCTTTTGAGTTTTGAGTAATGTTTTTTTAACCTTATTTATTTTTAATTTTATAGTGGATATATTCAATTTGCCTTTGAATTTTAGATGGGATTTACCCGTAGAAATATTTTTCTAAATTTAAACATTCTTGGCGAAAAATAAAAAGATCAGAACATTCAAAAATTAATGCTCCATTATTCAAAATTCAAATTTCAAAAATTCGAAGCTTTTTTTTATCATAGTTTAAAAAAAAAAATAAAATTTAGATTAAAAAAAAATCGAATTTCGTATCGTATCAAAAATTCAAAATTTAAAGAAAAATGCAAATTAAAAAAAATCGAAATTAAAAAAATCAAGATTTGCAAAAAAAAAAAAAATCGGTAATCTCAAAAATCTCAAATAAAATTCAAATTCTTAAATTCTAAAACCTTAAATTTTTAAACCTTAAATTCTTAAATTCTTAAATTTTTAGAAGAAAATATTTCAAATATTGGAAATGCAATTTGTTTCGAAATGAAATTTTAGTGAGGAATTTGGAATACAATCTGTATTAAAATTCATAGATTTTGATTTTTTAGAATTTCGAAATCTAATATTTAATCATATTAAAATTTTAGGTTTTGGTTTGTTTGAGCTTATATTTTTGAAGTTAAATTTCATTTATTAGATTTTTTAATTTTGTTTATATTGGTTTATAATTTTCTATTTTATTTATATTGGTCAAAATTATTGTAGTGTCCCTCTGATTTGCAAAAAGGTTTTTTTGCTTTCATTCCTTCAAATATAAAACGAGTTTCATATTTTTAATAAAATACTTTCTGTATTAGTTTTTTTCTTTGGAAATAACATTTCTTAAATGTTGGTCCCAGTTTTTTTTTATATGGCGCGGATTTCGCGCGGATTGAGGTTTCGGTCGGCGCGGATTTGGCGCGGATTTTTTTTCGACTTTCCCGTAACAACCCTGCATTCCAAACTCTTTGTACAACGGGTCATTGTACTCAGAAAAATAGGCTTTATCGCTGTAAACAATAATATCAGCAATCTAAGCTTCATTTTAAGATCCAATTTAAGAATTTAAGAATTAAGGAATTGAAGAATTCAAGAATTTAAGAATTAAAGAATTTAAGAATTTGAGAATTTAAGAATTTCAAAATTTTTGAATTTAAGAATTTTAAAATTTTAGAATTTAAGATTTAAAAAAAAAATTACAACCAAAAAATTCACTAAAAGTAAAAGTGTCTATTTAATATGTTAAACAACCTTACCCAAAGCGTTCTCAGTCTCAGATGGTAGTCCCAGATGTCTCCTACAAGATGCAGGTCGAACCGAGTTGATATGTGGATGGAACACTTTTTTTTTAAGTTTGAAAATTATGCTATTTTTTTACTGATGTTACTTCACCAGGGAAACGTTAGCAGGGACAATTTTAGTTCTCGTATTGGCCACCAGATGGCGTCATTGAAATCCAATTTCCCTGCTCACTTCACATCGTCAGCAGGGAAAAAAATGGTGAAGACAGCAGGGAAAGTGAAATTTCCCTGCTAACGTAAATAGGATTTTTTAAACTATAATTTTTATCGTAAATGCAATCTTTTTAACAATATATTTGCTTTGATTTATTTAAATAAGTTTTTTTTACGTATTTCAATGCCTTCGAATTTGAACAAATATTTTCCCTGCTAACGTATCAGTTACTGAGCCAGAAGAAAATTCATAGTCATGGATCACAAAAATCGGCGTTGTCAAACCAAAATAATAATTTAAGTGTAAATTTACATTCAAACTTTTATACAATGGTACTCAAATATGTTGGTGTAAAATATTTTCAAATCATTCCTGTTCTTCAAGTGTTCAGCAGTGAATTCTATCATTGGGGCGTGGCTTATTATTATGATGAGCATTTCCTTGCTAACTTCACAGTAACCAAGCTTTTTGTTTTTTTATACAGGCTAAGGTCATGTAGAACTATTTAAAAAATAAATGAGTAGGTATCTATTTAATTAAACACTAGCACATTTTACTACCTTTTCATAAAAGTACGATTGTAATGTAAACTCAAATAAATATTTTGTTTGAAATAACAATATCACATCTTTTCTGGTTGGATAACTCTTGAAGATTTGGATTTCCTTGCAAATATTTCTTTATCATTAACCGCTTGGTATTAGAATTTTATTTTAAAACAATTACATTTCTATTTTATATTTATATTTTTTCAGACAGATGTCCCAGAATCAATTTTTTAAGTGAATCCCAGACAAATCAAAAATGTTTTCCCTGCTTACGTAACAGTTTACTGAGTTAAGTGTTACTTCAGCAGGGAAAACGTTGGCCACGTCCCGCAAACGACCCACAACGTCGTCAGCAGGGCAAATAGCTGTGAAGACCGCAGATTTATATTTTTTTACAGGGCCATGTATGGTGGCAAAGCTTTCACCTCATATGCGGTAGTTTGAGAGTTCAGTTGCATTCGATATTTTTTCCCAAACTATACCTTAGGGAAATCAACCAATACCGTAAACTGGGGTCAATCGGGACACATGTGGCGAATTGGGACAGCAGTTTTAATGTTGGAGCACAATATTTTGATTTTTCTGGTTGGATTCGGTTATAATAGAGTCAGGCCAACAAAATGTGTACATCCATTACCAAATTTAAAAGCTTTAAGTGCTCTAAAAATTGCTGTCCCTATTCAGACTGTAGTCCCGATTCACCCCAGATTACGGTAGTAGTTTAACATTAACATGAATCATTTTTTCATTAGTTAAGTAATAACATTGCCACTGAATCCGCATTGTAAATATCGCCTTGATACTCTTGAAGGAAAAACTTTTTTCTGTTTTTGAAATTTCAAGAAAATATTATTTTGTAAGCAATATATCTAATTGAAAAAAACATGAAAGCCACAAAAATATATCATGCCCCAATATGTTTTGAAAACATAATAAAAAAAATAAGCAGATTTTTTCCCTGCTGACTTCACTTTTTTTCACTGCTAACAACGTTGTAGGGGCGTGGCCTACGCTTTCCCTGCTGAAGTAACACTTGGCCCAGTAAACTGTTACGTTAGCAGGGAAAACATTTTTGATTTGTTTGGGACTTCAGTTTGAAAAAAATCAATCAATTCTGGAACGCGTAAGCAGGGTTTCTTCGTCCGTGACTTCAGTTAAAAGAATCAATTATGAGACACGAATTTAACTTTAGAAAAAAAAATAATTTTCAAATAATTCAAATGGATGTCGCTAGAAGTTTTGGCCTCAATGTTCCATAGTTTTTGTAAAATTGCTCTAAAAAACATTCTAATGTCAAGCGATTAATAGTAAAGAAATTATTGAAGAAACTCCAAATCTCTAAGAATTTGCCTACTATTAACGAAACGATTTTTTTTTATATTTTCGCTGCTTACGTTAGCGGTAATTATTTGAACAATTTTCAGCTGATTTGATCAAATCAGTATTTTTTGTTTATTTCAATGCAATTTAATCTCAGTTTTTTTTAACTGGCCCGCGAGCCGGATTGATTTTCGACTTAAAAATGAAGATAAAAGTGACTAGTATGTATATTTTTTTCAAACTTTTATCAAAGTTATGTTCGCTGGTCACATGAGAATCGATTCCATCAAACAAATCGTGAAAATGTTGACAATTGTTAATTAGACGATCAAAAATGTAAAAATTGAGCAAAAAGGGTTGGTCAGGCCTGATTTAGCTAATGGAGGAGAAGCTTTAATATCGGATGTATGTTTTTCATCATAAATAACGTAAAAGTTACTGAGCCAGAAATAAACTTAAATGTCAGAAGAAGCTAGTGTAAAATTAAATACAAACTACTAATTTATTTTTTAAATAGTTCTACATAGACCTTAGCTTGTATAAAAAAAAACAAAAAGCTTGGTAACTGTGACAAAAAACTGTGAAGTTAGCAAGGAAAATGCTCATTACAATAATAAGCCACGCCCCAATGATAGAATTCACTGCTGAACACTTGAAGAACAGGAATGATTTGAAAATATTTTACACCAACATATTTGAGTACCTTTGTATAAATTTACACTTAAATTATTATTTTGGTTTGAAAACGCCGATTTTTGTGATCCATGACTATGAATTTTCTTCTGGCTCAGTTAGCAGGGAAAATATTTGTTCAAATTCGAAGGCATTGAAATACGTAAAAAAAACTTATTTAAATAAATCAAAGCAAATATATTGTTAAAAAGATTGCATTTACGATAAAAATTATAGTTTAAAAAATCCTATTTACGTTAGCAGGGAAATTTCACTTTCCCTGCTGTCTTCACAATTTTTTTCCCTGCTGACGATGTGAAGTGAGCAGGGAAATTGGATTTCAATGACGCCATCTGGTGGCCAATACGAGAGCTAAAATTTTCCCTGCTAACGTTTCCCTGCTGAAGTAATATCAGTATTTTTTTCACTAAAATGTCATTAACTCCCTTTAGATTTAACCAATTGGGGTGCTCTATCCTGCATTTTGTTGCATTTTTTAAGCTCTTTCAGATGCATTTTGAATTTTTAAATTAAATTGAATTTTGCCCAAGTTACAGCCTTTTTACGATTTTTGACGTTTTTGAACCTTCAAACTTTGTGTCCCGATTTGCCCCACTTCCCGTTGAACTAGAGTGCTCATATTTTGGCCAGATGCTAGTTTTATATGTACAAACAACCCCTGAAAATTTCAGGCAGATTGGTGAGGTCCAAACGACGTCCCATACAAAGGGGTATGCCCTGTTCGTGGACTCGCTCTTAAGAATTGAAGAATTGAAGAATTTAAGAATTTAGGAATTTAAGAATTTAGGAATTTAAGAATTTAAGAATTTAAGAATTTAAGAATTTAAGAATTTAAGAATTTAAGAAATTAAGAATTTAAGAATTTAAGAATTTAAGAATTTAAGAATTTAAGAAATTAAGAATTTAAGAATTTAAGAATTTAAGAATTTTAAAAAGTAAGTATTTAGGAATTTAAGAATTTAAGTATTTAAGAATTTAAGAATTTAAAAATTCAGAAATTTAGGAATTTTAGAATTTAAGATAAACTTTTAAACATTTGTACCAGCCTTATTTTATAATTTTATAATTTCCTTATTTCATAATTACCAAATTTCTTTATTACCAAATTTCCTAACTTCCTAATTTCCTAATTTTTTGATTTCCTAATTTCCACATTTCATTATTTAATTATTCATAATTTTAGTTTGTCTAGTTTTAGGCATTATAAATTTCGAATTTTCTGTTTTTTTAAAGAAATGTTAAATTATTGATTTCTCAATTTTGTTTATAATTAATCATTGTTGTTTAAAGTTTTCGACAAAAAAACGCAACATTTTTTGACCGCGTTCCTTCCGATCTGCATACCGTACTTATAGGCATTCAAGTATTTGAATAAATTTTAGGCAAAACTCATAAAAGCAGTTGATGATTGCAGAAAATCATAATGCATTGCAAATGCTCAACAAATATTTTTTTGTGTTTTCTTTCATTGTAGTGTTTAATAATTTTCTTTTACAATCTTTTTGGAATTTTGAGGAATAAATATTTTTTGCTGGAAATGTAGAATCAATTTCTGCTTTTCATACAATATTTTAATGAACAATATCTTTAAAAAATGGTTCTAAATCTGACAAGCAATATTCGTCTAGTTTTGAAACTTCATCCGAAATGCTTGTTAAAAATCTTGTAAAGTGTTTGAAATAAAGTAAATAATGCTTAAATGTACTGAGAAGCGATTTATCAATGAAACATTTAAAATTTCGCGGCATTTAACGGCGCTTACAAAATTTCACGGCCGGGGGCGAATTTCACGGATTACGCGTCTTCCGCGAAAAATCACTAGTCCTAATGATGAGTTGGAGGAGGTGAGCGAGTTCGTGTACTTGGGATCGCTGGTCAGACTGCTTTTTGACCGCGCTGAACCAGCTGACGGTACATGCAGAAGAGCAGGGAAACCGCGCGCACGTTGGGGAGATCAAGTGACAAATTACGACTGATAACACTGACCTACAAAAGTGACAATAATGACCTGTTCAACTCGAGGGGAAGCATGAAGTTTTGGGGTCTCCAAAAACACGAGAACTTTGAATTTTTCAAAAATATTTAGACAGGGCCAAATGGTTTTTCTCTAAATTTGTTTGGAGAATTAGGGCGGTTCGTCGCTGTTGCGTACAAGCAAAAATTGCATGCTATATATGGGAGTAGCGAACAGCAATAGTTCTCCATAAAACTTTGGAGAAAACCCATTCGGCTCTGTCTACATATTATTGAAAAAATAAAATTGCACGTGTTTCTGGAGACCCCAAACTTCATGCTTCCCCTCGAGTTTGAAAGTTTGTTGGTCGGTGTAATTCAACAACACCCAATTGAAAAATAGACAAACATTTTATTCGGAATATTTGCAGCAACAAAAAAACCTTGACTGAGCTTTAAAATCCCTGCACATATCGTTTGCGCGCCGACCTCCCCTTCGCTGCACTCAACGGCGTTCCACCCAGCGGCTCCGTCTTCAGCACCACCCGAGCCACCGGAGTGCTCTCCATCTTCACCAACATTTGGTTTGGCTGCTCCCCCACTCTATCCTCCGCTTCCTCGCTGGGCAGCTGCAGCTGCGGTTCCTCCTTCACAATCGCATCCATCACAAGGGGCTCGTCCAGTATCTCCACCAGCTCGGGCGAACCGTCCGTCGTGGCGTCCAGCCAGTCCACGATACGGTCCTCGACGCTGATGATTTCGGCGTGACCCCGCGACTGCGACAACTGCTGCGATTCGGTCACGTCCGGTCGGAAGCCCCAAATTGAGAGCATGGTCGCGGCCAGTTGGTCCTTGTACTGGTGCAGCTGTTCGACGGTCTGCCGCCAGCGGGGCGGTCGCTTCTGGGATGTCGTTATTGGTTTGATGTCTTTTGTTGACTCTGAATGCCGGAAGACAGCGCGCAAACCCCGCTGAATTTTGTAGTCGTTGGCGACGGGGCTTTGTGCAGCGGCGTTGATGTCCCTCAGCTGGATCATCCACGCGTGGAGTTTGGCCGCGACTTGGTCCGTGTCGGCGGAATCGCTGTCCGGGTCGAGCCGCTGCTGGTAGATGTCGCCGAGGGAGTTTTGGACCAGCAGGTGGAAGCGGTCGCGGTCGGCGATGATGGCGATACCGGAGTGGAACAGCTTGAGGCGGTTCCGGAGCGTGGCCGCAGGGAAGAGACACTTACCCTTGGTGCGGGCCATGTAGACCGATTCTTGGATTGTGAGCGGTTTTACCGGCAGGGTGCGGGTGGTGAAGCGTTTGGGGGGAGCTTTGGAGAAGGTGCAGAGCTGTGAGAAGGAATGAGAACATATTAGTTAGTTATTAGAGTCGAAATCACACGACAACTTACCATTGTATCGCCCGCCAGGTGCGACGACAGATGCACGTAATACTGCTTCCGCGTCGAATCCACCCGGTATCGAATCATCGTCAGATGAAACTGCAAATTGTGGGTGAACGTGATCATCTGCTGAAACTCGCCCTCGGCTCCCTGACGCGCATCGTACCGCAGAACAAGCAACCTGTGGGTGGTTCCAACCAACAGCAGGCTCTCCTCGGGACAAATCTCCAAGCAGGTGGCACTTTCGCACGGCCACAACCAGGTGGAAAGGGGCGTTTCTAGAACTAGCGAGAGCCCATCTTCCTGCAGCTTGATCAACTTGACCGTTTTACGATCCAAGCAGATGACCGAGGTTCGGGTGAGTGGTCGCAGGCAGGTCCAGCATTCGTCCTCCGGGAACTTTACCAACTGCAACTTGTACAGCCAGACCTTCTTTGGCGTGTATTCCATTACTTTGACAATCTTATCCAGGTCACTCGTGCAGAGGAGACCAACGGAATCGTCCGTCCTCCCCAGAAAGCAGCACGATATGAATGGCACCTCCGATCGCACCGAGTGCGTTTTCATCGCCTCGCTGCCCGTTTTCGAGTACAGAACGTCGACTTGAAACTTGCGTCGCAGCGCAATGTGCGAATACTGCCCAGTTGGGGTCATTTTCCGGTGCTGAATTTCAAAAACCGCTCCGCCCTCGCCCAGCTCAAACCGTTCAGCTTGCTCACTCAGTACGTTAAGCTGCGATCCGTCCAACTCAAACGGAACCATCTCAACGGTGTTCATCGCTTCCCCGACGGTGTTGAGCAGCCAACGAAACTGCGTCCCAACGATCACGTCCAGATTTCCCCCGGTAAAGTAGTAGTCGTACCCGCGGACATCCGTGAACCACTGGTCCGGATCGCGGTCCAGTTCCTCCGCTATGCGCAACAACAACGTGGGACAAAGTCCCCGCCGGCCATTGATTTTCTTCCGCAGCGTAACCTTCTTCCTCGCATAAGTCAACTTCAGGACGGTGAGCTTTTGGCGGTGTTGGGCTTTGGCCTGGTAAAGTCGTAGCATCGGTTCCGCCCACTCGGTGCGGTTGGCTTGGTCAAACCGATGCGTTACCACAGGGATTGGGTGGCTCGTTGTCCAGAGTGGACGTTTGTAGTGGTTGTGGAGGGTTTCTGCCGTAAGGACGTTCGGCTGTAGTGGCAGCTGGAGCAAGTTCGGATGGAAGTAGCGGGTCGCTTGAAACTCCGGAAAGCCAGCCGATAGCTGGACGGAGTTGAGTCTTTGGTGGAACCATTGGACGGATCTCTCGTGCTTGGGTTCAATCAGCTTGTCTTGTTTCTGTCGTTTTGAAGTGTTAGCTGCGTCCTGAAATTA
Organism: Culex quinquefasciatus; assembly: GCF_015732765.1. Classification (NCBI taxonomy): domain Eukaryota; kingdom Metazoa; phylum Arthropoda; class Insecta; order Diptera; family Culicidae; genus Culex; species Culex quinquefasciatus. The sequence continues at coordinate 59,487,890 of NC_051863.1, forward strand.
AAATTTATTCAATAATATTCTTATTAATTTTCAAAGCTCAAAAAATAATAAACATTCCAGCAATCGCCCCACTGACGGTAGGTAAACAAGCAAAAAAAAGTCGCTCCAAAACAAACCTCATTTTGCTCGCCGTTCACAACTTTTGCTTCACTTATTCGCTTGCGTTTTCGAGTCTCCATCGCAAGTTCAGAGCAAAACTAAGTCTAAACTTATTTTTTTCACTGAAATCAGCAGCCCAAAATACAGAAATTCGATCGATGTCGTTTAAAAATTGGGAAAATTTGACCGCCGCACAATCAGATTTTCGACAAAACAGCAGCACGTTTGACAGTTTTTGATTTGCGCTGATGTCAGAGACCGGGAACGAGCCAAAGGCGTTGTTCACTTCCTTTTGCACGCTGGTGCAACAATATATACGGTGAACAATATATTTATCCTATTTTAATTAAAAAAAAAGTATTTCTGGAGTTTTTTTGAAAAGGTCCAATAAACCAAATTTTCAGATTTTGCTTTTTGGGTGTTTAATACGCGGTTTCAAAAACACCCAAAAAGCAAAAACTGGAAATTTAGTTTATTGAACCTTTAAAAAAAACTCCTTAAATTTTGAAAATAAGTATTTTGGAAACTATTTTGTTAGTAATATAAAATGAAATACAAAAATCGGGATTTGTTTTTTCATTTTATCCGTTTTTAAACAGTTCTCGTAATAAGCTACAACTTTCTTGAAGACACCAAATCAATAAAAAAAATAACTTATCTTTCTAATGCTTATATCTTAAAGACTTCCGATAACTTGAAAATTTAATCCTTTACTTTTACTTTTTTGAGGGCCTTCCCTATCACAAAAAAAATCAAATTATTCGCTCTACAGCATTGCCTTGGCGTTCTCGATTGTGAGATTCCTACTCGAAACTAAGTGTCCGAAGGCTTGATTGTTGAGGCAATTGCAAACCTCTTTTTACACCTAAACTTCCATCCACCCCGGGATTCAAACTGACGACCTTTGGATTGTGAGAGTCCAACTGCCTACCAGCGAGTCCACCGAGGCAGGACCCAGGGAGACGACCCCTACACCTGGACTGAGCTATCGACCTAACTCTTTAGGTTAGACCGGGCCAACACATTTACTTCCCCATCCGACGGAAGACGTGGTCTCGTCTCGAAAAATGCCACCGGGACCGTCTAGGATCAAACCCAAGCCGACTGGGTGAGAGGCAACCACGCTTACCCCTACACCACGGCCCATATCACCATAGCAGCCATTTTATGTCACGCATATATATCTCCATGCAATTTTGGTAGCTGTTCGTACAAAAATGGTACGTAAATATTCGAAAATCTGCAACTTTTAATTTTTAAATTAACTTATTTTCAAAAAAAAAAAAAATGCGGACGAGTTATGATTTTTTTAAATGGTGATTATTGTAAAAAAATCTTGTACATAAAGTTTAAAATTTCTAAACTTTTCGAAAAAAATATTTTCAGGAAAGGAAATCATGGACACTACTTAAAAAATCAAAAAAACCGGAATTTTTCGGACACAATTTAATTTTGAATGGCTATATTTTGAAAACGTGAAGTGCATCAAAAAATTTGTAAGGTCATTTTCGAATGCAAATTCGAATTTAAATAATAAAAATAAGGTCAAACAAGTACGAAATTCCAGATTTTTTACCAAAATCACTGTTTCAAAAAAATATAACTCGTCGGCAAAAATTTGGTCCATACTTTTGAATGGATTTAATGATGCGAAGTTTTGTCCCCTGAAACATATTTAACAAAGAAAAATTAAAAAATATGGATTTTGGGAAATTGATTTTTAGTCAAACTAATTTGTTAAAAAATCCCCAAATTCATGATCCGTGTACCTATTTTTTCTAAATAGTCCTTAATAATACCTACAACTATGCTGATGAAAATTTACCAATTCCTGATGTAATATTACAAATGTTTTGCCACAAAATCTGTCACCATTACCTGATGAACATTATAATACCATCATTTTTTTCTGTGCAATCAAAATAAATCCTTAAAGGGTTACGGATTTTTAAATATTAACAAATTATCAATATATTTTGAAATTGATCGGATATGAATATATTTTTAACTTTATAAATTTCTGAAATATTTGGTAAATAAGACATTTTGATATACTTGTTTATGAAACATTCAACAGTAAAATACATTTCAAAACTCGTTTCAAAACGTAATGAGCATTTAGCATTCTGATTTCAAAGCAAAAAAAAGTAGTAAAAGTTTCTTATATTCCAAGTCATTCATATTTCCAGAGTTAGTTAAGTTTGTTGATCATAACTTCTACTGTCGAAAAACGTAACTTTTTACACAAACAATCACTGTTAAGTAAGATTCTTCAATTGAAAATGAAGTTTAATAAATTGTTTGATTTTATTTATAAAATGATATTTGACCATCTTATGTTATAATTCAAAAGAAGGCATTTTCAAGAATGACTATTCTGTGAAATACCGTTTTCATGTAAAACAATGGAAAAGCAGATTACATTTTTAAGACTTTATGTTTTCCCCCTAGAACTCTTCTCGCCAATTAGGTTTTACGACGACTCGGTTTTGAGGTTAGAAATTTGACAGCTTGGCTGCACTGTTTACATTTTTTGCGCGTGTGTCTCTGTAAAAATGTGTGTGCGTGTGCGCTCGTGACGTCACGCTGTAAAACCTAATACCTATATCCTATATAGGTATTTGTTGCAATTTCGCTGAAGAGCAAAATCGACCAGAAAAAGATGCTGAAAGAGAAAGATGGTGGTTATGGTACACAATAAGGTTTTACAGCGTGACGTCACGAGTGCACACGCACACACATTTTTACTGAGATGCACGTGCAAAAAATGGTAAACAGTGCAGCCAAGCTGTCAACTTTCTAACCTCAAAACCGAGTCGGCGTAAAACCTTATGGTACACATGTCATGACCAATTGACAAAGAACTTTGTATAAAGCTCTTATCATGTTTTCTCGTAATTTTGATTTGTTTATATTTTCTTATGGAAATTCTTCGACCCCATTTTAGTCAAATTTGATTGGATGATTGCCTTATAAAATACCAAAAATAAATATTTTTTCATTATTTTATCGTGGCCATGTTGATTTTTTTTAAATTTCTTGACCACTTGAGAGTATTCATTTCATGTCGTGGAAACTACTGCCGAAATAGTAATTTTCATGTCCAGCACTAAAATAAAAACCACAAATTGGCTATAACCATATGGTTCGGTAAATGTCCCCCGGGAGAACCTTCCTTCAGGGCATCGGCCACTCCAGGTCACGGCCACCACTGCCGAAATTGCCATTTTTATGTCCTTCTCTTTGAGAGTACCGGCAACTCCAAGTTGAGACCAATATCCCATCCAGGGAGATGGGGGTAAGACGGCCACCCTAAGGGAGAAGTCTAATAAAATTTACACAACAGAATGTTTTGATCTCAAATTACGTACATGAGCAATTCTCTACCAAAACCGGAAATGGATTTTATTTGAATTTTTTGATTTGGATCAATCTTTGTGGAGGCCTTCCCTATGACCAAATAAGCTATTTTGCGGCATTGGTTCACCCATACAAGTCTCCATAGAATTTTAACTGCTGTCCATACAAAAATGGTATGTAAATATTCAAACAACAGTAACTTTTGAGTGAATTTTATGATCAATTTGGTGTCTTCGGCAAAGTTGTAGATATTGTTGAGGACTTTTGAGAAAAAATAGGTACACGGAATTTTTTTTTGCAGATTTTTTAATCAACTTTTTTTTACTAAAACTAAATTTCCCAAATTTTGATTTTCGAAATTTTTGGATATGTTTTAGGGGACAAAAATGCGCAACTTTTGAGCTGTAGAGAAACATGGTCAAAAAAATCTGCCGCCGAGTTATAAATTTTTGAAAAAATAGTGATTTTTGGAAAAAATCGAAGTTTCATGCAAAAACAAATTTGACATTATTTTTTAATGCAAAATTGAATTTGCAATCGAAAAGTACTTTACAGATTTTTTGATAAAGGGCTCCGTTTTCAAGATATAGCCACCGAAAGTTTGATTTTAGCGAAATAGTTGCTGTTTTTCGATTTTTAAAAATAGTGACCATGAGTGATCATTTCTAAAAATATTTTTTGGAAAAGTTTAGAAAATGTGCTATAAAATTGTCTAAGAGACATTGCAGATTGGACCTCGGGTTGCTGAGATAGAGCCGCATTAAGAATAAGAAACACAAAAATTGAAGTTTTCTAATTCTCACCAAAATAAGCCACCATTTTCTAATGACGATATCTCAGCAACTAATGGTCCGATTTTCGATGTTAATACATGAAACATTCGTGAAAATTTCAATATTATTGTGACCACATGTTATGAAAAACTATGATTTTTTACTACAAAACAAACACAGATTGATACATAATAATTAGTTTGTGTATTTCGATTAGAATAAGTAAATCAAAATTATGTAAACAATATTAAATTAGCGATTTTTATGAAAACTTTGATAGGATTTCACACTATTCAATGAGTTTTTCTATATCACAGTAAAGAATATTGTCAAAACGGTAGTTAACAGCATTTGGATTAAAAATTGATAGTTTTATTGAAAATGCTTTTCCTTATCTACAAATATGTCTTAGTGGCCGTCTTGCCCCCAAATAAATTTTTTTTTAAACATTTTTTTTTTGTAAATATCTAATTGCATTTTTTAAACGTACGACGCTCTCAACGCTCCCAAACCAACTGTCAATAAAACACGTGGTTTTTCGCTAAATATGAACTGAGTATGAACGACAGCTCTGTTTATACAATACCACTCACTCTAGCGTTTGGCATATTGCACAAGAACAACAAATAACATTTTTAAATTCACATGTCAACCCATTCAAACGACATTGATATCCCTCTTGTCATCGATATAATTCCGAACGCTTCAGTTTAGTTTGCATCGAACACAATTTTTTCTCTGACTTTTCATGTGGCCAATTAGGGGTTTACCGGCAAGGGCTATCGGCCTAAGGGTGCTTGACGCTGAAAATGTCACCCCTTTTCATGCCAGGCTCTAAGAAGTTAGAATGCATGCAAAATAAAAGTTCGACCGGATGTCGTAATTTTTCTTGGAAGCAATTGATATTAATTCGGGATTCTACTTGAGTTATAATCGATTGTATACATGCACAATACACTTTAGGTGGTATGGTTTACATTTACCTAATATGTTTGGAAATATTTAGGGGACAATAAATAACATATTTGCCATAGAAGTTTTTAACAAAACCATTTTAATATTTTTTTCATTTATAGTGTGACAGCAATTTAATAATACTAAGGTAACTTTACAATAGGACGTAACATTGAGCGTTTTTAAGATTACCTTAGAAAACAACTTGGTTGCAAAACAATCAAACAAAAGGCATTTTCTCCATGTTTTTGTTGATTTTATAATTTAAACATAATTTTAAATTCAAAAGAAATTTTTGATATGGCTTAAAACGACAACGACATTTCTGACAAAAAAGTTCAAAGCATTGTATAAAAAATTGTATGAACATTTTATAAAAACTGATATTTTGTTGTTAATGATGAAACCATGCATTTTTGTTTAAGAAGTGTTAGTGTTAGTGTTTTGTTAGTAATTTTGATTAAAACTGTCTTTAGTAATCGAAAGAATCTAGAAAAAGGCAGTTTTTTTCAAACTTTGAATTTAATATACTTAAAATATTCTACGAAACAGGCTAATATTGTTAGATAATCCCCATCTGAAATTTGAATTGTACGACAAATTCATTTAATTGTGTTGCACACCTATAGAAATTTTATATTAACATCGAATGTTCAAAAATCAGAACCAAATCGAGTATCAATAAAATTTCATTTGTTTACCCATTGTAGACCTTTTGATATTGAACCCCCACGAAAACACACACACACCGGTTCCGTGCATCAAAAGGATCGATTCTTTCTGTCGGAACACCTGGCCAGATGTCCCGACATGGCATGACTTTCGGATGGAACCTACCCCACCGAAAACGTGTCCTTTGTCCCGAGATTTTTGTCACAAAAGTTATATGCATTTTTCTGAGCTTTTTTTTCCCTTCAATAAAAGATCCTCCAAACTGTATAATTGGCTTTGATCGCTGCTGCTGCCTTTTGAGTGGGCCCATTGTGTCCTCTAATTTGACATAATTGGTGATCTGAGGAGTAGAAAGGAAGGTTCCCATTCATGCAAGAAGTAATTTATGACACATGCGCTGGAGGGCCTCGTGGCGCGGTGGTTAGCGGCTTCGGCTGCCGATCCCTAAGTTGCTGTGGGGCGCGGGTTCGATTCCCGCCTTATCCTCCTGGGCTTCTATCGGATGGGGAAGTAAAACGTCGGTCCAATTGCGTAAAAGAGGTTTTGAGTGACTCACCACACATAACCTTCGGACGCCTAGAAATGAGCAGAAACTTGCAACAGAGCCCACAAAAGACCCGGGGGTCGTTAAAGTGGATTGCTTTGCTTTTTGCGCGCTCGGCTTGGCTTGCACGAAGAACGCAAGGATTATTGTAACTTTGGGTCCTTTTTTTGAGGCCGAAAGGCAAAAAGTGTTGTTTCGATTTGCAGCTTGAGTGCGATAGCGAATCAACAATGCACACACACGCACTCCCAGCACAATTGTTTGACCCGAGAAACCTAAAGTCCTTTGAGGATCCCTGAAAAAAAAAGTCTTACCAAATTGTAAGAGTACAAAAGGACGCAACGCGATTTGTTGCGTTTTGAAGCACGTGATCGTTTAAAAAGAGAAGAAGCGATACGATCGGACACGTGAGCGAAAAGGGCACCGCCATAACCATGAGGGGAAAAAAGTGGGAGGAGCTTCCTCTCAGCAAAAAAGGACTATCTCTCCTGAAAGGGACGAGTCCTTACTTTGTCCCTACCTTTTGCCCAGGGCAGATTCAATTTTAAATTTTCAACCCCTGAACTGTGTGTGTGTCGTTCGTTGCTTTGGCCTTCATCTTTTCAGCATCATTATTTACTTTAATTCTATTGAATTTTGAATTTAACGCCAAATAAAAAGCACTTATAATGCTCGGATGAGCGAAACAATTTGTGCCCTTGTTCGAGAGGGCGGACAAATCGAAGATCGAGGACGGTGACAAATTTGTGACAGGGAGCAGATGGTTTAGCGGACACGATTCGGCGGCGAAATCTGGAACTTCGGCTTGAACTACCTAAAAACGTACCTTGTTATGAGGATAATAATTTTATCCAAATGCATTACCGATTTTATTTATTTGGTTATATGGTACGTTATCCATTAGTGGACCCCTTTCCTATAGTGGACCCTCTGAAGGTTTTTTGATGAAAAATTCAATAAAATCACGATTAAAAGAGTGTTTTTGTCTACAAATATTTTATTTGGCATGTTCAGCACCATTTTAAACCATGTTGACTGACATTGACGTGTCCTTTCAGCCAATATAAGTGTTTTGAGTTCAACATCTGAAATCGGCAATATTCACAACAAAACAGCAATTCCATTTTATGACTGAATTAACTATTCAATCATTTTTTCACTAATTATTTAACATAAGTAAGTCGAAATAATGTAAGTTTAAGGAAAAAAACGAAGAACTGCTCAATTTCAAGCAAAATTCACGGGGTCCAATAAAGGAAAACGAAAATCCTAACTTTTCCAAAAGTGAACCCCTGTTATTTTAACTTACAAAACTAACTTAATCCACCTACGTGGTTGAAGCCTTCCTCATTCATTTCCAACAATGGCTGATGTGATGGAATTGTACAAACATTTCATCTATTTTTCAGATCCGGAATAAAAAAGTACATAAATATCACTTCAGTGGCCATACCTCGAGACAGGGTTGCAAGATCATCAATGTTTTGAACTTGTTGAAAAGATCTTTTGTTAACCTAACCAACGATGGGTCGGATGGTGGATACGGACATAGTTTACATACATTTAAATTAGATCCAGCTTCCAAAAAGTACATAAATGTCACTTAAGTGGGCATATCTCGAGACAGGGTTGCCAGATCTTCAATGTTTTAGGCTCGTTGGAAAGGTCTTTTAATAATTTAACCAACGATGGGTTGGATGGTGGATCCGGACATAGTTTACATACATTTAAGTGAGATCCGGATATATGTGAAAACACATTTTTATACATAACTTTTGAACTACTTATCGAAACTTCAATCTGTATAAAACTCGATCTATGGGACCCTAAACCAAGTCGAATGCAACAGGTTCGGGTCAAATCGGTTCAGCCAGTGCCGAGAAACATGAGCTAGTTTGATGGTCACATACATACATACACACACATACACACAGACATTTGTTCAGTTTTCGATTCTGAGTCGATATGTATACATGAAGGTGGGTCTACGACGTTTTTATACAAAGTTCATTTTTAGAGCAGGATTATAGCCTTACCTCAGTGAGGAAGGCAAAAATGAAGAACACTGTGTATTTAAGCAAAAGTTTTTTTTAAACAAACAATGAATGCTTGTTGTAATCAATCAATATATTATATATATGCATATATTTCAATCATGAGTACAAATATAGCTGTTTTCATGTTAGAAGTACCAAAGTTATTGAAACTGTAAGAATTTATAATTGATCTAAACTTAAGTTAATTGTACTTAATTGGAGCATCATAATTGATGTTTGAAATTGATATTTTATAATAATAAATCAATAACCAAACTTTTTTTTTGGAAATAGGCATGCGTGGTTTTATCAGCAACTGTAAACAAATCCATTGTTATGTTTTGGTCAACTATTTAAGTAATTATTATGGAAAATTGGCATCAATATTAGTTTTATAATTTTTATATTAACAGTTGACACGTTTTATTTGATATTTTTTGGAAATATGAGATTAAAAGTCTTTTAATTTATTTGTTTACAGTGAAAAGTTAGCAAGTACCCTCTTTTAATCTTTATATCTACACAGAAAAAAATCAATTCTCGTAATCGTGAATTAAGTTCACGAATGTGAGAACCACGAAGGAATTTATTCATGAGTATGGTGCATTTGCACTATAAACGTGAATATATTCCTTCGTGGTTCTCGCATTCGTGAATTTTATTCACGATTTCGAGAATTGGTTTTTTTTAGTGTATTATTAGACTTACACCATGCATCAGAACATCAAATATCGGTTAAATTTGATATAAAAACAATAGTTTTCCTACAGTGGACCCGGGTTCACAATCGGATTATGGACCCGGGTCCACTATCGAGAAATTAAAAAGAGAGATGTGAGCCGGTAACATGGAGTTAAACTTTTGCAACTGTCATGGTAAACTTCACAGATACTTGACAGAAAGTTTAACTCCATGCTGCACTTTTAATTTTTCGATAGGAAAAGGGGGTCCATAACTGGCAAAAAACACTTTTTTCAAATTGCTATTTTTCTGCACAAAAGCAAATAATTGATGAAACAAATAGTCAGAATTGTTCAAAAGGCTTCAGATTTCATTGTGTTGTACAAAGTGTTACGAAATAGTGCTTAAAATATTGAATAATTGTGAAAAATGCTCATCGATTCTACTAGGGGGTCCACTAATGGTTAAAATACCCTTTATCGTCGGTTACAAAATTCAACACATTAAAAAGCTCAATTAGTCCCATATGATTATAAGTATGGTTGGTAATTATTCACGATTTTGCGGACAGCGTGAAATTCCAAAATACCCTCGAAATTCCGTTAAATTCAAGGATTTTTTAAATCTTATCTAATCGAACACAAGCGCAGCCAGGCCTACTGCGTTGTGTTAACCGCAGAGAGAATTATGAGAAAGGATCACATTTCACATACATTGGCTAATAATTATAATTTTTAGGGGGCAGAGGGATTGGGGAATGGAAAAGTGGGGAAGGTGAACGGAGCGAGGGGTATTTAATTTATAATATTATAACATAGATGATACTTCTGGTAAATAATGATAGAAAGCTCTCACCAAGAAACAGAAAATCTTCAACAAACAGCTCAAATCTACAAAAGACACAGTCAGCTGGTATCCCGTTCGTCAGATCCCAGGTTCTTCTCAGGAGACAGGCCGATCGGATGACGTGGGAGTGCTCCTTTTGCACCGAATATGTCCGCTCCCAATAAATGTATCTGGATGTTTCGCTGGTTCTAACGGAGAAGTTACACTTATGACCTGTTTCGGCAACTGTAGAACAATCTTTTCACAAAGAGAAGTAAACTTTTTGCAAAAAAACAGAAAGTTGAAAAAACGACAGCTTTATAATTGTCCAGATGCACTGTGAACCGTCGAATATCGTGCAGCCGTGAAATTCAACGATTTTCTTAAACGAAATTTTAAAATATCAAAATTTCACAAATATTTATACCCGTCGATTTTTAATTTTTATTAGTTTTCAATTGAAGAACGTGATATTTACCAATTGAACTCTTGCAGATATTCGGTGGCAGTAATGAGAATATAATGGAAAATAAACATTTAAATAAAATTGTTACAACATTTAACAAGGAGTTAAGAGGCAGTATTTGTAAATATTGCTCGGTTTGTTCTAAAGGTCGTATCGAGGTGCTCCGATTTGGATGAAACTTTCAGCTTTTGTTTGTCTATACATGAGATGAACTCATGCCAAATATGAGCCCTCTACGACAAAGGGAAGTGGGGCAAAATGGTCTTTGAAGTTTGAGGCCCAAAAAACCTAAAAAATCTTAAAATTGCTCGCATTTCCGTAAAAATTCATCAATTCCAACTCTCTTAAATGCATTCGAAAGGTCTTTTAAAGTACTTCAAAATGTGCCATAGACATCCAGGATTGGTTCCACTTTTTCTCTTAGCTTTTGCAAATTACTGTCAAAAATTGATTTTTTTAAAACCTTAAAATCTTTTTGCAACAGCCTCCAACACCCATACTCCCATAGGTCAAAAGATAGGTAATTACATAGACTATAAGCCTACGGAAATAACTTTTTGGCCGATCGCAGTTTTTCTCATAGTTTTTCGATTTTTCTAGAACAAACATTTTGCAACGTTAGTTTTTGCCCTGTAGGCCGCCATAGCGGCACTTTTTGGTCTCAATTTTGTCATATTCGAAATCCTCGGACAATTTCACGTATGTTATAAGTATTGGAGTTGTAAATTTGATTTAAAATATAATTAAATAAAACATTTTTGAAAAAAGAAATAGATCTTATTTACCCTGTGATCAATACGTCAAATGCTGTATCAAGTAGGCGAAAACCTGTTTTACACCTAATTAAACAAATTGTTAAAAAAATATTTTAATTCATTCTTAATGGCAATTTTTCCAATCAAATTTACAACTCAAATACTTCTAACTTACGTGAAATTGTCCGAGGATTCCGAATATGACAAACTTGAGACTAAAAAGTGCCGCTATGGCGGCCTACCGGCCAAAAACTAACGTTGTAAAATGTTTGTTCTAGAAAAATCGAAAAACTATGAGAAAAACTACGATTGGCCAAAAAGTTAATACCATAGGCTTATAGTCCATGTAATTACCTATCTTTTGACCTATGGGAGTATGGGTGTTGGAGGCTGTTGCAAAAAGATATTAAGGTTTAAAAAAAATCCATTTTTGACAGTAATTTGCAAAAGCTAAGAGAAAAAGTCGAACCAATCCTGGATGTCTGTGGCACATTTTGAAGTACTTTAAAAGACCTTTCGAATGCATCTAAGAGAGTTGGAATTGATGAAGTTTTACGGTAATGCGAGCAATTTTAAGATTTTTTAGGTTTTTTGGACCTTAAACTTCAAAGCCCATTTTACCCCACTTCCCTTTGTCGTAGAGGGCTCATATTTGGCATGAGTTCATCTCATGCATAGACAAACAAACGCTGAAAGTTTCATCCAAATCGGAGCACCTCGATACGACCTGTTACACATTGGTGAAAAACTCGCTCTTAATTCTATGAATACCTAATTGAGTAAAATAATTTATCTTTAGATCAAGATAAACAAATTTAGACATATTGAGAATAACTAAAATTAATTTTTATGCAATGATATTTTTTAAATAAAGAACTGAGTGCAAGACAAGTTTGAACTGAATGCAAGGCAAGTTTGAGTTAATTAACATAATTAAAAATATGGGGAAATGCATTTTATACTGTTATAAGTTGATTACACTTATATTTAATTTAAAAAAGCTATCAAAAAAAATCAATCAATCAAATTTTAGTCAATTTTTCTAATTCCTTATGCAAAAAGTAACAATAAATGGTAACAGTAATTACACTGTAAAAAGACAAATACAAATGAATCCATGAGAAACATTTTTCATTCCAATGTACATCAACTTTTTCTAATTGGTGGTTTAAAATCTCAAAATTTGGAAAAGCTTCAAGGGACTGGGATTAGTGAAAGCAAACAGAATATAAAATTAAATAATTTAGGTTATCTGTTTGAAGTTTCCAGTTTCCATCGAAGTAAGGAGAATTTTACAAAAACAGAGATCGCCATCTGGGGCATTAATTGTATTTTGCCCTTTTTTGTTTGAATACTAACCAAATTCTGTGTAATAACAATTTATTTTGACAGTACAATTCCAAAAGGAAATTCAAAATTCAGACTTAGGCCTTGCAAGATTTATTGAAATGGGCTTTACAATATTGTATTTTTTTGAAACATCAGCTCTTTACTGAAATACTTTCGATTTTTCCCTAAAATTCCCACGAAATTTGATGATATATATGCAAAACGATACGAAATATTTTTGATTTTGACATTTTCGGCCCGAAAAATAACCAAGCATTGATGATTAATTTATAATTAACGGTAAAAAATCGCTCCGTGGAATTTTATGTTTTCGAATTATGGTTCCCGACAAAATTACTTTTCATTATCGTGAAAAATCACTAAGCCTAATTATAAGGAAAAATATACGTAATAAAATTTATCTTCCCCAGCATGTTATTTATTTTCATCTTTGTGTTTTCCGTTCTTCATACAATTTCAATGAAATTAGATGTAAAATTAACTGAAGCAATCCAAACTAAACTATATTTAAAATAGTCCTACTTGATAAAATATGTACAATAATAAATCCCCCTAATTTCTAAGGGAATTTGAAGGGGGTTGAAGGGGAGACAAAACTATAAAATAAAAGCCAAAGTATTTATGTCACAGACATAACCGGAATGGCGTAGACTACGTAAAGTTTTGATATGTGGACATAGAGTTTTCCATAGCTTAATTTTGAAGAATTAGCTAGATACTTCGAAAACATTAACGGAATAATCGTGAATCGTGAGATGGGGCGCCCGACACCCTTAATTAAAAAACAAAAAAAAAATGCGCGAAGATTCACCCGTGTAAACAAACACTGTTGATAAATAAAACAATAATAAATAAAACAACAATTCATCAAAATCGGATGCACAGCAAGATCTCATGAACAGAAAAAAAAATCAAAAAACCGACAAAACATTGCTAATCAAAATCAAAGTTGACGGAGTGGAAAATCTATTTAATTGAAGCGCTATGAAACCATTCATCTTCATCATTAGCCGTTGGGACCCTCTTTCCTCGTGTCCCAAAATGCAATAATAATAGCAACTGCGCGCGTATTCTGTGTGGAAAAAAAAGTCCTATAAATACTCGGCGAACATAATAAATTATATATTTACCTCCAGTGTACCGTTTAAGGTACGATTCCTCTACCCCCTTCTTAACATGACAACATGTACAAACATTAATGTACCTATTCTTCATTGCAATGAATGAGGCGCTGCGGACGACGCGACCACCAATGTTTGTTCAGAGTTTTCACCCTTCTGTTGGGAAACGCGCGCAAACTCCATGTTTAGAGTAATAGTCATCATTGTGTATATTTTACGCTCATATGATTCTATTCTGTTGCCAACTTTCGGGCTCTCCGATCCGGTGGCACAGATTAAAGCCTATTTGCTCCCGAAGATGGGCCGCTGATGTTCGACCTATCCAAATGTTCTGCTTTTAGGGGTGATGTACCTATTTTAGTTCTAAACTTTCTAAAACTCCACGGCAAAAATATTAATTAAATTTTCTGCAACATTAGTCTAATAAAGAAGCTTCGTCCCTTACCAGTTGTGATGATAGTAATCACTATTCGGGGGAAAAAAGTTCCCTATTGAATGCCCATTGTAACGATGCGCCGCCACCAGTATACGTGAAGCAGCCTCAAACTCATGGAAGCTGAACGAGCATAATGTATCATTATGGGATCATCCTTTTCGGCAGCATTTATTTTGATTAAATATTTCACCCGCTGAAAGAAATGCTTTTATTGTGTCTGGGTGCTTTACGGGAGAGGACAAATGGTTGTTTACGGGAGAGACACACACGTGGATCGTCGCGATTGATTCGGAAGTTTTTTTAATTATCTTTGTGTGCATAACTAAGTAACCACAAAAATTTAACGACAAAGGAAACTGAAACTAGAAGTACTTTTCATAATTGTTTTTTTTTTGTAATCCCGCTTCAAAACTGTCAACTTTTCTTGTCCTTCTGGAGAAACGAAACGGCCTACATTTTGCTACCAAAAATCTCAGATTGGAAAATCAATGCTTTTTAATACCAGTGCTGAAAAGTAGGACAAACACTGAAATGGATGCTGAAAAGTTGAACTTTTCAACACTTGTATCGAAAAGTAACATTTTTCAATATTGTTTAGTTTTGAACGGTGAATTTACTTAACACATGAATGTTTGACATAAAATTTCATTCAATAAGCGTTTTTCGGAATTGCAAAAAAAAAGTTGCAAGCAACTCGTTGCAAAACTTGATTTGTTCAGCACTTGTAGTACAATCAATCTTCTTCGGTCAAAATAAGGTAAATAAATTGAGTTTTCTGCGACATTTAGCTCATAAATCATATTTTTTAAGGGTTTTAGCTCACTTTTCAAAAACTAAATTTGACAATTTGCAAAAATAATATAATTTTTAACAAATTGTTATTCTAAATGAGAAAAGAAAACAAAAAAGTAATATTTGTTTTTGTTTCACGGGAATCATCCACCCAAATAAACAAATATTGTTAAAATTAAACAGGCCCAAAAAGAAAATTTTATATGTTTTTAAAATGTGATTCCATAGATAAAAAATACTCTTCATTTTGTTTTGAATACAGCAAAGCACAATTATTTAAATTTCTTCCAAAACTATACCTTTCAAATAAAATAGCAGTAAAATTTTTAATACAGCAATGCAAATATTACTAAATTTAAATTAAAATTAAAAAAAACTCAAAAATCTGAACATTTTTTCAAATGGTTCATATCAACTTGATATACATTATATATTCAAGCTTTTTAATTGAAAACTAATAAAATTTAATGAAATAGTCTTTTTGGATGAAATATTTATCCAACTCGGTAAACCTGAAAATTTTCAAACGATCGTTTGAGTGTTGCAACTTTGATGTTTAAAATCAGACTTGCCTTGCATTTACTTTGTTTATTATCTAAAAAATATCATTGCATAAAAAAAAACAATTATGTTATTGTTTACAACGATTTAAATATAATATAAAAAATCTTTATAATATAACAAGGTAAAGATTGTTTGAGGCTTACCCAAGGCTTGCCCATAGGTAAAATGCTAATTCAATTTGATTCTTGGATCTGTTCTGAATGAAATATAACTAGGTTTAGGGTTTTTTACGCTCGAAAATTGCAAATTTCACGGGGTCCTCAATTTCAAAACACCAAATTTCACGTAAATTTCGCGGAACTTGAAAATTGTTAAAATGACTCTGAAAATCCTATGTTTCAATCACAGAAACTATTTTTTATGCTTCATTATATATTATTCTTGAATAAACTAAAAAAATCTTCACTAAATTTGAATGCGACACAAAAAAAAAACTCCAAAAAACAATCTCCTGGTCTATGGATATATATATTTTGAAACAAAATGTAGGGCACGCGTATTCTAATTTACTGAATTGCAAATTTGCTTCTGTTATATCATTTTACATTTTATTGAATTTAATATCGAAGCAAGATTTTAACAATCTTCTCCGGTCAAAATAAGTAAAACAAATTGAATTTTCTACGACATTTAGCCCATTGATCATATTTTTTAAGGGTTTTAGCTCACTTTTCAAAAACAAAATTTGTTAATTGACAAAAATAATATAATTTTTAACAAATTGTTATTCTAAATGAGAAAAGAAAACAAAAAAAGTAATATTTGTTTTACTTTCGCGGGAATCATCCACACAAATAAACAAATATAGTTAAAATTAAACAGGCCCAAAAAGAAAATTTTATATGTTTTAAAAATGTGATTCCAAAGATAAAAAATACTCTTCATTTTGTTTTGAATAAAACAAAGCTCAATTCTTTAAATTTCTTCCAAAACTATACCTTTCAAATAAAATAGCAGTGAAATTTTTAATACAGCGATGCAAATATTACTAAATTTAGTTAATTAAAAAAACTCTAAAATCTGAAGATTTCTTCAAATGGTTCATATCAACTTGATATACATATAGATTCAAGCTTTTTAATTGAAAACTAATAAAATTCAATGGAATAGTCTTATGTTAAAAAAATGATTTAAGAAAATTGATAAATTTTACGTCTTTCACGCCGTCCACGAAATCGTCAAAAATCACTAACCCTATATCAGTAATTTAACTAGGGTATTCACTCGCTTAATTCTACAGTACCGTCAACTGGGGTGAATTGGGACACATGGGGCGAATTGGGACAGCAGTTTAAACCATGTTATAGCACAATATTTTGATTTCTCTTGTTGGTTTCGGATAGAACATACTCAGACCAACAAAATGTGTATATCCATTTCCAAATTTAAGACTTTTAAGTGCTCTAAACACTGCTGTCCCTTTTCAGACTGTAGTCCCGATTCACCCCAGATGACGGTAGTTGATAAGATTATTTTCAATTCCTTTTTGAGTTTGATGAAAAGAAGCAAAATCGTTTAATTTTCACACAAACATAAAATTTCACGGGATTTCGTGGATCAGGCCAAATTTCGCGGATTTCACGCTGTTCGCGAAATCGTGAAATTTCAATAATCCTAAATATAACTATCACTCAAAATATTATGTTTTGCCTAATTGGCTTATTCTCCACGTTTTAACAAATTAACTGTTTTTTTTTATTTATTTGAATGAAATTTTGTACAAAAATACATATACAGTCTGAAGAGGGTCAGCAGTGTTTAGAGCACTTAAAGGTTTTAAATTTGGAAATGGATGTACACATTTTGTTGGTCTGAGTCTTTTCTATCCGAAACCAACCAGAAAAATCAAAATATTGTGCTCTAACATGGTTAAAATTGCTGTCCCAATTCACCCCGAAAAACGAAACTATTGGCACTACGCCCCCCGGGGCATGGCCTTCCTCTAATGTGGGATTTCTGCTCCAGCGCCTCTGACGAGACAGGAGAAACCGGGACCGACGTTTTACTTCACCATCCGATAGAAGCTCAGTGGATAAGGCGGGAATCGAACCCGCATCTCATAGCATCATCGGGATCGGCAGCCGAAGCCGCTACCCCTGCGCCACGAGACCCACTACCCAATTCACCCCATGTGTCCCAATTCACCCCAGTTGACGGTATATAAAATAATTAAAATAATATCGAAATTAAAAAATCAGTAGTATTTTTAAAGGGCTAAGACCCTTATTTGGGACATTTTTTAATGCATTGCTTGATTTTTAAATAATTTTCATTAAGAAAAGCAGAAATAAATTTACGAGATGTCACGAGTTGAGATATTGCGAGTGGAAAAAGAGGGTTAATTCGATGACACAGAGACAAACTCAATGTTCACAAGATTTAAACTTTAAGAGGCTGATCTGTTTTTGAAATAAATATTTAAAGGGATGCTTTTTCTTCATCAAATATTTAAAAGATGCATTTTTTTTGGAAAACATGTCTAAAAATGCTTATAACTTATAAATTAGTAGTGCAAATATTTGGGAGACTGATATGGGATAGTAAAATAGAACTGTTTAGTCAAATATAAAAACGAAGTTGACTTTATAGCTGTCGGCCACCATTGCTAGTACCAACCACTAGTGTCTTCCTTTTTATCTACAAGGACTTCGCCGCCCTGGGCTCCTAAGTGTATGAAAGTATGGCACGGAGCGACGGCACCGAATACCCATATTTACACAAAGAATTTTAGAGCGCCCGCCGCGGGATTCGAACCAGCGACCTCTGAATTGTGAGTCCAGTGCGCGGTCCGATTGATCCACACGGGCGGGACAGTCAAATATAAAACGTTTCGAAAAATAATGAATGTTCAATGTGAATAAAATTTTTTACTTCTTTATACCAGCAAAATGGAATGTTTTCGTTTGTATTTATGTAAAACAAATCATTTTTAAAACTTCTTAGCAATATTTTTAATATGAAAATTAAAAAACAAAGATATGAAGAGAGCACCAGATCTAAATCGTCGCTCTTTGGATTGCTTCTTGAAACGCTAAAAAAGTTACTGAATTGTATGCCATTGAACAATGTCGTTCTATTGCAAAAAGAGGAAATAAAGAATACTGAATTCAAGTATGCAGCGCTCAACATTAAAAATTGCATTGCTCATTGTCACACACAAAAAAAAAATGCTCCTATCTATTGACAAGAATTGCTAGAGGCTTTGCATAGAAAAAACTCACTTTTATTGCCATTTATTGTGCCAAATCTATAGACGAAGAAAAAGGACACAAAAAGTATTGGCAAAAAAAAAAACAAGAAAGAAAGTATAAATCGAATAAGATCAGGTTCGAAATTCCTGCAATCGGCCTTAAGTTTTGTATTCACGCGTAGAAGAAAAAGGTACGAACAACTTGAAGTCGCAAGCAGAAGAGGACTCTCGCCAAACTTCAAACGGCAATTTATCACGCTGCTGGAGTGATGCTTGTTTGAATGTTTTGTGGGATTTGACAACGATTTTCCAAGTGCATCCCATTCATTGAAGTGCAATTTCGACAGATATTCGGGCGCATTGAGAAGAAAAAAACGGAGAAGCGATCGATAGATAGATCGATGAAAAACAGGGGTTCGAGCTCGGTACAAAAGGGGAAGAGAAAAGGACACTTTTTTTTGGTTGCTTCTTCTCTTTGATGATCCTCAGGGTCCCATTCTTTTTGATTTGGCTAAGGTCAATAAAATTTGATTGATAGCAAAGGGTCGGTTGTTGTCGAGGAATGCCGGCGGCAGCAGCTTCCATACGGGGGCAAGATTCGGCCAACAAAACCAACAACGACCTGCGAGCAGCAGTTCATTCATCAACGCCTGGCAACATTAGCTAATTTTTGGGTTGGACCTTAACGTTCTTGGAAGTTCACGTTCACCTCGGGGACATCGGGAGTAACAGTTCGCAGAAGGATCCACCAGCGACAGGAAGTCTGGCCAATAAAGTTTCATTCATAACTTGGCTGCGATCGTTTGGGAGATTAGCAATTTACATAACCTGTGAAAATCTCCCAAAGTTCCAGCTTTCCCAACCTACTTGAGAACTTGAAAATTCCGTCACCCGAACCGAGGACCCCCTTGAATCGTCACCGTTCCGTAGACTCGTTGACGTTCTCGTCGGAGAAATTGTCAAACGAGTTTATGCGATCTTTACCTTTTTGCCGACTCAAGCTGAACGGGCAACCCACGCAACCCAGATCTTTGATCTTTACCGATTATTATCGACTCAAGTGTGGTGCTGCCGGTCCAATTTTCCCATCTTCCGTGCCGAGTGGAGGGAAAATTTGAATGGAAAGCAAATTTTGCGCAATCATCCCGAAGATAGTTATCGATTTCGTTACGGTTGAAGCGAATTTTGAGGTTTTCGGGAGAATTTTTCGGTGTTATTCAGTAATGTGGGATTTTCGCTGGGAATAAACTGGCCTTTTTCAAAGCATCGTTTGATGTTTTGCCGATTGAGGGTTGTGAGGGAAAGTTGAGAAGTTTGCTGTTATAAGACATAATTATGTTTTGAAATTTGTGATTTATCGAACCGCGCAGCCATATCTCTGGTAAAGTAGCAAAATTGAATAAATGTAATCCAAGCTGTGGGTCGGAAGTCGGATTTGGAATCAAAATTTAAATCGCATTTTAGAACATGAATAGCGGACAAAATGTTATGACCGATTCTTAGCGAAGCTACACCAAAATGTCACATTTTTCAATTTTCAATATGATTTTTAATATGAAAAAATCATTTTTATTTTGATGCAATAATTGCAATGTGCTTTAAATGCGTTTTCTTACCTTAAAAGCCAAGAACATTGACCAAAAGTGGTCTGCAAGCCATTGTACGGGAGAGGAGTTTTTCCATAAATCTGCTCCTTTCGTTGTCCCGTCACGAAAAGAAATGGCTGGCAAAAACTCAAATTTCATCCAATTCTTTCAGTTCAAGAAGCAAAAGATTCGTTTTTTAATTTGTGATAATGTGTAGAAGAGCAAAAGTTTTTAAAAATCAATCTGGCAAAACTGTAGCGATTTTTGTAGTGTGCCTTTTAAAAGTCCAGTTTTACGATGTTGTCCCGTCACGCTACATTTTTATTTCAGGGGAAGCACAGGTACTATATGGTTCATTCTGCATGATATTTCTTTGTAGGAAAATCAATTATCTTTGTAATAAGATTGGGGGGTTTCTTCTTTTATTTTGCCACTACAGCCAAAACGCTGAAAAAAACTTGGATTTTTTTTGAAAAGGAGCCGAAGAATCGGTCTTATGATAATTTCATGAAATCGACCGGTTGGCTAATCGTTGCTTGTGTGCTGTATTGTGACAAGTCCTACACACAAAAAAATATTTCCGAATGTTAAATCATTTATGATGTAACACTTTTGCACGCCATCAAACATATAAATTTAAATTCAATTTGATGTAAATTTGCAACAAATTATACGTAAAAACATGATTTTACGTGTGATTCAACCGTTTACGTCGAATCTCAAGTTTACATCAACTGAGTTTACATGTGATTCATTTTTTCCGTGTCGAGTAAATTCACATATTTTTTTCTGTGTATCTTTGTACAGCAGACAAGTCACCAGATAGCACACACGGGACGTATTGTCAACGGTCCTATGAAAAAATGGTGCTCCAAAAATCCAAGAAAAGTTTTTACGTTGGCAATATGGCAATGGCAATACATCATTTATGATGTAACATTTTTGCACGCCAATAATAATTTAAATTTAAATGCGATTTGATGTAAATTTACTACAAATCATTCGTAAAAACATGATTTTAAGTGTGTTACATACGATAAAATCGAATCTTCAGTTTACATAAACCGAATTTACATGTGATTAATAATTTCCATGTCTAATTTAATCTAATCTAATCGAACACAAGCGCAGCCAGTCCGAAGAAAGCTTCCGGGAAGAACTTATGGTTAGATTACGCCTCAAGTTCCTTTTTGTCTTTATTAATGATTGCAGTACTTTCGAGAACCCCCGAAGTGTATTACACTCAAGGTATTTGGCTAAGCTAAACACTACATAAATGGTTTCAAAGATTTCATGAATTAGAAGTTTTGTAAACCTTATTAACTAAACTTCAAATATTAGATCAAAATGGCCCAAAAAAGAGACTTTTCCCAATAACTTTTACAAACTTAAATTTTTTCACTTTATTTTTGTAAATATATAAAATTTGCCTAAGACAAGGCGAAAACCCAAAAATGAGTTTTTTTTGGATAAAATTAAGTATTTAAAAGGCTGGTGCGCACCTTTGCTCCGTGCGCACTTTTGCCCCGTACTACTCTATTCAAATGGAGTGCCCATTTTTTTTTTATTTTTTCTGACAAAAATACAATTTTATAAGTTTAAAATTGAAATATTTTAACAGCCGATGATAGACTAAGTGATTTGTCAAAATCAAAAATAGCCAATTTAAAAAAAAAAAACAAATTATTCGCTCTACAGCATTGGCTTGGCGTTCTCGATAGCGAGATTCCTACTCGAAACTAAGTGTCCGAAGGCTTGATTGTTGAGGCAATTGCAAACCTCTTTTTACACCTCAGTTTCCATCCACCCCGGGATTCGAACTGACGACCTTTGGATTGTGAGTTCAACTGCCTACCAGCGACTCCACCGAGACAGGACCCAGGGAGACGACTCCTGCACCTGGACTGAGCTAATGACCTAACAGTTTTAGGTTAGACCGGGACCAATATTTACTTCCCCATCCGACGGAAGGCGTGGTCAGACAAATTCATACCACTAGATTGGGTAGTCAGATCTTCATATTGCAGGGCACTCAAGTGCTTACAACTTATGATAGGGTAGTCAGATCTCCAATCCAATTCGTGCTCGTTGGAATGGTCTTTTAATTACCTATTCGAAGATAGGTCGCATGATATATTTGGACAACGTTTTCATCAAAATATCTGAGCTCTGGCCTCCAAAAAGTGTATAAATAACACTTAAGTGCTTATAACTTTTGATGGGGTTGCCAGATCTTCGATGTTTTGAACGCATTGGAAAGGTCTTTTGGTTACCTATTCATAGGGTTATCAGATCTTTAGTGTTTTGGACTCGTTAGAAAGGTCTTTCAAATACCTTTCTAAAAATGTATAGCATTACGGCCTTTCTTACAAAAACCACCCTTTTTACAATCTTGCGAACTTTAGTCAAAATCGTTTTTTTAGCATAAATTTTGAAGTACTTTACTAAACATAATGGTATGAGAATATGACCTATGGGACCTGTAGACGGATCTTAAAACACAGATCCAGACAAAATCGGTCAAGCCAGTTGCGAGAAAAGTGAGTGAGAAAAAAATCTACGTCCATCCACACACACAGACATTTGCTCAGAATTTGATTCTGAGTCGATAGGTATACGTGAAGGTGGGTCTACGAGGCCTATTTAAGAAGTTCAGTTTGTGAGTGATTTTATAGCCTTTCTTCAGTGAGGTGAGGAAGGCAAAACACAATACTGAAACGAACGCTTGTAATCTGATTTAAATGTGTTTTTCAATGTTGATATCCTGACAAAAATATAAGTTATTGATGGAATAAATAGCTTGTTTTGCAGAAACAAAACAATTATGTTATTAATTTTATGCATCTTTGAGACTTTATAGTCATTATTTTGCAATTCAGGTTTACAATTATTATTGTACACCCAAAACTAGGAAGCGCTTGGCCTAGCGAATAATTGTCTCGAGCCGAGAAAATAGTGGTACCATTTTTCGGACACAGCTCGAGATAGGCGAAAGAAATATCCTCTCAAAACAAAAAAAAAGTGTGTCGACCATGGGAATCGAACCAGGGATCTTTAACAGATTAACCCATTGACTTATCTGTCTCGGCCACCACATCTTGGTGACCAAGAATTCGATGTATGACACTTGATGGAGTTTTATTGTTTCAATTAACGAATAAACGCATTTGTTTTGATGGTGTGAGTTGGTAGTATTATTCTATCGACTCTGGAGCTGAGCTCTCAATAAATTATGAGGGAACAATTCTCTCGACTCTGAATTCTGGGTGTAGTGTATTTTTTTCATAAAATTATTTTTATTAGGTCATTTTGGTACTGGGACCTGGTTAGGACCGAGTCGGCTTTTGTAGTGACATTTTTCTTAAAGCTAAGAGTAATTACAGGGCATCTTGTGTGTAAATGTTAGTGGGAGGGGAGCCGATTACCCGCGGCCTACTCGGGGTCAGTAGGGATGGGATTGATGTTAAAAGACAAGGCGTGGGAAGGGAAGCGGGGTGTAGTGTATTCGTTACAGAAAAATGTTAAATGTATAATTCCGAAAGACCCAAAATATTGGATATGGTCAGTACCAGCGCCCTGCCATCATTGGAATGTTGGTTAACGTGAAAGAAGGAAGTATGTGCGGTTGTTTGAATTTTACCTTAGCTGAGATAAAAAGGAAGCTGACTGCATTTCTTAAAATAAAATGTCAGTCGAAAAAAAACAAGGAATTAAAACACTATCGAACTCAACATATTTGGCATGATTGAGATATTTATAGACAGTTGTATGGTTTACATGATATTTCTTGGGCCTTTACCGAGAAAGTATCCATTGAAAAAGTTGCTACTCATGCCCAGCTTCCACCCGGTATCGCACCAATAAAGAAACTCAATCCTCAACAACACACACGCTCACCATTTATCTCATCGCTTCCCAGCGCCTGATTGACGCGCGCGTCCAATTTAATTTAATATCAGTTTATAATTTTAATGAAATTTGTTTGTTATCTTAATTTCACCGCTAATTGGATTACGCTGGCTGGTTGGCTCTAAAGCCCTCCTATTAATCGACGGCAGAACCTCAAACAAGCCGCTTTTTGCTCTAAATTTGTTTGCTTTCTGCCTTCTCCGAATGATTCAGGACTTTTTTTCTTCTTCCTTTGGCTTTGAATAGCTCCTTGACGATTTCTCGATTTTAGTCAGCAGGGGCGAAAGTGTGAACTTCCTTCCCTCACGTATGGGTATGGGAGACCACTTAAGGGTCCTTTTCCGTCGTAGACTGGAATGTCCACACGATCTAGTTTGAATGGTTCGCTTTCCATGCAAGAATTCTGGTTTCATAAACCGTCCAGAAGCTCGCTGTGACGTTAATAAGGTTTAAATTTTTACGGTCTTGGGAGGAGATTTTTTTTCCGGAAAATTGTTTTCTACAACAAAATCTGAGTAGAGAAAGGGCGCAGCTGGACGAGCAGAACTGTGCTGGCAGTGGGGAACCCTGGAGGGCGAGTGCAATAAAACTGATGGAGTGGTCCTTGCCGAAGGTACACTCGAGAACCACGTAGATCATAAATTTGTACTCGAAACTTGTCGTCTTTGGTAAGTGACAAAGTGGTTCTGTGTGAAAGAAAATGTCCCACTGAGGCGCATTGAGAATTGAGAAGTTCCTGTTTTGATTGCCATTTTATGGGACCGGTTCCCAGCGAGAAACTCCAGAAGGTGACGTCCAACGGATTCCACCTCAAGAGTTAAGAGGTCCCACGCAAGTCATTGCACAATGTCCTTTCTTTTTTTTGCTTTTTTTTTGGTGACAAAGAGTTGAAAAGTTCCACAGCGAATCCCATTTTGCAGCCCTTTGAAACGTAGGTTTCAAAGATTCCAAACGAAGCCCATTCCCAAAAAGATCATCGAACGATTTTCAAATCTCCAAGAAAAAACCACAGAAAAAGGACCTTTTCAAGGAAACTAAAATGGCACGCATGATGCGCACTTCCTCCCGAAAAGAAAAACTCGACGTCTTTTCTAACCATTTGAAGCTTATTAACAGTCCATTAAATCCCACAAGAATTGCACTTTCCATGCTTCCAGCCAAGTTCATTCAAGGAAGCAAAGAAAGGTTCATACCCAGAGAAAGACAAGTGAAATGGTCAAAGGCTCACTTCCTGTCTTGAGGTTCCGCTTTGTTGGGAAGACGAGATCGGGAAGATGGATTGCAGGTGATGGACAAAGGATGGTGAGGATGAGCAGCAGGTTGAGGAGCTTTTCTGGACATTAATCCGGCGCAGGATATCTCCATCTTATTTGCACATCTGAGGATTTAATTATGTTCTCCATTCATAACAAATATGCAAAAAATCTTTTTACAATGATACAAACCATTTTACAAGTCCCTTAAAATTTGAAATGATTAAGACGTCTGCATTTTCAGTTATTATTATTACACTGAGTTTTGCTGAAAAAAACATTAGTTATATATCACAATTTAGCCGACTTAAAGTGGTAGATGGTGTCCTTTACATTTGGGGGAAATGACTGTCAATGATGGTTCTAAATTCAGGGTCCAGAAATAGTAAATTGAAATGAAAAAATTATCGCTATATGTAAAATGCTACTACAAACAACGCAAAAAAAACCATTTTTTGATTGTTTTGTTTTGTTTTTTATTTGGAGGTGGGGAATAGCCCATTTGAGTTGTGTCAGAGGACACTCTCTCAGAGAGGCACAAAACCACCAAATCAATTGTGCTTCAAAATTTATAAAATTTTGTGGCACAGTCATTGACGTCCTACTTGGCAATCATTGATTAATGACGATTTCCATAACTTCACAAGGAATGGAATAATCGTTACCAAAAGGAATCAGCATGTGTAGGGCACTATTCTAAACAACTTGTAGAAGGAATTTTGTCAAAATATTGAAAGCGACGCAAAATTCATATCTTTGAACGAAAAATCATGACAATGATGGAAGTCTTCACGTTAACGCACCAACAAGTTTACAAACTCCAATGATACAAGAAGAGCATATTTAAATCTAACAATTGGGTACTAAAGCCCTATGTCAATTTTTATGTACAACGTTAAAAAAACACGGTTAAAAACCATTTCTGATCACTTTTTTTCATTTTAATGCAAATTTTTTTTTTTGACAAGACAACATTTTTTCGATGGATTAACTATGGTCCCCTTGGAACGAGCTGTCAAGTAGGAGCTTTTCTGTCAAGAAGGACCGCGAGATTAATTTTTCAAAATTGATTTAAAAATCCATTTTAAACTCTTTGTGGTCGTACAAAGGGTCATTGTACTCAGAAAAATAAGTTTTATCGCTGTAAACAATAATATCAGCAATCTCACCTTCATTTTAGGACCCAATTATTACAATTAACGATTAACATTTATGTCACTTTCCTTAAAAATAATATCACAGATCTTCGTTACAAATTCCTAAGATGATTAAGGACTCGATTTTTGATAGTGTTCACATTATGAATGTCAAAATTGTGTTAATTGATGAACTCCAACATCAACTTTCATTTAAGGTTTGTTTGAACGAACGAAAAAAACGAAGTTGACTTTATAGCTGTCGGCCACCATTGCTAGTACCAACCACTAGTGTCTTCCTTTTTATTTACAAGGACTTCGCCGCCCTGGGCTCCTAAGTGTACGAGAGTATGGCACGGAGCGACGGCGCCGAATACCCATATTTACACAAAGAATTTTAGAGCGCCCGCCGCGGGATTCGAACCAGTGACCTCTGGATTGTGAGTCCAGTGCGCGATCTGATTGATCCACACGGGCGGGTTTTGAACGCTGTAGTTAATGCCGAAACAATAAAATAAAATTATTAGTTTACCACAAATGCGAAACATTTCACTGAAATATTTCATAGGCGTCCAAAGTACCGGGACGGCAATGCAGAAATTTATGGTTTTGATTTCCTTAAATTCTAGCAAATTGTTAAATAAAATATCGATGATTTTGATGTTAACAGCTCATTTGAGACCTAAAGAATGCCATTCATTTACATTTTAGTCCAAATTTCGTGCTTGCCATTTCATTAGGGCACATAACTTTTTTAGACAAGAGTGTGTCCCTTTCACACCTTATGTATACTGTCATTCGAGTGAAAGGGATACACTATTGTTTACAAAAGTTATGTGCCCTTTTGAAATGTTAGGCTCCATTTGTGCTATTCATAAGCAAAATCGAGTTTCCGGAATTCGAAGCAAAAGTATCCGGACTTCGAATCAGCTTTTATCACAGTCCGGGATTCGAAGCACATCGAGTCATTTAAATTTTCAATTTCCAATGAAAAAATGTTAGAAAAGACATATTTTGCATGCATTCTCTTAAATCTGACTGTTTACACTAAATCCTGATGATATTTCTACATTTCCAACTTATTACATGATTTTTTGCCAGCTATAACAAAAATGATATGCTACTAAGTGTCTGGATTTCGAATCATGACGTTAATCGGGTCTGGAATGTATCTAAATTGAGTCGCTTTGTGCAAAGTGGGGACATAACCAATCATTCTCAGAGTTTTTTAGGATCCCAAAAGGAATTGGAAAATTTCTGTGTTGGAAAATCGATAGTCCTTTTTTCATGTAACAGTTTTTTAGTTATTACACCCTGATGTCTAAATCTCATCAAATTCTCACACTCCATAAACATCAGCCCGATTACACCTCAATTTGAATGTCGAATCCGGTTTCCGAACGCGATGTTTACTTTTCACAGGATTCCCCAAAAGAAACATTCCCATTCCTCGATGCCCTCTTCAAATAGCCCGAGGCTCCATTTCTCTCTTTAATCCACCCGAAATTTGCTGTAACCCAGTGCCATAACATTCACCCTTTAGCTTCTGGCACTTTGACTTCCTTTCACACGATCCTCTCCTCATCCAGTAGCGGGCGCAGGTAGTTTAAGAATTTGTTTTTAAGGGCAAACGTCAATATTTACACTTTGGCAACAACAATATAATGTCGAACAATGCCATCATCATCGCAAACGACGATCATTTGCTCATTGTTCAAATCTGCCAAGAATGAATATTGGTGATGATGATCGATATCGTTACCTTTTCGATCGATCTTCAGCTCGTACTGCTGAGTGGCAGGAATGTGGCAGCGATTTACCTTTTTGTGCACCAATTTGAAGTCGGGACACGTTCGATTCGAATGTTCACGTTCCGACTTTATGCTTAGAATCTGTTTTACGATCTGCATTCGGAGAGTCTTTTTTGGACTTCTTTGAATAATTCCAGTCATAATTTTGAGGGGTGTGCAATCCTCCTCCCAACTACCCCACTCAATAGGCACACAGGTATTAATCATTGACGCGCGTCCAACGGACATCGGACTCCAAAAATTGATAGCCACTTGATTAACCAGGGAGACTGTTAGCACTGTGCGCTATTGAGGTGGTGGGCCATCGAAAACAGAAAGAAAAGCTCATTTATTATCGGGCCATTATCGGCCGGGCTGCGAACGACGCGACCGCCGTTGAACTTGGAAAAGTTCCACCGTCAACAACGTGTAATATTTCACCTTTCACCACGGGTTATCGACTTTAAGTGTTTTTTTGTATCTTAAATCTTTAATTTGTTTAGCTACAATTCAAATTTAAGAATATGATAAACTAAATAAAAATGTTTGCTCTACAGCTACACTTGATTGCTTACTCTAAAAACAAATTCTTACCAGTATTGATATATCGCTTGCACTTATAGGAAAACTTTTTTAGGGATACCGTGAAGCTTTTGAAAAAAATATCTTGCTTCATATCCCATTTATAATTTAACGTGACTTAACTTCCAAATTTGAATCATAGAAATTTCAAAAAGTGATCCTAATTCACCCCTGACAACACTGCCAAGAATTTACATCTGAAAATATTTGTTATAATCAGCTGAAGATTTTTATTATTTTTCCAAGGAAGGGACACGAAGAAGGCGTATGGTTGCACAAGTAAATTTTAATATTTTTTAATAAGCCATATTTGTTGACGTATTTAAAAGGGTGTTTCATTTCTTTAACCTTCAAACTTTTAAACAAAATATTTTCAATGGTGTACTAAAGCCCTATGTCAATTTTTATGTACAACGGTAAAAAACACGATAAAAAACCATTTCTGATAACTTTTTTTCATTTTAATGCAAACAAAAATAATGACAAGACAACATTTTTTCGATGGATCAACTATAATCCCCTTGGAACGAGCTGTCAAAAAGGACCGCAAGGTTAATTTTCCAAAATTCATTCTAAATCATTTGCGGTCATTATACTCAGAAAAATGAGCTTTATCGCTGTAAACAATAATATCAGCAATCCAAGCTTCATTTTAGAACCCAATTCATTTTATTTTATTTTTTAAGAACCAGGCGTCTCCATTAGTATGACAAACATTTTTTTTTCAGAAAAACGCAATCTTCACTGATAGAATATTTTGAATCGAACATATTCTTAATCATAAAGGTAAAACCAAGGGTTAGGACAGTGAGTGATTTTGAGTGATTTTGAGAAATTTTCAATAACATTGAGTCAAATTGAGCCACTCTCGTTACTCAGAATTTTTCAATTTTCACAATGGACGTAACGAATTTTGACACTGACATTTCAAATCTGACAGTGGCAATTCGCACATTACGAAAACAATTTCGAGCGGGATTTTTTCCGCGCCACAATTAAATCGATGGAACAAGTTTCCTGGTTCTAGCAGGCAATTCCGTTCCTTGATGGATGACGTGATAGGTTCCACCGGGAGAAGGGCATTACTGTAAATTACGTAAGTTGAAAATGTGTTTTTTTCCAGTTGAGGATGAGCAACACAAGCGCCGATGGAGAAGAACAGAACACGATTATCGGCTACTGGTGGTCCGGAATCGGAAACTGTCACCGCTGGAAGCTCTCATCCCATCGTGGCCACAGTTCCTTAGTCGAAGGTAACGGCTCCGTTGCCAGATTGTTTTGCCAAACTTGACATTGAAATAGCTAACTGAACTCTCTTTTTATCTGTAGGATAATCAAGTTACCGGCAAAAGCCACCGGGACGTTAGAGAAGAGTGACGGTTTTAGCAGCTAAATTATGTTCACGATCAGCAAGGAAACGGATGGTAAGAAGGCTAACCATTCTTGCAACCCGAGCTCGACACGGAAAGAGCGGGCCGACGCCACTGACCGGACTCAAAATCAGTGGGACCAATTTGACCTGGAGCCCTGGCGAATATGTTCATTGAGGCGGAAGGAAACAAAATGTTTAGAAGGTCAACGATGGTCATTGAGAAACCGATACAAGCATCAACATGTAACAACGTAAATCACTCACATTAAAATAAATTTAAGTATAATTTAATAAGAAACATTAATCTTTTAACGCATATCCCAATTAAAAGCACCTTCTCTCGGGGCAATAATTTCCAGGTTCCGGAACACTCCCATAGCAACAAGCTTTCTGACCCATGGTTAATCCGATATGTGATATTCAGTCTTTAATCGTCCCGATGACCACCGTCGCGTTTCCTTGGCAGCACCACAAGTGACCAGCCATTTCCAGACCAGACGTTACATTAATTTGGGTATTGACGACGTTTTACGACGGTAGGCGATTCGTTCGATAAACAGCTTTGAGTTTGGCCAAGTTACAGAAGCCGTCCAAGACAGGTTCCAACCTTGAACTTAAGATTTGGGCCGCTCTCCTTTGTTCCACCGGAAAGTTGCTATTTTCTGTTATAATTGTTTATTTACATTCATCTGACAATGTTTGTCTTAATGAATAAAAGTTTGAGTACGGTTGATTTTCTAAGCGCCTAGGAGAACTATCAGTAGCCGCAATGGGTGTAGCCCCCGGTAGGCCACAATGTACTGCCAACTGGTTACCAGCTATGCTGGAGCAAAGGCCGGAGCGGTTGAGTTTGCGGAAGCCAGCTTGCCACAAAGTTGAGAACCGCCTCGTGGGCGCCTTTAACGATCACGAACCGCACCATTCCTTGGAACTACTTCCACATCGACATCGTCACCGGGTTATCACTCCGGAACGGTTCCGTCCACCGCGGAATCAACTCAAAATAGCGGAACTTGCGCAGCATCCCGGCAGATTTCGAGCTGAAAAATATTTCCTAACCAAACATGTTTGTTAACACGCACACCTGTCAAAATGTATATTCAAACATTCCGTAACCTGGTTGAAAATCGTTCAGGAGGAAAATTTAGTAACTTTGAGTAACATTGAGTCATTTTGAGAATTTGAGTCACTCAGTTACTCACTGTCCTACCCCTTGGGTAAAACACAACTTTTTTTCTACGTATAAGAAAGGGGGAGCAGAATGGATTAGGGAGCAATGGGTCAACCTTGGTTTTGGGGTTTAGAATGGATTTAGACCAACTATAAGGTCTTATAATAGATGTCAAATAACATCACCATCAGATTTCGGTCATTCGATGTTTTTTTTTGTATTTTTTAATACGACTGAAACTTTTTTGGTGTTTTCAGCAGGTCCAAAGAAGACATTTTGCATCATTAGTTCGTCCACATGATTTTCCTTACAAATTTGGCAGCTGTCCATACAAAAATGATATATGAAAATCCGAAAATCTGTATCTTTTGAAGGAATTTTTTGATCGATTTGGTGTCTTTGGCAAAGTTGTAGTTATGAATAAGGACTACACTGAAAAAAATATACACGGTAAACAAAATTTAGTAAATTTTAATTTAACTTTTTGTCACTAAAACATGATTAGCATTAGAATTAGCATTTGGAGGACGCCCCACCACGGAAAGGCTCCACAACGCTTATCCCACTGTTTGGTGTGGTTGTGTTAGACCCTCATCCGGAACAATAATCCAACACGGGAGATACCATGTCTTCATCTTTTGATGAATGTGTAGTACAACCCAGGGCATAAGGGGGTTCTGGTCGGGTCCAAGCTATTCTCAGGAATGTTGTCACTAAAACTTGATTTGCAAAAAACACTATATTTATTTTAATTTTATTTTTTGGTATGTTTTAGGGAACATCAAATGCCAACTTTACAGAAATTTCCAGGTTGTGCAAAAAACCTTTGACCGAGTTATGATTATATTTTAATCAATACTGTATTTATCAATAAATCAAAATATTGATCGCAAAAAAATTCAACTTAATTTTTCGATTTAAAATCAAATTGTGGTGTTAATTCAAATCAAAAGAGCTTAATATTGAATGTTTGGCCCTTTTGAAATGTTAGTCTAGATTTAAAAAAATGAAAATATCATTTTCTGAAAAGATCGGATAATTTCACGAATGTTTCATATTTTTTAACATAGTTAATCGGACCATAAGTTGTTGAGACTTCGGCGTTAGAAAATGGTGGGTTGTTTGGGTTAGACTTAGAAAACATCAATTTTTCTGTGTTTAAATTTTTGCATGGCAATATCTCTGCAACTAAGGGTCGTATCAACAAAGTTCAAATAAGCAAAGTAAAGAGAATTTTCTCAGCTTTTCAAAAAAAAAATTGAAAGTTGGCAAATATGTGCACTTATTTCAAACATGAAAAACTGCGACTTTTTCAAAAAAATTACCTAAAAATGGCTTTAACTTGGAAACAGTGCACTTTATCAAAATTTCATTTAAGTACTTTTTGATTGCAAATTTGATTTTACATCAAAAAATAAAGTTGAAA
This sequence comes from Culex quinquefasciatus, assembly GCF_015732765.1. Lineage (NCBI taxonomy): Eukaryota > Metazoa > Arthropoda > Insecta > Diptera > Culicidae > Culex > Culex quinquefasciatus. The sequence goes on from NC_051863.1 coordinate 59,520,733, forward strand.
ATTTTTGCGACTCATATTTCGATTTTTTTTATCAGTATTTATTAAAAAAAATCATAACTCGGTCAAAGATTTTTTGCACAACCTGGAAATTAATGAAAAGTTGGTTTTTGATGTCCTCTTAAACATACCAAAACAAGTGTTTTTTTTTGCAAATCAAGTTTTAGTAACAAAAAGTTAAATATAAAAACACCATTTTTTACCGTGTATAATTTTTTTCCAGTGTAGTCCGCATCCAAACCTACAACTTTGCCGAAGACACGAAATCGATCAAAAAAATTCCTTCAAAAGATAAAGATTTTTGAATTTTCATAAATCGTTTTTGTATGGACAGCTGCCAAATTTGTAAGGAAAATCATATGGACAAACTAATGATGCAAAATGGCTTCTTTGAGCATACCGAAGGCACCAAAAAAGTTTGATGCATTAAAAAAATACAAAATTAAAACAAAGACCGACTTCGTAGAGATTTGCTCAATTTTTGAAATTTAATCACAAATAGTTTCAAGTTATTTTTTTCATCAATCAAGCATACAAAATTGAAGGGAACATCCCAAAGCATAAGCCTACTACACTGAATTCACAAATTTGTTTGTTTTTCTATGGGTTTTGGCGTATTTTGCTTAGGTGGGCCATTCTGCCCCCTGCCCCCCTGGATCATCACGATTTATAATATTTTGCTGCCGACTATGATCTACGTTTACGACACATTTTAAGATTAATTTTATGGTTGATATTATTTAAAAAAAACAGGTACTTTGCCAAACAAATCAAGCAAAGCATTTTAATTGGCCCAATATGGATTTGTCAATAAAGAGTCTATCCTGCTCATCATTTACGTAAACATTTACTGACGTTAAAGAGATGCACTGATTGTATACAATTCCACATTGGTCAAATCACATTGTTGGACTTGAAATATCGCTTAATATGATGATCAAACAACCATGTGTACGTTTGCTAAAGAGTCAAACTAATTCGTCCATCATCTAGCAATAATATCTTCCATTCAGTTCAGTAGAACAAAACAGGAAGTGGCGATCATTTATCACACCAACCGGCTGTGTCGACTTGCACCTAACACAAAGTCTATAAAATTATGGGCACATTGATGAATAATAAAAGTGGATGAAGGAACGCCAGACAGTCAGTCAGTCAGCAAGTACAAATCGCTTTTATCGACCTGGTAATAAAGAGACAGACTGCGTCGTCTTAATTAGTTTACTTCCATAAGAAGGTTCAGAAAGTCACACCGGATGTACGGGATGTTTCCCTGTGTCGGCCTCGGCAGTTGGCGGTTCCGAATGCCGGCCGGAACACAGCAGACCATTTTTAATGTGGCGGTAAATGAGATTGCAAAAAATCAAACATAAAAACGAATGCTGTTATAGCGAAAAAAGGAAAAACGAATTATAGCAAACAATAATAATGCACCCATCAGGAGGAGAAAAAAATATGATTGTTATTAAAAGTCGACTTTTATGAATAATGCCCGCTCGCCGCACAGACACTGAGCGATGAATGCATTGTGTTATTCAGTTCCGAAAAGAGAAATGGTCTGCACTAAGCCATTGTGTGCGAAGGTGGTTCGGGAGCGATCGGAAGAACCAATTTGCGGACGGACGAACAATTTCGGAAATGCATTCGGGAAAAAGGTGCCGCAGAAAGGACCACCACCAAATTGAGCTCAAAAATGTTCGACCGTTGTTGGTCCGGTCCGAGTCTGTGAAGAGGATGATGAAGAAGTCCGGGCTGCTGCTACATAAGGATTAACTTGTCGTCAGTTAAGTGGAACATTGTTGATCATTGGGATAATCCCGAGAGGAGCATGAAATTAAGAGCTCGAACGTGTGGCCTATTTGAATGTAAAGAAAAACGGAACTGGCCAGAGATTTGTTTAGTGAATATTCAAAGTTTTTAGGAGAACGGAAGTGTTCTGAATCTTGGTTCCGTCTCAGAATTGTAAGATGCATTTGTAAGCTTCTTAATCTTAATGAGGTTGGAAGAAGAAATGCAAATACTCAGTCCTAAAGAACGTTTATACAACATCGTTTTTGGCATTTTACAAATTCAAACGGTAGAAATCGATATGTCTAATAACCAGACATTCCATAGCTTCTAATATTCTGAGTTCATTCTATCTTCTCAGTCATCTCGACCGCCAGCATGAACAATCGCAGCATTTGTAAAGCGTATTTTTCATAAATTGGCTTATGAACAATGTTTATATGTGTGAACATATTTTCAAATTTTACCTGTTTTTTTGTTTTAATATCAATATTCATCTATGTAAGTTTCTTAATTGGAAAACATAGCCATAGTTACAGTTCTGAATTACAGTTGAGAACTTTGTAGAATAAAAAAATCTGTTTTAAATTTAATTTTTTTTGATTTGGATGGAACTATGCCCATCGGTACCTTATGTCCAAATAAACTTATTTGCATCATTGATTTCTCCATACAACCCTCGATACAAATTTGGGAGCTGTCCATAGAAAAGTGCTGTGCAAATATTCGAAAATCTGTATCTTGAGAAGGAATTTTATGATCGATTTCTTGTCTTTGGAAAATTTGTAGGTACTAATAGGAAAAAATACATGCATGGATAAAAAATAACTCGTTTTTTTTACTTTTTATCTGGATAAAGGAGCCATTACACTACCACAAACAAACAAACAAACAAACTCGCACTTTCTCGTGTTTGACAATTTGCCAAACTCGCAAACTTGTTTGCGGCAGACAAATCCAGGCAAACTGGCAAACATGTCAAAAAGTGCGTGACACAATTTTGAGGCTAGGAATTTTAACAGGAATGATTTTCATAAAGTATTCGCCTCCCTTTCTCTCCCACAGGAAACTGGAGACAAGGTTCACGGAGAAAAATGAGTTCCTAAAATCGTGAACAAGCGTTCATGAAAATGGGAACCACGAACAAAGTGTTCAAATCCCATGGTACGTTTTTGGATCAATCATCCGACTTATCGTTGGTAGGTTATCGAAAGACTTTTTCACCGAGTCCAAATCATCGAAGATCTGGCAACCCTGCACAGCAAAAAAAAGTAGTAATCCAGCTGCGTGTAAAAGGTCTGGGTGTAAAATATTGTTTGCATTATTTCATAAAATTCTATGTAATATTACACTCTGCAATATGTAGCCCACCAGTATGGGAAACCTATTTGACCGAAATATCACGCTCATATATGCGTTTATCCAAACCATTTTTCATCGGGCTGATGGCCGAGCGGGCTAATGCGCCAGTCCTTACTGTTGGTGCTGGGTTTGAATCCCGTCGGTTGCAACTTTTTTTGTGTTTACAAAAATTGTACATGCAGTGTGTTATATTAATTGTCTTTTTTGACGAAGGCGATTTTATCATCGGATTTTTTGCTGTGTGCCTTAATTTATGACCACTTAAAAAATAAAATTATTCGCTCTACAGCATTGAATTTGCGTTCTCGATTGCGAGATTCCTACTCGAAACTAAGTGTCCGAAGGCTTGATTGTTGAGGCAATTGCAAACCTCTTTTTACACCTTAGCTTCCATCCACCCCAGGATTCGAACTGACGACCTTTGGATTGTGAGTCCAACTACTTACCAGTGACTCCACCGAGGACCCAGGAAGACGACCTGGACTGAGCTATCGACCTTTTTTCGTTTCGAATATTGAAGATCTGGCATCCTTGTCTCAAGTTACCGTTCGTTTTTGTATTTTGTTTTCTATTTTTGCGCAATTGACTGCCCCAAAAAACTCAGTTGTTACTTTAAAAAATTGTCTCAAATGTGGAATCATCTCAAAATTTTAATTTTCTCTTATTCACGAAAGTGAGAAGACGTGAAATTAGATAAAAAAAATCTCTCCCGAACTTTCAAGAGAACATCAATTAGTAAATGTCGAGGATTGCAAGGTTTAAACCACATCAATTTATTTCATTTTGTTTACAAACATGTTCATCTACAAAAAGTGACAGTTCATTTTTCCAAGTGCGACGTTTTACCTGCACCTGAGAAATTGGGCCAGATAATCCCGATTTTAATTTGTTTAGTTCTTTTTACCGATATTTCGTGCATGAGAAAAGATCTCTTCATTTTCCTTTTTTTATAGTCATCCTTAATTATCGGTATTTTCAACCAAGTGAATATGTAATTGCAAAACAAAATTTAATGAAGATTCCCTATAATATTCCTCAAGTCAAGGAGCAACATTTGTAACGATGAATTGTTGAATCAAATAAATCACATTTCATCCATTTATATTCAACTAGAAGTATCCATTCAATTCGATTTCTACCCCAAACAAACCATTAATTAAACTTATTTTGACGCATCAACACCGTGTTTACGGGGTCCGGCTGTGTCCACAAAACCCTGCCGGCTGCCGATTTTTATTGTGGCGCGCCAAGGTCCGAAAAGGTAAACACCATTAGGGTTCGATCGAACCTGCTCAATTCAACTCTCTCGACAAACGGTGAGCTCGGATTCCGCCGAATAAAAGTCGATTTTTCTCGAGAACTCGACAACCCAAAAGTCCGACCCCATCACAATGAGATCCTCGACGAAGGGTCTCGAGAGGAGGAAAAAGTAAGGTTCCAAACTGTCTGGCGTGGATTTTCCGAGGTTTTTTTTTCATCTCCAATACGGTTTGTTATAATTTGTGTTTTATGCCCATAGAAAAGAAGTTAATTTATTATCATAGAGATCCTCGCTTTGTCGGCACTCTCGGGGAATCGATCCCGAAGCGATCCCAAAGTCCCAATAATGAACTGTATTATTCGTCCTGGCCGCCGAAAGTCTCTTTCTGTCTGCCAGCCAGTCTGCCGCCGTTCATGTTCCAAGTGTTGTTTGTTGTGAATGAATTGTACCTTTTTCTCCTTCTTTCTCCCCACGTGATCCTCGCTGGTATCAAGTCGGCTTAGTTTACCCAAAAAAAACGATCGTTTTTGCGCTCTTCTAAACAAATATCGAGGAACATCCATCGAATCGACACAGGTAGAATAAGTGTCCTCCGCAGTTTTCATTCAAAAAATTACCTCCATTCAGTCCGCCGACGACTCGTCCATTCATGGAGAGAATGCCACTCAGAGTCTTCGTGTCCTCAGACGAAAAAAAAAGGTCAAACAAAAGCCACGTTGCACATTAACTTTTAAATCGGACCTTCGAAACTCCCAACTCCGAGAGAGGTGACAAAACCTCCACCGCAGGAGGGCGCATGGTCCATTTGGTTCTGCCCCGTAGAAAAAAAGGACCCCTGACGGAGTCCCTGGGGCGATTTTGGAGTGATACGCACTTGGCACTGCAGAGGAGATACATTCAAGTGCGCAAATTTGAATGGGATGCTCACTTGGGCTGGAAAATTTAGCAATTCATTCCGCATTTTGTGTGTTCGGAGCTCCGGACACGGTTGGGGGTGAGCGTGGTCTCGAGGATGCGTGGGAACGGACTCTCGGTCTAAAGGTGCAAAAATAAGAATGGATTTCTTAAATGCTTGAAAATCTTATTGGCTGTTGAACCTTGAAAACATACAAACACGTTTTATAACTTTTTATAAATTTCATCCTCTTGAACTGGAGCTTGTAAAAAGCGTTTTCAAATGGAATAAAGTGAACCATATATAGCCTACACAGAAAAAAAAAATCGTGGCAATATTACATCTGGGAAGGGGTACATCTTTTATGTCAGAAAAAAGGTGTAATTTTACCTCTGGAAATGTGTAATTTTACCACTTTTCTGGTGTAATGTCATTTTTTCAGTCTAAAATGAGGTAAAATTACATCATAAAAGAGGTAATATTCAACCTTCCAAAATTACAGCTTCCAAATTTACATTATTTTTTTCTGTGTATAGGCTAGTTTTGAAAAGGTTAAAACGAAAAAAAATGTCTTCATAACATTCATTACACGGAGAAAAATCAGTTCCCAAAATCGTGAACAAGCGCTCATGAAACTCGGAACCACGAACAAAGTGTTTAAACTGGAGGGTACGTTTTTTTCAAAAATGTACAATTACTAAGACAATAAGTAAAGTAAATCTTTCCCAGTTCCTGAGGGGAACACCCTTGAAGAGTATCGGGGCCGGCATACAAAGCGGATTCAGTGGCAGTTTATAATTCAACTAATTTTAACATCCCATTGGAGGTCAAAAATTCCAAATTTTGCGTTACGTTACTGTCGAGCTCAGAAATTGAATTAAATTGAACAGAAGTTGTTCAAGAACTGGCGTTCCGTTTTATCTTAAACAAAACATTTTAATTTATCTTTCCTTATAATAAAATATTGATCAATGAACATGTTATCAATAGAAATGCGTTGAAAGCACCATGTAACATTGAGGATTGCCATGTCATATCATCAAGTTGGATTTCGCAACATGTCCATTTTATAAGAAACCTTCAGGACTTTTATGTAACATTGGACGCCCGATCTGATGGCGTCAAAACTTTTTTCCGTAAAGTCACAATAACTCGAGATATTTACAAGTAAATCCCTTATGTTTATATAGAGCAATTCCAGCTCAAATCAGGAATTTTTCTGGTACTTTTGTAATAACACTTTTCAAATAACAGTTTTTTCAACACTTTTATTTTTAAAACCTCTGTATCTTCCCAAGGATTGGACATAGGACAATGGTCAATATGAGGACTGTTATGTAAAATTGTCTGGAGAATAGATCCCCACTACCGGTTTTTAAAAATTTTGACGTTTAGACCACTTTTCAAATAACAGTTTTAGTAAATGATGTTTGTATTTTTTTAGGAGAGACATACCATCCTGCATTTTTCGTCAGTCTTTTGGTAACATTTCCTCCATAATTTCCTCAAAAATTTTGAACGAAAAAAAATCGTGACATTACCTTAAAATTTAAGTTTTAAATCAAAAAATCTCATAGATGTGGCGTGTATTTTTGTTTCAGTGTATTTTTTTAGAAAGGCCGTCTAATTTCCTACAAGTTTGTCTTTGACCACTTTTTGATACGACACAACGGCTTCGAGATTTTTAAATCAAAAAATCTCATATATGTGGCGTATATTTTTGTTTCAGTGTATTTTTTCAGAAAGACCGCCCAATTTCCTACAAGTTTGTGTTTGATCACTTTTTGATACGACGCAACGGCTTCGAGATACAGTAATTTTAAAAAATGGCAAAATACAAAAATATTTAAATACCTTACGCCCTCCCCAAATGTTATTTTCGAGTACTATTGGCTCCATATACACAAAAATGGCTCATATAGGACTAGGATAACATGTCTACAAAGTTTCATTGAAATCGGAGAGGGTCGAGTACAAAAGTACCAGAAAAATTCCTGATTTGAGCTGGGATTGCTCTATATCATAAATTTTGTAATTATCTTCACTACAACTCTGTAGAACATTGTTACACTCTAAAAAATAACTCAGCAAAGTTAGAAAAAACACGAAATTTTAAAATGAAAATGTCCCTTCTAGGTTTATGTACATTTGGAAAGTACTTTTAATTACCCTTAAAATTACATGTTCCAAAAATGTCTACAGTTAATTAACGGGAAATGGCACTCTAGAGTTTCAAAAAAAAAATTGTGTTTGTTTCGATAAAAAATACGTTTTTTCGGAATTCTGAGTACGCCATCAAATCGGGCGTCCAATTTTACATGATATCAAAGGGACACCAAATTTCTATCTCATCACCATTTCAGGCTGCAAATTATAGAAAACACCTCTTTTTTTCGAATGTTCAAAAATTGAAGGGATCGTTCCGCCCCTCCGATATCAAGAAACGGACCTCGGATTCGTGATCAGGGACAAAAGTTATCCCTTAGGACAAAGTTTACGCAAATCGAAGAGGGGTCGGGGCAACTTTTTTCCGATTTCGTGTGAGTTGGTAGAGAATACCCCTAATGCTTCGAAAATATTCATATTTAATCAATAGAGAACAAAACTTTTGATAGTAAAAAGTGACAACATTTCATAAGGGTGTGAGACGTAAACTTACAAAGTGGTATCAGTTTGAATAAATGTTATCCACAATCTTTTTATTCTTACTGTTTGTCTTCTTGTTTGTTTTCATCGGAGCTCATTTAAATGAATTGAAATCTGTTAGCAAAAAATTAAAAGAGTGGATATAATTTCATTGTACTCTTGCCATGACTATTTAACAAGCCTCATTCTCATTGCATAAAATTAACTTCCAAACCACCATTTTGATAGCATTTCGCCCTATGACCAAAGTATGTATGCAAAAAAAAAAACTGTTAACATAATAATTGACAGTCGAGAGCACATCTCTCTCCCTTCAATTTTCAAATTATTCAATTTATTAACCCTGCTCCTGGCTAATACAAACGTCAAACACACGCTCACTCAGCACAAATTTGCGGTGTGGCGCACAAACTAGCCCTGCTGTTTGAGTTGTTAACGAACTTGCAACTAAAATTTGAATATTTTTAAAGCTAACCACACACGCTTGGCACTCAATTTGTTCGGCGTCCCTTTTCTGCGCACGCAAAATAAATTTCATTTCCAACCAGACTTCAAGTACCTTTTTAATGGCTACAAGTCTGGAAAACTGGTTCTTCATCCGCACTGAATATAAAATTTATAGACTCGTCCCTCCCTTTTGTACTTTTCGATGAATAAATGATAAAAGGAAGAGACCAATCCGGCAATGGCGGAACCATTCCGCCGTGCGGAAAAAGGGAAGTTCCGTGAAGTTTTTTTTTTCCTTTCGATTGGGACTCAACCCCATTTTGAAATTGGTCCTGTTACTGCAGTTGGCAGCAGATGAGATGGGAACATATGCGTCGATTAGTGCCACGACCATGTATCTTCATGTTTTACCCTAACGAATAGAACGATGGAATAACGAAATCATCCCTTAACAGGGACAATTAATTTAATTTGAAAAGTATCCTGAAAACATTATCTATCCTGTGTATAGGTAGGTTGGGAACGAAATACCAACTCATGTTTAGGGTAGGGGGTTGTTTATCGAACTTTATTGGAATTGTTTTAAAGTTATTAAAGGTAACACAGTGGAAGACATTTTGAAAATTCAATTTCAATGAATCGTCTAAACGTTCAACATGGCATGGTAGGCCTGGCCTTCATCAAATTACGAGTGTAACATTTTAAAAGGATCAAATATCCAAAAATAAATAATTATTATAAAGTATTAAAAATAACAGTTACTTGAAAAACAAGAAAAAGGACAATGAACTAATACAATTTTATAAATTCCAATAAAATAAACAGTTACCCTAGATGCAGTAAACACTAACGAACATTCATCCAAAAACAAATATCATTCGAACAGAGAGCCAAAAACGAAACACACCGCATCGGTTCCATTTGGCAAATATGCACGTATAAATTTCGAATCTATAAACTGTTACAAAGTATCGAGGGGTTTGGGATTTACGTACAAAATCAGGGGGAAAACGTATTGTTGAAAAATAATAAATAAATTATCTCTAAGAGTGGAACAAATCTGCACTGCCAGTGATTTTATTAGCTTTGAGCCTGGATGTATCACGGTAAGGGAGAGCGAGCGATCATATGACAAATTGGGATCGTTAATTATTTTATTTTGTACTTGAGTCGAAAATGACTACCTCAATAAAATATTGCTCGTATCATTACATACACTTTTTTCTGCGATAATTTCGAGTGGTTAATAACATTTGCCTTGATGCTTTGATATGAGCAGTTCTCTCAGATTTCGATAATTCGTTTTTTTTTGTATTTTTTAATCCGATTGCAACTTTCTTGGTGCCTTCGGTATGCCCAAAAAGACATTTTGCATCATTAGTTTGTCCGTATATTTTCCATACAAATTTGGCAGCTGTCCATACAAAAATGATGTATAAAAATTCAAAAATCTGTATCTTTTGAAGGAATTTTTTGATCGATTTGATGTCTTCAGCAAAGTTGTAGGTATGGATACGGAATACAGTGGAAAAAAATGATTCACGGTTAAAAAAATTGTGATTTTTAAGTTAACTTTTTGTCACTAAAACTTGTTTTGCAAAAAAACACTATTTTTATTTTTTTCATTTTTTGATATGTTTTAGAGGACATCAAATGCCAACTTTTCAGAAATTTTCAGGTTGTGCAAAAAATCGTTGACCGAGTTATGAATTTTTGAATCAGTACTGATTTAAAAAAAAAATCAAAATATTGGTCGCAAAAATTTTTCAACTTTATTTTTTGATGTAAAATCAAATTTGCAATCAAAAAGTACTCTAGTGAAATTTTGATAAAGTGCAACGTTTTCAAGTTCTATCTAGTTTTAAAATAGTCGCAGCTTTTATTTTTTTGAATTAGTGCACATGTTTACCCACTTTTGAAAAACATATTTTTGAAAAGCTGAGAAAATTCTCTATACTTTGCTTTTTTGAACTTTGTTGATACGACCCTTAGTTGCTAAGATATTGCCATGCAAAGGTTTAAAAACAGGAAAATTGATGTTTTCTAAGTCACACCCAAACAACCCACCATTTTCAAATGTCAATATCTCAGCAGCTAATGGTCCGATTTTAAATGTTAAGGTTTGAAGAAATATTCGTGAAATTTTCCGATCTCTTTGAAAAAAATATTTTCAAAATTTTTTAATGTCCTCTAACACATATCAAAAAATGAAAAACAAGTTTTAGTGACAAAAAGTTAAATTAAAAATCACCAATTTTTTTTAATCGGTGTCCATACCTACAACTTTGCTGAAGACACATTCCTTCAAAATATACAGATTTTTGAATTTTCATACATCATTTTTGTATGGACAGCTACCAAATTTGTATGGAAAGTATATGGAAAAACTAATGATGTAAAATGGCTTGTTTGTCATACCGAAGGCACCAAAAAAATTCAGCCGGATTAAAAAATACAAAAATAAAATTGAAGAAAATATACCGATTTCGTGGAGAATTGCTCATATATTGAATTTTCGATTTTAGCGATATTTTTGTTTCATGTGAAAATTTTCGAGGCAAAAAATCTATCAAAATTCTCGACTTTAATTTATTTAAAAACGCTTAATTGACCAGGCATATTCAGTGAATCAAGTTTTTTTGTAAATAGGGAAAATTTCTGATCCTTGCCACAAAATTGGTCTATGTTCTAACAAACATTAATGTTATTATGAAAAAATATATCTCTCATAAATGTAGAACAATTATGGATTTTTCTACTTTGCCTCAAATTTAAATACATTTTCTTAAGAATTCATCAGTTGTGTGCTATCTTGTGATCTTGTTTAGTGTTTTTCAAGAAAATCGATTTTTAAAGTTTGTTGGTAAATAATTTCAAAACTATGAATGGTAGAGCCAAAATTTTTGAAGCAATCGGTTTGTATACTATCGCTTAACAAACGCTCCAAGTTTCAACTAATTTGGTTACACCAGTTAAAAGATACAGTAAATAATGTAAACAAAAATCTGAAAAGCAAGTGTCACAAGTCTGTTTCGAAAGTAAAATTGTACTACGTGTCACAAGTGTGCACAGAATTCCCATACAAACTAAAATAAGATCAAATCAATGGTTTAATCGACTTAATCAGTATATTTTTATAAACAAAAGGTTGCATTGCCTTTAGAAAGTATGTGTGTACACAAATTTGTGAAAAACAAGAAATTTTTTCCACATTTTCCAACAACATGTATGACGTGTCACAAGTGTGCACAATCATTTTGATGATAAATTGGTCTATGTCACAAGTGTGTTTTGCGATATCCGGCAAACGGAAGCGAGTGTTTGTTAAGTTTAGCAAAACGTCATCATTAATTCATTTTCGACCAAAATGGTCTATGTCACAAGATAGCACACAGCTGACGAATTATTGAACTTAGTTTACATTTAATATATATTTAATTGCATTTTTTAAATAAAACATGCAAATTTAAAAAAGATTCTTCTCATGGACGCTGTATTGAGTTTCAACGTTTTTCAAAATATATGATTTTAGCCTCAAAAAGACAACCATGTTTACTTACATTAAATAACTGTCGGAATTATTAACATTGGAATGAATTTATAAATTATAAGCTGCTTCAATATCAATTCACTTTCACTTATCTAAAAATGCATATAATGGAAATAATTAAATTACTCCATAACGTAGCATATGTTAACCAAAGTTTCCAATCAAATCAAAGTGTATTAAACGTAGATCGTGCACCTAGACTAAACCATCATACCCAAGCATCGCGCCAGACTTGCAGCCGCCGCCGCCGCCGGTCGCCAGCTTGTCTGGCCCGGTCGTTCTGAATGAAGAAGATCCGACCTGGAAACGCGCGCTGAAAAACTGGGCGGAGTTGGGTTTCGAGTGCAGCCAGCAACAACAACTCCTCATGAATGAATAATGAAAAGCTGCTGCCCTAAACGGCTGCCGGTCGGTCGAAATGTGTGCTGACGGTCCCTTCTAATCGTTGCTAAACTGTGTGTCTAAAGTGCGTTAAAAGGTAATAAAATTTGTGGTGTGGCGGCAGGGTGGCCAGATTGGTTGGAATGTTTTTTTTTTGTTTTGGGGTGAGTTTTTGATGAATTCATAGTCAAAATTTGATAACACATTGGAGTAATTATATTTTTGGATTGTGGTATTTTATAAATCTATGATCAAAAATTACAGCCAATCCAAAACATACCATCGGAATCCAAACCAAAAAAACTTCAATTTGCCTTCAAAATGTATGAGGATTCGGTAGAGAAAGTTGGCATTAATTTAGTTTGGCAGAATGTTCCCTATCGAATGAAAAGGTGTTGTTTGTGGAACATAATATTTTATAAATAGTTAATAATTGTTAAAGATTATTCTAGAATACAATTCAAAAAGGTTTTCATCCAATTTAAAGAACCATGCGCCTCCATTAATTTTTTTGTATCTTTTTGTTACAATAAAAAATGAAATGAAATGAAATGTTTTATGGAGACGCATGGTGTTTTAAGCTCCTTTTCTTTATTTATGTAGCAAATTGAGATGGCTCCTAGCATTTTTTATTATTTCGCAATAAATTATGGAACTGAACGTATTTTTTTGAACCTCGAAAAATTACATTTTATTATAAACGTGGCGAGATAAAATTGGTTGAAAAAACTGTAAATCTGTTAATCTTTTAAGATGTTTTCAAAAACAACTCAAGCTTAGTTGATACAACCATTTGTATTGTAATTGGGAATTTCAACAATGTTTTGTTTAATATTAAACATTTTGTGAGTAACTGTTTATACCTTCAATTGGGACGAATCGGGACTACAGTCTGAAAAGGGTCAGCACGTTTTAGAGCACTTAAAAGCTTCAAATTTGGTAATGAATATACACATTTTGTTGCCCTCAATCTTGTCTTACCAAAACCACTCAAAATTAACAAAATATTAGGCGGAAACATTGATAAAATTGCTGTTTAAATTCACCACAGATGATGGTAGTTTATTTTGAGAAGTACTTGAAATATTGTAACTTATCAGCTTCTTTTTTTTAAATGCATTTGTGAATTTTTCTTTGACCGACTTTCTAGATTTTGTTGGGGGTTCAATCAGAAAATTTAAAGCAGAAATATATCCCCACTTATAATTAAATTGATAATATTTGTTTTTTATTAGTTAACATAATAACTGTCTAGTTAACAAGTTCTGTTCGCAATGAACAAGTTCTGGCTGAAGCAATTTCAGAGGTTGAAGAATTCGATTATGTGCCCTAAATATTTATTAATTTATTAAGTAAGGAATCAAAAACTACTGAAGAAAATGTTCAATGGAATGCACCATTTGTTAAAAACACTTAACGTTGTCAAATTAAATCGTAAAAATTCAAATTAAAAAAAAAATAGAATGTGGTTTCTTCAATGCAAAGATCAGAAATTTAACAATAAATGCTAAAATAACCTCTGAAAGGAAAAACAAATATTAAATATGGGATTTAAAAGATTCCCAAATCACACGAATTTTACAAATGGCAACTATTGGATGAAATCGTGTCATTGTTTGATGTTGAACTCTAAAATATACAGTTTTTTTCGAAATTCCCTCATATTTTACATAATATTTCACATTTTAACACTAATAGGTTAGCTTTGTGTCTCTGAGACTAAAGTTTATGATCAAAGTGGATTTTCTCCGCTGAATCCAAGTCAAGATTTACAAAACAGTCTTACAATGATTTTAAATGAGCCAGACAAAAAATGAGTTTAGTTTTGGAAGGTTGAATATTCCTTTTTTTTCGATGTTGATTCATGTGGAAACAATGCAAATAAATGATTAAAAATCGTTAATTTGCATATTTTTCGAGGCAACATTACACTTTTTTCTGTCCATCTGTTCTGTCAATCTGACCGCATTCTCAGTTGTAATATTACCATGTTTTTTAAACTCTGAATGGCCTTCTGAAATATTAACAGCAAATTCTTGATAATTTTTGAAAATGTCAAATTTATGTGGGTAATTCTCCGCCAACTCACACAGCAGTTGCCCCGACCCCTCTTCGATTTGCGTGAAACTTTGTCCTAAGGGCTAACTTTTGTCCCTGATCACGAATCCGAGGTCCGTTTTTTGATATCTCGTGACGGAGGGGCGGTACGACCCCTTCCATTTTTGAACATGCGAAAAAAGAGGTGTTTTTCAATAATTTGCAGCCTGAAACGGTGATGAGATAGAAATTTGGTGTCAAAGGGACTTTTATGTAAAATTAGACGCCCGATTTGATGGCGTACTCAGAATTCCGAAAAACGTATTTTCATCGAAAAAACACTAAAAAGTTTTAAAATTCTCCCATTTTCCGTTACTCGACTGTAAAAATTTTGGAACATGTCATTTTATGGGAAATTTAATGTACTTTTCGAATCTACATTGTCCCAGAAGGGTCATTTTTCATTTAGAACAAAATTTTTCATTTTAAAATTTCGTGTTTTTCTAACTTTGCAGGGTTATTTTTAGAGTGTAACAATGTTCTACAAAGTTGTAGAGCAGACAATTACAAAAATTTTAATATATATACATAAGGGTTTTGCTTATAAACATCACAAGTTATCACGATTTTACGAAAAAAAGTTTTAAAAAAGTTGGTCGTCATCGATCATGGCCGTTCATGGTCACCCGCGACAGACACGGACGACGAAACAAAGAGAAACGCAAAAAGTAACTTTTTCAAAACTTTTTTTCGTAAAATCGCGATAACTTGTGATGTTTATAAGCAAACCCCTTATGTCTAAATATCAAATTTTTTGTAATTGTCTGCTCTACAACTTTGTAGAACATTGTTACACTCTAAAAAATAACCCTGCAAAGTTAGAAAAAACACGAAATTTTAAAATGAAAAATTTTGTTCTAAATGAAAAAATGACCCTTCTGGGACAATGTAGATTCGAAAAGTACATTAAATTTCCCATAAAATGACATGTTTCAAAATTTTTTACAGTCGAGTAACGGAAAATGGGAGAATTTTTAAAACTTTTTAGTGTTTTTTCGATGAAAATACGTTTTTTCGGAATTCTGAGTACGCCATCAAATCGGGCGTCTAATTTTACATAAAAGTCCCTTTGACACCAAATTTCTATCTCATCACCGTTTCAGGCTGCAAATTATTGAAAACACCTCTTTTTCGCATGTTCAAAATGGAAGGTCGTACCGCCCTCCGTCACGAGATATCAAAAAACGGACCTCGGATTCGTGATCAGGGACAAAAGTTACCCCTTAGGACAAAGTTTCACGCAAATCGAAGAGGGGTCGGGGCAACTTTTCCCGATTTCGTGTGAGTTGGTAGAGAATTACCCATGTAGGAAATTTAGCTAGCTCAAATTTGTAACCTTTGTGAGCAAATCTAAACTTGAGTTTGTATTTATCAGGAAAAGTTCAATTTTTTAAAGGGAGATGACGCTTTAATATTCAACAGAATCTATCCTTCATTTTTTGTATACTGTCCTGTTGACCAATTTCCTTTCATGTATTATTGGCATCCCTGCCGTCTCATCTCCCTTTCCTTTTACAGAGTGTCCTTTGAGGTCCTTTCTGTTCCTCCTTTCCCTCTCACCTTTACCCTCAAACGCACTCAAGTACCTCTCCTAGCACCCCTCTATGCAGCAGGGATCACTTTCGTCCTTTTGCACACCTCTTCCTTCGCCGACGAAAAAAGGACGACACAAAAAGGATACACCGGAGGAGTGGGGGAAATCTCTGGATCCGTATAAAATCTGCCCTCACACCCTAGTTCAGACATAGTTCTCGTTCTGTTCTCGAACAAGCAACATCAGCAACCGTTTTCGTGTGCCTTTTTGAGTGTTTTGTGATCAGCAACAGTGTGTGATCGTGATCGTGCCAAAATGTCTCGATCGTTCCTTGTGGATTCGTTGATCGCCAGTGATAGCAAGCCCGCGCCAGTGAAGAGTAGCTCAAATATGAACTATTACAGTCAGTTTACCCAGCTGCCGGTGACTCCGCCGGCCACGTTGCCCTATTCGGCCTGTTACGTCGGCAGTTATCTGTTCTCACTTGGATTACAACAGCAGCAGCAGCAACAGTCGCAACATCTGCTGCCTCATCATCACCTCCCAACGATCGGACATCTGCCCCAGCCGCAGAACCTCACGCTGGATTTGTCCCCGAAGCTGTACCAACCAACGGACGTCCAACCCCCGAAGGGTCACCTCTCGCCCAAAGAGGAGTACTACCGAAAGTTGTACCGCTGCGAAAAGACCCCGGAACGCTTCTCGCCGTACTCGTCACCCCCGGCATCAACCTCCAACCGCTTCTTCCCCTCGGCGTCCACTTCATCCCAGTCCAAATCGTCAACCCCATCGCCAACCCCCCTGGACGTCTCGGCCGGACCGCCGACTACCCCAACCTACGCCATCGACGATGAGCTGTCCAGCAAGCGCATCCGGACGGCCTTCACCAGCACCCAACTCCTGGAGCTTGAGCGCGAGTTCGCCTCCAACATGTACCTCACCCGTCTTCGCCGTATCGAGATCGCCACCCGGCTGCGGCTGTCCGAGAAGCAGGTCAAGATCTGGTTCCAGAACAGGCGCGTCAAGCGCAAGAAGGGCGATGCCCCACTTTGTACCGAGAGTCCGTGCCGCGGTCAGTCGTCGTCGTCGCAAAGTCAGTGCTGCTGTAAGAGTTCCGGATGTGGTGGTGGTGGAAGCGCGGGAAGTGGTTCCGATGGGGAGGACACGATCAGCGTGGGCGAGCGGGAACAGAAGCCGCAGGTTCAGCTGTTGCAGCAACAGGCGTGGGATTTTAGCAAGGGGTTTCATTGAGGGGTTAAGAGTAAGCAGTGATTAGGGCCAGTTTTTTGGAACCAGTGTTTTGTAGATAGGAGAAATTTAAGATCTTTAATGATGAGGAGATATATTTTTTATAAGAGTCGTTAATGTTACAAAAGAGAAGTTGTACAAATAGATAAAGCATAGTTTAGATGATTATATGTCAAGAACAATTAAATATAAAATCAAACAATTAAATCTGAAATTTTTGTTTTAACCTTGGTTTAGATGACATTTAGTATTACAATTTTGAGTTTCATACTTTTGTGGAGACCTTTTCGAAGGCTCATTTTAAACTCCGAAAATAATTCAAGGGCCAAATATTACTGAAATTCACAACTTAGGGATTCAGACAAAAATTGTCAATTACTCCACAGGATTATTGCTTTTTTGAACAAGCTGAAAGTTCAGCGATCGATCAATTACACCTTTGGATTGGTGGTCTGAGACGCTAGTGGCTAGCCAGTCATCCATCAGAATAAAGTGAATTGATTCATAGTGACGAATCGCGTCATTTTCCAATTTTAAATACACTCCGTTCCCTCATAATCCAGAGAAGATTGAAATTCTAAATATAGATGGAAGATCCTTCTAGTGCTTGATCTTATTGTATTATTATTTATATTTATATTTTTCATCAGCATATACAAATGTGATACAGACTATACATTTCCATAATTTCTCAGCCAGTCAGTTTTCAATGGTAGATCCAGACCAACGATAAAAATGTTGCTAATTAAATTGGATTGCTTCAATAATCCCGAAGTGTCGTAGTTTCCCAATAGTAAAACATTTGAATTGCAAAATGAACTGCATTTTCGGACTTTTCAGACAATTATCTGCTATGGATTAGAGGTTTGATTTGATTTCGAAATTTTGTGAATAAAACTACGTTTTTAAAGATCAGTCATTTTTATTTTTAAATTTTGAAAAAATATTACTAATGTGGATGAAAATGAGCAACGAACAAACCGTTCTATTTCCATGGTACGTTTTGAAAACGTGGATATTTCGGAACTCATTTTTCTCCGTGTCCTGTCGATACATTTTGACGTTAAATAACAACTTTTAAAAATCGTTTGCTTATGGGAAGTGAGCAAGCAGGTTTCTCTCAAAAGTTTTGAATTGTTTGGATAGTACGATTAGTGGAAATCAGTGATTTTTATGGAAACATTACAAATTGACAAAGCCATTAAGAGGCAGTATTTGTAAATATTGCTCGGTTTGTTCTAGAGGTCGTATCGAGTTGCTCCGATTTGGATGAAACTTCCAGCGTTTGTTTGTCTATACATGAGATGAACTAATGCCAAATATGAGCCCTCTACGACAAAGAGAAGTGGGGTGAAACGGGCTTTGGGCAAAAACTAACGTTGTAAAATGTTTGCTCTAGAAAAATCGAAAAACTATGAGAAAAACTGCGATTGGCCAAAAAGTTAATACCGTAGGCTTATAGTCCATGAAATTACCTATCTTTTGACCTACGGGAGTATGGGTGTTGGAGGCTGTTGCAAAAAGATATTAAGGTTTTAAAAAAATCCATTTTTGACAGTAATTTGAAAAAGCTATGAGAAAAAATCAAACCAATCCTGGATGTCTATGGCACATTTTGAAGTGGTTCAAAAGACCTTTCGAATGCATATGAGAGAGTTGGAATTGATGAAGTTTTACGGAAATGCGAGCGATTTTAAGTTTTTTTTTATGTTTTTTGACCTCAAACTTCAAAGCCCGTTTTACCCCACTTCCCTTTGTCGTAGAGGGCTCATATTTGGCAAAAGTTCATCTCATGTATAGACAAACAAACGCTGAAAGTTTCATCCAAATCGGAGCACCTCGATACGACCTGTTACACATTGGTGAAAAACTCGCTCTTAAGGGTGCACAGCAATCAAGGAAATTGTTGTCTTCTTACTAAAAAACTGCCAAACTTAGGGGTCATCTATAAAGTACGTCACGCTCTAGGGGGTAAGTGTAGCAAAGTGTGACAAGGGGGGAGGTTGGGCCCGTGTGACTGTGACGTCACGCTATATTATTTATTGGAAATTCAGTCCTCAAATATAAAATATACACCGATTGTTGTCAAACCAACGGGGTCACTTTTAGTTTGAGACTCTTTTTTTAACACAGAGCTCACACTTACCACGTTTGGATTGATTGTAAGTGTGCGTCCCGTGTAAAAAGTCACAGGTCATCACTTTTTAGTTTGACTTTATCAAACCAACGGGGTACAAAACAAAAAAGTGTCAAACTAAAAATGACTTAGCATCGGGGCTTGAGTGTAAACAAACACGATACAAGGCCTCAAGAAACAGTGTTTTTAATGATGGATTTTATATGTTTAAAACAACAGATTTGCAAAAAAATATAAACTACACCCACAGTAGAAAGTCGAGACAATAGCTCTAACAAAATAGAGGAGAAAAGCAACTCGCGACATAATTTTGAGGCTAGGAATTTTGACAGGTATGATTATCATAAAGTATTCGCCTCCTTTTCTCTTCCACAGAAAACCTGGGATCGAGGTAGCTGTCAAACTAGGCCAAAATGTTAAAGTCACTCACAAAATGAGCTTTGAGTGATTTGAGTTCATTTCTGACGTCACGATTTTCTCCTCTATTAAATGGAAGAATAAACCTCTCGCGGGTAAACCACCACGAAATTGTGTAACAGTTCATCTAATTGAGTGGCTTATATAGAGGAGAAAATCGTGACGTCAGAAATGAACTCAAATCACTCAAAGTTCATTTTGTGAGTGACTTTAACATTTTGGCCAAGTTTGACAGCTACATTGTCCCCAGTTTTCTGTGGGAGAGAAAAGGAGGCGAATACTTTATGAAAATCATACTTGTCAAAATTCCTAGCCTCAAAATTATGTCGCGAGTTGCTTTTCTCCTCTATTGCCAAATGACCAACCCGTAGTTATTGAACTTTGGGTACCAAATTTTTTGTTATTAAAAGACGCAACTTTTGGTACCCAGACATGTATAGGTCATCGCTGAAATTTTAAAGTTATCCCAGTTTTAGTGAAAAAAGTAGATATTTTGCCGATTTCGTCATTTTCCGGTTTTTGCGCGCGGCCATGCTGTTTTCGTGGGGAATTGCTGTATATACATATATGCCAAATTGACACTCTAATATTTTTCATTTTTGTATACACTAAAACCCCCGATTAGGCTCAGGCGTTACGCTTTGTATTTCGTCGGTTTTTCTGGGACAACGCAAAATTCTTGCATTTTTTTTTTTTCAAAGAAATTTCTACGTCTTGTGTAGATCTACCAGTTTTTTTTTTTCAAAAGAATGTAAAAACATAAATCTGTTTTCGAGAAATAAACATAATAAAAAACGTAACGCCAGCGCATAAACTGGGGTTTAGTTGACCCTCTTTGACTATTACTCTCAAAACTTAAGTATAAACATTTAACATATTTGCAAAAATCTACACCCAAAGTTAAAGACCAAGCGGATAGTTCTCTCGAAAAGAAACGAGAGGAAAGTACTATTTTGTAACAATATATAGACCTCTCGCGCTTACAACAGCAACAAATCGTGTTCATTCGGTCATTGAAACTGATCATCCCATTGAGTGACTTATGTGGACAAATGGTCACCAAACCATGGTGGCCGATATGGCAAAGGCGCGGTTCAATATGCCGAAGGTTTTGGATTGGAGTCTCGGTATCGGCATTTTTTTTTTTTGAATGGTCAACTTTTTAGAAAATGATCCCACGAGTAAAATAATCTCGGTAATTTCGGGAATTATCCTTTCCGTCCGTTTATAGTACCATTTTACTACCGAACCAAGCTCTTTATTCTCTCGTGTGCCGATGCCCAGTTCTAGGTGTAGTTAGCGAAATCTGTAAGAATTTTTGTTTTGAAAACTTCATTTTAATGTTGGTCAACCATTAGAAAGACTTGTTACTTATTTTGTGACGTTGATCATGAAAAAAACATCAATAAATTGTTCATATTCTAGAAAATATACTAACCATCTGCTCCCCTAGCCAAAATGATAAACTGCTCCAGACCGCGGATCTCGTTGCCACATTGCCTTCAAAACCAATAATAAATTGACGGTATAAACCACCAACGGCGTGTAGCGCCACTCCAAATCGTCCACGTCCACGTCCACCCATCATTCCCAGCTCAACCCGAGTCAAGACAAAGGAGCAACAATGAAGCTTAATTCGTTAGCCATCCATCACGCATCTATCATTGACTGTGGACCCCACTTCCGCCCTTCCAGTTTCCTTTTTCCGGTCGCCAAACCCCAAATCAGCAGGACCCGTCTATCTGCTCCCACTGCTATTTCCTTTCTCCTTTCTCAAAATAAAGGGGAAATGGCCCCCAACGGGGGCGTCTGAATGTTACAACCCTGAACAACTTTTGGCTTTCTTTTTTATATTTTTGGAACAACTTTTGAAAAAGGAGTAATTGCTAAATTTACATTAAAAATAAAATTCAAAGTATCGCTTAACAAACGATTGATTAACTGAAAAATACGTAATTTTTTTTTTAATAAATGTATCGTCCTTTCCTCAACCTTATCCAGAGGATGACAACGCGGCCAAAAAGCCATGACATTGAGCTTATGAAAGGAGCAGCCGTTTTAGGCCCCCATTTTTCCTCCTTTTACACACAAAGAAAAACATAAACTAACGACTAAACGAAGATTATAAACACGAAACGTGAAATGACGGCCGTCTCCATCTTCATTTGCGCCTCATCGTCGTCAAAATAAATTGCAAAACTTTTCCCTTTTTCGAGAACGCGCCGAGGGGCATACCCCCTCTGTCGCTTGGGGCAGTGAAGGTTAAGAACCTATGCATAAAAAAAATAAATCAAAAATTTTCCAGACACGTTCCAAAGCTGGGGCGAAGACAAACAGGTTTTATGACTGCGCTTTTCATGACGAATTGTGGCAAAATAATAAATTGAGGGATTCGATTGGGGCAGAAGGACAAACCGCGAAATCTGCGTATTCCTGTCGGATCACTCGTAAAATTTTATTCACCGATAAACTTGGCTCAAAATTTGATTTTTATCAACCTCAAATTTGATGCACTTTTTTTTGGAGAAACAAAAAGTCGCACTGTTTAACAACGAAGGCTCTCAATTTGTTATCGGTTAATTTGAGTCATGCCATTTAGTACCATGAATACTTCAAAATAATTGCTATAAAATTATTATTTTTTCAAGTCAAACTCAAAATTGCAGCAAATTCCAAAAAAAAAAAACTTCTAATTTCAAAGTAATTCTGTTATCATTTACATTTATCCATAACAGAAAAGAAAAAAAAGCAGTGAAACGCAGATTTCTTTGAAGCCCAAATTAAATTATAAAACTTTTCTAATTTCCCCACCTGTTGCACGATGCTGGCTGGTACATTGATCTCCAAGTCCAAATCCCACCCACATTGACTGGGCAGCTCGCCGGCGGTTCGCTGGCGGACCGCCAAACCGCTCTGGCGATCCGCCAGCGATTGATTTGGCGGACCACGGGCGACCCGCTGGCGGATAAAATTTGCAACAATTTGGCGCACGATCAGTTTTTTTATCGTGACGTTGGTCCGCCAGCGACTCGCCCCGGGGTCGCCCAGGTTTGCCTTGAAATGTTTCACCCGCCGTTCATCCGCCCCACATACGCCGTTTTGTATGGTTCAACCGCCCCTATAGGATGGTCCGCCAGCGGGTCGCCCTCGATACGCCTCCCATAGAAAGTTCATCCGCCTAAAAAGCCCCAACCGCCGTGGCTCGCCCTCGACCCGCCTTTCATATACGGTTCGTCCGCCCCTGTAAGATGATCCGCCAGCGGGTCGCCCCCGATCCGCCCCCTATATAAAGTTCATCCGCCCAAAAAGCCCCAACCGCCTTGGCTCGCCCTTGATACGCCTCTCAAATACGGTTCGGCCGCCCCTATAGGTTGGTTCGCCAGCGGGTCGCTCCCGATCCGCCCCCTATATAAAGTTCATCCGCCCAAAATGCCCCAACCGCCTTGGCCGCCCTCGATTCGCCATTCATACATGGGTAATTCTCTACCAACTCACACGAAATCGGGAAAAGTTGCCCCGACCCCTCTTCGATTTGCGTGAAACTTTGTCCTAAGGAGTAACTTTTGTCCCTGATCACGAATCCGAGGTCCGTTTTTTGATATCTCGTGACGGAGGGCGGTACGACCCTTCCATTTTTGAACATGCGAAAAAGAGGTATTTTTCAATAATTTGCAGCCTGAAACGGTGATGAGATAGAAATTTGGTGTCTAAGGGACTTTTATGTAAAATTAGACGCCCGATTTGATGGCGTACTCAGAATTCCATAAAAACGTATTTTTCATCGAAAAAAACACTAAAAAAGTTATAAAAATTCTCCCATTTTTCGTTACTCGACTGTAAAAAATTTTGGAACATGTCATTTTATGGGAAATTTAATGTACTTTTCGAATCTACATTGACCCAGAAGGGTCATTTTTCATTAGAACAAAATTTTTCATTTTAAAATTTCGTGTTTTTCTAACTTTGCAGGGTTATTTTTTAGAGTGTAACAATGTTCTACAAAGTTGTAGAGCAGACAATTACAAAAATGTTAATATATAGACATAAGGGTTTCCTTATAAACATCACGAGTTATCGCGATTTTACGAAAAAAGTTTTGAAAAAGTTACTTTTTGCGTTTCTCTTTGTTTCGTCGTCCGTGTCTGTCGCGGGTGACCATGAACGGCCATGATCGATGACGACCAACTTTTTCAAAACTTTTTTTTCGTAAAATCGCGATAACTCGTGATGTTTATAAGGAAACCCCTTATGTCTATATATCAAAATTTTTGTAATTGTCTGCTCTACAACTTTGTGGATCATTGTTACACTCTAAAAAATAACCCTGCAAAGTTAGAAAAAACACGAAATTTTAAAATGAAAAATTTTGTTCTAAATGAAAAAATGACCCTTCTGGGTCAATGTAGATTCGAAAAGTACATTAAATTTCCCATAAAATGACATGTTCCAAAATTTTTACAGTCGAGTAACGGAAAATGGGAGAATTTTTAAAACTTTTTTAGTGTTTTTTTCGATGAAAAATACGTTTTTTCGGAATTCTGAGTACGCCATCAAATCGGGCGTCTAATTTTACATAAAAGTCCCTTTGACACCAAATTTCTATCTCATCACCGTTTCAGACTGGAAATTATTGAAAAACACCTCTTTTTTCGCATGTTCAAAAATGGAACGGGTCGTACCGCCCCTCCGTCACGAGATATCAAAAAACGGACCTCGGATTCGTGATCAGGGACAAAAGTTACCCCTAGGACAAAGTTTCACGCAAATCGAAGAGGGGTCGGGGTAACTGTTGTGTGAATTGGCGGAGAATTACCCACATATTTCATCCGCCCAAGCAGAATACCCGTTCAGGTTCCTTCAGGATTCTGATAGTGTTTTTTCAAGTTCATCTAACACTGAAAAAAAAAACACAAAGTGCCTTATATACAAGAAATGCAGATCTTTGTAGATTCTTGAATGCTGAAATTTAGAAATAAAACAAAAATATGAAAAAAACATAATTTTCAAAATAATTTTGTTCTCAATACATCTTACGTGCGTTGTTAGTTCACTGAGGTGAAATGATGAAAAAAATAAAGAAACAAAATAATATATTGATAAGCAAACTTGTTGCGAAGATTTTCCATTTCCTGCAAATAAAAATAATTCTTTAAATAATTCTTAAAAACTTAATTATTTAAAATGTTCATGTATTATTGGTATCCAAGTAACCATCCAGCACTAAATATAGTCACTGTACAGCACTAACAGCGCATTTCCAGCTGCGGGTAAAAGCTAAAGTGTTTTCACATCTGCATCAAAAGCGCTTTTACAGCGGATTTGCAGCTGGATTTGGACTTTATATTTCTGTTTTAGTGCAGGGCCCCTACTGTTAGTGTCCCACCCCTACAAAATGTCAAAAAAGAGAAAGGCAAAAATAGTTGCTCCCTCTCTCTCTCTTCCTTCCTTTCTCCTTCGTGTCATTCTATTTTCGGATTGTTTTCATTCTACGTTGCCGACACAGCTGATGGACCGTGATTTTTTGTTCTGAGGAACATTGTTTGGGATATTGATCATGCAGTTTTCAGTAGATTTCGCTGGTTCCTGAGCCCGTGCCGTCTCGCCTGTTTGGGAAGTGCTTTACGTACGTGATTGCACAACAAGAGGTGATGTTTCACCCGATCACGAACACGCTCTAAATCCATGTTTCTTACATGTTGCTGAATATTGTTATGAAATTTTCCACCGTCAAAGAAAATACACTTTGTACAACTGGAAACAATTTATTATTTGATAATTAATGCACTTTATACATAACCTATTACGCCCAATACTTTTCCTGGACCTGCAACCTAGCGAACACTCCATTACTGCTGGTCTTGATGCCCAAAACTTTAAATCCTTCCATCCGTACACCGTCATTTTCGCCGCCAAAACATCGCCACTTCCCGTCAGCACATCCTCTGGGGGGGCAGGAACACCAAGCCGGATGTTCCAGGATGATCAAGGAAAACTTCATTACACAAATTTTTGCCTCGGATTTGTCCCTTTCCGCTCGCCTCCGGAACGGTCTAGATAGGAGGAAATATGCCTTTTTTGTAATCCTATAAATATAAACCATTAAGTTTCTTTTAATATTTATTTTATTATTTCTTTTAATTAAACTTACCTATTTGGTAAAATAACAGTTGAAAAAATCCAAAAATGATTGTTTGTCAAGCACAACATAAATCCTCAAATTTTTGCCATTTTTCTCCGCTGGTTTGTTTATGTTGAATAGATGAGAGAGCAAGAATTATTTTTGGTTTTGTTTTATAGTGCTCTCTTTTCGCTCTTACGCAACTCAATCTCGTGTTGCCAGTTTGTAGAAATAAAAATTTTAGCAGTGTTGCTAGTAGCAGCAATTAATCAGCACTATTTCAGCTACTTCCAGAGCACTTCTTTTAGAGCTGATTTGCTCTGAGTACAGCTATTTTATGACTGATGTGCTGTTGAATGCTGGTTACCAGCCAATTTATGATTTATTTTAATGCTGGACAGGTACTTGGGTACTTACATATAAACATACAACGTATTGAATGTTAACAATTCATACTCTAATATAATCAAACACAAGCGCAGCTAATCCGAAGAAAGTATCCTAGTAGATTACACCCCATGTTCTTTCTTGTCATTCAATTTGATCATATATTGTATGGGGGAATGGTAGATATGAATATAAAAATAAATCTTACAGTGAAAAGATAAATACAAATAAGTAGTAATTTTAAAGATGATTCCGGGAAGCTGCAAAACAAACAACTATAATTAAAAAGTCAAATGCTCCAGATGGTTCCATTGCTGAAAGAAAAGGAATAGGATAAGGAAGGATATAAACATTTAAATAAATCATCTAGTGAATAGATAAATGTAGGCATTAAAATTGAAGAAGATTCCCGGAAGCTGGAAGAAAGATAAATATATTTTAAAGAAAAATTCTTCAGACGGTTCCATTGCTATTTCAGTAACTGTCGTTAGTTCATGAAATTTAATCATATATGGCATGGAGGAATGGTAGAAAAAGGACAAGGAATAGGAATGATATAAACATTAAAATAAATCAAATGAAGAATAGATAAATACATATAAGCAGTTCATTTATAAATGATCCAGGAAGCTGAAAAAAAATTAAACACAATTTTAAATGATATTGTTGCCGCTGAACTGATAATTGAAAATAATTGAAATTACTTCCTACCCACGTCCTGCATCATGCACACATAAAAGCATAAGCATAAGCATAGGTGCCCACCCGCAGTTGCTACTCCGTTATTGACCAGGACCTCCAGAAGTTACATCCACGAGCCGTGGAAGATAAGTGGGAGCTATCTTTCCTCGCTTCGCAACTTCTCAAAGGCCCCTATCATGCTGATCAATACCGGCGCCGGCCACGACCAGTGGTAGGGTCACGGGGAAGTGGATGGGAATGTTAGTCCGATACTTGAGTGATAGAGACCGCCCAATCGACTGCTTCTCCGACAAAGTATCACATGAGTTTTGAGGGGTTAGTAGATGGGTATGAGGTCAGGATTCACGAGTGGCAGTGATGTGACCATGAGCATTTTGTTTATCGGTTGAAATTTTAAATCTTAGGCAGCCGGCTGCGGAAAGATAAATAATTGATTATTTAAAAAGTTTGTTTTAATCGAACGCGTGCCAACCGAGCGGTAGTGCTATGGGCTGGACTTATCAGTATATTTTTACTGTTGGTACAATTAAGATAACGCGAGCAAATGTCAAAAATAGTAGATGAGTTAATACTAAAGCTGCCAGTTGGAATAAATTATTACGATCAACGAATATAAACGAAAAGAAAACAGGACACCACGTAACCGATTGTAATGAAATTAAAACAATAACTTAAACGAACTTAACCGGCGGCGTGCCTTCCTAACAACGATGATAAAAGAAGGACTTATAAATTTAAAATATAAAAAGACTCCAAAAAATACGTTGCATAGTAACCGCGAAGTCCCGCTACTCACAATCGAATCCGAAAGATAGCTATCTAGAATTTTAAATATAGTATTAATTCGACCGCGATCCTCCAGAAATTCTTCGTCGGCGTGCCTTCCGATCAACGGTGATGTAAGAAGGGCTTTATTCATTAAAATGATTTTATATCATAAGCCTTAAATCATATTCGTCGGCGTGCCTTCCGATCATCGATGATATAGAAAGGACTTAATCCAGCAATACGACTTGCTTGTCTCAAAAAAAAAAAGAATTCGGATCGTTTCTATCGAAAACTATGTAAAGAGAACAAAAATAAACTCATTGGCCAACGAACGCGCGAACTAAAAATAAAGAAAAAAGAAGAAGAAGAAGACCAATCACCCCATGCACTCGAACAGCGACACAAAAGAGACGGAAAATAACACGAAAAAACAGGACTGAGCGTCCACACAGGCACCGCACTACTGATCTCCTGCATCATGCACACATAAAAAACGTCAAACAAAAGAAAGACAAAAATCGCTTCTGCACCACTAATTGCCTCCACTGCTGGCACTGAACCCGCAACCTTTGGAGTGTTAACATTCACACAAAAAAACATTAACATTAATTGAGTAAACATTGGCACAAAATCCGCTTTGTAAATGCCACCTCGATACTCTTCAAGAGGTTTCCTTGGGAAAGAAATACTTTTACCAAAATATACACCAAATTTCCATACAAACATACAAAAAGAATAAATCAAATCATAACAACAATGAAACATATCAAATTCTAAGTATTCCAAATGATTGCACATCTGCCAACAATATTTATAAGGGTGTCACATAAATTACACCAACAATAACGATTATTCTTGCAAAACAACCTTCAATCACTATTTCAAACGCACTTTCAACTGTTTGTTTACATAAGTTAACAATCTAAACAACACAACACTTCTCCCAACACAAACTTAACAACGAAAATCAGCAGCCGCCGATTAAATAACAACACCCACCGAAGCTCGTTGAAAACTGACTGAAATGTCAAATTCGAAATAAATTCCTTCAGATGCAAACCGCCACGGCAATCAGCCTTTGGCTCGCCGCGGCGATTGAGGGGCGAACGATATTGAAACATGTCAGCGATAAGTTTGAACCGCCCAGGCGATGCGCCCATGGCACGCCAAGGCGGATGGAGGGCGGACGAAATTGAAAAATTTCAAATGTCAAATTTCAACCGCCCAGGCGGCCCGCCCTAGGTCCGCCAGGGCGGTTCTAGGGCGGACCACACGATCAGTAACGGCCGCCGATGCGTAACGTCCGCACTGAGTTAATGTGGGCAACTACTACTGACTTGTGTATCTGTGACAAGCATAACAAACACGATACTCGAAATGGAACCCCGAAAACTGCCACGCAGTGGGTGGCAAAACACACCCCCAACCCTCCCTTCCCAAAGCCAGAAACCAAAACCACAACAACACAAGCCTCAGCACCTCCTCCCCAAACCCCCTGACCAAAATTGACACCACCGCCGGAGGAGGCATATTATTAAAAAATAAAACGCGCGCGAGCTCGTCACCCCCACCGCGAAGAATGCGCAATGATATCGCGTTTCAATTTAATTTAAATACAAATGATCAATAAAACAATTAAACGATTTTCCTTGCCGGTCGGACCGACCGAACTAAGCGCGTAGTCCACCCCGAGGGGGAAGCAGCGTCTTCATCATCGTCATCTCACTAACTGCCGATGATTGTTGATTCG
The DNA here is from genome assembly GCF_015732765.1 of Culex quinquefasciatus. Lineage (NCBI taxonomy): Eukaryota > Metazoa > Arthropoda > Insecta > Diptera > Culicidae > Culex > Culex quinquefasciatus. Next base: position 59,550,218 of record NC_051863.1, read on the forward strand.
TCGCTCTGGAAGTTAACTTGATGATTCGTATTTTTTAAGTAACGACTGAAACATGGTGTGGACTCAAATTTTGAGCACCTCTAATAAATATTGATTTTAATACATTTTTTGTAAAGAAATTATATTTGATATAATTTTAATATAATTTCTTTACAAAAAATATGGAGTTTTTTTTTAAAAGGTTTAAACCAAATTTTCAGTTTTTGCTTTTTGTGTGTTTTTTTGATGGCGGTTTCAAAAACACTCAAAAAGCATAAACTGGAAATTTGGTTTATTTGACCTTTTCAAAAAAAAAACTCCAGAAATGTATTATAATCAATATTTATTAGAGGTGGGAAAAACTGCTCTTTTTAAGGAGCCGCTCATTTTTGTTTGCTCATTAAGAAGAGCCGCTCTTTTGAGCGGCTCTTGCGCTCTTTAAAATAAATGATATTATGTATTTTTAAGAATGGTGTGGTTTTTAATGTTATTTCTCATTGGGCTTTTATAAATCATTTGAAAAAATGCCTAAAACCAAAAAGATGTGAAAACCATTGGTCATAGAGACCGTGCCATAGCTTCACACTTAGAAGACTCGGGAGGCGGAGTCTTGTCGCAAAAAGAACGATACACGCCTGTGGAAGGTGTTACGTCGATTCCGTTTTTTCATAGAGACCTTATGTCTAGATTTTACTCGAATCTAAACGTTCAAATAATTGAATGGCATCCAAACTTAAATCTAGGATTTTGAAAAAAAATATGCTAGCAATTTAAAATTGCTTTTATTGTTGCCAAAATTCAACTAATGCTGAAATTTTATCTGGAGAAAATCTTCTTCGATCTTTTTTCTATGTTCTGATTTAATCGATAAAATCTATAGACGCTGAAGTTTAACCGGGTAATACTCTGCAGATGAGAATTTTATCAAAATATTAAAATCTTTTTCCACAATCTCTCAGCTATTTAATAGATTTTTGGTAATATTTTACAAGTTAAGCAATTTTAGGGGAACTATACCCTTTCTCATCCTATTTCTATTATTGGCCTACACAGCAAAAAATCCGATGGTAAAATCGCATGCAAAAGCATGCACATCACCTTCGTTAAAAAAGACACTTAATATTACACGCTGCATGTACAATTTTTGTAAACACAAAAAAAAAGTTGCAACAGACGGGACTCAAACCAAGCACCTACAGTAAGGACTGGCGCCTTAGCCCGCTCGGCCATCAGACCGATAAAACATGGAAAGGATAAACGTATATGTGAGCTTGACATTTCGATAAAGTAGGTTTCCCATACTGATGGGCTACATATTTCATGTCTACAAATATTACACAGAATTTCATAGAATAATGCAAAATTTATTTTACACCCAGGCCTTTTACACGCAGCTGGATTACTACTTTATTTGCTGTGTATCAGCACTTTGATCATGAATTACAGCTTTTATACAGTGTTTTTGACTGTTCCAAAGTAATAAATAGCTCAAATAAAAGTGAGCAAGCAACTTTTACTCCCATTGCACAGTGGGCGAAATGGAACCCAAAATCGGACTTAATTGAACGCGGCTGGTTCCCTGGTATGAATAATAGTGTTTCTTATGTAAAAAAATTCGGGGAATCGATTGGTGATGGTTTCATTCACCACACGAAACGGCAAAGGGTCCATTTAGCCCCAATTCCCCATTTTTTACATTTTTCTTGAAAATCGGTCTGTATTTAGAGCGGAGGCTTTATGCGGCCTTCCAAAATGCACTTAACTTATGTGAAAATTTCCCAGGAATCCAGTAAAAATAACCACTTGCACCGCAAAAATCATCTAGGGTCCATTTAACCCCAATTCCGCTATACAAGCATTTTTGGCCGTTTTTAAATGTTAGGTCAGATTTTAAAAATCTGCCGGGGTGGATGGAAGCTTAGGTGTAAAAAGGTGCCTCAACAATCAAGCCTTCGGACACTCAGTTTCGAGTAGGAATCTCGCAATCGAAAACGCCATGGCAATGCTGTAGAGCGAATAATTTGATTGATTTTTTTGCTCTGTGAGGTTGTATCTCAGAAACTATTGGCTGACTTTTAATGATCCAGAAAGAAAATTATAGGAAGTTTTCTCGGCATACATTTTTTTTTTGCTTTTCCTTAAGAAGTATTTTTAAAGTGCAAAAACATACAAAAAAACGAAGAAAAACCTAAAATCAACTATAATTTGGAAACGGTACATTAACAAAAAAAAGGTTAAACACTTATAGACTGCAAATTTGATTTGGCTTTAAAAAACAAATTTTAATATTTTCTTTATTTTTCAGATTTTTAATGTCTACAAATATTACATTTTTTTTAATTATACTTCCTATATCAGATTTGGCACAATCACGCACTACGGCTCAAAAGATGTATTTTATGTACCGTCATCTGGGGCGAATCGGAACTGCAGTCTGAATAGTGACAGCACGATTTAGAGCAGTTAAATTCTTCAAATTTGGAAATGAATGTACACATTTTGTTGCTCTGAATCTGGTCTACCCAAAACCACTTAAAAATATCAAAATATTAGGCTGCAACATTGTTTAAACAGCTGTCACAATTCTTCCCATGTGTCCCGATTCGCCGAAAGAAAAAAAAAGAAAATGTAAAAAAAATCATTAATTTAATTTATTTAATTTTGTATGAACATCCCCAAAAATGGTATGGAGACTTTTATGGAAAAAATATGCAAAATGACATCTTTTGACATAGGGAACGGAATAAGTTTCATCCATAAAAAAAATTAAAAATTGCGGCGTTGCAACGTCACGGAATATTTATTTTTTTCAAAATTTGTCTCGTTTGATATCAAAACCTGTCCCAAACATAAATACTACAGATTCGGATTGGAAATTGCATTTTCTACAAGTAGTTGATATGGAAAACAAATTTTAAGTCGAACTTTTGATTTGCCACATCGATCCCTCCGTGACGTTGCAACGGAGTGAGACATAGCGAAACTTCGACCCTTTTTGATTTCATACAAATTAATAAGTCATGTTATAGTTATTATAAACATGTCTTATTGTTAATTCAGGTGCAATGGATGATTGGACCAGTAAAACAACAAATAAATAATTAAAATAACCTATCAGCCTAAAAGTGTCGTTTTTGTCGCTGGAGAATGTGTCAAATACATTTTTTGCTAAAATTTCAGTATATCAATGTTAAAACAAATTTAAGAGTTTTCGAAAAACTAACTTCTTTGAAATTTTTCAACTGGAAAATTTATCAAATTGCACAAAGGAATGAAAAACATATTTCACACAATTTAAAAAAAAATGTTTTTGTAGAAATAACAATCCTTCAAACATATGCAAACTGACTTTTGGTGGCCACCATGCCCTGCCCTTAAATCTTCGGTGGAGTCGTCTCCTGCAACACAACGCGCACCGTCATCCGATTCCTTCGGAGACGATAGCATGGTACGAGGGTGAACGATGATGATGATGACGATGACGATGGGGGTGGCGATGGTGGAATGTTTGGATAAAATTCTTTGGTTCGTCCTGGGGCGCGCTTAGTATCGTTTTGGAGGCGCGCGTGTTCGGCTCGGTCAACCGACGACCACCACTTCCCGCGGGGGTTCAACTCCGGCGGCGTTTCGTTTGTCCCACGTTGGATAGTCGAAGCTCTTCGCTTTTACGAGAGGATTTGTTCGATTGGATTAACTGCAGGATTAACCACGATCAGTGAAGAACACAAAAAAAAAAAACACAAAATGAGTGCAATTTCTTGATTTGTGACTTCTTTGGAATGAATTGCTTCAAGTGTCAATTTTGGTTAATAAGTGCTTCATAATCTTAAGGTGTCAGTGAAATTTCGCAAGAGAATATTTTAAAATAATTTTGTGCGAATCAAATCCACCTCAACGAAAATGTCCACGTCACTAAACAGCTCGCTGGCCGAGTTCTTGGTGGCGGCCGGAACCGCAGCCGTGGACATGGCTTCGAACATCCCCGCCGGAAATGGAAGCGATAGCAGCAGCAGCAGTGTGGTGGCCCTGCTGGTTACGCCAGAGCAGAAGCTGCTCGGGGGAAACGTAACCCGGGTGGGCGGAATGCAACCGTCCCGGCCCATTCTGGTGACGATCGCCTTGTCGTACCTGTTTGGATGTGTTGGCAACCTCATCGCGTTGATCTACCTGTTGCAGCGGAAAAACGTGCGAAATACTAAGCACTCGTTGATGTTGAAGTGAGTTTTAATTGAAATTTGGTCTTCGGTAGTGTATTTTTCCTCAATTTCTATCTTTATATTCAAACACCAATAAACCTACTTAAATATATATTCTTCAATCAAATAAACAAAATACTAAGCTTCTAATTGTTTAGTACAAAAAGGATTCAATGTTTAGAAACATGAAACAGATAACTGGACGCGTGTTAAATACATTTTAAAACACTTTTTTCCAACCAACCATGACTTGCAACCTCGTGCCAAGGGACATAAATTTCAAAAATATTTGCAACTTCCTAACTACATTTTGGTCATTCCACCTCAACCACAAAAACAATTAAAATTGCATCACGCATTATGTTAATTTTTCAAGTGCAGGCTTAAAAATTTCTACAGCATGAAAATAGTAGTTTATGCAACAAGTTGCAAAAAGAGGATTGGATTAATACGACGAGTGCTGAAAAAATCAAGTTTTGCAACGAGTTCCATACAACATTTTTTTGCAATCCCGAAAAACACCCATAGAGTGAAATTTTAAGTCAATTTTTCATGTATTTTGTCTATAAAACGTTTAAATTAAAAAAAATGTTGAAAAGTGTTACTTTTCGAAACAAGTGCTGAAAAGTTCAACTTTTCAGCACCCATTTTAGTGCTGAAAAGTAGAACTTTTCAGCATTTATTTCGAAAAGTGTTGCTATTCGATTCTGTTATTTTTGGTACAGAAAAGTAGGCTATTTTGTCGTTCAAGAATGACAGGAAAAGTAAGTAGTTTCACGACGGAATTGCAAAAAAAAATTACGCCCCTTGGGCACTATACACATTTTGTGATTAAACATGTAAACAATTAAAAGTCTGACAGAAACCTAGTACAGTGAAACCTCTTTTTACGTGGTGCGTTACGTTTTAGTAATGTGTCGATTTCTCTGGAACGACGCAACATTTTTGCAATGTTTTAAAAGCATTTTATAGGTTTTGGTCAGATCTACAAAACGCTTTTTGAAGCTTACAAAAATATTGTATTGTTTAAGAGAAATCAACGAAACAAAAAGCGTAACGCCACCGCGTAAAAAAAGGTTTCTCTGTACTACGTTTTGTTCAGAAACTCATGCCGAATATTTTGCTATAAATAGCTCATGAAAAGATGATTTCTATAAAAAAATATATAACAAATACTATTACAGAAATCAAAAAAGGTGCAAAAAAATGTGTACACCTTTCGAAAAATTTACATAAATAATGTTATTTGTTGACAAATCACCATAAATCCAGTTTCCTAACTCTAAACAGACATCCTGGACTGATTAAAAAAATAATTTGGATTGAATATAGAGTTTACTAAATACTTAGTATATAAGTTGTATAACTCTAGAAGTTCTATTTAAAACTTATCTAAACTTAATTTTGCAAACTTTTAAAAAAACTAAATGTCAATATATGACCATAGAATTGCTTAATAAACATTCGGGAGCGGGTATAACACCGTTTTGGGGGTCTTTGTATCGATAGAATAGATTTTTCGTTGGAATTTCGTACCAACCCGGAATTACGTCGTCAGAAAATCCGCCGGCATCCGAACCGGTCCACAATTCACAAGTCAACCTATGTGGCATCGGAAAGGGCATACAATTTCCGATCTTTTGATACCCATACATCTAGGTTTTCTATAAAACCCACGTTTTTAAATACCTAGGTAAAAACGTTGTTATGGTTTTGTTTGAGCAACCTGCCAAAAATGTATGGAATTTCGTAATTTTTGTTTTCATGGAACAAACATACTTTTTGCCCAGGTATTCAAAAACGTGGGTTTTATAGAAAACCTAGATGTATGGGTATCAAAAGATCGGAAATTTTATGCCCTTTCCGATGCCACATAGGTTGACTTGTGAATTGTGGACCGGTTCGGATGCCGGCGGATTTTCTGACGACGTAATTCCGGGTTGGTACGAAATTCCAACAAAAATCTATTTTATCGATACAAAGACCCCCAAAACGGTGTTATTCCCACTCCAGAATGTTTATTTAGCAATTCTATGGTCATATATTCAATCCAAATTATTTTTTTAATCAGTCCAAGATGTCTGTTTAGAGTTGGGAGAATGGATTTATGGTGATTTGTCAACAAATAACATTATTTATGTAAATTTTTCGAAAGGTGTACAAACTTTTTTTGCACCTTTTTTGATTTCTGTAATAGTATCTGTTATATATCTTTATAGAAATCATTTTTTATGAGCTTTTTATAGCAAAATGTTCGGCATGAGTTTCTGAACAAAACGTAGTACTATGTTTCTGTCACACTTTAAATTGTTTACATGTTTAATAACAAAATGTGCATAGTGCCCAAGGGGTGTAAATATTTTTTTTACATACTGTATATCTCAAGAGGTATTAATTTGACCAACACGAAAATAGATGGTATCATGTAAAATCATCAAGTGACTTTTAGTTTGAAATTTAATCACATGTATATCAATAAAATTGCATGAAATTTGAAATTAAATATGTTTTTATTGAACATTCTTATAATAATTACATTTCTTTTACATGATAAGTGGTATGGCCTAATGCTCTTCATCTTTGTTGTATTTTTCGTTTTATTATTAACTGATCACATTTATTTATTTGCTTCAAATTGTTTTAGATTATTGCATTGAATTGAATACATTTGAGTAAAAAAGAAAAAAAATCACTTTAACAACTAATCCTAACCTAAAACTAAAAAAATAAATCCATTGAAATATTCAAAATCACTAGAACGAGTAAACTACGAACTGTATTTTAAGATGAATGCTCCAAGAGTTTTTACTTGTTCCTGGCGAGTTTTGCACCCACGCAGAGTTGTTGTCATCTCGATGAAAATGTCCAGAAGTTCTTGTGGTGAAAACAGGTCACTACTGCCTTCATCCGTTGATGTTGGTTGGTTTTCCCTCGGTTGCTGACTGAAGCCTGGAGGTGTTGTATGCTCTGCAACTCTTTGCCGCTGATTCAACGGCAATGGCTGCAGATTTGGAACCACTCGAACAGATCCCACTCCAGGTGACGCCAAAGCAGGAAAATCCACGTCCGTGAAAGTTGGTGGTGTTTTGCGACGATTTGGTTGGTGCCTCGTCGTCGCTTGCTGCCGAATTTTTACAAACTCAGCACGTTTTGGGCAGCTTCGATTCTTGGTAGAATGGTCGCCGCCGCAATTGGGTACTAAAGCCCTATGTCAATTTTTATGTACAACGGTAAAAAACACGCTTAAAAAACATTTCTGATCACTTTTTTTCATTTTAATGCAAATTTTTTTTTTCGACAAGACAACATTTTTTCGATGGATCAACTATGGTCCCCTTGGAACGAGCTGTCAAGTAGGAGCTTTTCTGTCAAGAAGGACCACGAGGTAAATTTTTCAAAATTGCTTTAAAAATCCATTTTAAACTTTTTGTGGTCGTACAAAGGGTCATTGTACTCAGAAAAATAAGCTTTATCGCTGTAAACAATAATATCAGCAATCTAAGCTTTATTTTAGGACCCAATTGAAGCATTTCGCTTCGATGTTCTCGTTGATTGTTTCGCAAGCTTGAGTTTTGTGCTCGCCTCCGCAGGTTGCACAACGACTCTTGATGAAACAGTTCCTTCCACCATGTCCAAACTGCAAGCAATTCGAACATTGTGTCACGTCACGGTGCACTGGACGATAACGTTCCCAAGTCACGATGATGTTGAAAATTGCCCGAACTGCTTTCAGCTCAGACGGCGTTGTCGGTCCTCTCTCGAGATGAACCAGGTACAGTTGATCACGATACTTGATGTCCTTGTTGTGTCTCGTCATCTTGAAGACTTCGATCACGCTCAACTTAAGAGTTTTGAGCTCTTCTTTCAGCACACTCACATCCATGTCATACAGGCCACGGAGGACCTGTTTCATGGGGCGTTTACCTGGATCGTCATGGCTGTAGTATTCAATCTTTGTGTTGTTCAGGAAATCCCGAACGTAGTTGTAATCCTTTCTGGTAGGTAGCAGAATTTTGAGACCATCAGCACACAAGCGAATGGAAGCTCGTAACGCACCAGATTTGATAAATCCGGTCAGCCACTTTCGCACCGAATCCGATGCCGATGTTTTCACAAAAATGGGTGGCAACTTTTCCCGTCGTTCAAATTCTTCCTTCTCGCTCACGTCCACAGGGAGGGTTGCGAACTGGTTTCCAGACAATTTTTGAGCGTCCTTGCTCAAACTGCCTGGCTTTGCAGGTAGCGCTTCGGCATTCTTTAGCTTCTTCAAATCTGCCGATCCTGCTGGTGAGGACCGCCTCTTTTTCTTGCCCTGAGGCATTTTTGCACTTTTTAAGCACTTTTCAGGAGCTAAAATCCAGGAGTACCTCACTGAATGGTGGTCCACAAAGGAATATCATAAAATTGCATGTAAGGAATTCAACTGGGCCAAAAGCACATTGCACACATATTTGGTTCTAATCAAAAATCTGATTCGATTCACCATAATTCGAGTTTTGTCCTGGAAAATTGACGAAAATCGCAAAACTTTGGAGCTGTGCCAAAAAAGGAAGGGGTGGTCCTATTTGTATGAAATTCAGGATTTTACATGTTTGGATAGCATAAAAAGCTCCGCTATTTCGAATTTGTACTTTTTTGGTTACAGTTCATGTCAAATTGTTCATTTCAATGTTTTTATTCAGTGATCTACTTGCCACTTTCAGCTTGTTTTTGATTGTAATTTCTGTGATAAATTTCCTATAAAATCGTGACAAATTTTGAATTTACAAATGGCTGGAATGATCATCTCTTTCATGGTTCCAAATATCAAACTTGACAAATTTTATCATGAAGTACTCGAGAAAAACACCTTGGTTTAAAATGAGCACAAATAAAATGTGTGTCGCGGAGCTTTTGGAGTGGCAATAAGGCATGCAAAAATCTTGAAATAAGTTTCCTATGAAATAATTTCACCTTCCTGATACTACTCATATTCGCATCAATGTCGCAAATTCAACAAAAAGCAAGCTGAGAAAAAAGGCATACCAGTTTGTCAAACACATAAAGCTACATGTTAGTTTTTCACTAAAGAAACTGGAATTTCTTCAGTTTAGTAGAACAAAGTACTGTATATTTTTAGTTTTTCTAAAAAAATCGCGCAATTGCAATATTACATCTTAAGGGATAAAAATACACATGGGACATTTATGAATACATTGGCAGTACATGAATCTGGAACCGCCCGATTTGGCATTTGCGTATCAAATCTGGATCGTCAAAGACACCGAAACCATTTTGCTGCTTCTGAGGTAATACTTTTGCGTATAGTTGAATGTAGGTTGCTATACTTCATTGAGGGGGCAAACAGTGATTATTTTTTTGTAGCCATCTTGTCTGCCACAAGATGTTTTCCTTTGATATAGAGGAAATATATCCGTCCTCGGCGCATTTCTATTACCGTCATCAGGGGTGACACTGGGTTTGCGGGTTAGATTGGGCCATACAAATTTATGACGGAATCGGCTTATCAGAACTTTGATCATGAATTACAGCTTTCATAAAGTGTTTTTGAATGTTTTCATAGTGATGAATAGCTCAAAAAACAAGAGCAGAGGCGTAATTTTGAATGTTTGGCCCTTTTGAAATGTTAGTCTTGATTTGAAAATTTTGAAAATATTGTTTTCGAAAAGATCGGAAAATTTTACGAATGTTTCATATTTTAACACTGTAAATCGGACCATTAGTTGCTGAAATATCGACGTTACAAAATGGTGGGTTGTTTGGGTGAGACTTATGGCCTATCTACAATCACTTAACTTAGAAAATTTCACTTAGCTTAGGAGTTTGAATCAATGGAAATGAATCTGATCTTCTACAATGAAAAGGAATAAAATTAGAAACTTGACGTATGGTTTGGAAAATTTCAAAATCTACGGTAAGTTGACGTTTCCATATCAAAGGTAAACAAACAACTGCATAGCAACGTATATCAGCCCAGCAAATTTTCTAAGTTGATTGTGGATGACGGCCGTAAGTTGTGTACATTTTCTAAGTTTTACTTTACTTAACTATTCTAAGCTAAGTGATTGTAGATAGGCCATTAGAAAACACAAATTTCCCTGTTTTTAAACCATCGCATGGCAATATCTCAGCAACTAAGGGTCGTATCAACAAAGTTTAAAAAAGCAAAATATAGAGAATTTTCTCAGCTTTTAAAAAATATTTTCTTCAAACTGATTTGGCACCAATATTTAGATTTATTGAAAAAATCTGTATTATTTCAAAAATGCATAATTCGGTCAAAGGTTTTTTTGCACAACCTGGAAATTTCTGAAAGTTGGCATTTGATGTCTCCTAAAAAATATAAAAAAATAAAAAAATAAAAAAAAATGAAATAGTGTTTTTTTGCAAATCATGTTTTAGTGACAAAAAGATCAATTAAAAATCACTAAATTTTTTTTACCGTGTATCATTTTTTAAGTGCAGTCCTTATCCATACCTACAACTTTGCCGAAGACATCAAATCGATCAAAAATTCCTTCAAAAGATACAGATTATACGTATTTTTCCTGTTTTTTAAATGCATTTTTTGTCGAAAAAATACTAAAAATTTCAGTTATTTTACTATATGGGTATCAAACGATCGGGATTTTTTCATACATTTCGATAGTAAAAATATTATTCGAGAAATACTAAAAATTTCACAAAACTACTTATCTATACATATTAAAAATTTCGACGGTTTTGTTCGAACGCGAATCAGTCCAATACGGAGCGTCGGATCGAGATGCTCTTTGTTGCGTTGGGTTCGTATAAGTCCAAGAAAGGTTCTTACGCCAAAAAGTTACAACTTTGGCCACTCTGGAACCGATTCCGGAAAATCTGCCGATTGTATGGGAAAAGTTACGTATAATCAAATTTTGATCACAGGAGGCTGAATAAGCAAAATAGCTAAAAACGCCAACAAACGAAAAAAATGACAGAACGAAGTTTGTCGGGTAAGGCTTGTTCATTTTCAGTTTTAAAGAAAGGGTATCGAATGATCGGGATTTTAAAACGAAAATTATTATTTCATGAAAACTACTTATTTTCAAAAAAAAACCAAAAAATCAGTTTTTGATACCAATATGATTGATATTTTTTCATACGTTTTGAAATAACACATTTCTTTAATACCCCAAGTTTTCACTAAACTACGTAGTTTCAAAAAAATACTAAAATTTCAGATTTTTTAATAATGTGGGTTTCAAATGGTCGTTAAAATAAAAAAAATACTAACGAAATGTACAAAAAATTGAGTTTTTGTTTTCAAAAACTACGTAGCTTTGTGAAAATTTTGAGTATTATACGGTCTCGTGGCGCAGGGGTAGCGGCTTCGGCTGCCGATCCCGATGATGCTATGAGACGCGGGTTCGATTCCCGCCTTATCCACTGAGCTTCTATCGGATGGTGAAGTAAAACGTCGGTCCCGGTTTCTCCTGTCTCGTCAGAGGCGCTGGAGCAGAAATCCCACGTTAGAGGAAGGCCATAGAGCTATCTAAGCCCGATCTCACGCACACTAGCTTACCATTTGTTTTTGCTGGCGGGTACAAATTTTAACCTAAAAATCCATCGTGTACGTACACACAATACATGCGCACGTAGTTAACTCTATGCCCCGGGGGGCGTAGTGCCAATAGTTTCGTTTTACGACAAATATTATTAATATCGAAATGTATGAAAAAATCCCAATAATTGGGACTGTGTACCCGATCATGTGATACCCATGTTGGAAAAACCGTAAATTTTAAGTGTTTTTTTTTCCAAAACTATGTATTTTTGTGAGAATTTTTAGTGTTTGAAAAAATCCTGATCATTTGATACCCATGTTGTAAAAAATTAAAATTTACTCCAAATTTCAAAAAACAAATTAAAATTAAAAATAGGTTTGTGATTTTTGAATTTAGAATATTTCACAAATAATACTTTCCAAATGTATGAAAAAAATCCCGATCATTTGATATCCATATTGCAATAAAATTTTTTTAAGTATTTTTCGAGCAACATTGCATTTTCAAAATACAGGGAAAATACATATTTTTGTAAAAAATTCATGTAATTACAATTGCAATAGATAGGTGACACCATCCCGATACCAAAACATTATAATTTTTTGAAGTTTGAATGATTTTTCATCTGAAAATTTAAGATTTTTACTGACAAATATTTTTAAAGATAAAAGAAAGTTGCAAAATTGTTTTTTTTTTTAATTAAGGCTTGAAATTGGAATCAACAATATTATGTTTAAATAATGGAATTACTCTTTGATAATAATATTATTTATATTGCTTTGCAATTTAATGTTCAACTATCGGCTACGATATTCACACTCCACTATCTGACGTGATTTCATACCAATAAAATGCTCACATGATTTATTATTCCACAGCAGTAACTGTTATCGTGCCAAACTGTTCCCGTCATTAACACGGATCGGCTACTGACAGCATATCGATTTACGTGCACCGGTTTCAGTTATAAATTTGAATGTAATGGTGTGATTTATAGAACTCATTGAGTACAAAATAGTGTGTTACTCTTTGAACAAAAATATTCATTTAGAAAAACTAATTTATAAATATAATGAATATTTTTAAAGAATTTGATACATATTCCAAATAAATAATTATCTGTTTGTCATCGTCGACGTTTAGTAACATCTAGAATTTTACTCAATTTGAATTCCTTTCAGGCAAAGCTTTTGTGGGTAAATTACTTTGCTGTCAATCATTTTGTCACAAAGATATTTTAATTAAAGTGATGAAATTGCTACCGTCACGCTGTTTCTCGATACTAAACCCCAAACTTGGGCAAAATAATTTGTTCTAAGTCCCAAAACTCGCTTGTTTGCACTCACTCTTCCGATTAAGACTTTTTGTAGCAAAAACCCTACCGTTACCACAAATTGTGTAACTTTTTTCTTCCGGCTGAAGTTGGCGCGACTTTTCTGCCGTTCTTCGCATGTTTCTGTCAACACGCGACAACCACCTACACCCAAATAGAAACAAGAAAGCCAGAAATTACCCAAGAGATTACCCCCAGCAAACATCAAACAAAAAACTGCGTCTCCCCGGAGCATTAGCGCCAAAAAGTTTAACGGCGCCATTTCGAATTCCGATCACGTGGCGAAAAAATGCTACCAACACCCGCAACTTTATTTGGTTGGATGTGTGTGGTGATTGGATTGGGCGATGGGTGCAAATTCGATTTTGGAACGAGCAGACCTGAAATAGATTTGAATCGCCAAGATTCTTCAAGATTCTGTCCAGCGGTGAGTTGGGGTGCTGAGATGAATGCCAATGTCCCCCAGGGGAGGGAGGACGGACCGTCGTCAAAAAGTGGGGAGCTGTTGACTATTATTATCGGGGTTACACGCAGGTGAATACATTAATGATGGGCCATTGTTCAAAGTTAGGGCACGAGAGGATGTCGAGATCGATTACGGGAGAAATAAATCATTTCCGCTGATTGATAAATCTTTTGGCGAGGATCTCTTTATTAGTGCAGAGGAGGGTCTCGGGGCATTGTTTGTATTGTTTAGTTGAGATTTTTGGCGATTGCAATCGATTTGGGAAGTTATAAATTATTCTCGGCAGGAACAGCATGAATGAAATGAATGTGAAGTGAAGTATTTAATTGTTTATATAAAAATTGGATGTGACCAAAATTAAAACAACATTATTTATGAGTTTATTTTCATTTCATTTATTGGGTTGTTTTGACTAAAAAAAAACAACATCAGTGCAGTAATTGATCTAAGTTGGGGTACCTTTCACCAGCTAACTAATTTAAACGGGGTAAGAGTTTGCTGCACGGATAAAAATCTTGTAAGCAAATCCGGTAACTCTGTGTTGTTGGATTCGACAACATGGAAATGTATCAAAATCGTGAACATTTTTTTTCGATTTTGAACAACAATGGTATCGATTTAGAAAACATTTGCAGTGAAAACGAGAAAAATGTTGACGATTTTGAAAACATTTCCATGTTGTTGAATTCAACAAAACGGATTTTCTGGATTTGCTTACAGGATTTCTATTCGAGTAGTATATATGAGAACGAATTAAGCATAAGCATTTTTTGTTGAAAAGTTATTAGCTTCTGAAAATGACCATTTTTGCGCTGACGGCTCTAAGAGAACGATTTTTCTGATCGATTTATTTGTCATGGGCAAAATTTTAGGTTTATTAATTCGACTCTTTACACAGAAAAAAAAATAATTGAATTGAATTGATGAACCTTTTAAAAGTTTTTTTGAAGATGACAAAAAATGCATCTTTTGAGCTAACACACAAGGTTAGTCCAAATAAGTTTGGCAGCGTTGCCAATTTTACGAAAAAAAATATATTTTTTTATAAACATGAGAAAATTGTATTAACTTTACTTTTATTTTTTGCCTTTTGAATGGACAGCTGTCAAAATTGTTTACAATACAAAAAGTACACACAAGTTGTCATACAAATAAAAAAAAAATGCAAAAAATTAACTCGTTCTTAAGTGAATTGCTTAGATTACTGATTTCAAGATTTAGCATGATTTTTATTTTAAATGATGATAAAACCAAGAAACACACACGTTTCCAAATCTATGAAAAATAAATTAAAGCTTTCTTGAATTTCGGTTGCATACATTTTTGTTCCCAAATAAGTCGGTTTAGTCAATTTTCACGATTTCGCGGATAGTGTAAAATTCGTGAAATTCCACAATTTCCGCAAAACCCCGTGAAACTCATGGATTTTTGAAAATCAATGCATAAAAATAACAAACATCACAAATATTTTATCAACATAGGAGAAGTAAAAAAAATGCTAATTTGATATTTTGTTACTTTTTTGTTTCTCAGGGACAAAACAATACTTTAAAAAAATTATCTAGAGTTTTTTTTAAAAGGTCCTATAAGCTATTGTGTTTCATATGTTTACAGGACTTGTTCAAAAAAGAACTCTAGAATTGTAATGTTTAGTGCAATCAACTGAAAACATTTATTCACGATTGGCTCGTATAAAATCATGGAGAATTGTAGTTAAATTGCTATGTGCTTTTCGGCAAAAAGTGTTTTTTGCATTTTTTTTTCGTGATTTTTTTTAAACTAGCGAGAGTGGTAAATGTGCGTAATAATGATTAGACTTCTATTTCATTCTAATGGTAGAATTCCACAAGACAATTGAAGATTCAAACTCGCTTTATTTAAGATTAAAGACATGGGTTTTAAAATATTAGCTGAATCAAGAAAATCAGTCCTTTTCTGGAATATTTCAGATTTTTCTCAGTCGCGTAAAATTCCAACGAAATTTGAAGATTTAATTTGATTGACCCCGTGAAAACTGGAAACTCTCAGGTTGATTGCAAAATCGAGGAACATATACCTGAAAATATTTGCAACAATCTGCAAAAACAAAAAAAACACTTAACTAAAAACTAAAAACTAAAAACTAAAAACTAAAAACTAAAAACTAAAAACTAAAAACTAAAAACTAAAAACTAAAAACTAAAAACTAAAAACCCGGGCAGAAAGTCGCATCATGGGACGAACAAAAAAATAACTTGAGTTGTTTTTGATATCATGGCTTGTTTGATATTTGTTCCAAAAACTCTTAAAATGCGCGCCGAAATCTATGTTCCTTTCTATGTTTGTAGACCTTTTATCATCAGTTGATAAATTTCCATTTTCTCATGATATTACCGGACTTAGAAAAAAATCGAAAGCCGAATTATTTTGGGATTTAGAAAAAAAAATGACCTCTTTATCATGAGATGATATTATTTTGTTTTATCATGTTTTCACTGGACTTAGCAAAATTTCGAAAGCCATATTATTTTGGGACTTAGAAAAAATTTCGAAATCTTTATCATGAGATGATATTATTTTGTTTTATCTTGTTTTTGCTGGACTTAGCAGAATTTCGAAAGCCAAATTATTTTGGGACTTAGAAAAAATTTCGACCTCTTTATCATGAGATGATATTTTCTAGTTTTATCTTGTTTTTGCTGGACTTAGCAAAATTTTCACTCCTCGACAAAATTTCACTTTTCCTACACTTAGAATATTTTTGAAAACCCGGGATTATGAGATGATTTACAAGGTTAATTTTTTTTCAAGCCGGACTTAGCTAAAATGGCAGTTTTGTTAATGGACATTTTTATTGACTTTTTTTCCACTTTAATTTACTTTAAATACACTAGTTAAACTAATCACATTAAAAAGTATTTTACCGCATATAAAATTTCATCGCAAAACGCAAAAATGAGCCCACGCGCTCGCTCACTCTCTCTTTTCTCTCTTCTTTCGTTCATGCTCGCACGCAACGCGCGCGGCATGTCGTGACAGGAATCGGCAATCGGCAGACAGACAGCTTTTGCGTTCGTGGCGGGCTGGTTTGTTTACGTTTTCGCGCAGTAGTTTTCCACGGATAAATTGTAGTCCGCGAATCGCCGCGGGTTGTGAGTACGTTCTGTGGCCGAGGGAGTGTGTGTTCGTCCGTTCCGTGGCGTTCGGGAGCCGTGATATGTTGTGTTTAAGTGATTGTTTGTGTTATTGTGGCTGGGGGCGAAGAAAAGTTTCGCTCCGTGTTGACGGGTGCAAGGAAAGTTTCAAGCCGCTGCACCAGAAAAGTAATTCCCTTGCCCAAGATGCTGCTGTGGATTAACGTGGAAAGGATTTTGGCGGATTCGCCAGGACAAGGGACAAGGGTTTGTTTACGTTTTTGGTGCAGTAGTTTTCCACTGATTAACAACAGTCCACGAATCGCCGCGGGTTGTAAGTGCGTATTTTGGCCGTGGGAATGTGCGTTCGTTGGTGTCATTTTATGTGAGATTTGCGAAATGTTGTTATTTATGTGAAAGTTGATGTTTTGGTGGCTCGTTGGAGAAGAAAAAGTTACGTTAGCGCGTGCATGACAAAGCCGCAGTTCGCAGAATCGAAATCCTCCTGCCTGCATGTCGCTGGTCATCCTCCTCCTCCTCCAGCAGATGCTATCAAGACGCGGATCAACGTCGGAATGATTTTGGCGAATTTGACAGTTCTCGGTGGAGGAAAACAGCAGTTTCGATTTGTTTTGGTTTTGTCGTCGTGTCATCAGAATCGCGATTTGTGGAGGAACCGTATTTGGTCCGTGTGTTTTCGCGAGTGTGCGTGTGATTGTTTACGTTTCTGAACCTTCCTCTTGTGATTCCGGAGGAGATGATTAAATTGTGTGGCTCGCAAGCAGTTTCACGGAGGAAGATGAGTCCACCTGAAGTGGCTACATATGTTGGTTCTACTAGTCAACCGACAAATATTTTTCGACGATTTTTAAAACTCAGATAAGTATTGCTTGTTTTCTTTTTCTTTGTTTACTATTGAATTTTTAATTATTCCATAAATTTTGTTTGAGAATTGATGCTTTGTGTTTTATTTTCTCTTACAGATCTACTAACGGGCATTTTCTGGACATTCGGCTTCTAGAATTTTGTTTACTTTGACCAATCAGCTGCAAAAATGGATTGTGCTGCAATCATATGCTCTCTGGATGGATTGGATGAGGATTAACAAGGTATGTACGAGAATTATTATTTCAAAGTGAACCTATCACTTCAGTTTAGAAATTCTTTCAAACATTTCAATGTTTGTTTAGCAAAGTTCAGTTTTTCATTTTGTTATTTATGCTGATTTTGAATACACATTATTGACTTTTGACAGATTGATATAAAATTCTGAAAATAAATTATTTATTGATAAGGATTGCATATATTTTTTGATTCTTTCCTTTAAAGACCATATTTTTGTTTATTTATTTTTGTTGGGAATTTTATAAATTTAAATGTTTGTATAAGACCGAGCCACGTTGCCCAGTTGTAACGCTTCCGCCTTGACAATATTTACAAATTTCTACACTTTCAAATAGGTTTGCTAGAATTTCAGGAAAATTTTCAGCGGCCAATGCAAATAAATTAGTGCATTATTGATTTGTTTAGTTCAATTGTACAGATTTTCGAAGCTTTTTCTTTGACTTGGCTTTACAAAAGTTTGATTTGTTTTAATATTGTTAGTTGTATGCAATTTTGGATGTAATTTTTGCTGCCCCTGATTTTTCGGGCAAATTTCGAAGGAGAAGTGACAAAAACTTTAAATAAAATTTGTACCAGCCTTACTTATTCACACTAAACTTTGAATTAATTCGAATTATACGGCAAATGATACAGTCATCCCACATATTCGGAACACCCACAAATTCGGAACACTTTTGTGATAATTTGTCAAAAGCATGCCAAATGCATCTTTTCTGTGTACCCTACTATTTTTAGGACCATTATTTGGACATTCCTTTGCTATTTCATTAATATAATTAATGTAATATATGTAATATATAGTACTTTTATAACAAAAAACTGCATTTCGAGACTATTTTATTCAGAGCAGCAAAATGCTGCTTCCAAATTGCCTGTTCCATAATTGTGGGATGTTATTGTGCCTCCCACAATTGTGGAACACCTGAATTTAACTGATATTTTCACAAAAAAGTTAGCAGACCATTCATAAAACATTACTAAGCATGAGTTTTATTGGTTTCAGAATGTGAAGTCATTATTTTTTTAAATATGTACCCTGGAGCGATGAAAAGATTGTTTACATCGTTAGAAAAAGTGTTCGAATTTGTAGATTTCAAGGGTCAAAGTTTTCTTCAAAAACTTGATATAAAACGATAAAATTTGCAGTTGTTCGATACAGCATTCGAAAGATCGCAAAAACAGCTTTCAAATGAAGGTAAAAGCGAATCATTATGTTCAATTATCGATTTTCTATGATTTTTTAATATTGGCCGATCTGTGAACTGTTCCTAATATGAGGGATGACTGTACACAAATATTTTAAAAATTTAGATTGTCATTATGTTTAGTCTTCCAGCAGATTGTTTGCTATAGTTTTTAATTTTAGGCTTATTTAATAAAAATAAATTTTACTAGAAAATCACATTATATCATTAAATTAATTTGTTTTATTAAAATACAATTGAAAAACAGTCTATATGAAACTTATATCTTCTTACTGTGTATTACGCTTTCTAAAGCAACCAAATTATTACAGAAAAAAAATATCTGGAAACATCACAACTTGTTATGATACTTTTATGTTTTTGTATGATATTTTTCGCCCCATATTTTCAGGAAAAAATGAACTGGTCGGGATAATTTTATGTTTATGGATGATATTTTCCGCACCATAGCATGATAATTTGAAGTTTCAACACGAACTTAAGTTGATAATTTTTTGATATGCGTAGAGTAAATTATGTTCGCGTTTATGTTTGATTAACTCTTAACTGGAAGTTAACAGGTACTTGACATGTTTGTGTTTTTGCGAACATGACAAGTTTGCAGGAAGATGTAACTTTCTGCCCGGGCCGGGCAGAAAGTTACATCTTCCTGCAAACTTGTCATGTTCGCAAAACACAAACATGTCAAGTACCTGTTAACTTCCAGTTAAGAGTTAATCAAACATAAACGCGAACATAATTTACTCTACGCATATCAAATTATCAACTTAAGTTCGTGTTGAAACTTCAAATTATCATGCTATGGTGCGGAAAATATCATCCATAAACATAAAATTATCCCAGTTCATTTTTTCCTGGAAAATATGGGGCGAAAAATCATACAAAAACATAAAAGTATCATAACAAGTTGTGATGTTTCCAGATATTTTTTCTGTAATAATTTTGTTGCTTTAGAAAGCGTAATACAGTAAGAAGATATAAGTTTCATATAGACTGTTTTTCAATTGTATTTTAATAAAACAATATAATGTGATGTGATTTTCTAGTAAAATTTATTTTCATTAAATAAGCCTGAAATTAAAAACTATAGCAAACAATCTGCTGCAAGACTAAACATCATGACAATCTTAATTTTTTAAATATTTGTATACAGTCATCCCTCATATTAGGAACAGTTTACAGATCGACCAATATTCAAAAAATCATAGAAAATCGATAATTGAACATAATGATTCGCTTTACCTTCATTTGACAGCTGTTTTGCGATCTTTCGAATGCTGTATCGAACAACTGCAAATTTTATCGTTTTATATCAAGTTTTTGAAGAAAACTTCGACCCTTGAAATCTACAAATTCGGAACACTTTTTCTAACGATGTAAACAATCTTTTTATCGCTCCAGGGTACATATTTTTATAAAAATAATGACTTCACATTCGGAAACCAGTAAAACTCATGCTTAGTAATGTTTTATGAATGGTCTGCGAACTTTTTGTGAAAATATCAGTTAATTCAGGTGTTCCACAATTGTGGGAGGCACAATAACATCCCACAATTATGGAACAGGCAATTTGAAGCAGCGATTTGCTGCTCTGAATAAAATAGTCTCGAAATGCAGTTTTTGTTTTAAAAGTACTGCTTATATTAATGAAATAGCAAAAGAATGTCCAAATAAAGGTCCTAAAAATACAGAAAAGATGCATTTGGCATGCTTTTGACAAATTATCACAAAAGTGTTCCGAATATGTGGAATGACTGTATCATTTGCCGTATAATTCGAATTAATTCAAAGTTTAGTGTGAATAAGTAAGGCTGGTAAAATTTTATTTAAAGTTTTTGTCACTCCTCCTTCGAAGTTTGCCCGAAAATCAGGGGGCAACAAAAATTACATCCAAAATTGCATACTACTAACAATATTAAAACAAATCAAACTTTTTGTAAAGCCAAGTCAAAGAAAAAGCTATGAAAATCTGTACAATTGAACTAAACAAATCAATAATGCACTAATTTATTTGCATTGGCCGCTGAAAATTTTCCTGAAATTCTAGCAAACCTATTTGAAAGTGTAGAAATTTGTAAATATTGTCAAGGCGGAAGCGTTACAACTGGGCAACGTGGCTCGGTCTTATACAAACATTTAAATTTATAAAATTCCCAAACAAAAAAATAAACAAAAATATGGTCTTTAAAGGAAAGAATCAAAAAATATATGCAATCCTTATCAATAAATAATTTATTTTCAGAATTTTATATCAATCTGTCAAAAGTCAATAATGTGTATTCAAAATCAGCATAAATAACAAAATGAAAAACTGAACTTTGCTAAACAAACATTGAAATGTTTGAAAGAATTTCTAAACTGAAGTGATAGGTTCACTTTGAAATAATAATTCTCGTACATACCTTGTTAATCCTCATCCAATCCATCCAGAGAGCATATGATTGCAGCACAATCCATTTTTGCAGCTGATTGGTCAAAGTAAACAAAATTCTAGAAGCCGAATGTCCAGAAAATGCCCGTTAGTAGATCTGTAAGAGAAAATAAAACACAAAGCATCAATTCTCAAACAAAATTTATGGAATAATTAAAAATTCAATAGTAAACAAAGAAAAAGAAAACAAGCAATACTTATCTGAGTTTTAAAATCGTCGAAAAATATTTGTCGGTTGACTAGTAGAACCAACATATGTAGCCACTTCAGGTGGACTCATCTTCCTCCGTGAAACTGCTTGCGAGCCACACAATTTAATCATCTCCTCCGGAATCACAAGAGGAAGGTTCAGAAACGTAAACAATCACACGCACACTCGCGAAAACACACGGACCAAATACGGTTCCTCCACAAATCGCGATTCTGATGACACGACGACAAAAACCAAAACAAATTGAAACTGCTGTTTTCCTCCACCGAGAACTGTCAAATTCGCCAAAATCATTCCGACGTTGATCCGCGTCTTGATAGCATCTGCTGGAGGAGGAGGAGGATGACCAGCGACATGCAGGCAGGAGGATTTCGATTCTGCGAACTGCGGCTTTGTCATGCACGCGCTAACGTAACTTTTTCTTCTCCAACGAGCCACCAAAACATCAACTTTCACATAAATAACAACATTTCGCAAATCTCACATAAAATGACACCAACGAACGCACATTCCCATGGCCAAAATACGCACTTACAACCCGCGGCGATTCGTGGACTGTTGTTAATCAGTGGAAAACTACTGCACCAAAAACGTAAACAAACCCTTGTCCCTTGTCCTGGCGAATCCGCCAAAATCCTTTCCACGTTAATCCACAGCAGCATCTTGGGCAAGGAATTACTTTTCTGGTGCAGCGGCTTGAAACTTTCCTTGCACCCGTCAACACGGAGCGAAACTTTTCTTCGCCCCCAGCCACAATAACACAAACAATCACTTAAACACAACATATCACGGCTCCCGAACGCCACGGAACGGACGAACACACTCCCT
The DNA here is from genome assembly GCF_015732765.1 of Culex quinquefasciatus. Lineage (NCBI taxonomy): Eukaryota > Metazoa > Arthropoda > Insecta > Diptera > Culicidae > Culex > Culex quinquefasciatus. Next base: position 59,572,634 of record NC_051863.1, read on the forward strand.
CGGCCACAGAACGTACTCACAACCCGCGGCGATTCGCGGACTACAATTTATCCGTGGAAAACTACTGCGCGAAAACGTAAACAAACCAGCCCGCCACGAACGCAAAAGCTGTCTGTCTGCCGATTGCCGATTCCTGTCACGACATGCCGCGCGCGTTGCGTGCGAGCATGAACGAAAGAAGAGAGAAAAGAGAGTGAGCGAGCGCGTGGGCTCATTTTTGCGTTTTGCGATGAAATTTTATATGCGGTAAAATACTTTTAATGTGATTAGTTTAACTAGTGTATTTAAAGTAAATTAAAGTGGAAAAAAGTCAATAAAAATGTCCATTAACAAAACTGCCATTTTAGCTAAGTCCGGCTTGAAAAAATTAACCTTGTAAATCATCTCATAATCCCGGTTTTCAAAAATATTCTAAGTGTAGGAAAAGTGAAATTTTGTCGAGGAGTGAAAATTTTGCTAAGTCCAGCAAAAACAAGATAAAACTAGAAAATATCATCTCATGATAAAGAGGTCGAAATTTTTCTAAGTCCCAAAATAATTTGGCTTTCGAAATTCTGCTAAGTCCAGCAAAAACAAGATAAAACAAAATAATATCATCTCATGATAAAGATTTCGAAATTTTTCTAAGTCCCAAAATAATATGGCTTTCGAAATTTTGCTAAGTCCAGTGAAAACATGATAAAACAAAATAATATCATCTCATGATAAAGAGGTCATTTTTTTCTAAATCCCAAAATAATTCGGCTTTCGATTTTTCTAAGTCCGGTAATATCATGAGAAAATGGAAATTTATCAACTGATGATAAAAGGTCTACAAACATAGAAAGGAACATAGATTTCGGCGCGCATTTTAAGAGTTTTTGGAACAAATATCAAACATGCCATGATATCAAAAACAACTCAAGTTATTTTTTTGTTCGTCCCATGATGCGACTTTCTGCCCGGGCCGGGAACTAAAAACTAAAAACTAAAAACTAAAAACTAAAAACTAAAAACTAAAAACTAAAAACTAAAAACTAAAAACTAAAAACTAAAAACTAAAAACTAAAAACTAAAAACTAAAAACTAAAAACTAAAAACTAAAAACTAAAAACTAAAACTAAAAACTAAAAACTAAAAACTAAAAACTAAAAACTAAAAACTAAAAACTAAAAACTAAAAACTAAAAACTAAAAACTAAAAACTAAAAACTAAAAACTAAAAACTAAAACTAAAACTAAAAACTAAAAACTAAAAACTAAAAACTAAAAACTAAAAACTAAAAACTAAAAACTAAAAACTAAAAACTAAAAACTAAAAACTAAAAACTAAAAACTAAAAACTAAAAACTAAAAACTAAAAACTAAAAACTAAAAACTAAAAACTAAAAACTAAAAACTAAAAACTAAAAACTAAAAACTAAAAACTAAAAACTAAAAACTAAAAACTAAAGACTAAAGAAACAAGAAACAAGAAACAAGAAACAAGAAACAAGAAACAAGAAACAAGAAACAAGAAACTAGAAACAAGAAACAAGAAACAAGAAACAAGAAACAAGAAACAAGAAACAAGAAACAAGAAACAAGAAACAAGAAACAAGAAACAAGAAACAAGAAACAAGAAACAAGAAACAAGAAACAAGAAACAAGAAACAAGAAACAAGAAACAAGAAACAAGAAACAAGAAACAAGAAACAAGAAACAAGAAACAAGAAACAAGAAACAAGAAACAAGAAACAAGAAACAAGAAACAAGAAACAAGAAACAAGAAACTTTAATAAATAACAAAAAAATGCTTTTGAAATAGCTGTCTCCACACACTCTCAAAAACTTGTTCTAAATTTGCTTAGAGTTGTCCATAAACGACGAAATTTTGAAATCACCCATAATCTTGCCCCACTCTGCTACATGTGCTGGACAAGCTAGTGGGGCAATAACTATCCGTAAGAGAAACTAAACAAGATAATTATTACAAAACATACAGAAAAGTAAAAATTTAGAGATGTAAAATTTTTCGAAAACTTAAAAAGAGTCTAAATAACACTATAATGAATAAAATCACTTCACTCAAAATAATTTCAAACTATCAATAGACTCAATCATTTCCTGTTTATTGAGCTAATTTGGAAAACATTCTCACCATCATCGATTTGTCACGCAGGACTTATTAGATCAACAAACAACTTATTTTCCCAAGTCTTTACGTCCGAGATGAAATCAACCGAGATAATCCGCCCAATTAATTCCTTTTTTTTTCTCCTGTTGTTGTCCATTTTCTTCCCTGCAGATGCCTGCTCACAAACGACCTAATTGGATTAACGGGCATGTGCGCCCAGATGTACTTGCAGAGCTATCTACCGAAGCAGCTCGTCGACGAGAACATGCACTACTTTTGCATCTCGCGCGTCATTTGGCGCGTGTTTGGCATCAGCTCCGGCTGCGTCGCGTTCGTCATGGCCCTCGAGCGGTACATCGCCCTCACGAAGCCGTTCTTCTATCATAAGGTGATTCATGCTGTCAAACTGACAGTTTTGAAGTTTTGGCGAACGCGCCATCTATTGACATTTCTCGCCATCGATGTTGCCTACCGTCAGGCGCATTGCCGACTTGCAGGCTGATTGATTCGAACCGGTTTCCTAACCTTATCAATCCCGTTTGTTCTCCCCCTTCTTTCTCCCCAGCATGTGTCCGATAAAATGATAAGAAGATCGATATTCCTGCTGTGGGCGATCGGGGCCTTCTTCACGTTTCTGCCGCTGTTTGGCTTCGGAATCTACTTTGACGAGGCGAAAAACGTCTGCCTCCGGTACCGGGACGCCACCGACCCGACGGATGTGGCCTACGCGTACCTCTTCTTCACCGTGGGTAGGTTGTTGGTGAAGCGAGTGTGTTTTAAGTAATGATTAGGTTAAGTAAATAAACATGACGGAGCACGACGCGTTGGGAGGCCTTACGGGACGCTATGGTGGTGATGGGTTTAATTGATTCGGTTCGGAAATAGATTGGGAGGAGGGCGTTTGGGGGTTTCAACTTCCGCCTTCATAAAAATGCTATAAATTGAGCGAAAAGAAAAGCAACGAGGGTAGTATAAATGCAGGCGATTTGTCTTTCCACAGCGAGAGTCTGTATTTACACTAGGATAATAGATGGCAAAAGATGGCAGGATGGGAAAAGTTGGCAGGATAAGATGGCAAAATGGTTATGATTGCTCCTTTTTAGACAAATTTAAAGCAATGTATTTCAACTGCCCATAATTGAAAATTCGGCTATTATGCCAAATCAAGTATTCCGAGAAAAACGCGTTTTAGTGTTTGTCACAAAATCTCCGTCAAGGCAATTTCCCATAAGAGTGGCATATTAGCCGTTTGGTTTTTCGCATCGGCAGCCAAGTCTAAACACTATTTCAGTGAAATTCAAGTTCCAGAAGATGCGTTGGAACCACGGCTACGTCACGACTGTCATCCACATACAAGGCGAGTGAAGTCAAAATCGAACCTAGATCGAACCAAGTTTTTAGCGCGTAACGTTTGAAAAGGTCGTTTGCGCATCGTTCATAATTTAAAAAAAAACTGTTTTTTAGTTTATTTTTTTTTTCTTCAAAAAGATTTACATTTAATCTCGGACTTGAACTTGATTTTAATTCCATCGAGCACCTAATGTAAGCATATCACCCTTTTGGTGTTCAATGAAAAACTAGTTTAAAAGATTTTCGATGGAAATTTAGTGAGTATTTTAAAAGCGCGATGTATTCTAAACCAACGGCCAGGAAGAGTCATACATAATTTAAGTTGTTTCAAGGAAATTGGATCTATTTCATTTTTAGTTTACTGTATTGTGATATATTGCTTGAATGGTCAAGTAAAACTTTGTAATATTTTGATATTAGAATTGTTAAATGTGGGTTAATTTACGTTACGTAATACTTGTAATTATCTCAAATATATCTGCAAAAGATAGTGGATACTCACAAAAAAATTATTTGGAAAAATAATTATGTATGGAAAAATAATAATTTCATAAGACCTTTTCAAAAACCACACGTAAACCATATTGACAGCGCCTCTGGCGCTGACTTCAAAAAACTGCATGCGTGTCAGATCCTTGGTTGGAACATCCTCTATCACCTAGTGCTAACATCTCGTTTTTGGCAAAAGTGGATATTAGTCGTTTTTTCAATGGTGGGCAGTCAAGTTTTTCATCATAAAAACCAATTTCTAAACTAAAACACAAGCTACGAACAAAATACAATGGTTTTTAACATTTTTGGATGAAAAATTATTTTTCGGAAAGTATAATACTGTAAATCGGCTAAAAAGTCAGAGGTTGGTATGAGCACACACTTCAACTTTTTTTTAAAATACATTTTTATCAATTTACAAAACAAATTTGAAGACATTAGGTTTAATCATTGCCGAGATATAACAATTTGAAGTTAGCAGTTTCAAAAGACGGGTGCCACGATATCTCAACACTAGGTCTATTCCCGTACTGCAGAATTCTGCAATTCTGCACAAAAACGGCAGCAGAGCGTTCCCGTACTTTTCTGCAACAAAAGTAACTTTTCTCTCAGGCAGAACTTCTGCAGTGAGAGAGGTATAAGTTGCAGCATAGATTATTAATTATTATTATTATTTAGTCTATGGTTGCAGCGAAACCGTTCCCGTACTTTTCTGCAAGCTCTCTCTTCTCTTTTTTGTTGAAAAGTTACTGTAATTTGGTGTGATGGATGTTGAGTACACGTTTACATAAAATTGGCAAGTTGGGTGAAATCAAGCATTTTATTACTAGTTGTAATAATAAATGATTTAAGGGTATTTTTTTATGTCTGTTTTTATTGAAAACGATTTTTTTATATTTACGATTTCAGGCTTAGTTCATTCATGTAAATGATAAAGCGATTTTTAGTGTTTTTTTTATCTGATAAAAACGGCTAGTACATCAACAAAACAAGATGTACTATGGGTAATTCTCCGCCAACTCACACAGCAGTTGCCCCGACCCCTCTTCGATTTGCGTGAAACTTTGTCCTATGGGGTAACTGTTGTCCCTGATCATGAATCCGAAGTCCGTTTTTTGATATCTCGTGACGGAGGGGCGGTACGACCCCTTCCATTTTTGAACATGCGAAAAAAGAGGTGTTTTTCAATAATTTGCAGCCTGAAACGGTGATGAGATAGAAATTTGGTGTCAAAGGGACTTTTATGTAAAATTAGACGCCCGATTTGATGGCGTACTCAGAATTCCGAAAAACGTATTTTTCATCGAAAAAAACACTAAAAAAGTTTTAAAAATTCTCCCATTTTCCGTTACTCGACTGTAAAATATTTTGGAACATGTTATTTTATGGGAAATTTAATGTACTTTTCGAATCTACATTGACCCAGAAGGGTCATTTTTTCATTTAGAACAAAATTTTTCATTTTAAATTTCGTGTTTTTTCTAACTTTGCAGGGTTATTTTTTAGAGTGTAACAATGTTCTACAAAGTTGTAGAGCAGACAATTACAAACAATTTGATATATAGACATAAGGGGTTTGCTTATAAACATCACGAGTTATCGCGATTTTACGAAAAAAAGTTTTGAAAAAGTTGGTCGTCATCGATCATGGCCGTTCATAGTGAACCGCGACAGACACGGACGACGAAACGAAGAAAAACGCAAAAAGTAACTCTTTCAAAACTTTTTTTCGTAAAATCGCGATAACTCGTGATGTTTATAAGCAAACCCCTTATGTCTATATATCAAATTTTTTGTAATTGTCTGCTCTACAACTTTGTAGAACATTATTACACTCTAAAAAATAACCCTTCAAAGTTAGAAAAAACACGAAATTTTAAAATGAAAAATTTTGTTCTAAATGAAAAAATTACCCTTCTGGGTCAATGTAGATTCGAAAAGTACAATAAATTACCCATAAAATAACATGTTCCAAAATATTTTACAGTCGAGTAACGGAAAATGGGAGAATTTTTAAAACTTTTTTAGTGTTTTTTTGATGAAAAATACGGTTTTTTCGGAATTCTGAGTACGCCATCAAATCGGGCGTCTAATTTTACATAAAAGTCCCTTTGACACCAAATTTCTATCTCATCACCGTTTCAGGCTGCAAATTATTGAAAAACACCTCTTTTTCGCATGTTCAAAAATGGAAGGTCGTACCGCCCCTCCGTCACGAGATATCAAAAAACGGACTTCGGATTCGTGATCAGGGACAAAAGTTACCCCTTTGGACAAAGTTTCACGCAAATCGAAGAGGGGTCGGGGCAACTTTTCCCGATTTCGTGTGAGTTTTTAGAGAATTACCCATATATAATTTGTATTCTTATATGAACAAAAAAAATGATGTAATTTTGTCAAAACTAAAATTCTGAAACTCTGAAATTCTTGAATTCTTAAATTCCTAAATTCCTAAATTCTCAAATTATTAAATTCTTAATTTCCTAAATTCTTCGCAATCTTGAATCATAAAAAAAACACACATTTTTTGGAGTCATGTTTTAGGTTAGAAACTTAAATTTAGAGGATCTTGAGATTGAAAATTTGGACTGTATCTATTTTATTTATGTTTGAGTTTTAAAATTTTTGGTTTACAGAATTTTTTAAGTTTTACTTATTTTTGAAATTATAATTTCTTTAATTTTCATTCTTATTATTTTAAACTGTTGCTTTTGAATTTTTGATGTTCTGAATTCATAAATATTAAAACCTTTGTTTTTTTATTTCGATTTTTTGCCACCTTTTTTTATTTTAAATTTTCAAAATTAAGATTCTTTTGAAATATTTAGTTTACAATCATTTGAATTTTTAAGCTTTGAATTTGTGATTTATTACTCTTTTTTATACTTTTCTGATACAATTATTTGCATTTTTAAATTTCTCAAATTTATGTTTTTTGAAAGTTTCTCAATTTGAAAATATTAGTTTTTTTTTAAATATAAAAAAGTATGGATTTCTTAATTTAAGTTTTTCAAAAAAAATTGAGTTTTTGATTCAATTTTTTCAAATTTGGAGCCTAACATTTCAAAAGGGCACATAACTTTCACTCGAATGACAGTTTACATAAGGTGTGAAAGGGACACACTCTTGTCTAAAAAAGTTTTGTGCCCTAACGAAATGGCAAGCACGATTTGTCAATTTTGCTGCGTCACCGTTGTTCTTTCATGTGACATCCAGTCATAATTTATTTATGTTATTATGAATAAGCATTCAAACATTCTGCAATTAAAACATGTGTTTTTGGTCCCTTCTATATAAAACCTATGTTTGTCTTTTTTTAATCATATTTATTGAACGTACCTGCCACTCTAATTTGTAAAATTGTTTACCTAATGTACAAAATTTGAGTTGTTTCTAATATTAATTTCTACCTAAGCATAATTAATTTCTAGTTACTAAATAAATAATACATCCTTGATTTTTAAAATAAAACGTTGTACTGCATAAAAAATAATATCCCCGTTATAGAGGTAAACTTCTTTGAATTACATTTTTTGTGAACTATTTTTTAATATGTTGAAATCATTAAAAAACTTAAATACCCAATTTGAGTAAATCCACTCAACTGTGTACAATATTGCAGAAAAAGTACTGGAACGCGCTACCCAGGCAAAAGTTTTGCGGTTTCTCTCCTTGCAGAACTTCTGCAAAAGAGAGAGAGATGAAGAGAGCGAGCTGAAAAGTACGGGAACGTGCTGCAAAAAATTGACTTATGCTGGCTGCAGAATTCTGCAGAAGCTGCAGAAATTCTGCAATTCTGCAAGTACGGGAATAGACCTACTGTCTTGACCAAACCAAAATTTTGGTGAAGACTCGGCCGATTTTCAAAAAGTTTATTTAAAAAAAATATTTTTGTATTTTTCTTAAAAAAATCGTCAGTTTTTGATTTTTGTATTTTTTTAAAGATCAAAATTAAAAAAAATCGAGCTTCATCATGCACACGCGAGAGTCTTCACTCCAAATTTCAACCAATTTGGTTTATCCCATCTCGAGATATCGTGGCAAACGTAAATCAACTCGGTGTTTCTAGAAAAACGCTCTAAAAATTTGTTAGTTCGCTTTGCGCATGGCAAAATTTTGAGCTTAGATCATCTGTAATTAAGTTTAATCATGAAATATCTTCATGAATCTTTCAGGAGAAATTGAAAATCATCTGTTTTGTGGATTTAATAATTTTTCTGTAATATGAAATTTTGTGATTTCCTACTTGTATGTAACCCCTTAAAACAAATCTTTTCCGCAAAAAAATCCAATAAAAGAAGATTTGTTTGGAATTTGTAACTTATGCCATTTAATTTGTTTTTATCATTTTTTTTTTTTTGAAATATAGCACAATATATAGCTTAGCAGTTCCTCATTTTAGAATTCAACTTGATGTTTCTCTAAAAATTTATGGAAAATTGTGTTTCGTTAAAAAAAACAAAACATTGAAAATAACCAAAATAGATATATTTCGTAAGAATTTAGATGTTTTGCGTTAAATTTGAAATGTAGACAAATCAGTCTTCGTTTTTTTCATTCTTTTTTTTCCGTTTTATTTGTTTTGACCCAAGTGAAGGACTAAGGCGAGAGGATATAATTAAATACATTTTAGAATATGAAGCATCATTTTTATTATTTTTAACACAGAGTATCCCAAACGAATTTATACGTTAATAAAAATGTGATACAGTCATATATATTTTCATATCTTCAATACATTCAATTACGCCAAATTTCGTAATGATTTTCACTGTAGGACGTATTACAATTTTTTGTGTAAAATGCTTTTTTTTTTCTTTGTGTTTTATGAAAATCTAAATATTGTACACAACAAAAATGTAAAAAATCATGAAATATTAACTTTTCATAAAATCTTTACTAAATTTTGAGCTGTCATGAACCTACACTGAAATAAAAAAAAATAGTACCCAATTCCTTTATTCTAGGAATTTTGCCTCTTTTCCTTATTTAGTAATCGGGTTTATTGGGTTTCTTAGTAAGGAAAGGAGTCAAAACTCCTAGAATTTAGTAATTTGGTACTTTTATCTTTTTTAGTGTATATTGCATTTTTTCAATGCAAATGTCATTTTTCAAGTTTTTGTCTAAGCAAAACATATTTTAGATTTTTTTTGTGAAATCAAGGCTTTTTAATCCATTTAACATTTTTGTTTATTTTGAGATTAGGGACCAACCATAAACCACGTGAGCACTTTTTTGGAAATCTCCACCCCTCCCCCTCGTGAACAATCGCCATACCCCCCCCGCGGTGGTTTATGGATGGTCCCTTACAGATTGGAAAGAGACTTGAATCTTGTTTCGCTACGGGGAAAAATAATTTGTTATAAATTCATTGATATTTTGCAAATTTGTGACAATAGCACAACTGAAATGATGTTGAAGCATTTTGAAAAATAAATAGCTTGGAAGTTCGATTTTATTAGCAACCTCCTCCTTCTCTCCCTCGATTTCGCATGTAGCTGACAAAAAACTAATTAAAAGGATTTTTTTTTTCAAAATAAATTGGTATTTTGTGAAAATTTCAGTATTCGATACTGAAAATTGTATTATTTTGAAAAAACTTTAGTACTCTTATTTAACATTTAAAAATGTGAAGTAGTGAAAATCCTTACAAAAAGACGCTTTGTTTGAAAACTATAAAAAAACGATTTATTAAAAAATACGTCATTTTGTGGAAATGGTTGCGAACCTGACACATTCTCCTCATTCTAAATTTAATGACTAAATGGATGTTTTGCAAGAATTCTACATAGTTTAAGGCTTCTTAAAAACAACATTTATAAACTTTGAAAGATTTATAAACTTCACATTTGACGTAAGTGTTAACTTCTACAGTTCAACATACAGTCCAGACTCGATTATCCGAAGGCCTTGGCCAAAATTCACTTGGGATAATTCTTGCATACTGTTTCAAAAGGTCCTATGTGCATAGGAAACCCATGGCGCATTGGTTGTTTTGAAAAAAGAAATCTAGAATTGAATCTTTGGCTAATCGAACCAGGATATTTTTGCGATGTCTGATTTTGATTGTCGAATTTAAATGACCCCAATGGCGGTAAAAATGGTGGTGATGATATATTGAGAAAATGCATTTGGTATGCTAAATAGGCAATCAACCGTTCAAAACTAACTTAAGGTTAAGCCGTTGATCATTTTCGAAGAAAATTGATCATCACTCTAAAATTCTCTGTATTGAATCTGTATTCAATTTAACGAATTTCTGCAACAAAATGAATCAGCATGTGCCGGCTGTTGCCTTCTTGATGCCCCTGAAGGAATTTTTGCTCTAAATCAAATATGTTTTAAAATTTATATAATTTTGTGGTACAATCATTGACGTCCTAGTTGGCAATCATTGATTAATGATGATTTCCATAACTTTGCAAGGAATGAGATAATCGTTACCAAAAGGAATCAGCATGTGTAGGGCACTATTCTAAACAACTTTTTAAAGGAATTTTGTCAAAATATTGAAAACGACGCAAAATTTATATCTTTGAACGAAAAATCATGACAATGATGGTACTCGAATTGGACGGGAACATCTCCGGTGGTCATTAAACATTTTCCCAAATCTGATCATATCCTGAAAATAGGATTAATTTCTTCTATCGTTATCGTCCCGACGAAGTAAAACTTTTCGAGACTGTTTAAATTTTTGTCTTGACCAAATACACGGACGTCAAACTAAAGCGGGGTACAAATGTTCCACTGTTCCATTTAGCATCTCGTTGCATAAACCACAATTGTAATAGAAGATTTTTTTGTAGGCATCATCCTGTGCACCGGCATCGTGATCTGCAACCTGAGCGTCCGGAAGGTGCTGTACCGGTCCCACCACAAAATGCGGCGCCAGTTCCGCTCGATCCAGCCGACACCGATGCTGGACCGGTCAATGATTCGCAGCTCGTCGCAGAAATCGGCCAGCTTCGCCGACTCGTCCATCTTCCGCATGGTTGGCGAACCGACCACGGAGGAAATTCGCTTCGCCAAACTGATGACCTTTCTCAGCATCAGCTTTTTGGCCTGCTGGCTGCCCCAGATGGTGAGTATTCTCTAAAGGGGCTTGTTGCCGGAACGAATTGGACCTTCCCTTTTCGCTCTGAACACTGGTTTCTGGGCAATGGATGATACCCATCATCATTGAATTAATCTCTCGAGACTAATTACGGCACGCCCCTAGTCGAGTTGTAATCCTGTCAAATTGTACTGTAATATAGAGTTATCTACGTGCGCATGTATTGCGTGTACGTACACGAAAAAGATTGAGGTTAAATTTTGTACCCGCCAGCAAAACAAATGGTGCGCTAGTGTGCGTGAGATCGGGCTTAGATAACTCTATAGTGAGTAACCACCCCATGTAACGGAAATCAGATTTTTTCTCGTTGCCAAATTATGTGTGTGATACATTTTTCCTTTTCCCTTTTGCATTCAAGAAAAATAATTTGTCCTAATATCATCTCTCTCATCCTCAACTCGCCGCAGGTCTGCATCATCCTGACCCAACAACTGCGTCCCGAGGTGAAGGCCCGGTTCAACTGGTTCTTCCGCCTGTCGGACATTCTGATTCTGCTGCACTTCATGCTCGACCCGTACATCTACGTACTGCTGAGGCAGAGTGGCCGAAGTGACCTGCGGACCATGATCCGGTACGTGTTCAGTCGGAATCAATTCAACATCGTGGAGACGGCCATGGCACCGATCCAGAAGACGACCAACTCGTCACCTCTGCCCTGAAACAAAACCCCAACTATAACACTAGCCAAAAACAACTAACCTCATCAACACACGAATCATCAGAACCAACAATACTCGATCTCACTACAAACCCACCCACACACAAACACGTAAACGCCACGTAAAGTACGCTAGTTTCAATACATCTGTTGTCTCCCTTCCTCCCAGGTTGGCGTGGCCAGCGCGAAAAGCCCCGTCGAAGGAGAAAGGCCGGGACACGGTGACCACGACGGACACGGAGGATTGAGCGAAGAAAAAAAGATCAGAGAGGCCGAGAACGAAAGAAAAACTTTTTAAATTGAGAAAAAAGGTCAAATTTACAACACAAAGCAAACTGAACCACCAAGCGTCTCCACTCTCACCGACACTTACACATGAAGAAAAAAGAAAGAGAGGTGTAATGTACTGATATACGCTCTACACTATCACAACAACCATGAAACAAAAAAAAACTACAAATACAAATTTTAGGAACGAGCGCAAATATCACACCCTTTTGGTCTTGAAGCAAGTTCAAATTTTACGAATACGTAAGGTTAAACCATTATGTTTGAATGTGATCAAACGTTGTCGAACAACACACAAATATCAAATGTTACCGAAATAAAGAGGAATATATTATTACTCAGGAGCTGGTTGTTTTATTTTAATATTTAATCAAAATACCTAGGATCACGAGAAAACTTACAAATACATGTTTTATTATACACGCAGAAAAATGTTTTGTAGAATCAGCCTGTACGAGGTTTGAATCAACAAAATTTTTGTTGAATATAATCAACGCCGATTTTGCGTTGAAACAAACCTTGATTTTCTCAATTCCACATAAGACTTTTGTTGTTTTGAAAAAGCTGCTTTGACGTTTAGCGTTGATTCAACAAAAATTATGATTTTCAAATCAACAAAACGTTTTGTTGATTCAAATATGCCTTATTTTTCTGCGTGTACGGTTGGTTAAATTTAAATGAACTCGAATCGAAAAAGTTTAAATAACTCAGAAATAAGTAATTTTTGACAAGCGTGTATCTTACGCACACCCCTGCACTAAACAAGATCCACAAAGAAAATAACAAACAAAGGAAGTGAAACACGTCGAACTGTGTTTGTGAGTTGTGTTGTGACAGCACATAACAACAACAACTCCTAGCATGTTATCGGGAGTAGTTTTCTGAAAATGTACGCTAATGGCTACAAATACTGGCTTGCCTACAAGAAAGGCACCTCAGGGTAAGTTTATGGAGCGATTGAAGGCCGTTTCTTCAACTACAGCATCATCAATTTACACTACCCACACGGGGAAAGAACCGATGGCGAGAAAGAAGCATTCTACTACTTATAAATAGAGATCCTACCGGAAGTTGAGCAGCAACTGCTGGACCGGATCTCACAAAACGGATTTTCTAAAATCCTTAGGTACTACCGGTGCTGTCGCTACAAAACAAACTGCCCGGGGCGGTGCGTTATGGACGAGGACGGTGTCATCCGGAACACCACCGTCCACAATCACCCTCCGGAAGCGGATCGCGTCATCGTGGACCACTTCCGGAAGGTGCTAACGCAGCGAGCCGCCTCGGAACGAACGGATCTGCACGTGATCTATCTGGAGGAGGCCACCAATCGACATTCGGATGCTTCGCTGCTGTACACGTTCTCGCAGGCCGAGTCCTGCATGCGGAAGGCTCGCCGGAAGCAGCATCCTCAGGAACCGACGAGCATTGCGGAGCTGAGGGAGTTTTTGGAGAGTTCAGAATTGTTCAGGATACACAGCGGGTCCAGCCGGGAAGCGTTCTATCAGAGCAGTTTGGAGGTGCAGGACGCAACCTGTGTTGTGCTCTGGCATAGCAGAACCGTGGAAGCGGTGGGAAAGATGGACGAAATTTACGTGGATTGTAGCAGTTTGAATCGGTATCATCTAGTTGTTGGTGTTGCGGGTCATAGGAACAGCTGCGTTCCTGTGTTTTACGCGATCATGACTAACAAGACCTTCGCTGGGTTGGTTGCAATCTTCTCGTACATTCGAGAACGGCTTGGTTCTTTGGTAGAACACGCACTCATCCTGACCGATGCCGACTGTTTGGTTCAAAACGCTCTGGAAACGTCTTTTTCAGAGGCAACCGTTAAGATTTACTGGTATCACTACACGGAAGCGGTGTTGAGGCGAATGCGCCAACTAGGCTTGGGTCGGGAAACCACCAAAGGACACTCGTGCAGTGCGTTGCGGATGCTGCTGGTTCTACCGCTGCTTCCGGCCAACTACATCACCCCCGGATTGGAAGCTCTAAAGAAGTGGATGCAGGACAAGCAGGTATGATAGCTGTTTCTTTGTTTTTAATTGCAATTATATTCTCAACTCTGTTGTAGATTTTTACGGAAAAATTCTGCCACCTGTGCGACTTTGTGGAGCAATCCTGGATTGGAACCGTTGGCGCCAAGAAGCTGTCCATGTTTGGTCAAATGCAGAGCACTTCCGGTTCGGCAAAGACCTTTCTCAAAGAGCTAAGTAATCAGGACATCGCTCAAAGTAACACAATCTGGCAATTGCTGGAAAGCCTTACCCAACTGGCCACCAAACATTTCGTGAAGCTTTCCAAACGCAACAAACGACCCCTGAACACCGAGCAGCCCGCAAAACAGCTGAAAAAACTGCAACAAGTACAAGTAACTGTCATCAGCAACGCCACTCAGCAGTGGATCAAAACCGCTGTCCATCTGAGGAATCCGCTGCAGTTCCTGCAACTCTGCAGTCATTGCATCAATGACTCGCTGATCATGGAATCGATTCCGGGAGTACCTGCTATGTCCGGTAGCAAAACGAAGGTGCCTTCTACGGTTGAGCTGGTTCAACAGGTGCAACAAACACCTCCTATCGGCATTCCAGCGAACGATCCACCTCCGTTGGCGTTCTTTCCCAAGGTTGCGGTACAGCGGACTGAACGAGCGGTCCAAATAAGCTACAGTCGGACGGAACCTCCGCCTCTGGTACCGATTTCGACCTGTAAAATTCCTCCATGACCTAATTAAGGAACTAATCTTAAGAAACTGTGATATAGAAGTACACCGCAACAGTCTTAAAAATTGTATATTTTAACGAAAATAAAGTGCATTGATGATCTAAACCAGCTTAAGGTAGATAATTTTCCGCCAATGTTTCCAGCTGGTTCTGCTGGGCTCGTTTCATTTTGTAGGTTCTTCGTACCGGTTTCTGTTGCTGTTTGCGCGCTCCGGATAGGTTGGCAAAGTGTTGCTCCAGGACTGGTTTGATTTCGAGCTGTGAAAAGAAAGTTAAACATTGTTTAATTTTTTAGTGGATAAAATAAAAAAAAATGAATAATTTTTATCTGCATTACAATGGATTTAGGGGAAATATACCCATTTTGTCACACTAAACCATTCAACCTCATGGACGTAATTTTTGAACGATCTCATATTTCTCGTATTTCCCCCAGATCTATTCTAAGGCAAGGGTCTTATAAAAAACGTCAAATAACATCAAAAACGACGGATTAAGTCAGGGCTGAACAACGTCCGGACCGCGGGAAGCTCAAAGTTTTTTTAAAGTCATTCCAACCTTCCGTAGTAACAATTCAATAGGGCGAATCTGCGATTGTAAACAAGCAGTCTATCCCTTTTGCTCAAGTGACAGTTCACGTCAAGTAAAAGGCAAGGGAATGATGAAACAAGGAAAATCACAAATCCGTATAAAAAAAATCAATATTATTCAGTTGAACACCGATAACACGATCAAAACATAAAGTGGACAAATAAGGCTCACCTGTGTGCAGTATAGTCGTTCACAAAGCGGCCTCAATTTAGAGCTGTCAAAGCGGAACCAATTTACTGTTTGCACAATGATTCTAAGAAGTGGCAAGTATTGTAATTGTGCTATTATTTATTTTGTCAGGAATAAAAAAAGTCGAAAGTCGGTTTTCGAAGTCAACAAATCTCAAGTAGAGGGTTGAAATCGAGATTGGCATAATTCGTCGCTAATATTTTAATAATCGCTGTGTCTCACGCAAAACCTTTGTTTATGACTCTTTTTGAAGAGAAAAAACGTTGTTATGGTTTCGTTTTAGCAACCTGCCAAAAATGTATGGACTTTCGTAACTTTTGTTGTCGTGGATCAAACTTACTTTTTGCTCAGGTATTTAAAAACGTGGGTTTTATAGAAAACCTAGATGTCTGGGTATCAAAAGATCGGATACTTTATGCCCTTTCAGATGCCACATAGGTTGACATTTGAATCGTGGACCGGTTCAGATGCTGGCGGATTTTCCGACTACGTAATTCCGGGTTTTTTTTTTATTCATAACTTATTTTTATTAGGTCCTTTTAGGTACTGCGACCAGGTTGGGGTAATTCCGGGTTGGTATGAAATTCCAACGAAAAATCTATTCTAGCGACACAAAGACCCCCAAACGGTGTTATACCCACTCCAAAATGTTTATTTAGCAATTCTATGGTAATATATTGACATTTAGTTAAATTGAAAGTTTACAAAATTAAGTTTAGATAAGTTTTATATAAAATTTTCAGAGTTATATAAACTTTTATACTAAGCGATTAGTAAACTTTATATTCAATCCAAATTATTTTTTTATCAGTCAAGGATGTCTTTTGGAGTTGGGAGACTGGATTTTTGGTGATTTGTCAACAAATAACTTTATTTATGGTAATTTTACGAAAAGTGTACAAATTTTTTTTTGCACCTTTTTCGATTTCTGTAATAGTATATATGTAATATAACTTTTTATAGAAATCATCTTTTCGTGAGCTTTTTGTAGCAAAATGTTCGGCATGAGTTTCTGAACAAAACGTAGTACTAGGTTTTTGTCAAACTTTAAATTGTTTACATGTCTCATCACAGAATGTGCATAGGGCCCAAGGGGTGTAAATACTTTTTTTACATACTGTATAGAGAATGCTCTTGCTGGCACAAAATAAGAGAAGAGAACTCACAATATTCGCTCTGATATTTTGGTGCAAGAATCATCAGATGATAGTTTTTTTTATATTTACAACACTGGTCAGGACTTTCTTTCACCATGAAAAACAAAAAAAAAACACATACAATATATTCGACAAAACGGCAAGCTGGTGTGATAAAATTGCGCGTACATTTAGTTTTTTTTTTTTATTTCATTACACAATTTCAACCTAACAACATTGAAACACAACAATTGCAATAATTTAAACAGAGTCTAGCTTTCTCATATGGGTAGTTGGGGTGTTGTACACAATCTGTGCCTTCTGACTATTTCGGAGCTGCTTGCTGATTATAACACTGACTGACAACGTTTTCTGCTAAATTGAATCTAAGTGAGAAAGATAGGCAACAATTCTGCTACTGAGATTATTGTTTTAACGGTCAAGCTTCTAATAGTACCAATTGGAAAATTGTAACCTACAATTGTATTTTCTGATCTTGTTTTGCCTTAAACTATTTATAAATTCTTAGCGTATCTTTGTAGTTTCTGGCTCTTTAAGAGCCGTAATTATTTCGATTAAAAAGAGTACGATTACATGTGGGGTGACTTTAGGGCTGTCTTAACCTAGTTGCTATTGCTGCATGCAATCGAAAGAAAGTGATAATTCTGAATGATGTACTTATTGTCACGATGCAAAAAAAAACGATCGAATTAGTAGTTCGTCAACACGCGGAGCAGCGTGGGTTCTGTTCAAATATTTGCCGCTTGAAACCGCGAGTAACACGAGCGTTAACCCTCGAGTGGCTGGCTGCAACGTGTCACGTCTCTACCTTCAGCCATCTGATTGTAGAAGGGGGAGGAAATCAGATAACATCATTGTCGCTGCACAATCCCTCCCTAGATCGAGAGTCGAGTGCTCTCGAGTTGATTTATTGAATTATTTACGCGGTCAGCGGCTCTGCCCGTGGGGCGGCAATTTCGTGCAATATTTGCAACTATGACCGACGGTGGTGGAATTTGTTTCTCTTTTTTGGGAGGGGGAGCGCAAAATGTAATTACTTTAAACAGCTTTTCTGTTACTTTCTGTGTCAGGGGCGGTCACTCGACATGACCTGGGCGCTCCCTCGGATTCAAGCTCCTGTGTTCGATTCTACAGCGTCTGGTTGTTCTGATTGTGATGTGATGTGATTTGTGCTGAATGCTCCCGATGACGCTGCCTGTGTTGGGTTTATTCCACTCGGGTTGGCGCAGCTGAAACGGGAATGTAATGTGATAAAATAAGCGTTTGATGGGAATCGTGTTTGTTTGACACACTGGTTTTATTCTTGTCCGTCTTCTTCATTCAAAATATTACTCATTAAATTAAGATTTGTAGCCTGTCAGAACAGATTAATCCAAACATTAAAAGTCATTCAAATCATTGTTTTAATCCAGTTATAGTGTGAGAAAAATTACTTTACTCATTGGCTTGCTATGTCTTAGAGGCAAGCATGCAATAAGAGGGTCAATAAAATAATATCAATCATGACTATCAGTTTCGCAATTCGCAATTTTCAGTGTAAGAACAGGCCTTGACCGATCTTATGCACCAGGTTCCAGACGAACACGCACTGCCCTTACACCTACATCTCACCCTTGCTCTGAGTCAGTACGAGCAACACGCTAGAACACGCTTTGAGTGTTCGTGCCAGGCATGCACCCCTTCTTTTCCGGTTACGCATTTTAACTCGGCCGGGGGTGGTACATTACGTAGGGTTTGATGTAAGTATAAGCGCCTAACCATTTAAAGTGTGCCTATCAACTTTTATTAAAGCAAACACTGTTTTATTTTTAGTTTGAATTCAAAAATTAGTTGTTATTTTACTGTGTTTTGTTTTCTCCTGAAATCTTTCCTAGTGTTGAGTCGTGTTTATATGTTGCTATTTCTTTTGTCGCGGTGTTTTGTTACTATTTTTAAACCTAAGCACTTTACAAAAAAAAATCAAAATTACAATAGTAAATTATTAGTAATATTTGTGTTAATTCTTTGATCATTCCAAAAATTGAGTAAGGGCTCGAATCTCACTTGTTTGAAGAAAAGGGTGAAGATTGAAAACAATGGACAGTGAAAGAAATATACGATTTGAAGAATCAATATTAAAAGAAAGAGAGTAATTTATGAAGTAGATAAAAAAATTAACCATAGTTAATAAATAGAGGTAACAAACAAGCTTAGATTGTATTAAGTGCAATTTATAGGGCAGATGAAAAATAATTCAAACAGATAAATAAAGATAAACAAAATTGACATCTCTGCCAAATTAAGGAAACAGACAGTTTGTTACAGCAGCATCAATTAGTAAATAGAGAGGAAAAGCGTTGAGAAATAAGAGAATCATGAAAGTAAAATCGAAAACAAGTGGACGCTAATAAACAGAAGGCGTGTTAGAGTATCAGTGAAACAAAATAAACAGAATATAGATGGTAGATAAAAACGGAAAGAAGAGAAACCCCGTTCTGCGACGCTCAAGTACATCCACAGCAGTTGACTCAACATACTGCGAATCAAAGCAATACCGTCTACAATCACAAATTACTTCCCTGTCCCACATTTGCGCGCCCCTTTCTTTTAGCCGTCTCGATTCTGACCCGCGGCGGTCAAAGGTTTACGAGCCGTTTCCACAGCCCACCAGCAAGGTCACACTTTTTCATCATGATGACGAAACTAGTGCGTCCATCCCGGGAATTCCCGGGATTTTTCCAAAACCGGGAATTCCCGAATCCCGGGATTTTTTGTATTTTGTCCCGGGAATTCCCGAAATTGGGAAAAATATAAAAAAATTCTCTGGAAATTTAGGTTTTGTTGTTGAAATAGATGAACAACGATAAAAAAATATATATTAAGCATATATCCAGGGTTTTTTAAAGGTCCTACAAGCTTTTACGTTTTCATATGTTTATAGGACCTATCCAAACAAGTTATCAGCATTAATTTGACTTATGAAGCAAACTTGTAAAACAAAATACCGATCCGTAAATTGCCTAGCGATCTAAATATTTTTTATCAAATTTTATATATTTTTGGAAAGACTAGTTATAATTATGATTTTAAATTTAAAAAATAATATCATTTTAAATTATTTTTCATGAAACATTTTTGGCAACTCAAGACAAATGTATCGAATTAAGACAGCTGTTTTAGTCATTGTTTTTGCATAATGTTTCAATTATTTTGATTGATTTCGGTTAAAACAGGAACAGAGCAAAACAATTAGTACACCGATCTCCAAATGAACTGCTCTAAAATCTCCTGTACCTAATTAGACTGTAGTCCCGATTTTCCCCTAGTTGGCGGTAATGACTTTAAGACAACTTGATTAATAGTTTTTATATACATGTCTAAACTTATTCAAAATTTAACTGTTATAATTTTATTTGTTGTCTTTTTATTTGTTATTTTAGACATTTAAAAAGAGGCTTTTCTAGTCATGACAAGTAAAAAAATGTATTTATAAGAGACTTATTAAATTTGAATCAGATTGGATAAGATACAAAATAACAAACCAAAGCTCAACAAAGAACAAAAATAATCTTTCAAGCTATCTAAAAACTGCTATCCTTTTTTAGGTTGAAGTGTAGATTACCACCAATGAATAGTATTGAGCTAATTCTATGAATTTAAGCTTGAAAAACATGCAAATATAATGAAAACATAGATTTTAATACTGTTTTAAAAATTTCCCGGGATCCCGGGAATTCCCGGGATTTCGAAAATATTTTTCCCGTTTCCCGGGAAATTCAAAACCCGGGAAAATTGGACGCCCTAGACGAAACCAAGCCAACGTGGAGGTAAGAAAATAGGACACAGGACAAGGAACCAGAGCTATACTGTCCTGATCAAGAATGATCTAACAGGACTACAGACGTAGTCAGTGACGCTCCTTCTAGGATGTTCCTCGCCTGAGCGTCAACTGAAGAGGTATCATCAGCATCATTCGCCCTTGGCCTGCAACTAAATAAAATTATCGAGAGAAAATTAGTTTTTTTTTTTTTCTCATACCGTTTAGTCAAGATTTGACTAAATCATCGTGTTCTTGGTACGCCTTCCTTTTAATTTTCTTCTTTCCAAAAAATGTGCCAATATTTACTAAGAGCAAATCTCGGAGACTTCGGACGATTTTTTTTGTATTTATGTTTTTTTTTTGCATCGCACAGTGTTTGGAATGGCAAAATTAAGTGGAATAAATTGATAACTCCTTTATTTGACGTCCTATCCAAATGGTGTCTTCGGAAGAGTTGTTGTACTTGATAAGGGCTATCTTTTGAAGTTATTGACATACAGGGTGATGACCTTCCAGGGTGTTAACCAAAAACTATCTTTGTTGGATGACGTTGTAGGGCTTTGGTGTCTTGGACAAAGTTGTAGAGGAAAAAAATTCATGGAAGTTTGTCGAAGGCGCCAAATTTGTAGCTCTTAATATACTCGAGATATACGCCATTTTTACAAAAATGGTCCAAAAAAAGCGCTTTTTTGGTGATACCGTCAGTGGGGGTGACATTGGGTCTGGGGGGTGAGATTGGGTCAAATTGATTTTTTACGGATTTTATCATTTCTCATGTTCTTCTCAATGAAAATGAATTCTGTTAAAAGGGTTGTGTAGGGGACATCTTAAGATGACTTCGCTGAAAAAATCTCGTTCCTAGAACAAATCCTGTTATTTTGGCAGATGTCTAAAGTTGGGGTACGTTTTTGGCCAAAAATGACCTCTCGAAAAATCATTTTTCTAATATTATTGTTAGAATTGCTCGAAAACTACCCAAATATTTGAAAATCTCCACTTCAAACATTGTAGCGTGTCAATACGATTCCCTCGAACAAGAAACGCTGTTGGATGACTTGTATTTACCATATCTTTGTATTTCAGCATCATTTTAGTTTCATTTGACCCAATGTCACCCCCTCTAAGGGGTGAGATTGGGTCAATTTTCAAACAATTGGCATTTAAGGTAGTGTTCATCAAAATCGACCATATTTTGGGAAAATTCGCAATTCGCAATTCGCAATTTTCAGTGTAAGAACGGGCCTTGACCGATCTTATGCACAAGGTTCCCGACGAACACGCACTGCCCTTACACCTACATCTCACCCTTGCTCTGAGTCAGTACGAGCAGCACGCTAGAACACGCTTTGAGTGTTCGTGCCAGGCATGCACACCTTCTTTTCCGGTTACGCATTTTAACTCGGCCGGGGGTGGTACATTACGTAGGGTTTGATGTAAGTATAAGCGCCTAACCATTTATAGTGTGCCTATCAACTTTCATTAAAGCAAAAACTGGTTTATTTTTAGTTTGAATTCAAAAATTAGTTGTTATTTTACTGTGTTTTGTTTTCTCCTGAAATCTTTCCTAGTGTTGAGTCGTGTTTATATGTTGCTATTTCTTTTGTCGCGGTGTTTTGTTACTATTTTTAAACCTAAGCACTTTACAAAAAAAAATCAAAATTACAATAGTAAATTATTAGTAATATTTGTGTTAATTCTTTGATCATTCCAAAAATTGAGTAAGGGCTCGAATCTCACTTGTTTGAAGAAAAGGGTGAAGATTGAAAACAATGGACAGTGAAAGAAATATACGATTTGAAGAATCAATATTAAAAGAAAGAGAGTAATTTATGAAGTAGATAAAAAAATTAACCATAGTTAATAAATAGAGGTAACAAACAAGCTTAGATTGTATTAAGTGCAATTTATAGGGCAGATGAAAAATAATTCAAACAGATAAATAAAGATAAACAAAATTGACATCTCTGCCAAATTAAGGAAACAGACAGTTTGTTACAGCAGCATCAATTAGTAAATAGAGAGGAAAAGCGTTGAGAAATAAGAGAATCATGAAAGTAAAATCGAAAACAAGTGGACGCTAATAAACAGAAGGCGTGTTAGAGTATCAGTGAAACAAAATAAACAGAATATAGATGGTAGATAAAAACGGAAAGAAGAGAAACCCCGTTCTGCGACGCTCAAGTACATCCACAGCAGTTGACTCAACATACTGCGAATCAAAGCAATACCGTCTACAATCACAAATTACTTCCCTGTCCCACATTTGCGCGCCCCTTTCTTTTAGCCGTCTCGATTCTGACCCGCGGCGGTCAAAGGTTTACGAGCCGTTTCCACAGCCCACCAGCAAGGTCACACTTTTTCATCATGATGACGAAACCAAGCCAACGTGGAGGTAAGAAAATAGGACACAGGACAAGGAACCAGAGCTATACTGTCCTCATCAAGAATGATCTAACAGGACTACGGACGTAGTCAGTGACGCTCCTTCTAGGATGTTCCTCGCCTGAGCGTCAACTGAAGAGGTATCATCAGCATCATTCGCCCTTGGCCTGCAACTAAATAAAATTATCGAGAGAAAATTAGATTTTTTTATCTCATACCGTTTAGCCAAGATTTGACTAAATCATCGTGTTCTTGGTACGCCTTCCTTTTAATTTTCTTCTTTCCAAAAAATGTGCCAATATTTACTAAGAGCAAATCTCGAAGACTTCAGACGATTTTTTTTTTGTATTTTTGATAACTCCTTTATTTGACGTCCTATCCAAATGGTGTCTTCGAACAAGGGGTTGGAAACTCTTAGAGCTATAATTATTAAGTCAACCAGTATATCAAAATATATGTTAGTATACTTATTATTTCCTTTGCATATCGCCAGTATACTTACCAATATACTGAGAGTATCTTAATATACTAACAGTTTATTGCTTTTCGGTTAGTATACTAACAAGTATACTGGAATATCGTTATTATACTCAGTATTTTAAAGAAATATTAGAGTTTCCAGCCCCTTGTCTTCGGAAGAGTTGTTGTACTTGATAAGGGCTATCTTTTGAAGTTATTGACATACAGGGTG
The DNA here is from genome assembly GCF_015732765.1 of Culex quinquefasciatus. Lineage (NCBI taxonomy): Eukaryota > Metazoa > Arthropoda > Insecta > Diptera > Culicidae > Culex > Culex quinquefasciatus. Next base: position 59,596,165 of record NC_051863.1, read on the forward strand.
ATGACCTTCCAGAGTGTTAACCAAAAACTATCTTTGTTGGATGACGTTGTAGGGCTTTGGTGTCTTCGACAAAGTTGTAGAGGAGAAAATTTCATGGAAGTTTGTCGAAGGCGCCAAATTTGTTGCTCTTAATCTACTCGAGATATACGCCATTTTTACAAAAATGGTCCAAAAAAGCGCTTTTTTGGTGATAACTCAAAATGTTACATTTTTTACCGGCCTGCTTTGTTCTGAAAAGTTGTTTATGACATAAAATTACATATCTTTGCCCAAGACAGCAAAATGTGTTGAGCCTTTATTGAGGAGTTATAATCATTTTTAAGTGATTTTGAGCCTATTTTTAAGTTACTATGTTTTCAAAATTGTACTTTTTGGCGCAAAACCGAACAATGCACCTTAAAGTACACACTTTCAACTACATTTACTGAACATATCTCCATGTCTATCGATGTCTATTTTTAGATATCTCAATTTGAATTTGTCTGTTTTTAATCAATTTATTTATCATTTTTATGCGGAATCTTCTTGAAAACATGGTAACAGAGGCGACTCGTGCCCGAATGTAGTACCTGTTCAATGATATTTTTTTAAATTCTTTATTATAAAGTTTTTCAGCCGGAGGCTGGTTCAACTCTTTTGGATCATTTGACTTCGTGCTTGAAGTCGACCCGGTTACAATATTGTTTTTAATAAATATTGTTCATAGATCGTAGTAAATTTATGAATCTTTATTTTAAAAAATGTCTTTGAAGCTTTTATCTTTCCAAATGGCTTTTATTTTTACGTTTTATTATTTTTATACTATTAAAATTTTCTGTTTATGCAAATAATTGATTACACGTATGATTAAGACTTTTTATCCCGTTAAAATGTATTTTTTAGACTTAATCATTAGCGTGGTGAATGAAGAAAAATAGAGCAATTGCTCTGCTATCCTTATCAAAATTCAAGGGAAGTTATTGAATATTGTACAAAATTTCAAAACTATTCATCATGACGTTCAGAAAAAATACCACATCCTTCACAAAGGAAAACTGTTTGTTGGGCTTTTTTAGGCCCAACAAATATTGAGCTAACTTGGTTAAAAATTAAATTGACATTTTACTTTATACTTTTTAGAACCAGGTCGTATCGCTTATGTCCTCATGGTTTTGGAATTCAATTTCTGAATAAAAAGAAGGGCTTCTGATGTTAAAAACAAAACTATATTGACATGAATCCGAGATAATTAAAATATTTGTTTTTAGCATCAGTGAAAAAAAAAGTTTTCAGGACAAATTCATGCTACAATATATGATAATAATATATTCAACTAGAGTGAACCGGACCAACAGTCTGAATAAACACAGTCGTTTTTGGAGCATTTAATGGCATCAACTCTTAAACTTTTTAGGACTGCATCCGCTTTAAATACAACCATCCTGAAAATAAAATAACGATCATGGTTGAATCTACTGTCATAGTTCTTCTCATGTGTCCCGAGTCTGGAAAAAACACAGTACTTTTTTGTTTCAATTGTTTCAATTCAATTTATCAATCACACTATCTAAACTTAACATTACATCACTTTCCAGTAGAGCAAGAATCCACTAGTAACCAAGAAGATCGAAGAGGTTCAACGCGCGCAGTTGAACATTTCAGTTTTAAAACAAGCCATCACCAGCTCGATCACCAGTCTGCGCAAAACAGCCTGATGCCTAAAAGTGCGCCAAATATAGAGCAATATCTGTGGTGCTCTCGCCCTCTCTCATTTATTCATGCTCTCAACGTGCTGTCAACGCGCTGGCTTGTTTACCTTTTGCAAGCAGCTCCCAGCAGAGCTGAGCGAGCTAAGTCAGCTGGGGCCTGGGGGTGGCATTTCGCTCTCTCCCAAAAATGCTGTCAGTTCACGCTCTCAGATTGAACCAGATTTACCAACACATCGATAATGCCGCTGCGTATGAATAGGAAGCTCTTTACATGTGTTGAATTTTTTCCGTATGGAGATTTTTTCCCCGACGTTCAGAGGGTCGGTGTGAACGCGACGAGCATTTGCGCGTGGCCCGCCAGGCTGACTCGCTTTAGTATTGGTGGGATGTAAAGAGAGGTAAAGAGTAAAGGGTGGCGGGCCAATGCTTTTTTGCAGCGCTGCTGAACATAGGGCGTCGATTTTGTTAACGTATATTCAAACAAAAATAGTAATTGTATGTTGCTGGTTGAAAAAGCACCGCGGTAATTAAATAAAAAAAAATTATCCGCTTGAAATCGGCTACCTGTTCAATGAACAGGTTGAACAGGTGGACGAGTCGCCTCTGCATGGTAATAATCGGTAAATTGAAGGGTAAATAGATCGATTTTTATGGAAAATACTATGTCAATGAAAAAATACGACAATCTTTCTAAAGTGACCAAATATAAAAGGAAATACTCAATTTTAAATACAATAATTCATAATTTTAACATACATTATTCTTGGACTAAACATGTTTTTATTCATAATTTTAAAATGAGTGTCAAAATTTTAAGCATAAACAATGTATTTTCCATAAAAATCGATCAATTTACCCTTCAATTTACCGATTATTACCACGTTTTTAATAAGATTCTGCATAAAAATGATAAATAAATTGATTAAAAACAGACAAATTCAAATTGAGATATGGGTCATTCCACCTGAAGTGTGCAAGAAAAAATGCAAATTTGAAAATTACCATCTCCGATTCTGCTCAAATTTGGCAGAGCTGTTGAGACTATCAAAACATGCAAAAATCCCGAATTTCATCCAAATCGGACCACCCCCTCCATTTTTGTACCCTCCCAAAAAATCGACTTTTTGGCGATTTTTGAGCAAAACCCCTATCTTCAAACGACGATAACTCAGGAACCGCAAATCATAGAGGGTCGGTCTTAGACTCAATTTTGAAGGAAATTGGACGTAGAATCCATTTCCGTGATCAAAATTTAGATTAAAATATGTTTTCTACCTTTTTTTAAATTTGATTTCTTATTTTTTAAATTTGACCTCACCATCGTATTCCCCGGCCAATTTTACATAAGAATCACTTATCGACAGAAAGCATTTATGTGCTAGCCCACAGGACAGAGCAAGAATGACACGCAATACAGGGCAGAATGGAATTCACACAGAGCTAGCAGGAAATTGCAATTGATCTTGTAAGTAACACTTCTTAAGAAAAAGTGTACGATACATTATCGTGTTAAAAATTATGAATTAACATGAATAAAACTCTCGTGAAGCATAATTAAGGAGGAGAATTTCTGGAAAAAAAGAAAGGCTTCATCCATAAAGTACGTCACGCTAAAATTAGCCAAAATTTACCCCCCTCCCCCCATTTTTTCACACTTTTCCTATACTTAAAACACTCAATGTCACACTTGCTCAGACCCTCCCTCCCCCCCTAGCAGGGTTGGTATTTTCTCATTTCCTCGCCGATGGCCGAGGGCTTTTAGATATCGTCCCTCGCTCAAATCATCAAATTTTCGGCGTTCTCCCAAAACTGCATCAAGAGAGCGAAGCGAAAACGACGCCGATGAAATAGCGAGCAATGAACATACCGATGCGTAAGACGGAAAAAAATCTCTCACACAGCCAGTCCCCTCGCTCAAAAAGCAAGAGAAAGAGCAATCGTGAAATTCTCTCGCCCGTAAGCCCTGTAGAAATGAGTTCATTTGTGTGCGTGAGCTCCAGTGTATGTATACAGCAATTTCGTGTGCGTGTCTCTCCGGTTGGAACGATAGTTCCATCCGAGCCAGCGATAGGGTATTTCTCGTCGATGTGATGGGCTTTCGATATTCGCGATAGCAAGCCGACCATCACTCGGCTGCGAAAGAGAAGAGAAGTTTCAAGAGACGAGGAACGCACCGAAATATGCATCAATGATAGTGCGATGGTGATGGTTTACCTACCCTGCCCCCTAGACATACGTGACATACTTTATGGATGACGCCAAAGTATAAAACTGAAAAATGTGAGAAAATCACAAAGATTAATTTGATTTATGATCTGATTAAGATCAAATTCAGTTGTGTTGGGTTCTTGTTTTTGATTATTTTTGTTTGTCAATCATTTCGAAATCTTGGAAGACGATGCAGCTGTGTCCACATGTATCAGAAAAATATGTTTTTGTTTTTGAAATTAAATGTATCAGAATTGAAAAAAAATTATCAATTATTCAGATGAAACTGGCTCACAATATAAAAAATCGGTTTTATATGATCAATCTTTCAAACCGTATGGCAGATTTTGAAGTTTTTGCTGAATGGCACTATTTCGCTACCGCACATGGCAACCCATGAGAATTATTTCATCTACTACAGCCAGCTCTACATTTATTCTTGCTTTAAATAAAAGAAGAAATTAGGAATTAGGAAAAATATGAAATTATATTATTTTCATATTTTTCCTAATGATATGAAAATGATAAAATTAGGGGAACTATACCCTTTCTCAGCCTATTTCTATTATCGGCCTATCAGTACTTTGATCATGAATTACAGCTTATATAAAGTGTTTTTGACTGTTCCAAAGTAATAAATAGCTCAAATAAAAGTGAGCAAGCAACTCTCCATTGTTGAAACATCTGAAAATGTTGATTTAATAGCAGAAACGGCAAAAGTGATGAGAATTGGTCGAACGGCTTAGTGTGATTAAAATGGGTATATTTCCCCTATATTGTAAAAACGCTGTAGCATTTGCAAATAAATATTTAAAGTTCAAAATTTACTTAATATGGTTCAAAGACACTGAGATCAGCAAAAACAATGCATTTAAAATTACCCAATAAATAATTTTAAACAAAAAAAAGATTGTTCAAGGGATTAATTATCTCAAAATCGTATAAAAAAATAAAAATAATTCATCATACAGAACACCAGGTAGTAATTATTGATCAACGCGCCCAAGTGCTTCTAGCAGATGCGGCGAGTGTAGCTAATTTAGGTAATCTCAAATACTCAAAACTTTAAAATTCGATATCTCTGGAACACAACATATTCCTTTCAGTCGATAAGTGATTCTTATGTAAAATTGGCCGGGGAATACGATGGTGAGGTCAAATTTAAAAAATAAATAGGGCTGTTTTGAGATACGGCCATTTAAAGTTTTCAATTGCGCAATACAGGTAGAAAACATATTTTAATCTAAATTTTGACCACGGAAATGGATTCTACGTCCTTCAAAATTGAGTGCGGTTCCTGAGTTATCGTCGTTTGAAGATAGGGGTTTTGCTCAAAAATCGCCAAAAAGTCGATTTTTTGGGAGGGTACAAAAATGGAGGGGGTGGTCCGATTTGGATGAAATTCGGGATTTTTGCATGTTTTGATAGTCTCAACAGCTCTGCCAAATTTGAGCAGAATCGGAGATGGTAATTTTCAAGTGCTGTTCCGCTTCGGGTGGAATGACCCATATCTAAAAATAGACATCGATAGACATGGAGATATTTTCAGTAAATGTAGTTGAAAGTGTGTACTTTAAGGTGCATTGTTCGGTTTTGCGCCAAAAAGCGCCATTTTGAAAACATAGCAACTTGAAAATAGGCTCAAAATCACTTAAAAATTGTTATAACTCCTCAATAAAGGCTCAAAACATTTTGCTGTCTTGGGCAAAGATCTGTAATTTTATGTCATAAACAACTCTTCAGAACATAGTAGGCCGCTAAAATGCTAACATTTTAAGTTATCACCAAAAAAGCGCTTTTTTGGACCATTTTTGCAAAAATGGCGTATATCTCGAGTAGATTAAGAGCTACAAATTTGGCGCTTTCGACAAACTTCCATGAAATTTTCTCCTCTACAACTTTGCCGAAGACACCAAAGCCCTACAACGTTATCCAACAAAGTTAGTTTTTGGTTGACACCCTGGAAGGTCATCACCCTGTATGTCAATAACTTCAAAAGATAGCCCTTATCAAGTACAACAACTCTTCCCAAGACACAATTTGGCTAGAACGTCAAATAAAGGAGTTATCAATTTATCCTCTTAGGGAAAGTTGTTCTAAATTTAATGAATGAATTGGACAACTTTTGCGCCTTCCACATGTAAATAATTGAAACAGTTGGGTTTTTCCATAGATTTTGACGATTTTTCCCATGGGTACAAACTTCAAGCGATTAGGGGAGGGGTTCTCGTGGTCAGAATGAGCTCAAATTTGGTATTTAGACTAGTGATGGGTCTATCTTTAATTTCAGGGGGTAGCCCCGAAAAAGCCCGGATTTGGACCACCCTAAATTGCTCGTTCACGACAGTACGACCCCTCTTATCAGAGTATGTAAAGAAAGACAATGCGCGACGACCAAGAGAACCAATAAATAGTTATCGCGATGTTTATCAGCAAGAGTGGTGACATTCCCACACAATTCGCAACGGGTGATTTGAAAATTGAAATTGTTTCAAATTTCTATTAAACTATAATTATGAACCTTCTGCTTTGAAACCAAACCAATTTTAATAACACACTTCTTGCCACTTTTCCGCCACGCCGCAGCATAGCTAGACGGTATTTCAAAAGCACGCAACCGCTTTGAAACGCGTGTTTCACTTTTCAGTTTTCAAAACAATCTCACACTCATCAACAACCGATGAGTCAGCGCAAACAACCGACGACACCGTCAGCAAGAGCGGATGCCGAAAATTTTAAACAACATTTTTAACTCGAATAAAACCAGTATCGGTCACGCAAAGGTCACCCACACACACTCACCTGCGGTAGGGCCTCAGTTGGCCAGAGTCATCGGTTCCGCCGGGTAGTACCCGTCGGCGCAGGCCACACTCTCGGTGAAGCTGTTGTAGCTGTGGTCGAGCGGGTAATCCGCGACGACCTCCATGCTGGGCACGCAAATGCGCGCGTACCGCTTGATGAGGTCCGCCCAGAGCGAGGGCTCCTCGAGGAGGGGGTTCGTGCCGGCCTGGAAGTACGAGCCCCAGAAGCGGGACTGGAGGTAGCGGGCGTCCGGGTGGGTCGGGGTTGGGTGGTCGCGCATTCCTTCCGCGGCCATCTCCTCGACGATGGCGATCGTGTCCGCTTTGGTGAACTTGGACGGGGTGTACATGTCCTGGATGAGGTTATCGCCGATGTAGAGGTAGCTGGGGGATTCCTTGTGGGAGAGGCGCTGGAGGAGTACGGTCAAGTCGCGCCAGTTGCCTTGCGAGTAGACGTGGTTGCGCTCGAGTTGGGAGGGGGTGAGCGGGTCGGTCTCGGTGGAGCCTTCCATCGCGATGAAGGGTTTGGCACCGGTGAAGAAGCCGGGCTTTTTGGCGTAGCCGACGACCACGTCGAACAGTTCGGGCCAGTCCTGGCCGAGCGCGTATGACGCGGTGAAGTTTGCAAAGTCTACGTGAGATCCGGTTACGAGGAACGTGGTTTTGGTCTTTTTGAGTTCCCTCAGGAAGGAAATCAGCTTTGGCGAACTTCGCTGCAGATACTTGTCCGGGTTCTGCTTCAACGCTTCGAAGTACCCGCCAATGTTCTGGCCGAAATGCTCGCGCGAGTACATGAACACCAACGCGTCCAGAATGTCCGGCCACACGTTGTAGTTCCCTATCCGCTCGTGGGCAGCCTCGTCCAACGTATCAATGATCCGGCCAAATATCAACGTCGAACAAATATCAAAATAATCCAACACCGTTCGGATCTTCTCCGACAACGGCCCATTCCAAGCCACCAGCATGTTCTCACAGTACTCCGTCGTCACCTCCCACTTCTTCTCGTCCCCGTAATACGCAATCACCTCCGCCTCGGCCATCCTCTTCGTCCCGTGCGTCGCCTGGTGGATCGTCCCATCCGGGCCCAACTTCAAAATGTTCCCACGCTGAAAGTCAATAATCAGCCCCTTCTGCAAAAAGTCCACATCCGGCGGTTCCAGCAGATACTTCCCCGAGTACCCGCGCTGCTCCACCAAAAACCGCGACATGATCCCGTACTCCAACTCAATCACATTCCCAACCCGATACCTCAGCAGCGTATTGTCCAGATCGAACCCCACGCAGTCGTAGTCCGCGAAACGAAACGTGTCCGCCCCGGTCATGATTCTGTTGGCCGAATACCGCGAATAACACCTCACTCCACCCAACTGAGCCTGTTGCTGCTGCTGAAACTGTCGCCGCGGAACTGCTGATCCTGCTGCTGCTGCCGCTCTAAGCCCTAGTCGTAACAATACTGAAGAGGAGGTGGTCGTTGCGGCGCCAGCTAGAAGGAACGTTAACGTTGGAGGTCGCATCGCGGTGTGGATCGTCGCGCGGCGCACAAATACAGCGATGAGGGGGGGGAGAGAGCACCACGCGGTAGCACGTCAACACTCGCGGAAATGCTCTCGTTTTGAGGCGAAGTTTTCTCTCAGCTCGCGCGCGCCGAATTGAAGGGAACGTGGTGGTGATACAGGGGCTGTAGAAAGAGTGAGGATAAGCGGTTAGTGATTTGAATATACATTAATTATTATAAGAAGATTCGGTTTATGCATAGTCTTTCTATCTTAAAGTTCTAAACCCAACAAAAAAATCTTAAAGTTAGTAGGAACTCATTTCACAGTGTTAAAAAGTGTTATATAAAGTTGTAGGCAACTGCCTTTGTTGATGTATATCAGCCCTGCCCATCGTCCGGCCCGCAAGCCGGATCCGGCCCGTAAAGCCATTTTATACGGCCCGCGACGGCTTTTCAAAATAGTTCTATGACCGGCCCTCAACTCAAGGCTGTTCATGAAATATTCAACTAATAAAATGAGTGTATAAATAAAAAAACTGTTTTAACTAAAATTAAATAAGAAACATTCTATTTGTTTTTTTTTTGCTTTTGCAATAAAATGTTGCTGTTCCAACATTTATTTGAATTTGTCTTTTGTTTTTCAAAATCTAACATTCTTTATAATTGAAATTAATTCTTATCATTTTTAAATTAAACATTAAACTGAAAAATGGCACAGGAAACTAAATTATCCAATTGGTTGAAATATAGATTTTTTGTCAAAAAATTATAAAAAGACACTAAATTTAAACTTCTTTCAGTTTTTACTCTCTTTACTACAAATTGATGCTTTTCTGTTTTGAAGAACATGATTCAAATTTATTTTTTTAATAAATGCGTAAGCAAAAAATATTGAAATTTTTGAGAACAACTGTTAAAAAGCAAATAATTCATACTGAAAAGAAAGATCATTGCAAATATTTATTTCATTTATGAACAAAAACATATCAAAATGTGTCAAGAAATCAGGGAACAGAACTTTTTTTTTCATAAATTTCAATAGTTTACTGAAATTTGAGAAGTAACGAATTTTAAACTATTCAATATACATTTTTAAACATTTTTAAAACCATTTTGAAGTATTTTGTTTTAAATTTGAACAACAACGTAAATTTTTTTTTTGTAAGGTGATTTTAATCCAAATTTAGTTTTAATAAATTTTATCATGCCTCATTGATTTTTGAAATATATTGTTGTGTTGGAGAAATTAAGCTTTTGAAAAGTTTGCAACGACAAATGATTTTTTGATATTTTTTTATAATCAATGATGATAAAACACATTTTTTACAGATATTTTTTTCCTAAAACCAAGAATCTTATTTGCAATAATAGTTTATTGATTTGTTTACTTTAAAAGAACCTTTTCAAAATTATATTATGGGACCATTCATAAACCACGTGGACACTTTTTTGGTAATCTCGAACCCCCTCGTGGACAATTGTCCATACAAAAAAATCTTTTTGTATGGAGCATGGACAATCGCCATACCCCCTAAAGTGTCCACGTGGTTTATGGATGGTCCCTATGGACAAAATGTTGTCTTCTTTTTCAACTTTTGTCAAACATTAGTTCCGGCCCACCACTCCATTCGAAAAATCAGATCTGGCCCGCAGGGCCAAAAGATTGGGCACCCCTGATGTATATTAGGGTGGAAACGGTTTTCAAAAAGTTCTCCCATCATGTTTTAGTATGGTTCCCTTTGTAGGGCATGTCCATAGGGGCTCTCATGTCAAATTTCAGCGCATTTGGTTGTAAATTGGCTTCGCGCATCAGGGTTAAAGTTTACTTGGGATATAAATATGGGATATTACGTCCTACAGGTCTGGGAAAATCAAGCATCAACTTCTGGTATGGTCAGGCCTAAGGGGAATGGTCTGGAGAAAACTTTTCCCGAGGAGAGCATATGGATTCGTTGTACCTAGAGCTGGCGCATCGGCAAAACATCCTATGTCTACGAAATCAACGGTTTTCCCTGCAAAAGCATCAAATTTTCCTTAGCATGCTATGAAAGCTTTGTGCCACAATAGCTCAACTTATCTCAGCTTATTTTTCAGAGTACAATGACCCTTTGTACGACCACAAAGAGTTTAAAATGGATTTTTAAATCAATTTTGAAAAAATAACCTCGCGGTGCTTCTTGACAGAAAAGCTCCTACTTGACAGCTCGTTCCAAGGGGAACAAAGTTGATTCATCGAAAAAATGTTGTCTAGTTAAAAAAGAAATTGCATTAAAATGAAAAAAAGTGATCAGAAACGGTTTTTAATGTTGTTTTTTACCGTTGTACATAAAAATTTACATAGGGCTTTAGTACCCAATTATGGCATTCAGAATTTTGTTCATATTTTCACGATTTTCATTGATTATGATGTTCACAGATTCAATAAACTAACAAACTGTGTTCTTTTTTGTAATTTTAAGCGAAATAAAAAAAAAATATAAAAATATAAAAATTTTAATTACAAGCCTAGGTTTCAACATTCGGATGAAAAAAATGTTTTAAAATGCATTTTACAGGCGTACAGTTGCTTACCAATCATTAGTTTTAAAAATATCAAGGTATTGACGGATTTTTGTTTTCGCAAAAAAAAAACTTTTCGTGGGACTGTACATTGGTATTTCATGAAAATTTAAAATGTTATCAAAGGAGTTCAAACATGCTGAATATGATTACAAACGCGGGAAAATGCATTTTAACTGGTTTTCAGTTGATTAAACTTTAATTTTCATTAAAATTTTGAAGTTTTTCGAAAAAATATTTTTTGTGCCCCCTGATTATTCAGGCCAACTCTGAAGGGGGGGGCGACATAAACTTTGAAAAATATTTGCAATGGCTTAACTATGGTCTGTAAAAATAATTTTGAGATTCGGCCTTTTGGGATTCGGCCTTACGAGAATTCTGCTTTTCGAGTAATTCGACCTTTTGAATTTCGGCTTTCCGGGATTCGGCCTTTGAGATTTGGCCTTTCGTAGGAGACCCATTTTCTGTAATATGAAATTTTGTGATTTTCTACATGTATGTAACCCCTTAATTTAGAAGTATTGAAATCAAATTAAAACCGAGAAGTATTGAAATCAAATTATTACCGTATAGTCCAATTTTTCCGAGTTTTGAATTTCCCGGGAAACGGGAAAATATTTTTTGAATCCCGGGATATTTTTTAAACAGTCGTAAAATTTATGTTTTCATTAAATTTGTTATTTTTTCAATCTTTAAATTTAGAATCAGCTCAATGCTGTTAATTGGTGATAATCTACACTTCAATCTAAACAAGATCATTTTCGAAAATTGTGTTTTGGATCTAAACTTCATTTTTAACATTTAATTTAACAATATTTTAGAGCAAATTTAAAATTATTTCAGACTAAATTTCTTAAAAATTTCAAAAATAAAAAATTGCACATTCACCATTAAAATAAAAAAATAATTCTGACAATATTAATATTCAATTAATTTCTTTGACTGGTCTTTAAAACTTTCAATACTCACTGTTTTATGCGACTTCCCAAACACAGCTCCTCTCGAACAGAGCAGATGACACCAAAGGTTTACGTAACGTCGTTCTTCGATGTATTGTATGCTCTGACGATAAACCTTTTTTCACTGGTTCTGATTCTCTCAACTTTACTAATCACACTTTTTCATTCTCTCTTTATCGTGTAGGGCCTTGTTTCTCTCCGACAAAGGTCACACACAAAGCACCGAAATTCCACTAATTTTTCACTGTTTTGCGTACGTGTTTATCACTTTTCGGTTTTCTGTCTGCCATTGACCCTGATTAATCCTTCTTTCGAGCTAAATACAATCACTATCCATTAATACAATCTCAATTTGTTCGGGCGCTGTTTGATAACACACCTGTTTTCATCACAAGACTCCAACTGAGAGTAACAAAATCTAATACTTTGTCCAGCACCAGTGTGAGACGATCTTGGTACTAACTGACAGTCGTGACACTCTTCATTCATGTCCCACTTTTAATTGTGTGTGATTTGTGCTCTTGGGCAATGTTTGTTGTTTGAGGAAAATTTCAAGGACGTTTCTAATACTCATTTGCGCGACGAACGACTATACGAGTGACGAACATACAGAAAATCGACCTTTTATGAGAGCAAAACAACGATAACAACAACTGCCCGATGACAGCGAGAAATGTCACTTTGACTGATGGAATGTTTTGTTTGCACCTTAACATCTTGGCACATTGGAACAGAATTTGTTAAATCATCACTGTATTAACAAATCGCGTTTTTAATATAATGATAAACTCGAATTTAATTATTTAATTTAGCTACATTAACTTTGTAAATAGCACAATGTCAGTGCTGGTTTATATCTTGGCAATGGAAAATGAATCTATCGGTGTATTTAACTTACCTCATCCGGAATGTGAATGTACCGAATGTACCTCGGGTAGATCATAAACTCGTCCATCCTAAACTGTTTGCCCAGCTCGTCGATGTAAACTACATTTTCCATGGAAATGTTCATAAACCTAAATCAAAAGAATCAAACATGTTATAAAGCTCAAACATTCGAAACAAAATTATGTTACCCATCGACGTTGGTGATTTTGCCGGCGACCGAAGTTTCGTTCCGCAGATCGATCAGAATGTTTCGATTCACCAGGCACTGCGTCAGGGCGGTCAAATCGTTGAACGAGTTGTACCGCTCCTTCTTGTCAGTCATGCGACTCATTTTGAGACCAAAACTATTAGAATGTTCACTAGAAAACTTAAATAAAGTATATCAAAACTTGTTAGCACGAAATTTGTTTATTTTGGTTTGCGCCTTTTCTTTTTTGAAAGTGTCTTGTTTGTGGATTATGTGGATCGCGTGTTTCACGTGTTTCACGTCCTCAGATAGCCCGATCAGAATGAGCAAATTGTCATCAAGGGTTTCATAATGAAACATGCATTGGGTCTGAGCAGGGGGGCTTGTGTTGACTACAGGCAGCTTGCCCGTGGCCAACACAAGCTGTCAACTTCGGCACCAGAACGAAAGGGAAATGTTAACTTCGGCTCCATCACAAAAGAACAGCTGCTCGTTACGGAATCAAAACAAAGCAACTGCGCACTGTAAAAAAAGTACAAAAACTGCTGGCATAAAATGGAAATAAAGTAATTATTGTTTTTATGTAAAAATTTACCGCAATGTACGTTTAAAAGTTAGTGTATGTTTGTGAGGTGATTTTTATCAATTTATTTGCAAAATAAACTACTAAAGTAGGGATTGTTAAGCACACATCGGGCCGATGACCTCATTTTAAGTTGTACTTTTATCACATGAAACGTTTAACTTAACTACTGTGTAAACTGTGACATTTACTCACGCAGAAAAAAGTTTTGTAGAATCAGCCTGTAAAAAACGGAATCGACGTAACACCTTATAATGTGGCCCTCTTAAACCTTGCGGTTTTGTCAACGGATCCACAGGCGTGTATCGTTCTTTTTGCGACAAGACTCCGCCTCCCGGGTCTCCTAAGTGTGAAGGTATGGGCACGGGGAGAGGGCACCGAATACCTATATTTACACTTAGAATTTTTTGCGTCCGCCTCGGGATTTGAACCGGCGACCTCTGGATTGTAAGTCCAGTGCGCGGTCCGATTGATCCACACAGGCAGACAAGAATCAGCCTGTACGAGGTTTGAATCAACAAAATTTGCTACAGTAATTCTTATAACAAAAATTGAATTATTAATAAAAGAAATATTTTTGTGTTCACTGTGCGTAGTTTGCGCGCGTTGTCAATCTCAATCACCCAAGATGGCGGCCTTAAGCATCCCCCTGGGTCTGAGGGTGAGATTTGGTCTAGCAAATATTTAGAAACATGTATGACCCATTTTGGCTTATTTAAGCGTGACGTTATTTAAAGATGAAGCCTCATAGAGGTAATAATTTCTACAATTATTCTTTAAATTTCAGGGGAACACACTAAAATGCACAAAATAGGCCCAAAAAACCCGGTCGGCCTTACATCAGCTCTATTTTATTCGACAATCAGACTGGCGCCCTGAGCATTTTTAGAGGGTAATAGTGCCAAGTTTTCACATAATGCCACAAAAGAGCAAGTCAAAATTGCTAATTACTAATGTTTAAAACAAAAAGAAGTGGCGAAATGGACCAACTGCGGTCTTAGCCTTTCAGCCCAAAGGAAAAAAAAATACACAAAGAAGTCAACAAAAACAATCCTTATCCTTATGCACAGTCTATACAAACAGACTATCGTAACCAATAAAACAACAAATCACAAAAAATAAGAGGTAAAAAAAATATAGAGCTTAAAAAACATGAAACTTTAGTGCTAAAACTAAAAAAAAATTATTGTTTGATTCGAACGTGCTTAAAATCCTAAAACATGTTCTTTTAAAATCAGAGAGGATTTTTTTTTGAACGAGCAATTCCATGTCAAATAGGAAATCGGTTGTACCCGACCCTCTCCGATTTCAATCAAACTTTGTAGACATGTTATCCTACGCCTATTTAAGCCATTTTTGTTATCCTCAATAATGACATTTGAGAAGGGCGTAAGTGTTTTAAATATGTTTGTATCTCGTAATTTAAATATTGCTGTATCTCGAAGCCGTTGCATCGTACCAAAAAGTGGTCAAAGACAAACTTGTTTGACGGGCTTTCCGAAAAAAAAAAACACTGAAGGAAAAAACCTATCCACTTTTATGAGATTTTTTGATTTTTAAGTTTAAAAGTCAAATTTGAAGGTGAGCCCACGATTTTTTTTCGTTCAAATTTTTTGTGAAAATGGCCTAAGATGCTACAAAAAGACTCACGAAAAATGCAGGATGGAGCAACTCACCTAAAAAAATACAAAATTCATTTACTGAAACTGATTCTTTCAAAAGTGCTCTAAACATCAAAATTTTCGAAAACCGAATACGAAAGTCGATTCTCCAGACAATTTTATATAAAAGCCTCCATATTGACCATTGTCCTAAGTCCAATCCTTGGGAAGATACAGCGGTTTTAAAAATAAAAACTAACTTAATCCACCTATGTGGTTGATGCCTTCCTCACTTTTTACCAAAAATGGGTATATGAGTGGTTTCATCATTTTTAGATCCAGAAAAAAATAACACAATATATAACTTATGTGGTCATAACTCGAGACAGGGTTGCCAGATCTTCAATGTTTTGGACTCTTTGGAAAGGCCTTTCAATTACCTAACCAACGATGGGTCGGATGATGGATCCGGTCATAGTTTACATACATTTAAGTGAGATCCGGCTTCAAAAATGTACATGAATAACACTTAAGTAGTCATAACTCGAGACAGGGTTGCCAGATCTTCAATGTTATGGACTCAATGTTATTTTCGAGTACTATTGGCTCCATATACACAAAAATGGCTTCAAAAGGCCTAGGATAACATGTCTACAAAGTTTCATTGAAATCGAAGAGGGTCGGGTACAAAAGTACCAGAAAAATTCCTGATTTTGGAATTGCTCATTAATAATCATATTTTGCATGCTTGGGCTCGATTAAAAATATTTTCAGTTTGTATAAAGTACCCTTGTACAGCACCGCAATGAGGTCAGGATTCACCATGGTAAGTGATGCGACCATGAGCAATGTGGTTTCAGTTGAAATTTTGAAAATCTTAGGTAATTTTTTTTTAATTTTTTTTAGTCGAGTGCGTGCCAAACGAGCAGTAGTGCAGTAGTAGTGATGGACTTATAAGTATGTTTTTACTGTTTGTACAATTTTGATACGCGAGCTTATTCATTTCTAAAATACTAAATGAAAGTCTCTTTACTCTTCATAAAACGAAAGGATTGATGAACTAATACTAAACATGATAATTGGAATACATTATTGCGTTTAACGAAAGTGAAAGAAAACAGAACACAGCATAAACATTTGTGATGAAACAGTGACTTAAACGAAATAAACCGGCGGCGTGCCTTCCGATCAACGATAACAAAAAAAGGACTTATCACTGCTATCAAGAGGTCCTGCTACTCGCAATCGAATCCAAACAACGATACAACGGAAGTGGAAGAAATAAAAATGGAAATACAAAAACGAGTCTGGGCGTCCCCGTGACCAGCGCACTAATAATCAGTTTTAACAAAACATTTTTTTTTGGGAAAAACTCTTTGCGGCACTGTTGATTGAAATTTCACAAACATTTGTAAACAGGTTGAATTATGAACACAAAAAAAAAAATTGGTTTCAGTTGATTGCACTCATTGTTCATAATAAATAATTGAATTTAAAATATTTAAAATTTCGAATTCACCCCTCATTTCCTCCCTTCTAGATTACACTCAAACCCCGATCGTTTGACACCAACTGTTGTCAAACGAACGGGGTCACTTTTTAGTTTGACACCGCTTTTACACGGAGTTCACTCATACTACCAAAAGTTTGTTTTGATAGTGTGCGTAAGCTCCATGTAAATAGTGACAGTTCATCACTTTTTAGTTTGACTTTGACCAACCGACGGGGTACAAACTAAAAAAGTGTCAAATGAAAAAGTGACCAACCACCGGGGGTTGAGTGTATTGTCTTTTTTGTTTGGAACGCACCCTCCACTACCTTCGGTGTCTTCGTCTAGGTATTATTTAGTTTTTATGTGAATTTAATATTTTGACTCGGGACCATCCATAAACTACGTGGACACTTTTTTGGGAATCTTTTACCCCCCCCCCCCCTTTCGTGGACAATTGTCCATACAAAAAAAATCTTTTTTGTATGGATCGTGGACAATCGCCATATCCCCCTAAAGTGTCCACGTGGTTTATGGATGGTCCCCTCTTAATTTCATCATTTGATTTTTTGATAGTTAAGGTTTTATATATTTTTTAATAGTTTAGTTTTTGTTTTGATTCGCAAGTACGGGTTGACTTTGCTCTGGCTAATGAATGATTTTTTTTATTTCCAGAAGTTAAATATTTTGTGTAATAAATTCGCGAGCATTCTGCAAACAAAAATTGAAAAGTATAAAATATTCTTCGTTTGTTATAATAGCATAAGTATTAACAGAATTAGGTCCTAAAATGAAGCTTAGATTGCTGATATTATTGTTTACAGCGATAAAGCTTATTTTTCTGAGTACAATGACCCTTTGTACGACCACAAAGAGTTTAAAATGGATTTTTAAATCAATTTGAAAAAATTAACCTCGCGGTCCTTCTTGACAGAAAAGTTTCTACTTGACAGCTCGTTCTAAGTGCATCTCCAGCGCTGGGTGCAAACATCGAAGCAAAGCTAATTTGCACCCGACGTCAACCCCATCGCGGTACCTGTCTCGGTAGCAAATTTGCTCTCAGTTCTTCGGGATTTCACTTTGCTACCCGGTAATCAGTCTGTTTGCTACCGCTTCAAATGGAATTATGCACGGAAAAATCGAATCAAGCACGGAAAAAAAATTAAAAAATTTAAAAAATTTCAAAAATTTCAAAAATTTCAAAAATTTCAAAATTTCAAAATTTCAAAATTTCAAAATTTCAAAATTTCAAAAATTTCAAAATTTCAAAATTTCAAATATTTAAAAATTTAAAAATTTAAAAATTTCAAAATTTCAAAATTTCAAAATTTCAAAATTTCAAAATTTCAAAATTTTAAAATTTCAAAATTTCAAAATTTCAAAATTTCAAAATTTCAAAATTTCAAATATTTTAAATATTTCAAAAATTTAAAAATTTAAAATTTCAAAAGTTTCAAAATTTCAAAATTTTAAAATTTCAAAATTTCAAAATTTCAAAATTTCAAAATTTAAAAATTTCAAAATTTCAAAATTTCAAAATTTCAAAATTTCAAAATTTCAAAATTTCAAAATTTCAAAATTTCAAAATTTCAAAATTTCAAAATTTCAAAATTTCAAAATTTCAAAATTTCAAAATTTCAAAATTTCAAAATTTCAAAATTTCAAAATTTCAAAATTTCAAAATTTCAAAATTTCAAAATTTCAAAATTTCAAAATTTCAAAATTTCAAAATTTCAAAATTTCAAAATTTCAAAATTTCAAAATTTCAAAATTTCAAAATTTCAAAATTTCAAAATTTCAAAATTTCAAAATTTCAAAATTTCAAAATTTCAAAATTTCAAAATTTCAAAATTTCAAAATTTCAAAATTTCAAAATTTCAAAATTTCAAAATTTCAAAATTTCAAAATTTCAAAATTTCAAAATTTCAAAATTTCAAAATTTCAAAATTTCAAAATTTCAAAATTTCAAAATTTCAAAATTTCAAAATTTCAAAATTTCAAAATTTCAAAATTTCAAAATTTCAAAATTTCAAAATTTCAAAATTTCAAAATTTCAAAATTTCAAAATTTCAAAATTTCAAAATTTCAAAATTTCAAAATTTCAAAATTTCAAAATTTCAAAATTTCAAAATTTCAAAATTTCAAAATTTCAAAATTTCAAAAATTTCAAAATTTCAAAAATTTCAAAAATTTCAAAAGTTTCAAAAGTTTCAAAAATTTCAAAAATTTCAAAAAATTCAAAAATTTCAAAAATTTCAAAAGTTTCAAAAATTTCAAAAATTTCAAAAATTTCAAAAATTTCAAAAATTTCAAAAATTTCAAAAATTTTAAAAATTTAAACATATATTATTTATTGATTCAAATAATTTTTAAATTTTTGAATTTTTGAATTTTTGAATTTTTGAATTTTTGAATTTTTGAATTTTTAAATTTTTTAATTTTTGAATTTTTGAATTTTTGAATTTTTGAATTTTTGAATTTTTGAATTTTTGAATTTTTGAATTTTTGAATTTTGAACTGAATTTTGATGAATGAACCACTGAATTTTGAATTTTTGAACCCTGAATTTTGAATTTTTGAATTTTGAACCAGAATTTTGAATTTTTGAATTTGAATTTTGAATTTGAACCATGAATTTTGAATTTTAAATTTTGAATTGAATTTTTGAATTTTAAATTTTGAATTTTTGAATTTTGAACCAATTTTGAATTTTTGAATTTTGAATTTTGAATTTTGAATTTTTGAATTTTTGAATTTTTGAATTTTTGAATTTTTGAATTTTTGAATTTTTGAATTTTTGAATTTTTGAATTTTTGAATTTTTGAATTTTTGAATTTTTGAATTTTTGAATTTTTGAATTTTTGAATTTTTAAATCTTTGAACTTTTTTGAATTTTTGAAATTTTGAATCATACATCATGATATAGAGCAGACATATAAAAATCTCCGAAACACGCATTCAAAACTTTGCCCCCGGCTTGCCGGTACTTGTCGGGTATCAGAAAATGAGTACCCGACAGGTACCGACACATATTTTTCTTCTACAGATGAACTTGAGATCAAATTTGATACCTGCTTTGCTACGCGCGGTGGGAGACTCGGGGGCAAACTAGAGAGCAAATTTGGTGGGAATCAAATCGGGTAGCAAACAGTTAAACTTTCGACATTTTCGAAAAATTAAATTCTTTGAAATTTTGAATAGGATTAAAAAGTTTAATAAACTTTTAGCATTTCTAGGCATGAATCAACACAAAATTATTGATTTTGAAGGTAAACGAGAGCAAAAAATGATAAAAACCCATATTTGCCCCCCGCGGTGGGCTTGTTTCGGTGGCAAATTTGCTACCCTAGCGGTGGGGATGACGGAGTTTTTTCAAGGTGGCAAATTTGATCTCGGTATTCATGAGCCGGGTGCAAATTTGATTTGCACCCCAGCGCTGGAGATGCCCTAAGGGGGCCATAGTTGATCCATCGAAAAAATGTTGCCTTGCAATTTTTTTTTTTTTTGCATTAAAATGAAAAAATGATCAGAAATGGTTTTGAATCGTGTTTTTTACCGTTCATAATTGACATAGGTCTTTAGTACCCAATTTGCATCCAAGAATAATTTTATTGTTGAGAAATTTCAATGCCCACAACAGCTCATCCATCCCCTTTCCGCGTCGCGAAGGAGCACGTGGTTGTAGGGCACTCACTCTCTCTCTGTACCACGCGCGCTGGAAAAGCCGGTCTCCATCCCTCTCTCAAGTCGCTGGCACTCACTCTCCCACGCTCTCTCTCCCTCTCTCATGTTCTACCCATCCACCGTTAACGGGAGCACGCGAGCGCGGAAAACCCCCTTTCTGTTTTATCCAAAACCGTTGCTCCTGGGGCCGGTTCTCGCCACTATCTGTAGATCCGCGGCCGCGAACGGACCTCTGTCGTGTCTCGAAAATTCGTTCCACATCCGTGTCGTCACATCATCCCCCACATACACACCTTGTGATTTGGGAAAATCGTGAAAACCGTGAAAATTTAAGCCTACTGCCGTCGTTGCGGGTTGTCATACACTGTGTGAAGTCGCTGGTCCTGCCGGGAGGTTCGCCCCCCACAGTCAAGGGTTGCTGATCCGAAACGAAAGTCTTGACAAGTGCTGCTCCGAAAAAAAAAGTGGTTCCAAGTTCTTTTTTGGGGGAGTTTGGGAACATTCGCGTTGCTGGAAGCGGGACCAGGTGATCGATTCCAGACGTCCAGGTGCAAATCCCCGGTCGAGACCCCTTGACGAAGGAAGAAAAGTGTTTACGTAATTTCGACTGAAATTTTCGTTGTGTAATGCTTCTGCGGAGGAAGCAGTGTTGAAGAATCGTTCTCAGTGCGCGCTCGCAAGTGTGTGCAGGAGACGGTCCACAGAGAAGGGCCGCAAGTTTTTCTGTGTGCAAATAATTGTTCCCCAACACACTCTCGCAGGAATCTACCACGACAAACGTGTGCGCGTCAACGACACAGAAGACGACTCGTTTTCAAAGGGGGACTTTCTGGTGGCGTTAGTATTGGTGTGAGGCCCTTTTCGAAAAAAAACCGTGTCGTGTGTGTCCTTTTCCGTCTCGGTCCGTGTCTTCAACCCCGCCGTTCCCCCGTCGTCGTCGACGTTCCGTTCCGGTTGTGTAATGGCGTTTCTGCGCTCGGTTGCCCGGTGCAATAGTTTGGTCTCGCGTAAAGTGTCCCCCACCCCGTCCCATGCATCCCGCGTCCAGCTCGGTGATGTCCTCGAAGCGTGCAGTCGGCAGCAACCGCAACTTGCATCCCTAAGCCAACTCCTGGCCGGTGGACGACTCCACCAGCGTCGATTTCGGTCGGTCGCCACCGCAGCGGCCACCTCCGGCAGTAGCCATGCCGCGGCGTCCCGGCAGCAAAATGACCCCAACACGCCCCAGCGAGACCCGCTGGACGTGGGCTTCAACGATCCGAACGCGGCGTTCAAGAGCAAAACCACCTTCGAGCTGATCCGGGCGTACTTTGTGTACGTCCTGTGCTCGTCCGAGTTCCTCGTCGAGAACAACATGAAGGTAAATGTGGTCGGAACACCCGCTGACCCTAGTTAACTCAAGTAATTTGGCCAACCTCCTTTTAGTAGCAGATTCGAATCCAGCCAGACATAGACCTTAGAGATTATGTAACAAAATACCTCTTCACTATTTTTAAAACTGATCCCGTGAAACATTGCACGAAAATGCTAGTTCATCATCATCTGTGCGAGATATCCCTGCCACTGAAAGAAGCATGACAGCAATCAACGAACGGGCGGTTAACGTCTGAGTCATATTGGGGTAGTTTGGAACAAACAGATTAAACCAAAAAAAAAAATATCATTTTTTAAGGTGATGCGGAGCACCGGTTCTTAGTCAACTTTTGTTTAATATAAATCAATTTCTTAACTAGGGGACCATCCATAACCCCCCCCCCCCCCCCTTCGTGGACAATTTTCCATACAAAAAAATTTTTTTGTATGGATCGTGGACAATCGCCATACCCCCTAAAGTGTCCACGTGGTTTATGGATGGTCCCTAGACAGATTGCTTGCTATTAACCTTTAAGGCGTCTGCAAAAAACAGAACTTTGTAAGTTACGCTATTTTAGTTAAAGGTGATTTCAAAAACTCGAGTCGTGGTGTCAATATGGCGCTGCCTTTCCGTATCACATTAAACTTTATGACGACTTTATGCCAGGAGTTGTATGAAGTCGAACTTTTGATCTTGATAATTTGAACATGTATTTCAAGATCAAAAGTTCGACTTCATACAAAGTCAATGGATGCCACAACTTACAAATTAAGTCAGTGTTTCCAAAACTTAGATTTCAAACGCTTGCACTTCCGTCAAGACAAATCTATATACACTGAAACCCCAATGGTTTGACCTCAATTGTTGTCAAACGAACAGAACCACTTTTTAGTTTGACACCCTACCAACACAGAGCTCACACTTACTATCAAACCAAAGGTGAGTTGAGCATGAGCATGAGCATGAGCATGGTTGACTTCCAATGAGCTGCTACTCCGTTATTGACAGATCAGCTGAAGTTAAACAATGAATCAAAAATGATCAGAGGGAGCTAACCATCCGTTCACTGTTTAACCCCTGAAGACCCCGACTTTATTAGTCAATACCGGCGCCCTCCCGGTCTCGTGGCGCAGGGGTAGCGGCTTCGGCTGCCGATCCCGATGATGCTATGAGACGCGGGTTCGATTCCCGCCTTATCCACTGAGCTTCTATCGGATGGTGAAGTAAAACGTCGGTCCCGGTTTCTCCTGTCTCGTCAGAGGCGCTGGAGCAGAAATCCCACGTTAGAGGAAGGCCATGCCCCGGGGGGCGTAGTGCCAATAGTTCCGTTTCGTTTCGGCGCCCTCCCAAGAAGCCTGCAGTTCAACAAAAGGGAGGAATGTTAGTCCGATAGTTGAAGTTGCAGACTCATCAAGCACATAGTTTTTCGCTATATACTTGTTGATACCGCTTGAGACCGTTGAATCCACAGCATCTCCTTCAAGCATCACGTGATTATTTTTTTTTTGGGTTAGTAGGATAAGGTATTGGCTTTTCGATGCCTCCCGAGCTACGATGCTATGGGGAGGACTTTCATAACAAACCCGTCGGCGAGCCTTCCGAGCAACGATGCTATGGGAAGGTCTTTCTAATTAGCACACCAAAACACTCGCGCACAGATATTTATATACTGAATAAATGTAATTTTTCATCACGATTACACAGACGACATTGATGATATAGGAAGGACTTTTTTACAGTCATTTACAGTAATACTTAAACTTATTTTAATGCAACAATTCACACGACGTCGTGCCTCCCGATCAACAATGATGTAGGAAGGACTTGAGCAAGCCAATCAGGATGAAACACGAAATAAAATTCTTTTCTTTTCACACACAATGCCACATAATTGACCGCGCGTCACCACCCAACAAATTCTTGGTTTGATAGTAAGTGTGAGTTTCGTGTGAAAGGTTACAATTCGTCACTTTGATTTTTACTTTGTACCCCAACTAAAAAATCTATTTTTAGTATTTTTTGATTTTCGAGATTTTTTTAAATGTTTTAGGGGACAAAAACCCGCAATTTTTGAGCCATAGAGAAACATGGTCAAAAAATCTGCCGCTGAGTGATTTTTGGAAAAAATCGAAATTTCATGCAAAAACAAATTTGACGTAATTTTTTAATGTAAAATTGTATTTCCAATCGAAAAGAACTTTACAGATTTTTTGATAAAAGGCTCTGTTTTCAAGAGTAGAGCGAGTTGTGGCGCTATAACCACGGCAAATAGTGTCCAGGGCATTCGTGGAAATACAATGTCCCATCCCAGAGGGTCCCGGAGTACCAAACCTTCTTAGCATGGTGCTCCCAACGAATACAACCAAATCGCGGAGCGTATGGTGGTGTGTCCCCACGCTTCTTCCTCCCCTGTCGATTCAGAATTGTGTTGTTGTTTGACACTCAGTGCTCAAACTCAACCCAATTACGAGTCATCTCTGCGATACGGCTTTACGCAGTAGGCCTGGCCGCTTTAACGCTTGTGATGTTTCAATGCATTCCAATGCAATGGCGCACTACAAATGTTAATAAATGACAAGAAGAGTGCTAGGCGTCATCTAACCTAAGGCACTCTCCAGGATCCCTTCGAAAGATTGGCTGCGCTAGGGTCTGATTAGATTAGATTAGATTAGATAAAAGGCTCTGTTTTCAAGATAAAGCCACCGAAAGTTTGATTTAAGCTAAATATTTGCATTTTTTCAATTTTTAAAAATAGTGACCATGAGTGACCATTTCTGAAATTATTTTTTTTGAAAAGTTCAGAAAATTAGCTATAAAATTGTCTAAGAATCATTGAAGATTGGACCTCCGGTTGCTGAGATACAGCCACTTTATGTAAAAGAAACACGAAAATTGAAGTTTTCTAAGTTTTACCTAAACAACCCACCATTTTCTAATGTCGATATCTCAGCAACTAATGGTCCAATTTTCAATGTTAAAACATGAAACATTCGTAAAAATTTTCGATCTTTTCGAAAAAAAGTTATTTAAAAAAAATTAAATCAAGACAAGCATTTTGAATGGGCGTAATATCCAATGTTTGGCCTATTTAAAATGTTAGTCCTGATTTAAAAATTTACAAAATATTTTTTTCAAAAAGATCGGAAAATTTCACGAATGTTTCATGTTTCAACATTGAAAATCGGACCATTAGTTGCTGAGAATCGACATTAGCAATTGGTGGGTGTTTAGGTGAAATTTAGAAAACTTTCGTGTTTCTTTTCCTTAAAGTGGCTGTATCTCAGCAACCGGAGGTCCAATCTTCAATGTCTCTTAGACAATTTTATAGCAAATTTTCTGAACTTAAAAAAAAATATTTTTGAAATGGTCACTCATGGTCACTATTTTTAAAAATAGAAAGCCATTTATCCATTTATCATTTATCAAAAAATCTGTTGAGTACTTTTCGATTGGAAATACAATTTTACATTAAAAAATTACGTCAAATTAGATTTTGCATGAAATTCGATTTTTTCCAAAAATCAAATTTTTTTCAAAAATTTATAACTCGGCGGCAGATTTTTTGACCATGTTTCTCTATAGCTCAAAAGTTGCGGGTTTTTGTCCCATAAAACACATCAAAAAAATTCGAAAATCAAAAAATACATATTTTGGGAAATTGAGTTTTTGTGAAAAAAATTATAAAAAAATCTGCATTTTTTTCCGTGTACCTATTTTTTCTCAATAGTCTTCAACAATTCCTACAACTTTGCCGAAGACACCAAATTGATCGTAAAATTCACTCAAAAGTTACAGCTGTTTGAATATTTACATACCATTTTTGTATGGACAGCTGCCAAAATTGTATGGAGACTTGTATAAGTGAACCAATGACACAAAATAGCTCCTTTGGTCATAGGGAAGGCCCCCACAAAGTTTGAGCCAAATAAAAAAATACAAATAAAATCCATTTCCGGTTTTGGTAGAGAATTGCTCTTTAGTTTGACTTTGACCAACCAACGGGATATAAACTAAAAAAGTGTCAAACGAAAAAGTGACCAACCACCGGGGGTTGAGTGTAGCCCAACTCATGCCCTATAAAATGAAGAAAAAAAATTGGAGAAATATTAGTTTTTGTGTTCGTGGCAGCCCATGAGCGAAAATGTAATTTTGTGGGGGACGTTTGGGACTACCATTTGAGACTGAGAACGCTTAGGGTAAGGCAGTTTAGAATATTAAATAGACACTTTTTCTTTTAGTGATTTTTTGGGTGTAATTTTTTGCTCGCAGGACCCCTTAGATCCTATTTTCTGGTGATAAGGATCAATTTCACAACAGAAACATGCAAGGAAAATGTTTATATTCATCCATTTTAACCGAGCAACAGAGTGTCCAAAACTCTAATGTTATATAAACAAAAACTTGGCCAAAGTGCCTAGATAATTGTCATGTTTGAACATAATATTACTGGTTAAAAACTCATATGCAAAGCGCCAGCTCTTTTTGCGTCCAATCAAGCTCTTATTTGGGTTTTGAGTTCAGTACGCTCACCGGAATATACCCTCAATGTCCGTCAAAAAGTCATGTGTTACTTCCTAGTATACTATACTATAAGTTATACTTTTTTTATTTTATGCAAAAATGCGAAAACATTTTTTTCTTCAAAATATCTAAAGCCAGTAATTAGCAATTCACCCTAATCAGCTGATATTTGCCCACAGAAACTGAAATTTAAAGTCTGGTTGCCTGCAAGCAGACTGCCAAATCGTTTTCATTTTGTATTGATCCCGACAAGTGATTCGTGTTGCGTAATGTGCTGCATACAATTTGTAACACTTATACAATGTATCTAAAGTCTTTTGTAATTGTTTCGAGAATCGGGACAAATCTATTCTGAAAATAGGTTAAGTGTCACTTTTGACACAAATGGAAAATGGGATATTTTCAAACACTTCTTCTATTTACAGCAATAGCAACTTTCACCCGATTTCCCATTGCTGTACACGCAAATAAATTAGAAAAAATACTGTTCTATTTATAAATATCGCCGCCACTGGTATGTGTGGTAAACATTAGCACAATCCCTCTGCAATAGCGTACGTATTGCTGCTGATGTATCTTTTTTTTTCGCTGACCAATAGCACCGCCATTTCTTCTATATTATTGCCCTCTCGTGCAAAAGTGGTCTCGTGGTGCGGCAGTTTTTTTTTTTGTTTCTTTTTTATTTGCTGATGCCGACCGACTCTCTTTGACACCCGACCGACAGCTGTCTTATCGCGAAATTTGCGTGTGAGTTTATCCCGAAATATCTGGCACACATATATGCGAGACAAGTAATGGCTTGTTTTAATTTCTGGTGCGTGCGTATTTTTAGACCTTCCCCCAAGAACCGGTACGCATCAGTTTTTTGGCAACAACAACCGTGTTTTATTTTGTTACGTAATTTAAGGACCAGACGGAACAGGGAGTGGGGAAATGTTAGGTTAGGGAACGCCATTCTGATCTAGTGCGACGCGGTGAATTTAGAATGAAGTTTGCGGTAGACACTAGCGAACAGTTTGGGCAGTGTTGCCAGAAAAGTGCATTGTCATCTATCGCTTGACACGTTTTTTTGCTTCGAAAAATCTTAAAATAGGCAACACTGCATCTGCCAGACGCTGTTATTACGTCAAAAGCAGCTTTCAGACTCGCAGCCGGCACCCCGGCCGTATGGCGGCACGGCTTCTGGCACATTAAGTTCACTTGCTCGGAATGACCTAGATGCCCTAATGACCATTTTGGCTTTATCCCGATACCGCGTGACTTTCCAGCTCTCCAAGATCTCTTGTTGACTAGATGAAGACTTGCTTCGCCCTCCGGAATCTTTCTGTTGGAGTGGCAACTTGTTCAATGGAAAGTCAAAATCTCGTCTCATCGCGAATCATGCGCACTGGGATCCGTCCATGTGACTGCTCTTCTTTGGCATGGGTCCTGAGTTCCCCAGACTCCCCTACGCTCTGAGCAAGTATTCAACTCACCAACGAAATCGATTGCGCTCGTGAGTGACCAGCTTTCTCTCTCTCACTCTGAGTGACTCCGTTCATATAAATCAGGACTTTCCCACCGGCCTGCTGTTTTGCTATCGTTTCTTGCGAGCGATCCGATTGTTTGCGATTCACGTGGCGGTTGTTGTGGCCGTGTGTGCGTCGTCGAGAAAGGCGTGGAAGGAGTCACTGAAGCGTGCTCGGTCAGTCAATGAGTCGAATCGTTAACAGAACTTGGGGTTCTTGAACGGGTTCATACACAGTGGATACCGCTATGGGTGTAATATTATCACGTCTTATTGCGAGCAAAACCCGTTTCTGAATCATTATCAATCACGAGAATGGGACAAGTTAATGATGTAATTGACCAGAATCTGTCGTCAAATTATTAATTTCCTTGATTTTTCATTTTGACGTTGTCGTGCTATCTTGTCGCACATTGTTTTTTTGACGTTCCGAGAAAAGAGCGTTTTGATGTTTGGCTTTGAATAAGCAAAAATTAGTTTTGTTTGGCTGACCATTCTGTGCATTGTCCATAAGTTGGGTTTTATTTGGATGCAGGAGCCCACAGTCATAATTAAAAAAAAAAACAAATAAATAAATAAATAAATAAAATGTTTACAAAGGTCAGGCATGTACGTGTGTCAAACGCGAATATATGAAAAAATGATATATGAAAATTCGAAAATCTGTATCTTTTGAAGGAATTTTTTGATCGATTTGGTGTCTTCTTATTTAGCATTTTTGAATTTTGTTGATATGACCTTTCGTAGCTGAGATATTGCCATATAACGATATGAAAACAGGAAAATTGATGTTTTCTAAGTCTCACCCAAACAACCCACCATTTTCTAACGTCGATATCTCAGCAACAATGGTCCGATTTTCAATGTTTAAATATGAAACATTTGTGAAATTTTCCGATCTTTTCGAAATCAATATTTTAAAAATGTTTAAATCAAGACTAATATTTTAAAAAGGGCCAAACATTTATTATTACGTCCTTTTGAAATGTTAGTCTTCATAAAATAAATTGGAAATAGTGTCCAAAATAAGAGGTGGGCAGAAAAAGAGCGAGTCGCTCAAAGAGCCGGATCCCTAAAAAGAGCGAACGAACCATGGCTCACAAAAAAAAGCCGCGGTTCTTTTTGAAACTCCATTTTTTTCTGTTCATAGATGAAATGAATTTTATACTTGTGTCTTTATTGAAGTTTATAAATATAATTCATTTAATTTTCAACAAATTTTAGTACATATAAACTTGTTATAGAGAAGGACCGGCTCCGTGGCTTAATGGTTACGGCTTCTGCCTCACAAGCAGAAGGTTCAGGGATCAAATCCCGGTCGGTACCTTTGAAATTTGGAATCAGGAATTTGAACTTTGAATATGAACAAAAAAAAAACAAAAATGAATCAGGTGGGATTCGAACTCACACCTTTGGATTGGTGGACTGGGACGCTAAGCAGGCGGCCATCAGAAGGTTTACACTCTAGTAGTGAATTGATCCGTAGTGTTGTTGAAACATGTTATCTTCTCATATTAAATACGCGCTGATCCCTGATTTGCCTGAGGGGATTGGAAGTCTAAATATAGATCGAGTTTCCTTCAGATGCTTGCTTCTATGATTAGGCGGGGCCGAACAATGCCCAGCGACCTCGGAATTGGACCGCAAGGAGCTCTGTCATTCTGAAACGGGTCGTTGGAAGCAGCGCGAGGGCTATCACCACCTAATACCCGGGACTGAGATAAGCTGTATCAGCATTCTTCGGCATATACAAAGTCTGATACAAACTATACTTTCCCATAATTTCGCTACCGGTAAGCGGGTATTGAATTGGACCACACACACACACACACACACACACACACACACACACACACACACACACACACACACACACACACACACACACACACACACACACACACACACACACACACACACACACACACACACACACACACACACACACACACATATATATATATATATATATATATATATATATATATATATATATATATATATATATATATATACTTGTTATAGAGAATGGAAAATTTTATCTAATGCCAAATTTGTCAAAATTAACCTATGTAGTACATTAGGCTAAAAGAATGGAATATAAATTTGAGCATTTTATATTGCTTAACTTAAAAAAACTACCAAAAATCTACTAAATAGCCCAGGAGACAGCGGAAAAAAAAAATCCCGCCAGATTAAACTTTAGCATTGAACACTTAATCGATTTAATCAGAATGTAGAAAAGAGTTCGCAGAATATTTTCTTGAAATAATTTTAGTTTATTAATATTTTTCCAAGATTCATGATTTTCAAGCGAAGGATCTCCTCAAATTTAGTTTTTTTCTTCTTAAAATAATTCATAAAAGTCCAATAAAAAACTTTTAAAATCACACCAATCTTAGAAACAGCCTTTTCATGAAAATTTTGAAAAAGAATGAAAGAGCCGTTCAAACTTAAGCGAAATTAAGAGCGAGCGAAAATGAGCGGCTCCTAAAAAAGAGCGGTTTTGTCCACCTCTAGTTTAAATAATGTTGGCATATCATTATTCTTTAAAGTAAAAAAGCAAAATAAAAAATAACCAAGAAAAAATTTACCGTGTATAATTTTTTTTCTGTGTAGTCCTTATCCATACCTTCAACTCTGCCGAAGACACCAAATCGATCAAAAAAATCCTTCAAAATATACAGATTTTTTAATTTTCATTTGCCGGGACCGTGGTAAAGGGGTTAGCGTGGTTGCCTCTCGCCCAGTCGGCCTGGGTTTGATCCCAGAAGGTCCCGGTGGCAAATTTTGAGACGAGATTTGTCTGATCACGCCTTCCGTCGGCAGGGAAGTAAATGGTGGCCCCGGTCTAACCTAAAGGGTTAGGTCGATAGCTCAGTCCAGGTGTAGGAGTTGTCTCCCTGGGTCCTGCCTCGGTGGAGTCGCTGGTAGGCAGTTGGACTCACAATCCAAAGGTCGTCAGATCGAATCCCGGGGTGGATGGAAGCTTAGGTGTTAAAAGAGGTTTGCAATTGCCTCAACAATCAAGCCTTCGGACACCTAGTTTCGAGTAGGAATCTCGCAATCGAGAACGCCAAGGCAATGCTGTAGAGCGATTTAATTTGATTGTTCAATTGCACAGTTACGACAATTACGACGAAATGGCTTAATATGTCAGCTTTTAAGCGATTGCACTGTTGTACCGTTATCATGTTAGGATTTAACTTCTGAAGCAATTCATTACCAAAACCGGAAATGGATTTTATGCGTGAAATATTTTTTATTTTTTTAAAGTCAAAATACTGTAAATATTTCACTGAAATGAACCATTCGGTGGCTACATCCTGCAAACGAGGCACTTTATCCAAAAAAATCTGTACTTTTCGATTGCAATTTCAAATTTAAATAAAAAAGAGGGTAAAAAAATTGTATGTATAAAATTTCGTTTTATCCAAAATTTACTATTTTTTTTCAAAAGTGTATAACCCGGCGGCAAAATTTTTGAAATTGAGTTTTTGTGAAAAAAAGTTAATGAAAAAATCGGCAAGATTGTTTTTCGTGTACCTTTTTTTTCTGGACAGTCCTCATTAATATTTACAACTTTGCCGAAACCCGGGCAGACGGTAATAACAAAATTCATGTCATTTCAACAACCAATACTGTTAAAATAACAGAAAGTGTTATGGAATCTTCTTGAAAAATCCATTTTTGCATAGGGGTTTAATAACAGTTAATGCTATCATAACATAATTTGTTATTGGTCTGACATTGGAGGAAAGCCAAAACAACTTTGGAATAACGTTTTTTGTTATGGAAGAATACCTCGAACTGTTATTGGGATGATCGGATTAGTTGTTAAAATAACAAAAATAATAACAAAGATTTGTTCGAAGAATAACTAAAAATGTTATTAGTCTGTTATTACAATAACGATCCAATAACAAAAAATCATAACGGGGAATAACAAATCATGTTATAAATAACATTAAATGTTATTGACCTAGTATTTTCAAATATTAAAAAATGTTATTCCCAAGTTATTACCGTCTGCTCGGGAACCACCAAATTGATCAGAAAATTCCTTCAAAAGTTACAGATTTTCGAATATTTACGTACAATTTTTGTATGGACAGCTGCCAAAATTATATGGAGACTTGTATAGGCGAACCAATGAAACAAAATACACTCAAACCAACGAACGGGGTCACTTTTTAGTTTGACACCCCTTTTACACGGAGTTCACACACACTACCAAACGTTTGTTTTGTGCGTGAGCGCCGTGTGAAAAGTGACAGTTCGTCACTTTTTAGTTTGTCTTTGACCAACCAACGGGGTACAAACTAAAAAAGTGTCAAACGAAAAAGTGACCAACGACCGGGGGTTGAGTGTAGCTTCTTTGATCATAGGGAAGGTCGAAATCGGCCGATTTAGTAGATAATTGCTTATCTAATTGTCTTCTTTACTATTCTACTGTCCTATTTTAGATAATAGTGATTGTTGTTTAAAATGTTACTTAAATGTAGATGTCGCCCACTTCTTTGGCGAAGACACCAAATCAATCAAACAATTTGGAAATTGGAATTTCGACAAAAGTTTTGGACAAGCAAAACAAAAATAGACAGTTACCAAAATTAAAGTTCTGATGCAAAGTTTGAAACAGCTGATCCGTCTAAATTGTTGCTTCAAGTGAAAGTAATGCTTAAAACAGCACATGTTAAGCAAGTACAGTGCCAACACATCGAATCGAAAAACCAGTTCAACCCAAACCCTCCCAAATCCGAGATCAATCGAACTTGGTCGGTGCATTTGCTCTTCTAATTTGTTGCTGAAGGCAGAGATTGGGTGAAACGTTTTTAGCAACCGAATGCTAAATTGATCCACACGACATCTGAATGAAGGCGGTGGTATCAGGTCGATATCTCGTGACTTTGAAGCTTTGGCGGGCGACTGACCGCGTCTTGACTGAATGACGCAGAACCACCGTGAGGCACAAATTGAGGCGGGGATAGAATAAGTACTGCTACTGCTGCAAAACCAGGGCAATTAAACTGGTCGTTAAGCGTGTTATTCGCTGCTTGACGACGATTGCTGCAGTACAAGGTCAAGGTTACTGCTTAAGATCTGACTTGTGAGGGCAAAAAAGTGCAACTCTGAAGGATGTTTGGCACAAACAAGTTAGTAGAGCAACTTGCGGAGAACTAAGCCCGCGGTACAAATTAGCAGTTGTGAGTTGTCACTGCCACGCGAATGACGCGGCTTGAGATGAGTGCAACTTTTTTGATAGACGGGCAGTAGAAAACACGCTCACTAAAGCAGGTGTAAATGAATATTTGCAGTTGCGTGACAAGTTATCCCTTGGCGTGGTGTATTCGCAATGGAATACTCGAAAAATTTGAACATTTTCAAAAAAAAAAATCGCATGAAAAACCGTAATTTTTACTTGAGTTGTTTACTCCATTCCGTGATTTTTTTTTTCGAAGCAAATGGATTCAATGTTTTCCTTGCAGATTTCAATCCTGACTTTACTTTCTTAGTCATAAACTATTTCCAGATGTTCATTAACACTCTGATGACAATGGACGCCTTTATCTTATTTAGGTTGTGATAATTGGTCCACACATGCATTTAGCATATCAGAACAGCTAATCACGGGCACGAGAATTTTCTACGCAGTTATGTTTACCCAACAGCATTGAAAGGTGTTGTTAAGGCTTTACCCCGGCGTCCTTCCATTATGCTGCACTAATGTTAGCTGACGTGCTCGTTTAAAAGTTAATGACCTAGAATTAATCGTTCAAAATAATAATTAAAAATTTCCATAGGCATGTTGTCATACCCCGATGGCATCGTTTAACCCGGGTTGATCGTGGGTGACCCTAAATTAAAAACGTTACTTAATCCACCCTTAGGTGGTTGGCGCCTTCCTCACATTTAAAGGGTGCTATCCAAAATGCAAAAAGTGCGTAAATAACACTTAAGACAGCATTTTCATCAAAATATCTGAGACCCGGCCTCGAAAAAGTGCGTATGTAACACTTACGTGCTTATAACTTTTGATAGGGTTGTCAGATCTTCAATGTTTTGGACGCGTTGGAAATTTCTGAAAATGTATAGCATGACGGGTTTTCTTACAAAAACCACCCTTTTTACAATCTTCCCGACTTTTGTTAGAATCGTTTTTGTAGCATAACTTTTGAAGTATTTTACTAAACTTTATAATTTTCAATAGCGACTTATGGGACCCCAAGACGGATCGAATGACGCCAAAACGGACAAAATCGAGATAATCGAGTGACAATTTTTTGATCAACATCCCACCACACACACATAGACATTTGCTCAGAATTTGATTCTGAGTCGATAGGTATACATGAAGGTCTAATTGAGAAGTTCATTTTTCGAGTGATTTTATAGCCTTTCCTCAGTAAAGTGAGGAAGGCAAAAATGTCAAGCCTGATAAAAGCTCGTCAAGTCTCGAAAAAAAAAAACTTCACAATGACCTGTAAACATCCATATCCACCTCCACCAGCTGACCTGGTAGTAGTGAGTTATCAGCCGATAAAACTTTCCACCGCCGGAACAGTGCATTAAATTGATCACGTGACGTAACACAATTGTGCTGTCGCAAATAAACGCGGCCAACATGCGATGTGAAAAGAGTGTAATTCTAGATAGGCTTCGCACAGACGCCGGCCAGTGCAATGAGCCGGCACCTGCGGTAAGGGATTACCGGCAAATGACAAGTTGCAGCGTACTACCAAGGGCTAACCCTTGGCTTTTCAAAAAAAATATTAAAAACACTTTTTTTAGTTTTGCAGTAGATTTTTTTTTACTTCTGCATAAAATATAAACATATAAATAGAGAATATTTTTGTTTTTCGAAACGTCCTTCGGACATGGGCTAGCCGACGCCCGCGAAGAGAACCTCGAGTTATTTATAACGCAGTGAAAGACCGCACACCTAATCCATTTAAGTTCAACGCCAGACCTTCCCAAGGTTCGTTTTGCTGACGGGGCTCGGCAGGCTCATGTGCGAAAAGTAATTTGCGACTCTACTCTGTAGTTGTCGGCAGGTTAGGCTGGTTCAAAATTTCACACAATATGGCCTTCTTAGGAGATCTTAGAGTACAATAATGTAAACAATCTATTGAATTAGAAATTGGTATTTAATATAAAGAATTTGGCATTTAATATCGCATAGCTGCAAAATTTTAATAACATGCCCCTCGGAAATTGAGTTTGTTTTATTGATTTGAAAAGCATTTAAATGCTTCATACAATTGGACTAATTGCCATCCAATCGCAAGCTGCACGAAATCGTTTCTCCATCGAAACTTATGAATCAGCCTGCACTGCACTAGGTCGGCGTTTAGTACATCCATTAAAATCATGCTAACCAGCAAATGCAGCACACGTGTAGGCATGTGTTTGCCTGTATTGTTTAATTAGATAATATCCATTTATCTACACGGTAGCTCATTCTACAAAAGGGAACGTCGTCGTTATATTTAGTACAATTCTAATTAAACTTAGTTGTGTTATGACGAATTCAATCATGAAAAATTAAATGTGCAATATTGTATGGTTGATGTGGAAAGTATTTGCCACATCACTGTAGTGGCTTAGAATTTCTATGAATTATGATAATTAAGATAAAAAAATTATGATAATTTCATATCGAATGGTATATCACAATATTTAAAGATTGCTGAACAAAGCTAGAAGCGTTAGATATTCTGTATGTTATTGTTTCGAGTAATACGTTATCCAACATCAAAATAAAGAGATACTTAGGAAAGAATCATTGTGTGGGCTTCTGAGTTAATGTAAATTCGAAAAGTACATTAAATTTCCCTTTAAATGACACGTTCCAAAGTATTCCCAATTATCAATTCCTAACCAACTGGAGCTCAGACATTCATCACATGGTGAAACCCAGTCTGCATTCCGCAAAAATCATTTTAGAAAATTTTATGCTGGTTTTAAATTTTGGTTGAAAATAAAAATTTACAAAATCTTATCACAAAAAAAAAGTTATCCAGGACCATAAACCACGTGGACCCTTCTTTTAATCTCATATGATGAGGGCTTAACTGTTAAGAGCACACAGTAAAACTATTTTTAAATCTTTTTGCAGGGCATTAAACTTAACTTTTTCATCAACTAACAAAATAAATATGAAGACAATTGGATGTACCATTGCCGAGATATAACTATTTTAATATAGCAGTTTCAAAAAACGGGTACCACGATTTCTCAGCACTGCTTTGACCAAATTGGCTTTAAATTTTGGTTACGACTCGTTAAACCGGTCCTGTATGCATGACGAAGACCGATTTTCAAAAACTTAAGCTGAAAAAAGAGAAAAATATTTTTATGTTTTTCGTATAAAAAATCGTCAGTTTTTAATTTTTGTTTTTTTTTTAATGCAAAATTTCAAAATCAGTCTTGAGAGTCTTCATCCCAAATTTCAGCCAATTTGGACCATCCCATCTCGAGATATCGTGGCACCCGTAAATCGACTCGGTGTTCAGAACAAAAACGCTAACAAAGTTTAACAGTTCGCTTTGGGCATGGCAAAATTGTGAACTTAAATCGTCTCTTACTCCAGTTCAGTCACAGAATATCTTTGTGAAACTTTCAGGAGTGATTGAAAATCATCTTTTTTGTGAATTTAGTGTATTTTCTGTAATAGAAAATTTTGTGATTTTCTACATGTATGTAACCCCTTAACAAAAGTAGCCAACAATATCTTATCACTTGCGCTAACGATTTCAAAGCGCTTAAGATATAAAATTGCTTCCAACTACCGGCAACATGTTCTTTTGAACATTAGTAAGTCACTCACTTGAAAAATAATCCCGAAACATGTAAATAGCTAGCAAGCGCCATAAGAAAAAACAAACGCGCCAAGTCTTTTGACGTTTGAATTTTGACGACCCATTCCAATCGAAGGCTGAAGTAAACCGAGCGAGAAGCAAAGGCAAGTAAAGAACAAAGGGTGGCCACCAACACCACCAGCAGCACCAGTAGAGTTATCTACGTGCGCAATGCGCATGTATTGCGTGTACGTACACGGAAAAGATTGAGGTTAAACTTTGTACCCACCAGCAAAACTAATGGGATGCTAGTGTACGTGAGCTTGGGCTTAGATAACTCTGTTGGAGTGAGCCTGAAATTTCATCACAATTGGCAGCACTAAGCAGACCCAAAAGAGCGCTGGAAGAAAAAAGATCTAAGCTGAAAATAGGAAAATGAACGTGGCCCAATGCATTCTCGACTGATTAGAATACATTTGGGATTTTTTTTAAATGCTTTTAAAAGGAATAGAAAAACGTTTAGTAAATGTGACAATAAACAGAAATGTTCACAAAAAGTTGCTCTACTAGTAGGTGTACTTGGTTTTACTAAATTTCAAGGAACACACCAGATAATCCAGCATCATTCAAACACGACCACTTATTAGGCTTAAAATGCGTATATTTCCCCTATACACGTGTTATGAAAGGCCGTCAAATTTTGCTCCAGATATTAAATGTTTCGCTGACTTCTTGCACTTGACAACAAGCCGCGATTCGTTATTTTTTGTTATCACTCTCGTTTGTTCAATCGCGCTTGGGGTGGGGTGAGATAGTTTGGGCAAATTGCGGAATTAAATTGAATTTTATAGCTTTTTTTGGCCATACCGGCCAACGTTGTAGTGCGGTCACGATCATTTTACGGCCCGGAGTTTGGGGCACCCTCTACTGTTTGTTCATTAAAAATCTCGCGTTATTTAGAATATTCTGTGACGACCGGACCTTGGCTGGATGTGCCGACCTTGACTGCTGATAAATCTTATTGCAAAAAATTTAGCACCGTCTCGCCTTGATTGCTGTCATGATTCTGGGGCAGTTTGTGTGTGTGATACATTTGCTTAAACCACAGACTAATAAGATGTGAAACTTTGAGTAACTTTTAGTCATAATTCTTAATTTAACAGTTTCACGTTAGATTAGTTTTTTGTTTTACCTAAGTTAACATAATAGATCATCTAACTAACCGAACTGACTGTGATTGAATCTAAAGATAAGAC
Source organism: Culex quinquefasciatus (assembly GCF_015732765.1). Lineage (NCBI taxonomy): Eukaryota > Metazoa > Arthropoda > Insecta > Diptera > Culicidae > Culex > Culex quinquefasciatus. Next base: position 59,633,749 of record NC_051863.1, read on the forward strand.
CAAACTGCATGTAATTTGAACAGACAAATAGACGAGAAACTGTGAAAAATTTGTTGAAGAGTAAGACCTTTTTCATCGTTACAATTTCAATTTCATGCCTGTTTGTCTGTAGAAATATCATCTGTCAGTAGTTTTGCTAGTTATTTCAACATCACATATATTATACAAATATTGCAGTGTTACTAACAAAATGTGAATTTTCTCTATTCTCTTTCTTCGTTATATGCCTGCTCTCTCTCGAATTGGAATGAAAATCACGACAAACCATCATCTGGTCTCGAAACTCAAAATTTGCTGCTTGATTTGCCTGTGTGAATGCAAAAATAAAAAATAAAAAACATCAACAAATCAACCAAACAATTCGGAACTGCTTCAACGTGTACTGTGCGCAACAACTACATAAAACAATACAAACAATCAAACATGCAACAAAACAAAAAAACAGCTGATGAAACTCGCACAAACCATCCTCGGCGAAAAGCTGTTCACCCTGATCATGAAGTACACATTCTACGGTCATTTCGTGGCTGGTGAAGATCAAGTCAAAATTGTTCCAACACTCGAAAGGTACATTGCCAGCGGCCAACGACCAGTCTGAATTTATTTTCTTTTTCTTTTTTTTCGCTTTTTTCTTTTCTTTTCCGTTTTTTCTCTCTTTTCCATGGTTTTGGTATAATTTTAAAATTTAAAATAAAAAAAAATCCGTGTGGGGCCCCTGCAGATCATGAAGCTGACCAAAGCCATTATGGGGGACAAGCTCTTCGTCCAGCTGATGAAGTCGACGTTCTACGGACACTTTGTCGCCGGGGAGGACCGATTCCTGATCGTGCCGACGCTTGAGAGGTTTCTACTCGTCTCACACACACACACAAGTCACAGAGCAGCAGAGGAACTTTCTTGCTTGGCCCCCCTCTTTCGCATTTTGTTTGGCGTTCTGAATGATGAATAAGCAAAAAATACGCAAGAATTTTCCTTTCATTTTCACGTTCTTAATAAATGTGTTGTTGAGTGTACAGGAAAAGAAATAATCATGCTCAAACTTTGGACGAACAAATTTGGCACTTTATATTGCTTAAATTCAAAATTTACGTGACGTAATCGCGTGCTGTTTTGTATTCTGAAAGAGGGAGAATTCAATGATTGATGTTATTCTTGTCACTAAAAATTACTTTTTCCAAATTAAAAAAAGTAATCATTTTCCAATAATTTGCTGTTAGTCTGTAAAGATACTTTCAATCATTGGCCTCTCTTTGTTATTTTTATTTTTTGTTTGTTTTAGAGAAAAAAAACAGCTCCAAATTTTTTTCAAGCTCTTTTGCAAAAAAGCTAGGAATATTTAGACCTTTCTTTCAAAAATAAGTCTAAGTTACGTGATGCTATATTTGAAGTATTGTTTCCGAGACTATTTGATTTTTTGATCCATTTTATGAAATTGTTCAGCACTTATAACATTTCTTATGGATATTTTTCTTTAAATTCGAGATATCTAATTTTCAAGTAAAAATTCATCCTAACGAAAACCAAAATATCTCCAACTATATGTTTTTCCATGTAATTTTGCTCGCTGAATCTGCCCTTAAAATGCAGTCAATGTGTCATATTTTAGTCATAAAAAAAATTTAGTCAAAATATTAACACAATTTCAAGTTGATTGATTCCGACATTGCAAGTTGATTTTTTTAAATGTACAAAAAAAATAATAATATTATGTTTTGTGAGAATCAATTTAAATTTCTGCATCGATTTTTACACAATATCCATATTGGATTTTTTGAATTATTTGGAAAATACGGTTTTCTGTAAAAATTGTTGTGTTATTTTAAAACTTGTCACATTTTTAAAATAAGGTTTTATTTAAACCTTTTTTATATTTTTTAAATAAGTTCAATCCTCCTTTTAAATAATTTAAATAGGAATTTACTTAAAATAAGTTATCTTTGCTATCGTATTTCGATAGCGATAAAGTTACCTCCATCGTTATCGTCCAGATGATTGTGATAGAAAAATTGATATCATTATCGAACCACGATAAGGCTACCTTGGAATAATCTCGATTTGTTGTTTTTAAGTAGAACTCTAAAAATCACGCCAACTTCACCGTTGACAAGTCTGGGTTTTCTGCATACACATTTCATACAGCATTTCATACTGCATTTCAAAATCCTCAAGCTACCAACAAAAAACAAAAAACTGAACAAGATAACTGCATAGTAAATACTAAAAACGAATGAAGAAAACACGAAACAAGAGTACTTCAGTTTTCGTAGAACAAAAGTCCAGGGTGGCCACTCAAGTCGGGAAATCGGAAAAGTCGGGAAAAAGTCGGGAATTCGCCAAATTCCGCAAAAAATCGGGAAAAAGTCGGGAATTCTAGGCATACTTGTTTGAAAATTATTTTTCAATTCTTGAATAATTTTGTTTTTTGTTTTTTTTTTTTAATTTCCAATTGAATACACTGAATTATGCTTTAGTGTACAGCAAATTCTGATTTTCGTTTTCAGTTTATATTCACTGAAAAATGCACTACTGAAGTTTTCAGTTAGTTTTTCTGTGGAGCTGTCAAAGTTTGCAGAAATTTCAGCAAGTTTTCGTTTTCAGTAGTGCAGATTTCAGTAAATTTGACTGAATTCAGTAATGAGAAATTGGTTTGTAACTTACTTTAAATTTATTGTTCTTCCCACTATTTAAATATATTTGAGTAAGGAAAAGCTGTTTAAGACATCCAAAATCTTAATGAATACTGGATGCCTTTAACACAGATTTTTTATGAATCCAATTAGAGGTAAAGTTAATGAAAAAATAATATAAAAATAGAGAATAATGGCCAGCTTAGTGTTATGACAACTTGAGTTTGGCAATTGTTTTTTTGGTAAATATTTTTAATTGTTTATCTCAATTCATTAAGTATTAAGTAATTTATAATATGTATTTTCCAAGTATTGCCCTTGAACTTTTTTTGAGAGTATGGAAAAATTACCTACAATAGATAAAGCTTGATTTTCAGTTTTCGAAAAACTTAAATATCGGATAAAATCAAAAATTGATTTTTTTTTTACGTTTTGAAACCATGAAGAAAATATTGAAACTGCAAAAAAAAATGCAGGAAATTTTGAGTTTATTGCAATATTGTTTAAAAACATTATCTCTTCAAACATTTTGCTTAAAAAGTGGGAAAACACAAAACATATCAAACTGAATTTTCATTGAAAAAAAAAATAGTTAATTACTGGCTACTAGATAAATTAACATTGATTAAAAAATTCAGCATAAAAAATAAATTTTCGTAAAAGTGAACTTTACAAAAACATTTTTTATGCATTCCTTGGCATTTTTCTAAATCTTTTGAAAGATTAATAACATCAATTATGTTTATATCGATCTTTGGTTTAAAATGATGATGAAATTTAAAAAAAATAGGAGCGAAATTTTAATTTCAGTTATCTTTAAATTTTTGTCATTTCCAATTGAAACGAAGTATCAAAAAGTATACGTTTGCCAATTTAAAAAATAAAAAATAATGAATTTCCATTTTTGAAGTATTTTTTATTTGTTGTTCAGTTTCTGCATTTACAAAAATTGCCTATAGCTGGATTTTTTGTTTATTCATTTAGATTTTTTTCTCGGTGATTAGTATTGACTTTTTTTTATAGAAAGAGTTATGTTTGAAATCATTCTTTAGATAAGAAATGCCTATCATTTGAGCACTCTGGAAAAGTCGGGAATTTGAAAATGGGCTTTGAGTGGTCACCCTGAAAAGTTGACCTTTCTGAAAAAGAGAAAAATAATCGAAAAAATTGGGTATCATAAAAGAAGTAATTGATAGATAAATACAGTAGTTGTTCGATAACTGGGCTGCCTTTTAACTGTGCGCTCGAAAAAGCAGACAAACGTCAAAAAATCAAAACAAACCGAAATGACCGAGGGCTGATGCAACAATCATGTTGAATAAATAAAAACACTTTTTTCAAACTGTTATTTAAATTCAAGTCACAATTTGAGAAATATGAAAGCAAATCATTGTAAATATATTTAACTATTACTTTTATATTTCATCAGGGAAATTTTATGCATCGGTGGTCCCCTCTTATTTTTCGTTCAGCCCAGTTAACGAGCAGCATTTGGTGACTGGGCTACGTTCTCAGCCCAGTTACCAAACAAGTACTGTACTCAAAATGTTCCATGGTTTACGTCTGATTGTCTTTGGTTTTATGTTAAAGAAAATAATATTTTAAATATAATATTTATAATATAATATATAATAATATAATATTATTATAAAATTGATTGTGCACTGTTCAAAACAAGGTTCTGATTACATTTTCACTCTTGATTTGTGTAATGCTAGATCAGATATTTTTCATTATTTCGCAGAAATTTTCAATTTCTTGGCAGTAAGACCACCGACAAATAGACAAATAACTATTGAACAAATTTATCAGAATCCACATCAAAATCAAAATTGAACATTTCTCATCAGTGCCATCTACATTTGATTGCATGATCACACGAAATGTTGAATTGAAAGTTACCGTGGAAATTTACGTATTTTTGTCAGTGGAAAGACGTAGCATAAGAAATAATCAAATAAAGATAAAAAATAGAAATGTTAAAAAATGTACGTATTTCCAAAATCTTTGTAGCATGGACTAAGGCTGTAAATGCAATTTGAATTGCTTTTAACTTTGAATGGTTCCAACTAAATTTATTACGAGAAATATCTCATAATACAGCAATTCCATTCGAAAAGAACCGAAAACAGTTCTTCGATCGGGCTCAAAATTTTTCTGTGTTTTCTTCAAAATAGTATTTTTTGTTTGGCCATTAGGGTGACCTACATCGTGCTAGGGTGGTTCGAAAAATGACAATTTTCGTAATCTTTCGCAAAAACCACTTTTTTTTCCAAGTTTGAAAGAAGTTTCAAAAATCTAGCTTAACATTTTAAAAAGTCGTATGAAAACTAAAAATGGCGTTTTGGCCGTGTCTGGACTAAAGTTGCGTCTTTCAATTACGAAAATTTTGATACCCAAACATGTATAAGTCACCGGTGAAATTATAATGTAATAGGAGTTTTAGTGAAAAAAGTTGATTTTTTTGCGCGTCGAAAAACTCAGTTTTCATTTTCAAAAAATCAAATCTCGGAAACGTACGGTTCGACATCGCCAATTTTTTGATAAGTCATGTGAAATTTTCCGAGGAATCCGATAAAAATATTTTGAGCCACAGGGTCTTTGGTCCAGACACGGTCAAAACGCCAATTTAAGCTTACTTACGGTTTTTGCGAAAATTACGAAAATTGCAATTTTTCGAAACACCCTAGCATGATGTAGGTCACCCTAATGGCCAAACAAAAAAAAAAAATACGGATCTAATTATTTTGGCCGAGGAACCCCCGAAAAATTTTGAGTCCGATCGGAGAACTTTTTTTTGGTTTAGGCTCTTTTCAAATGGAATTGCTGAATATTGAAAGTAACAAATGCTTCAAATTTTAGTATCGGTAATACGAGACTTCTTTTTGAGATGTATTCTTTAAAAGGTCAACATTTCCATAGAATCTTCAAGTTCAACACAAAGGCATGCAATATTCTACATCGTCATCGTTTCAGAAGCTCAAATTCTCAATCAAAAATGAAAATTCTTCAATTCTATACCTTTGTACATCGACTCGTTTTTCGTTTGTTACTGTATCTGTTCATTTCTGTTTGTAACCTTCTTTCCGAGCTCAATCGAAAACTGCACAGCGTCGACTAATCACTGGATTTCCGTTTTATTTATTTTTTCGCTCTTGAAACGTGCGGTTCCATCAACGTTCCGGTACGGCGCAACCGTTTGATTCGCTCGGCCGGCTTGATCACCAGACTGCGATCGTTCGGCGTCAAGCCCATTCTTGACTACTCGGTCGAGGAGGACCTCTCCCAGGAGGAAGCGGAGAAGCGTGAAGTGGAGTAAGTATTACGCCGACAGATCTTATAGTTAGGAGCTTTTGTCAAGGGAATGATGGAAAGAGAGGAATCACAAATCCGTATAAATAATTTCAAGATTTTTCAGGTGTAAACCGAAAACGCGATCAAAAATTAAAGTGGATGAATAAGGCTTTTAACTGCATACTTAATTGTCGGTGTATAGGACGCCGCACTGTTTAATCATTTTCTGACGTAAATTAAATTTTGCAGTCCAAACCCAGTCATTGAATTGGAAAAATCAAATTCTTTTTCAAATTTTCTTTTCTTGATTTGTGTGCACCTACGTCGAAGACCAAGATTGTTTACTCTTTGCTCTTTGGTCTGACAGTCTTGGTCTGACAGATTTGGTCTGACAGCTTTATCATGGATTTTGGTCTGGCCTAGGCGAGGGATAGGACACAGCACCTTCCTGGCTTTTGTAGCTTTGACAGTTGTGACAGCGCCACCACGAATCGCGTGGTCATTTGAGGAACTAACGCTCGTTGTTTTGTCTAACGGGTTTCCAAAACACGTGACCACACGAACACGAGCTCGTCTTGTTGTGTCTAATCGCTAATTGCTTGCTCAATTCTTCGCAGGGCTTCTGTATCGTCCTCGGGGGCGAGCCTGTCCGGGGAGCCCGCCTCGGCCCAGTTCAGCGTGGACAAAACGTTCGCCGATCGGCGCTACAAAGTACAAAGTGCACGTACCTACTTCTACCTGAACGAGGCCACCTGCGAGCGGAACATGGAGACGTTCCTTGAGTGTCTGGACGCCGTCAAAGGTAGGTCACGCCCACAGACAATCAGACTTGTATATTTAAGGTTATTTAATGATAGAAACTGGCAAACAAACTGAAGTAAACTGGGTCGAAATTTAATCCTGTCCATCAATTTAGAACCATATGCCACGTACGACTGGTTTGGTGCCAAAAATTAATGCACAAATGAAGTGAAATGGCAAATTTGCCAACCCTCGTCACATGGTGGTTGTGTAATCTTTTGTTTTTTGGCACAAACTCTGAAAAATATTGTTTGTGCAACTTCACTTAACATCACGACTAAACTGAATGAATTTGCCAAAAAATTCCAAGTTCCTCGAATAAATTTAAGCTTCCGACGTGCTTATTATCCTCTTATGGTTGAACTCACATGTGAAAAGAAGTTTAATAATCTGAGAAGGAAGAGCACACTGAAACTGCACCCTCCTTGCTTTATAAATATTTCGACCTTGGAAACCTGAGAAACCGTTCCGAAGCAGGCAAGTCGGAGTGGCACAAATTTCTCTCTCCACCGAACTCATCGACTTTTTCGTCAAAAGAGCGTTGAACTAAATCAAAACGGGAAAGATTTATAGGGTAACGGTGGGACGACAATGAGAAAATCTTTGAAAAATTCAGTCATGCCCCGGTACCAGGCGTAAATTACATTCAAATACACGAATCGTCAATTTAACGGTAGATTTGAATGATCTGAAACTTACCACGGTAGTTTGAATTCACCACTGCTCTTTTGAGATTAAGTTGTCAATTTCAAGCATAATTGTCAAATTATCACAAATTGTTTAATGCTGCAGAAGTTACCATTGATTAAAAAAAATCATTCAGAATGAATCAATCAAATGTTGTTTTCGGCATGTTGTTGGTAGAAGCGTTTTACATATCTTGATTTAGTTTTAATTGCTGAGCAATTCTCTACGAAATCGGTCTTTTTTGAAGAATTTTAATTTTTGTATTTTTTAATCCGGCTGAAACTTTTTGGTACCTTCTGTATGCCCAAAGAAGCCATTTTGCATCATTAGTTTGTCCATATAATATTCCATACAAATTTGGCAGCTGTCCATACAAAAATGATGTATGAACATTCAAAAAAACTGAATCTTTTGAAGGATTTTGTTTGATCGATTTGGTGTCTTCGGCAAAGTTGTAGGTATAGATACGGACTACACTGGAATTAAATGATACACGGTAAAAAAGTTTTTGGGTATTTTTATTTAACTTTTTGTCATTAAAACTTGATTTGCAAAAAACCCTATTTTTAATTTTTTGATATGTTTTAGGGGACATCAAAATCCAACTTTTCAGAAATTTCGAGGTAGTGCAAAAAATAGTTAACCGAGTAATGTTTTTTTTTTAATCGATACTGTTTTCTTTAAAAAATCGAAATATTGGTCGCAAAAATTTTTCAATTCCATTTTCCAATGTAAAATCATTTTTTTTTTCATAAAGTGCACCGTTTTCAAGTTAAAGCCATTTATAGGTAACTTTTTTGAAAATAGTCGAAGTTTTTGCCCACTTTAAAATTTTTTATTTTTTTTAAGTTGAGAAAATTCTCTATATTTTGCTGTTTTGAACTATGTTGATACGACCCTTAGTTGCTGGGGTATTGCCATGCAGGTGATTAAAAACAGGAAAATTGATGCTTTCTAAGTCTCACCCAAATAACCCACCATTTTCTAATGTCGATATCTCAGTAACGGTGGCAGTGCGTGGCCGATTGGTTACGCTGTCCGCTTTGTAAGCGGATGATTCTGGGTTCGATTCCCATCTGCTGCAACCTTCCATCGGATGAGGAAGTAAAATGTCGGTCCCGGCCTTGGTTGTTAGGCCGTTAAGTCATTCCAGGTGTAGGAGTTGTCTCCATGCCATAAGTACAAACAACACACCAAACCAAGCCTACTCCGGTGGAATCGCTGGCGGCGGTTGGACTTGCAATCCAAAGGTCGTCAGTTCAAACACTGGGGTAGAAGGTTCCTTGGAGTAAAAAGAGGTTTGGGTGTTCTCCCCATTCAAGCCTTCGGACTCCTAGGTTCGAGCAGAAACTTGCAATAGAGACCACAAAAGACCCGGGGGTCGTTAATGTGGATGGTTTGTTTGACTTTGATCTCAGTAACTAATGGTCCGATTTTCAATGTTAAAAATATGAAACATTCCAGAATTTTTTTAAATCAAGACTTAAGTTTCAAAAGGGCCAAACATTGAATATTACGCCCTTTTGAAATGTTAGTCTTGATTTTAAAAAAAATTGAAAATATTGTTTTCGAAAAAAAACTTCCGTGGCAATATCTCAGCAACTAAAGGTCGTATCAACAAAGTTCAGCAAACTATAGAGAAGTTTAAGTACTTTTTGATTGCAAAATTGATTTTACATCGGAAAATGGAGATGAAAAATTTTTGCGACCAATATACGATTTAAAAAAAATCAGTATCGATTAAAAAAATCATAACTCGGTCAACGAGTTTTTGCCCATTCTGGAAATTTCTGAAAAGTTGGTTTTTGATGTCCCCTAAACATATAAAAAATAAAAATAAAATAAAAATAGTGTTTTTTTGCAAAGGTCCACCACTCCAATTGCGAGCACAAATAGCAGGCGACGCGATACTGCCCTGATGAATTCCTACCGTTTGTCACTTTCACACCATTCGCTCCCGAACACTCTCTCTTCTATTCTCCTTCTCTCTCTGATCGGCTCAGTCTCCGAACGGCTCAGACAGGCCAAACGTCGCCGATCACTCTGAACTGAACACATTTTTTCTCTGATGCGCTGCGTTATACTTATTGATTTGGGCTGCCTAAAATCAACTTTGTCAATTAAATTGTGCATTTATTTTGATTTCATAACATTATAGACACCATTAAAAGAAATTTCCACCAAGAAAAAATCAAATTGATGGCAAACTGAGACAAAAAGACTGCCGCGCTGGCATTTTGTGAGAATGGCTCTTCGCTGAGCATGGTAGTGTGTGGGGTTGTCGAGTGACGGAGTAGACAAATATTTTCACGATGTATTTGTTCGCTGAGTGAACAGTTCGGGCCACTCGCTAGCTGCTTGCGAGTATCATTCGCTCATGAATGCTAGCGGGTTGGAATAGGCGACGAATGGATAGGCGATGAGTGAGTGGTTTCCATTCAATGAACCGAAAATCAGGACCCTTGTTTCCATGCATCATTTTTTTATGGACTGCCAAATTTGTATGGAATATTGTATAGACAAATTTATTATGCAAAATGGCTTCTTTGGGCATACCAAAGGCACCAAAAAAATTTCAGATAAAAAAAAAAACAAAAATCGAATGACCGAAATCTGAGAGAACTGCTCGTGTATCTCATGAATTCTGGAGCTATAAAAGATATTGTCGAATTTTCAACAGCAGATCAAGATAATCTTAATTAAATCACTGAATTGTTAAAGTTTTAATTATATATTTTTTTAATAAAATTTTTAATTTTGTGCAAACGCTATTTATGATTTTTGGGATCGACAGTGTTTGGTTTCCAATAATTTAAATTTACCGTTAAATTGCCGATCGATGGATTTTAAGCAAGATTTACGTCTATTTATTTGTGTTTGTATGGATTTTTTCACAGACTTCAACGTTCAACAGTGAACCTTATACAATAAGTAATCTTTACAATACGAAAAGAGGGCCATACAAATTTAAAATAAAGGTTAGGCCACAAAGAATTTTTGTCTAATAAACATTGAGCAAAATAAAAAAATGCATGGTTTTTGACAGCTACTACTTTTATCTCAAGAAAATCCCAAATTACTCTCCGTCAGTCATCTCGTCCTGTCCCAAAATCCTCGTGATCACGCGATCTTTTTTTTTTTTTTTGCTAGAGCAAATCTCTGTCGGTTTTTTTTTTGACACCGGCTTCGGATCGTTCTTTGCCGATTTTACCTCCCCACCGAAATTCTTTGGCAGACGACGCTTCGCGAAGCCGCAACAAAAACTGCATTAGGGCGAATCGCCACCGAAGCAAAAATTCACGAGAACAAACAAAAAGAAGAAGAATCGTCACGTGTTCGGTCGGTTGGTCGGCGCGGTGGCAGTAGCAACTAAGCAAAAATGCTTAAAAATAAGTTTGAACTGAACTGAGGTGGGCAACCACACTCGCCGCAAACTGTCACACATACACTCTCACGCGGAACTGACCCTTTTATTCGCTGTTTGTGTAAAAGGTTTGTATACATGTTCCACCTGCCTTCTTCTTCGTCGTGTACGGGAATAGAATTCGATCTACCGGCTGACTTTCCGGATAAATGGGAAAATCTGACTTGTGTATGTGTGCTGGGCGCACATACATGTGTTTTTTGGGGGCTCGTCCCAGTTGCGTGTCGTTGACGTCACACACGATGCACACACGTTTGCGGAAAAGCGTGGGTGTATTTCAGAACGATTCTTAGAAGTCATACAATGAGAGAGACAGAGAGAAAAAGCGCTTGTGTGTTGGTGAGAAAATTTGCAATCGATTTTCCCTCATCATCACCAGCGAATTATCACTGCATATGTGTGCGTGCATTGTTCGTCAAGATCGGCGATATACAATAATTATTATTTATTGAGCCGTTTGCTCATACATTTTGCCTTTTTATTTTGAATCGTTTCGTTTTGTTTAATTTTCAAAAATAAATGGCATTCCTGAAACAAATAATAAAAACAAATTGCATTCCTGATTGATCGACACTTCAAATTGGTTACATTGTACTAGAAACATTGTAATCTGTTTGAAGGGGTGGTTGTGGGTGGGTGGTTTGCCGATAGCCGATAAAGCCGTATGGGTGTGGGTGAGTTCGAGAAAACTCTCTCTGAGAGAAGAGACAAAAATAATGAGAGCGATTAACGGTGAGTTACCGCCGAGAGTTTGAGAGTGGAGAGTATAGTGTGAGTTACCAAGGGAATATGGGGCATTATGTCAATTTGCACATGTTTTCCAGTGTTAGGGTATTTTAACCATTAGTGGACCCCCTAGTAGAGCCGAAGCACATTTTTCACAAATTTTCAATATTTTAAGCACTTTTTCATAACCCTTTGTACATAATAATGGAATCTGGAGTGTTTTGAACAACATTGAGTATTTGTTTCATCAGTTTTTTGTTTTTGAGCAGCAAAATAGCCATTTGAAAAAAAAGTTTTTTTTTGCCTGTTATGGACCCCCTTTTCCTATAGTGGACCCGGGTCCATAATCCGATTGTGGACCCGGGTCCACTATAGGCAAACTGTTATTTTTATACCAAATTTAACCGATATTTGATGTTTTGATGCATGGTGTAGGTCTAATCATAGATATAATGAATAAAAGTTGGATTTTGCTTACTTTTCATCATGAACAAATATGTTTTGTTAACAAATTTGGCTTTAAACAACAAAAAAACCTAACAGACATTTAAACACATTTATTTCCGAAAAAGATCCGAGAAAACGTTTCAAAAACCAAATACAAAAACCAAAATACAAATAATTTAAAAAAGTAATATTGATGCATTTTTTTCATATTAATTACATAAATGATTGATCGAAACTAAACAATAGTTTTGTTTACAGTTGCTGATAAAACCAGGCATGTTTATTTAAAAATAATGTTTTGTTATTGATTTATTACTATAAAATATCATTTCAAACTGCAACTATGATGCTTTAGTTAAGTACCATTAACTAAAGTTTTGATTAATTATAAATTCTTTCGGCTTCAGCATATTGGTACTTTTAACATAAAAACAGCTATATTTATACTCATAATTGAAAAAATATGCGTTTAAGTTGATTACAACAAGCATTCATTGTATGTTTAAGAGAAACTTTTGCTTAAATACACAGTTTTCTTTATTTTTGTAAGTTAAATTAACAGGGGTCCACTTTTGGAAAAGTTTGGAATTTCGTTGTCCTATATTGGACCCCCCTAATTTTTGCTCGAAAATGAGCAGTTCTTCGCTTTATTTTAGTAAAGTTCCTTAAACTTACATTAATTCGACCTGCTGAAGTTGAATAATCAGTCAAAAAATGATTGGATAGTTAATTCAATCATAAAATATAAATGCAGTTTTGTTGTGAAAATGCTAGTGTCCATGACTGATTTCAGATGTCGAACTCAAAACACTTATTTTGACTGAAAGGACACGTCAATGTCAGCCAACATTGTTTTAAATGATGCTGAACATGCCAAATAAAAGATTCGTAGACAAAAACACGCTTGAAATTGTGATTTTATTGAATTTTTCATCGAAAAACCTTCAGAGGGTCCACTATAGGAAAGGGGTCCACTAATGGATAACGTACCCTATGAAATCAAGCAAAACAATGTGAATGGGCCAATGTTGATTTCTAAATACTCCGTCTATCTTGCCTACGTCAGCGAATGTTTACATTAAAATTGTCTTTTGGAAATCGAGGCTGTCGTGCTATCTTGTCGCACGTCGCTTTTTGACGTTCCTAGAAAAACGCGTTTTAATGTTTGATCATGAATAAACAAAAAATAGTGGACGCAATGTAAACAACAACAACACTTTTTGTTTTGTTGACCATTCTGTGCTTTGTGCAGAAGTTTGGTTGAATTTGGTGTCGAAGTCCAGAGTTATAATTACAAATCTAGAGGTTTTTTTTTCCTATAAACATATGAAAGACAATAGCTTATAGGACCTTCTCAAAAAAAAAAAAATATAAAAATCTCGAAACGTTTAAGGTGGTTGGGCATGTACGTGTGTCAAACGTCCTTTTAGCTAGTTGCCACAATTACAACAATTTTCTGGGTATGTCAAGATAGCAAGATAAGATTGAAACTTCATTATTGTATTAGTGAGTGTAGTTAGTGACAACAATGCACGGAGTTTTTCGGTTTTTGATGAAAATCGAATTTTGGGGATCTGAAAATCCCTAGTAACATTTAAGGTGAAGCCGTTGATCATTTTCGAAGAAATTTGATCATCACTATAAAATATTCTGTATTAAATTCAATTTAACGAATTTCAGCAACAAAATGAATCAGCATGTGCCGATTGTTGCCATCTTGAAGCCACTGAAGGAATTTTTGATCTAAATCAATTGTGCTTCAAAATTTATATAATTGTGTGCCACAGTCATTGACGTCCTAGTTGGCAATCATTGATTAATGACGATTTCCATAACTTTACAAGGAATGGGATAATCGTTACCAAAAGGAATCAGCATGTGTAGGGCACTATTCTAAACAACTTGTTGAAGGAATTTTGTCAAAATATTCAAAGCGTCGCAAAATTTATATCTTTGAACGAAAAATCATGACAATGATGGAAGTCTTCACGTTAAGGCTTTATCGTAGCCGTCATAACCGCTATAAAGCCAATCAGCCAGAACCAACACTAAAACTACTTAGTCGTAACAGCCTTCTCAGAACCTCGATAAACCCCTCTTAAAACCCAAAAGGACTTCCGCAAAAAGTTTTCACGGCCTTTTATAAAACCTTTATAGAAGTACAAGGCTTTTTAACTGAATCTTTACAAACTCCTCAAAGCCTTAATAAAACCTTTGTTAAAACCTAGTCAGGAGTTGTGGAAAATTACAATGCATACGTCTTCAAACTTCTTATGCCAAACGATTTTATTCTTGCAAAAAAATATTCTTAGTCAGGGGCGTTGTCTCTGGGGGGGGCATAGTACTTTTTGACCCCCTCCCCTCGTAAAATTAGGTGAGGGGGGCAGCCCATACAGAAATTTTGAAAGAAAAATATTATAACTATCGAAAATAGTATTTCACCGAAATATTCAAAAAATAGTAGTTTATGCAACAAGTTGCAAAAAGAAGATTTTTTCAGCACGATTCGTACATATATCCAACGAGGTTCACCAAGTTGGATAAATACGACGAGTGATGAAAAAATCCATACAACTTTTTTTGCAATTCCGAAAAACACCCTTTGAACAGAATTATAAGTCAAATGTCAATATTTTTAGTCAATGAAGCGTTTAAATAAAAAAATGTTGAAAAGTATTACTTTTCCAAACTAGTGCTGAAAAGTGCACTCAAAGAGCTTTTAAGACGTTCTTCTTGAGAGCTTATGAGAACAGTCACATGAAAATATACCTGAAGTCGGTTTTTCCAATGAACCAATGTTTTCTACACATTATTGATGCTAAAAACAAGACATTTTTAACTGGCAACAAGCATAACAATACTTTAAACGTAAATGCCAACCAGAATAAGCTGAGTGCCGTTAAGAAGAGCTCTTAGTGCCGATGCATGTCTGCTTACAGGCAAAACTTAATCCTTTCTTTAAAATACAGTTGAATTGCTTGTTTTTGATAATTTTTATTTTGAGGGTTTCTTAAATTTTTAATAATTGTTTTATTAATTTCATTAATCTTGTTATATAATTAGAATTTATCGAATTTTACTAAATTATTCGAATTTCTTTAATTTCTTGAACTTTATACAGTTTTAAATTTCATCATTTTCTTATAAATTTTGCATTCATTTCGATTCCTTGATTTTCGAATAATTAAATTAATTGATTTTCGAACAGTTAATAAAATTAAATAAATTTAAAATGCATTCCCCTACGTTTGGAATCATTTTAAGCATGTTTGAAAAATTCAAAAATCTTAGGAATTTTGTTGAATTTCAATGTACATAACCGCAAAAAGCTTTTTTTCAACATTTTTTTTTTGTCAAATCATAAATTTTTTTGAAGACTAATGATTGCAAATCAACTGTACGGGTTTATTATACATTTTCCAATAGTTTGTTCAGTGAAATGTCAAAGTTCTGGCATGTAATTAAATTTTTTATATATATTTTTTTTTCATAAATTTTAATTAATATCAGATAATAAGTAGCTTATGGGAAGTGGCCAAGTATGTTTCTTTTTTTATTGTTACATAAAACCTAGTTGGAGCCTACTCGTTGGATTTTACATATTGGATGCGGTGAATGCCCAAATAAAATTATTTAGCAATCAAGATGCTACCATAAAACCTTAATAAAACTAGGAGGTGGCTAGTTGGTTTAAAAATGTTACTTGGGATGGAGCATTTAACATGCCTAATGGCACTTGACAGTTAAAACCGCCTTGGATTTAAAGAAGCATGCGATAAAACTGTTTGGCATGCCATTGAAAAACTCTCTTCACACATTCATAAAACCTTATGAAAAGCCATTTAGTTTTTATTGTCACCTGGTTTTATGAACCTCGGAACTGATTTAGGTTAAAGGAGAGGGAAGAAAAAGATGAATAAAAAAATCAAGCCTGATTTCAAACAAATGGGAGAATTAACACATTCCATTTTCCCTTTTCCAGGTGCCACCTTCGGTACGGGTATTACTGCCATCAAACTGACCGCCCTCGGACGACCCCAGCTGCTGGTTGGTATCTCTCTATATTGCAGTAAATTGTACTTTTTTTAAATGCTGAAACTAAAAAAAACCCATTCCCCAAAAACAGCTCCAGCTGTCCGACGTCATCATGCAGGCCCGCGACTACATGAAGCAGCTGGCCGGCACGCACGGCAACGTGCTCACGCATCACAAGACGCTGTCCGACCTGGAGCGCTACCTGAGCAACTTCTCCGACAAGAAGGAGGTGCAGGCCTTCCTGGACAAGATTCAGCACGACAAAGACGGGTGGGAGCTTTTTGAGGTTTTGTTAGAGACGTGAATGAATGACGTTCTGTTTGTTTGTTTTGCGCAGTATTTTACACTTGTTCCCCTGGTCGGGAATCATCAACGAAGACTGCGAACTGAGCGACACGTTCCGGGTGCCGGATCCGTCCACCGGCCAGATGCGCCGACTGATCTCACAGATTCCACCCAAAGAAGAGGAGATGTTCCGCAACATGATCA
The DNA here is from genome assembly GCF_015732765.1 of Culex quinquefasciatus. Taxonomy (NCBI): domain Eukaryota; kingdom Metazoa; phylum Arthropoda; class Insecta; order Diptera; family Culicidae; genus Culex; species Culex quinquefasciatus. The sequence continues at coordinate 59,650,279 of NC_051863.1, forward strand.
GACGGTTGAACACGATCGTGAAGGTGGGTTGACTTTAGAGTAAATTGAGCTGTGGATATTGAAGTATTCTTTTTTAGGCTGCCCAAGACTTGGACGTCCGTATAATGATTGACGCCGAGCAGACCTACTTCCAGCCGGCCATCTCGCGAATCACGCTGGAAATGATGCGAAAGTACAACACCGAGAAGGCGATCGTGTTCAACACGTACCAGTGCTATCTGAAGAACACGTACAAGGAGGTAAGTGAGGGTCTTTTAAATCTTCTTTAAACAGATATCGAACACTCGATGGTTTCAGGTCTGTACCGATCTGGAGCAAGCCAAGCGGCAGCACTTCTACTTTGGGGCCAAGCTGGTGCGAGGTGCGTACATCGAGCAGGAACGGGCCCGTGCCGCGGCACTTGGCTACGAAGACCCGACCAATCCGTCGTTTGAGGCCACCACGGAGATGTACCACAAGACGCTGACCGAGTGTTTGAGGAGAATCAGAGTAAGGAGTAAACATTGCCTTCAAAAGCTGAATAATTTAATTTTGGCTTTATTTGTAGATTCTGAAGGACGCCGGTGAGGATCCGAAGAAGATCGCCATCATGGTGGCGTCGCACAACGAGGACACCGTTCGCTTTGCCATCGAGAAGATGAACGAGATCGGCATCCACCCGGAGGACAAGGTGATCTGCTTCGGCCAGCTGCTGGGCATGTGCGACTACATCACGTTCCCGCTTGGTGAGTGAAGTTTTTTGATTTTTATATTTGGATTGAAAAACCAAGAAGTTTGACACCCACATTGTCAAAAATTCAATAGTTCTGTGAATGTTTAATAGACGGAACATCCTCCGGGGAATCCGGACCATTCAGAGCGGTAACCAATCCAGCCAAACTATCAAATTTAATGTTTGAGTTAAAAAAAAATGAAGGTTGCCACCCATATTGCCGAATTACATCTAATTCGGTAAATGTCCCCTTGGCGGAACATCCCCCAGGGCACCTGGACCAGCCCAGATTGTGACCTTTCCAATCAAATGGTATATTTGCTTACTTGCCATTAATAACCAAAAGGTTTGATAAAATATTGCCTTAATTATAATCGATTGGTAAATGTCCCCACGACGGAACATCCCCGGGACACTCAGAATTGCCTGGGGAAGGCCAATTCATCCATATTTTTTTTTCATATTTTGCTATAAAATTAAAAAGTTTGACTCCCATATTGCCTAGTCTCATATGGTTCCATAAATATCCTCTAGTCGGAACATCCCCCGAGGTACCCGGAACATTCCGGGTTGTGGCCAATCCAGCCGAATAGTCTATTTTTATACTTGGCTCCAAAATTTAAGAAGTTTGACACCCATATTGCCAAAACTCAAACGGTTCCGCGAATGTCTCCTCAACGGAACGTCCCCCGGGGCACTCGGACCACTCCAGGTTGTGGCCAATCCAGTCAAATGATCTTCAATCATATATAGCTTCCGAAGGCAAGAAGATTGACACTCATACTGTTCCAACTTTTACGGTTCTATAAATGTTTCCATGACGGAACATCCCCCAGGGTACCTAAAACTTCCGGGTTGTGACCAATCAAGCAAAAAATTCAGTTTTCAAACATGGCCTTAAAAAACCAAGAAGTTTGACACCTATATTGCCCAAACTCAAACGGTTCCGTAAATGTCCAAGTGAAGGAACATCCCTCGGGGCACCCGGACCATTCGGGAATGTGGCCACCTTGTGAGGCAACTGAACCATCCTGGGATGTGACCTATCCAGCAAAAAAAAAAAAAATGTCACATTAGGCATCAGAAACCAACAAGTTTGACACCCATATTGTCCAAACGCATATTGTTTGGGTAACTTCCCCTCGCCGGAACATCCCCCAGGGCATCCGGGCCATCCAGAGTTGTGATCAATTGATGTGTTAAGTAAATTTTCATATTTGACTTGAAAAACCATTAAGTTTGATACCCGTATTGTTCGAATTCATACGGTTCTGTTAATGTCCCTTCGACGGAACATTCCCCAGGGTACCCGGATCTTTCCGGATGGTTATCAACCTAGTTAAATCTTCGTTATACCATTCGAGAAGGAATGCAGGATGTTTGTTTACATTTTGTGATCTGCACATTTATTTCAAACAAGCCAATTTTCTTCCGAAACTGACACTTTTTGAACCTGTTCCGTCGTTAGGTTAAGCTGGGCGTAAACATCTCGTGGAATGTCATCTGCAAACGTTGAGGTTATAAGTTCCGTGGTACTCAAAAAAGGTAAACAAAGTCTTACCCTTGCAGTGGTAGCTCAAGCTCGAAAACGTCAGAAACGCCTGCGAGAAGCAGTAAAACCCCAACCGACCACCCTTTATGTCATGGTTGAACAAATTCCCCGAATCCACCTCCAGCCGCTTCCCCTTGAACACCCGTATCCGGATCAGCCCAATCTCGGGCCGGTGCAGCAACCGCCAGCGGTACGCGGTATAAAACTTCCACGGCTTGTGCTCCCGGTCACGCCACAGTCGCTTCGTTTGCCCTTTGACGCTGGCGTCGTGCCACAGGCTGTTGCGCAGATACTCCCCAGGGCCAGTTTGGCTTTTGACCAGTTTGAGCGAGAGGCCGGCTTTGGCGATCGCCTTGAAGGGTTTCTTGTTCATGAACGTTTGATCGCCAGCCTTCCACGAGACGAGATAGAACAGGCGACTGTGCACGTAGCCGAACACGAACCCCACGAAGTCGTCGTCCGGTTTTGCTTCCGGCTCGATGAAAAAGGTTCCGTCGAAGTTTAGACCTTCGAGCTTGTCGACGCTGTTGAAATGGAAGCTTTGAAGGTTATGGTCTTGAGTTCGAGTTGCTCTTACCCAATTGCCAATCCGGGATCGCTGTTGAACTTTTGGAATATCTCGGCACCCTCGTTGCGGATCTCCCACAGCGGGTCGTACTGCGTTGAGCTCGCGGGATCGATCTCTTGAACAGTGTAATTTTGGAAGTTTGACTGTTTGACGAAGCGGTTCGCAGGGCAGCTGTCCACCGTGTCAGCTATGCCGTCTCCATCGGCGTCATTTTCGCACAGGTCGCCGACTCCGTTCGCTGGAAGGAGACCAGAAGATCGATGTGGAGAGGGATTCTGAACAAGCTTAATTTGAGTTCAAAAGCAGGCGAATCCATCTCCACGCTTGACAGATTGTGCTTCAGAGCAGCTTTTGAATCGGCTCATACTCCGGCATCTGAATATTCAAAATGTGCTAACTAAGACTCCAACTCCGGATCGGATTTAACCGATCCATCTATGACTCCACAGTTCTACTTCAAAATGATTAAATCATGCTTTTTTAGGTAAGGAGATGGATTCTAGACAGGTCACTCACTTTTGGTATCTTTCTGATCCTTGTTGGGGACCAGTTCGCAGTTGTCCGACTCGTTGGGCACTCCATCGTTGTCCTTGTCGCTGTCGCAAGCATCCCCAATGCCATCTCCATCCGTGTCCAACTGGACAAAGTTCGCCACCAGCGGACAATTGTCCCGATCATCCTGGATTCCATCTCCATCGGAATCCAACTCCGACCAGCACGCATCACCAACTCCGTTTCCATCGCTATCCTTCTGATCCGGATTACGCACCCGCGGACAATTGTCACAAGCATTCCCAACTCCGTCCTTGTCCACGTCCTCCTGCTTCGGATTAAAAACGTACCTGCAGTTGTCCCACTCATTCGCCAATCCATCTCCATCAATGTCATCGTCACATGCATCTCCCCGTCCATCACCATCACTATCCAGCTGATTCATGTTCCTCACCCGCACGCAATTGTCACAGGCATCCCCAATCTGGTCCCCGTCAGAATCCTCCTGCCCAGGATTCGCCACATTAGCACAGTTATCCAGCAGATTGTCAACCCCGTCGTTGTCCACGTCCTTCTCGCAGGCATCCCCAACCCCATTCCCATCCCCGTCCTCCTGGCCCGAGTTCGGATGCTTCGGACAGTTATCCTTCTGACAGTGCTCATCCGTGCACTTGAGCTGCTTGTCCGGATACCCATCCGCATCGCTGTCCTTCCCGCAATGAACCCCATTGCCAGCATACCCAGCCGGACACTGGCCACACTCGAAGAACGGCTCTTTCTTCCGGCCCTGACAATCCACCCCCGTGTAGCAGGGCTTCTTCAGACAGGCCTTCGCCGTACAGGTCACACCGTTTCCGTCGAACCCGCTGGGACAGCTGGCGCAGCTGAAGAACGGGTAGCTGTCAGCTTCCGAGCACCGGACGCCTTTGTAGCACGGATTGAACGGGCAGAGTTTGCGGGAATCGCACTGGGGTTGTACGGATGCTTTCGGACAGCTACCGGAGGTGGACAGCAGTCCGGCACGGTTGCAGCTGGTGCACTTGTCCAGAAGCTGGCGTAGGTGGGTTACCTCGTCCTGGAGAACGTCGACTTGACCTTTGGAGGAGATGTGGGTTTTGGTTCGAAGGTTTCAAAAAGGCTATTGATTCTTACCGCTGCAAATTAAAGAAAAGTTTTAGTATTTTTTTTTTCAACCAAGATCATTCCAAATTACCAACTGTCTTGCTTTGCCCATATTGTAGGAGTGAAAATTAAGAGCAAAACTGTTTTGTAACACATGTTATTACACAAGTTAAAATACGGACTAAGAAAGTAACTTAAGTTGATGCCCCACTTATAGTTATTATGTACCGTTCCTAATAGTGTGGCAAAGCATGGCATGGATGTTAAATATTAATTATAAAAAAGAAAACAATCGCTCTCAATTTTTGCATTCGATCGTTGTCGATTTCTCGACCCACAATCGAAATTTCTCGATCACAATATTAAGATCGTAGTTTTTCAACGCTTGTTTTCAAAAATCCAATGGTTCGAAAATTCAAACATTTAAAAAAACTAAAATTCTAATTCAATGGTTCGAAAATAAAAAAAAGTTTTTTTCTTATTTCCAAATTACTGATTTTATAATTCCGTTTTGTTCTTAATAGTTAATAGGGCGTCCAATTTTCCCGGGTTTTGAATTTCCCGGCAAACGGGAAAAATATTTTTGAAATCCCGGGAATTCCCGGGATCCCGGGAAATTTTTGAAATAGTCATAAAACTTTTGTTTACATTATATTTGTTATGTTTTTAAGCTTAAAATCATAGAATTTGCTCAATAATATAAATTGGTGATAATCTACACTTCAATTTAACCAAGGACGAGAGTTTTTAAATAGAAAAACAAACTTAAAGTTCTTTTTTGCAATTCCGTCGTGAAACTACTTACTTTTCCTGTCATTCTTGAACGACGAAATAGCCTACTTTTCTGTACCAAAAGTAACAGAATCGAATAGCACCACTTTTCAAAATAAATGCTGAAAAGTTCTACTTTTCAGCACTGAAATGGGTGCTGAAAAGTTGAACTTTTCAGCACTTGTTTCGAAAAGTAACACTTTTCAACATTTTTTTTTATTTAAACGATTTATTGACAAAATACATGAAAATTTGACTTAAAATTTCACTCAATGGGTGTTTTTCGGAATTGCAAAAAAAATTTGTAAGCAACTCGTTGCAAAACTTGATTTTTTCAGCACTCTTCGTATTTATCCAACTCGGTAACCCTCGTTGGATAAATGTACGACTCGTGCTGAAAAAATCTACTTTTTGCAACTCGTTGCATAAAATACTATTTTTTGTTCTTTGTTGTGCTTTGGATTTTAAATGAACTTTAATTTTTAATTTCATTGTGATTCAAATTCAACAAGTCTTTAATAAATATATTTCTTTTATATACGTTTTATATGACATGACACATGACTAAATTTCATGTTTTATATAAAACATATTTTAAAAATTATCTTTAAGTAACTACCGCCAACTGAGGAAAATCGGGATTACAGTCTGAAAAGATACAGGAGATTTTAGAGCAATTAATTTGGAAATCGGTGTACAAATTGGTCTGTTCTGTTACTGTTTTAACCGAAGTCATTCAAAACATTATGCAAAAAATGTGGCTTAAATAGTTGTCTTAATTAGTTACATTTGTTTTGATTTGCCGAACAAATAATGCTGGTGTTTGTAAAAAAAAACTGAAATGATTTTTTTCAAATTTAAAATTATTAATATACGTAAAAATAATATCCAACCTTTTAACAATAGGGTAATTCTCCGCCAACTCACACAGCAGTTGCCCCGACCCCTCTTCGATTTGCGTGAAACTTTGTCCTAAGGGGTAACTTTTGTCCCTGATCACGAATCCGAGGTCCGTTTTTTGATATCTCGTGACGGAGGGGCGGTACGACCCCTTCCATTTTTGAACATGCGAAAAAGAGGTGTTTTTCAATAATTTGCAGCCTGAAACGGTGATGAGATAGAAATTTGGTGTCAAAGGGACTTTTATGTAAAATTAGACGCCCGATTTGATGGCGTACTCAGAATTCCGAAAAACGTATTTTCATCGAAAAACACTAAAAAGTTCTAAAATTCTCCCATTTTCCGTTACTCGACTGTAAAAATTTTGAAACATGTCATTTAATGGGAAATTTAATGTACTTTTCGAATCTACATTGTCCCAGAAGGGTCATTTTTCATTTAGAACAAAATTTTTCATTTTAAAATTTCGTGTTTTTCTAACTTTGCAGGGTTATTTTTAGAGTGTAACAATGTTCTACAAAGTTGTAGAGCAGACAATTACAAAAATTTTGATATATAGACATAAGGGGTTTGCTTATAAACATCACGAGTTATCGCGATTTCACGAAAAAAAGTTTTGAAAAAGTTGGTCGTCATCGATCATGGCCGTTCATGGTCACCCGCGACAGACACGGACGACGAAACAAAGAGAAACGCAAAAAGTAACTTTTTCAAAACTTTTTTCGTAAAATCGCGATAACTTGTGATGTTTATAAGCAAACCCTTATGTCTATATATCAAAATTTTTGTAATTGTCTGCTCTACAACTTTGTAGAACATTGTTACACTCTAAAAATAACCCTGCAAAGTTAGAAAAACACGAAATTTTAAAATGAAAAATTTTGTTCTAAATGAAAAAATGACCCTTCTGGGACAATGTAGATTCGAAAAGTACATTAAATTTCCCATTAAATGACATGTTCCAAAATTTTTTACAGTCGAGTAACGGAAAATGGGAGGATTTTTAAAACTTTTTAGTGTTTTTTCGATGAAAATACGTTTTTCGGAATTCTGAGTACGCCATCAAATCGGGCGTCTAATTTTACATAAAAGTCCCTTTGACACCAAATTTCTATCTCATCACCGTTTCAGGCTGCAAATTATTGAAAATACCTCTTTTTCGCATGTTCAAAATGGAAGGGTCGTACCGCCCTCCGTCACGAGATATCAAAAAACGGACCTCGGATTCGTGATCAGGGACAAAAGTTACCCCTTAGGACAAAGTTTCACGCAAATCGAAGAGGGGTCGGGGCAACTTTTCCCGATTTCGTGTGAGTTGGTAGAGAATTACCCAATATACAAAATTAAATAGAAAATATTTAAAGCGCTAGGTATTTAGCGGATCTGTATACTAAAATTTTAACAATTTTCCCTAATAAGCCATCCGCCATCGTGACTCGCGCGCCTGGTTTATCATTTTTCATATTTGTTTTATTATCGTTTTTAAAAATTCAAACACATCACGATTTAGAGAATTTTCTCAGCTTTCTAACTACGGGTTCATTTTTCAAAAAAAGCGAGTTTTTCTTCTCCATCGGTGCTTTTTAGTAAAATAGTTTTTCAAAATTCTTGGGTATTTCAAAATTTATCGCGATGACCTATACTTTTTTATACACCAAAATGTTCGTTGGGATGTGGGCAACATATGTCTAGAACATTGTTATAATTTTTGAACAATAAATAATGCCGTTTTTATAGTAAAAACTGAAGCGCGCCATCACCATATTTTCAAAATAGCGAAAAAGCTGGTTTTTACCTTGACAGGCAGATATCTCAAAATTCAATGCGATGACCTATACTTTTTATCGATGGAAAATGTTCAGAAATATTCAAGAATCAATTTGTAGTACATTAAAAAATATTTTAGTACATAAAAATATTTATTTCGGGCAAAATATTGCGAAAAATCTATTTTTTTCAAAGAAACTCAAATATAATCTAAGTATTTCTCCAATATCACAAAATTCAAAGCGATGACCTATACTTTTTATCGATGGAGAATGTTTAGAAATATTCAAGAATCAATTTGTAGTATTTTAAAAATATTTTAGTACATAAAAATATTTATTTTGGGCAAAATTTTGCGAAAAACCTATTATTTTTCAAGGAAACTTAAATATTTTCCAAGTATTTCTCCAATATCACAAAATTCAAAGCGATGACCTATACTTTTTATCGATGGAGAATGTTCAGAAATATTTTAGAATCAATTTGTAGTACTTTAAAATATTTTAGTACATAAAAATATTTATTTTCTGTTAAATATTGAGAAAAATCTATTTTTATCAAAGAAACTCAAAAAATTTTCCAAGTAATTCTCTAATATTTCAATATTCAAAGCGATGACCTATACTTTTTATCGATGGAGATTGTTCAGAAAATTCTAGAATCAATTTGTTGTAGATAAAAAATATTGGAGTACATAAAAATATTTATTTTGGGCAAAATATTGAGAAAAATCTATTATTTCAAAGAAACTTAAATATTTTCCAAGTATTACGCAATTTAGAATACATTTTTTATTCATACACGGAAAAAAATATGTGAATTTACTCGACACGGGAAAAAATAATCACAAAAAAATACATCATGTAAACTTGAGATTCGACGTAAATGGTTGAATCACACGTAAAATCATGGTTTTACGTATAATTTGTTGCAAATTTACATCGAATATAATTTAAATGTTTAATGACGTGCAAATGTGTTACATCATAAATGATGTAACATTTGGAAATATTTTTTTTTGTGTGTATTGTAAGTTATGACTATATAATTTCAATTTTCAGATGTCGATAAGGTTAAATTTTGATGAAAATATTTTCTTAAATTTTTGTTTTAGATTGAAATTATTATTTTTTAAACTTTTTATAACTTCAAAATAGTTGGGTCCTAAAATGAAGCTTAGATTGCTAATATTATTGTTCACAGCGATAAAGCTTATTTTTCTGGGTACAATGACCCTTTGTACGACCATAAAGAATATAAAATGGATTTTTAAATCAATTTGGAAAAATTAACCTCGCGGTCCTTCTTGACAGAAAAGTTTCTACTTGACAGCTCGTTCCAAGGGGACCATAGTTGATCCATCAAAAAAATGTTGTCCTGACAATATTTTTTTGGTATTAAAATGAAAAAAAGTGATCGGAATAGTTTTTAATCGTGTTTTTTTACCGTTGTATATAAAAATTGACATAGGGTTTTAGTACCCAATTCATCATTTTTAAATTTTCAATAGTTTATAAATTCAAAAAAGTTGTAAATTCTAATTAGATCTTATTTTTTAAATTTTGTGTATTTAAATTATTATATAGAAATGAATGTAAATTTTTCTGGACTTTTTTAATTTATTGGAATTTTAGATTTTTTAGAATCTTATATTCTTTTTCCGATTTTCAAATTTTGTCATTATTGTCAAATTTTGGATTTTTTTTACAATTTTCAAAAAGGTTTTGGTTTATAACTTTATTTAATAATTTGGATAAACTTGATTTTGTTTAATTGCAAAAAAATAATTGTTTTTTTTTTACTTTTTTTATTTAGTTTTTTCATTTAAGTATACTGCCGCTCCAATCTAGTCCGTCCCATATGTATTTTTGTCAAAAATGAGATAAACTTCACAAAAGTCTTGTTTTTACATATTATTTTAGCCTATCGTATAAACAAGGCATGTTTGTTCTAAAAATTCCAAAATAAATATGACTTTTGTGCTGTCCCATATGCAAAATAAAGGCAAATCAGTTCCTCATATAGAAATGCCTCGCAAATCGTTTGAGTGGATGCAGAATTGTTTAAATTTTACAGAGTATGTCTTTATGAATACGTAAAGCTTGAAAATATCATTAACTGTTCATTTCTGAAGAAATATTTGAATACTGAAAACGAAATAATCCAAACCTTTTTGCTTTCTTTCTTTTTCAAGGGAAAACCACGAATAGAAAAAATAAAATGCATACCGTTACGGCTGATATCTACACCATACAATTAGTTCTATTTTGTCTTGAATGAATATGCTTGATCCTGGTTCTGGAAAAGATTTGTAATTAATTTCGAGGGGTTAAGCAGTTGAGATTTGCATTCCTATGTCATTTGCCTCTGTATTATTTTAAAAAAATTCTGGTGTCGTTGCTGGTCATATTTTTGTATCTTGGAATTCTATAAAAATCTGAAATAAACAAATTTGTATCATTTGGTGACCATTAATTACTTGGAAAACTACCAAAACAAACCTGTAAATGACAGTTGAATAAGGTTGAACCTCTGGTGTAAATGCTCAAGCCTACCTTGATACCATGACTGACCTGACTTTATTTATGGACAAATAAAGTCGAGTCGGTCTCTTGTTGAAAATTCCACAAATTTAGCTTCAAATTGTTAGTTTTTTAAATCAAATTTATGATAGTGGTGTTTTTAGACAGATATCGAAATAACTGTATAAAAAATTAGATCGAAAATTTTGGTTTAGAATGAGAAAAATGGTGAAACTTTTTTTAGGCTTCTCACAGCGTTATCTCAGCACTCACTTTTTACATATGGGACGGACTAGATTAGAGCGGCAGTATAAGGCCGTTGCAAATATTTTTATATTTTTCAAAGTTTATTTCCCCTCTGCATTTCTAATCTAATCTTTTCTGCATTTATAATCACATTGAGTATGTTTGAACTCTTTTAAAAAAACATGTTGAATTTTTATGATATATTTATGTACAGTCCCCCAAAAAGGTTTTTTTGCGCGAAAAAAAACCGGTCAATATATTGATATTTTGAAAACTAATGATTAGAAAACAACTAAACGCGTGTAAAATGCATTTTAAAACACTTTTTTCAAGCAAAAACTTCAAAAAATATTTGCAACGGCCTAATTGAATCTTTTTTGAATTTTAAGCATTTTAATTTTTCTTTTAATTTTAGGATTAAAAAGATAGTTTTTTTATCATGCCTTTTTTTTAATTTAATATTTGATGTTTTTAAAATTTTACATAATTTTTTAAATTAAAAAAAAAAATTAAAAAAATGACATTTTTAAAATGCATTGAAATTTTTAATTTTTTTAAACTTCTGATATCCTTGTAGTTCTATCGGAAATCCTCGAACATCGGACTTCCATTTCGCCCATTCGTTGAACAGCAATAATGCTAACTTTAAACATTCAATTTAATCGCATCCGTACTCAAAACTACACAAATCGCTATCAGAATCCAGTTCGGTCTACTTTTCAGACCCGCAACTCCCCCAGGAGTGACAGCGTTCTGAAGGTTCTCAATCGCTGAATCCAGCTTGCCACGTATCTTGGATCGTTCTCCAACGTCAGTACAATTCCGCCCATCCCCGTCGTACCCCGGCGGACACCCGTCACAGGCGAAGAAGGGAAAGTGGCTGGATTCTGCACATTTGACACCCGGAAAGCACGGGTTGTTGGTGCAAAGCCGCCGGGGTGTACACTGGGGAAGGCATCCGTCAGCTCGTTGACATCCCGTACAGCGGTCCAGCGAGCTACGGAGGGATGCGATCTGCGCGAAGAGCTTGTCGATGTGACCTTTTTTTAAGGGGAATAATTGGTTGAAGTTGGCGCTTTTGAAGTGTATTTGATGATCTTACCGCTGAAAGTGAAGATATTTTGAGGTTATTTTAGATTTTTTTTTCATATCACAAACAAATACCAATTCGGATCTTCCATCGATGCTACTGGAAGTATTATCAGCATTAAGAATGCTATGTAGAACATGTTGGTTCTCACTAGCTTAGCTTTTCTACAGGTTTATCTTACACAATTTGTTATGAATTTAGTTAAACCACTTTGTCATGGTTGGTTAACCTAATTGTAGCAGGGAATTAAAAAGTGTAGACGTTTTACAACCAGCTTTCCTCGATAACTGTAACGTTATTGTTCTGCTTGATTGACGGATCCAATTGGTTGAAAATATCGCGAGGAACTCCATCTGTCGACAATGAAATCAATACCACTAAACTGAAAAATCTTAAAAATCGCTTACCATTGCACTTGTACTTCAAATTTGACCACGTCACGAAGGCCTGCGAGAACGTGTAGATCCCCAGCCGTCCCCCTTTGATAGTGCCTTCAAACACATTACCAGAATCCGCCTCCAACCTGTCACCCTGGTACAGCTGAACTCGTATCAAACCAATCCCCGGTCGATGCAGCACCTTCCAGCGGTACGCAGTGCTGAACCGCCAAGCCTTCTTCTCCGGATCTTGCCACAGTAGCTTCGTCTGCCCCTCCACACTGGCATCGTGCCACAGGCTATTCCGGAGCATCTCTCCCGGACCGGTCCGGCTGTTGACCAGCTTGAGTAGAATTCCAGGCGTAGCCTTAGCCACGAATGGCCTTTTGTCCCAGTACTGCTGGGCTCCGGCTTTCCACGACACGAAGTAGAACAATCTTGCTTTGACGAAGCCGAACACGAATCCTATAAAGTCGTCGTCGACAAACTTTGGGTCCGGCTCGACGAAGAACGTCCCTTCAAAGTCCAACCCCTCTAACTTGTCGAGGCCTACCGCCAAGCCGGGATCGCTGTTCAAGCTCTGGTAAATCTCCGTTCCCTGATTGCGAACTTCCCAGTACGGATCGTCCTGGGATGTTCCCTTGGGATCGAGCGATAGCGTTGTAAAGTTCCGCAAATCTGCCTGCTTGATCGCTCCATTCAGGGGACAGTTATCCTTCCAATCTACGATGCTGTCTCCATCCAGATCGTTCTCGCAACTGTCACCAATTCCGTTTCCTGCAATTATCTAGTAGATTGAAAGTGTCTAAGTCCTCCAAGTAACTTACTGTTGACATCCCCCTGACCCGCGTTCGGAATCAGTTCGCAGTTGTCCAATCCGTTCAGCACTCCATCATTATCCCTGTCCTCGTCACAAGCATCTCCAATTCCATCTCCATCCGTGTCCAACTGAGCGCAGTTTTCCACCAGCGGACAGTTGTCCAAATCATCCTGAAATCCATCTCCGTCCGAATCCACCTCCGACGAGCACGCGTCTCCAACCTCATTACCATCAGAATCTTCCTGGAACGGATTGTGTTTCATCCGGCAGTTGTCGCACCCGTTCCCAACTCCGTCCCCGTCGTCATCCTCCTGCTCCGGATTGTAAACAAACGCGCAGTTGTCCCGCTCATTCACCAATCCATCTCCATCAATGTCGTCATCACACTCATTTCCTCGCCCATCACCGTCGACGTCCGTCTGCTTTCGGTTCGAAACCTTTGCGCAGTTGTCACAAGCATCGCCAATCTTGTCCCCGTCGAAGTCCTCCTGCGCAGGATTCGAAACGTACCGACAGTTATCCGCCAGATTGCCAACGCCGTCCGCATCGACATCCTCCTCGCAAGCATCTCCCTCCCCGTCGCGATCCGTATCTTCCTGTCCGGAGTTTGGATGCCGCGGACAGTTGTCCTCCCCGTCCGGATATCCGTCCGCGTCGCTGTCCTTCGCGCAGAGAATCCCATCGCCAGCTAGCCCTACCGGACAGTCGCCACAGCTGAAGAACGGTTCCGACGGTAGCATCTGACAGCTGACTCCGTCGTAGCACGGATTCTCCAGGCAAGGATTCCTGCTGCAGGTCATTCCATCTCCTACGAACCCCGTCGGACATGGTCCGCACTTGAAGAACGGCTCCCGGTCCGTCCAAGTGCAGTTGACTCTCGGGAAGCATGGGTCATCACCGCAACCATCTTCCGGTGAACAGAAGCGACCGTTCCCTTCAAACCCCGGCGGACAGTCTCCACACTCGAAGAACGGAACCTTGTCAACCCAAGTGCAGCTAACGCCTCGAAAGCAGGGCCCTTCCCCGCAAGGATCTCGCGCTGTACAGTTGCGACCATCGCCTCGATAGCCCTGCGGGCAGTCACCACAGCTGAAGAACGGGTAGTGATCGGACTCCACGCAGTTGACACCCGGAAAGCAGGGATTGTTGCTGCACAGCTTGCGCGGTGGGTCGCAAGGCGTACTGTCACTGATACAGCTGGCTTCTGAAACAATTCGTGGACATCTGGCGCATCGGTGCAGCAGGTCTCGGAGCAGCGTTACCTCCTCGTATATCAGGTCGGCTTGACCGCTGCAAAGGAACCCATGATCATGATCGGAAAGAATTTCAATAGGCAAATTTGCAAACGTTACCATCTAGCTTCGCTAGATTGCGAGACTGGAGATGTGAGTAAAAGCAAGAACGTCGCGAACAACATCATTCATTGAACTAACGCTAATGCTTGCGTTAAGCTTGGAAAGCGTTTTCAAACCGTAGCAAATACCCTAACAAACCGTTACTAATGACTTGTTAGTAATAACATTCAGAATGTCATAACTCAAATAGTTATAGTTCCACCACCAACATCAAAAATGAATTAAAAGAGACAGAGCTGAAGAGCGTTAGCGTTTTTATCAAGCGTTTGTAGCACAGTGCCAGAGTATTTTCTTTTGTAATAAAACACTAGAATAGATCGTATTAAACACATTCAGTTTCATTTTATTTGTTCACGATTGTTTCACCTTATCGAATCTTGGACTTTGGTAGTGGTTGTGGTGCCCTGCTATTACTTTGCACGTATACGTGAGGTATTACACCCTTCTTCTGCGAGTACCTTTCCATTGCGATAGCATCATTGCGAGTAATAAGGGCAATATGGTCGCCTTCATCGTCGATCCAGTAGCAGTTTGGCTGCTTCCAGCTTCCGACTTCCGGGCAATGATAAGCCGCCGCAGTCAGCATATCCTGGATCCAATTGAAACTAATTGTAGTTTCGGGGAACATTAGGTGTATATGAGTGCCGTTTTTCTGAACAGCTGTGACCTTGCAGACAAAATTGTCTATCGGGGATGCTGCCTGTACGGAGTCGTTATTCATGGTTGTCTGAGATAAGTTTTTTCGTCACTTTTACAAAATTTTATGTTTCACGATGCACCGCTACAACGAGTGTGACTGATGAGAATCGTGATAACAATTTAATTTTTTCAATTCAAGTGCATAAGCTGTGATAAGATAAGCCATTTCCTTTTTGGTGGTGTTATGCTATCTTGTTATATGACGATTTATATTATTTAAAATATAAATATGCAGCAGTTTAATATGAAAGTTAAAGAAAAAAAAAGTGCTTCGATTTGGCTCAAACTTGGACTGGAGGTTCCCTGGCCGAAATAATTTTTGTTTCAAATGCCGTTTTCACGGTTTCTGGACCAAAGAGCCTATATCCGAAAATATTTTCAACGGATTCCTCGGACAATTTCACATAACATATCAAAAAATGGGCGAGGTTCATTAACAGGATTCCAAGATATGATGTTTTGAAAATAAAATCTGGGTTTTTCGCAATGCGCCGCTCGCAAAAACAAGAAAATGACGAAAACGGGACAAAATCAACTTGTCGCACACAAAACTGCGATAACTCAAAAAATTCAACTGGTGTACTGCCGTTCTACGCATAATTGTCCCATGTCATTTTTGGTCGGTTCTGACTTTTTGTCATTTTTAAGTTTAGTTTGACGTTTACTTTTCGAAATACACATAAATTCTTGTACTTTGTTTGGAAAATCATTGAAAACAACACCAAGTCTGTTTGTCCCATCGTTGTACTTCTACGCAAAATTGTCCCACCAAGTATTTTCTTTTACGAATTTATCAGTTTTCCGAAGTATTGTGTCTTGTTTACCTATTGTATAGCAAAAGGATTACAAATAAGAGTGATAAACTGCTAACTGGGATGATTAGGGACGTCTAAGCTGAATTGGGACCCACGGGACAATTATGCGTAGAAACACAGAAATCGGTCGAAAAATTTCAATTGCGTTTATCTCAGTTGCACTTTTTTGAACATGGGACAATTATGCGTAGAACGGCAGTGTATGTGTTTATAATGTTGTTTGTTGATTGTCTCTTTCCACGAGAGGTTGTTTGTTGATTGCAAAAAGAAGAATTACTAACTATGCAGTTTTTTCTTGTTTCAGCAACTGAGCTGCTTACCAGCAATATTTCCAAGTAGCACGTAAAACATCGCTTTTTGTTGTTGAACAAATGCTGCACAAGCGTTTTTATACGTTAATTTTTGAACAAGTGTCATTAAATTTGGCTAATTGTTTAACATGTTGTGTAACACAAATGCCAAATCTAGCAACGGAATACAAATATTTCATTTTAAAGTTTATTCTGACTCAAATGAAACATGCTTGTAGAACTCGAAAAGCAAAATGACATTTGTAGACATGATGTTCCATTTCAGTTTCCTAAACTTTTGGCTTCGGCTGGTATTTCTCGTAAACAAGTTGTTTATGTGTAGTTCGGGTTCGTGTTTTAAAAACCGAGCAAGAACATGTTGACGAAACAAGCACAGATAGTTCTAAAAATAGATACAGCTTATGTTCAGAAGAAGTTTTGTCAAACTGTTAGTGAACTTGGTAAAACCTACACACAAAATCAGAAGTATCCCTCAAAAGGATACTTTCCATCCATTTTCAAGTTCACCCGGCGTCACCCTTTCAAAAGGGTATGTCAAAATCAGTACATTTTCGATACCCTTTTAAAAGGGTGACGGCGGGTGAATTTGAAAAAAGGATACTTTTGACTTTGAGTGTAGATGATCGCAGACTTCTCATTGACGTTTAGGCATGCTCATCCAACATAACCCCTCGTGGAAAGATGCAGACGCGCGCCCGGATTTGACATTTTGGAGTGATCTTGGGATCGATACTAGTCCTATGGATTCTTCATCAAAAAGGAACAAAAAATGATTTTCAAAAGCATAGAAAGAAATTGAATGTTTTTTTATTGTTGGTATTTTTATTATTCATGGATTCATAGTCCCGCCCGTGTGGATCAATCGGACCGCGCTCTGGACTCTCAATCCAGAGGTCGACGGTTCGAATCTCGCGGCCGTCGCTCCGTGCCATACTTTCATACACTTAGGAGCCCAGGGCGGCGAAGTCCTTGTAGATAAAAAGGAAGACACTAGTGGTTGGTACTAGCAATGGTGGCCGACAGCTATAAAGTCAATTTCGTTCGTTTGGATAAAAGACGTGTCTCTGTCAAAACTAGGAATTTCCGAATTTCATAATTTCCTAATTCCCTAATTTCCTAATTTCCTAATTCCCTAATTTCCTTATTTCCTTATACCCTAATATCCTAATTTCTTAATTTCCATATTTCCTAATTTCCTAATTTCCGAATTTCCTAATATCCTAATTTCCTAATTTCCTAATTTCCTAATTTCCGAATTTTTAAATTTCAAAATTTCCGAATTACCTAATTTCCTAATTTCCTAATTTCCTAATTTCCTAATTTCCCAATTTCCTAATTTCCTAATTTCCTAATTTCCTAATTTCCTAATTTCCTAATTTCCTAATTTCCTTATTTCCTAATTTCCTAATTTCGTAATTTCCTAACTTCCTAACTTCCTAATTCTCTAATTTCGTAATTTCGTAATTTCGTAATTTCCGAATTTCCTAATTTCCTAATTTCCTAATTTCCTAATTTCCTTATTTCCTTATTTCCTAATTTCTCAATTTCCTTATTTCCTAATTTCCTAATTTCCTAATTTCCTAATTTCCTAATTTCCTAATTTCCTAATTTCCTATTTTCCTAATTTCCTAATTTCCTAATTTCCTAATTTCTTAATTTCTTGATTTCCTAATTTCCTAATTTCCGAATTTCCTATTTTCCTAATTTCCTAATTTCCTTATTTCCTTATTCCCTAATTTCCTTATTTCTTAATTCCCTAATTTCCTAATTTCAGAATTTCCTAATCTTCTAATATTCTAATTTTGTAATTGCCTAATTTCCTAATTTCCTAATTTCCTTATTTCCTAATTTCCTAATTTTCTTATTTCTTAATTCCCTAATTTCCTAATTTCAGAATTTCCTAATTTTCTAATTTTGTAATTGCTTAATTTCCTAATTTCCTATTTCCCTAATTTTCGAATTTCCGAATTTCCTAATTTATTAATTTTCTAATTTTGTAATTGCTTAATTGTTAAATTTTTTAATTTCCTAATTTCCTAATTCCCTGATTTCCTAATTTCCTGATTTCTTATTTCCTAATTTCCTACTTTTCTAATTTTGTAATTTCTTAATTGTTAAAATTTTAAATTTCTTAATTTCCTAATTTCCGAATTTCCGAATATCCGAATTAATTAATTTCCTAATTTTAAAATTTTGTAATTTCTTAATTTTAAATTTCTTAATTGTTAATTTTTTCAATTTCGTAATTTCCAAATTTCCTTATTCCCTAATTTTCTAATTTCCTGTTTTCTAATTTTCTAATGTCCTTATTTCCGAATTTCCTAATTTCCGAATTTCTGAATTTCCTTATTTTCTAATTTTGTAATTGCTTAACGGTTCACATCAACCAGAGCTTTTGCACCAAGATTTTTGTATTTTCGAAACTACAGGAACTATCGATATAATTTTTTTACAACAACATTTGCCTATTTTTATAATCTGATTGTTGCAGGATTGGGTCCGTAAGTTTGTCAATTTTGGAATAAGAAGACAACAACTTCCTTGGTTGCTGTGCTGTGTTAAATTTTCAAATTTCCTAATTTCCTAATTCCCTAATTTCCTAATTTCCTGATTTCCTAATTTCCTTATTTCCTAATTTCCTACTTTTCTAATTTTGTAATTTCTTAATTGTTAAATTTTTAAATTTCTTCGTTTCGCGGTGCCTGTCCGTCGGGACGCATTTATTTTCGCGTTCCGTTTTCGTCCATCGTCGTCGGTGTGTTTTTCTCGTTAGTCATGTATTTGATACACATCACAGTCGGATTTCTTTGCTTTGTGATTTGCAATTGTTTCACGGGAAGATTCTTTTTAAATTGCGTCAGCAAAATATAAATTATCATTCAATTCGACCATTCGTTTCCCGCGAATCACGGCGACAAATATTGTTTCAACGCGATTGTTCAAGTCCTTCAGATAACATCATAACTCATTAATTGGTCGCTCATCTTATAATAAATTAAAAGTATAAATAGTCTCAGGGCAACTCTACGTAAATATGTTACGCTGAGTTTAATATTTCACCTTTTAATCACACATAATTTTGATTCTATCTTTTCACAGCCGGCTGTCTAAGATTGAATCATTTATGTTAAACTCAACACCAAATAACCGGGAACGGTCTCATCCGCATCATCCGATTGTTTGCCTTGAGAATACATAATACATCACCCTATTCAACAAAATTCATTGATTATTGGGCCACATCATCATCCTCTATGATGAATCCTGGCCATTACCCTTCCCCACTAACAAAATCCCAAGTAGAAGTAGTTTTCCGGCACACGCGGGGGTGTGGATATCGTATAGAACCCACCCTTGGTAGCAGCCTGTGCTAACTAACATTCCCGTCCCATTCCCTAGAGATCTACAAACTGATATGGCGGGCGCCGTTGGTGGCCAACGACTGTTTCCTATTCGCACCGGCTCTAGTTTTGATGATCGTGATGTTTTATCTTTTCAGCGCATTCATGCATGCTGTTGATAAGGGAAACATCATTTGATCGTTGAAGCGTGTGACCAGTTGTGCTGATGGGATATTACGGTCCTGTTCAGCAACGGAGAAGGACAACCATGGGTGGTCTCTCATGCTCATGCTCATGCTCAAGACGTGTCCCTGTCAAAACTAATAAATCACAAAAAAGTAAAAGTATCGTAAAGTGACTACATCCTCAAGAAAGGTGGGGCAACAATATGGACGTTTTAGAATTTTCGTCGTTTATGGACACCCTCTGAAAAAAAATCCTCAAGCGAACACCTGGGACGTATTTTATAAAAAAAAACCCCTCTTTAACGTTCTTGTCTGTCAAGATATGTTCTTGAACGGTTATCAAAACGTGAATCTCAAAGGCAGAATGTTGTTAAACGGTTCTAACGACGATTACCTAACCCGGTTCAGTATCTTACAAACGAAAGTTCTTAAGACATGTTTAACAAACGGTCTCTATGCAAGTATGACTTGAGCAATATTTTGAATTTTTTTAATCAAGACTAACATTTCAAAAGGGAGTAATATTGAATGTTTGGCTCTTTTGAAATGTCTTGATTCAAAAAATAAAAATATTGTTTTCGAAAAGTTCAGAAAATTTCACGAATGTTTCATGTTTTAACATTGAAAATCGGACATTAGGGTCAGCTACCAGAGGTCCAATATTCAATGTCTCTTAGACAATTTTATAGCAAATTTTCTGAACTTTTCACAAAAAAATGTTTTTAGAAACGGTCACTCATGGTCACTATTTTTAAAAATCGAAAAACTGTAAATATTTGACTAAAATTAAACTTTCGGTGGCTATATCTTTAAAACGGAGCCCTTTATCAAAAAATAAAAAAAATGTTTTTGCACGATTTTTTTTCAAAAATCACATTTTTGCCTTTCTTACTAGGTTTTACTTTAAGGCTGGACGTCATTTTCATCTTCGTAAATATGTCGATTCAGCATGAATTTTAATCGGAAAAATCGTCCAAAAATCACACTGCATCGATTTTTGACGCTCTATCGATTCACCTTGACAGAACTCGTCTATCTCCAACCCTCGAATTTTGAGAAAATAAATTCCGTGGAGTTCGAATGATGTCCGTGTGTGGTAAAATTTTTGCCAAATTTTGTGTCACGTAGTCCTCGGCTCTCCTATTTTCGATTTTGATTGTTAAAAGTGCATTTGATTGTTGCATCCAGATCCATAATCTGGTTCTGGAGTTAGAGCCGTTTGATTAACCTACCAAAAGAAAAAAAATCCCTTAAAAAAGGTAAAAGCCCACCTGGTGACCTTCGCCAACACTTTTTATTTCCGATTTTATCCGAAATTTTTTTCTACATTCATAGTACAGACCATGAGTGAGCATCTGAAACAAATTTGACATCTATCGGCAATCCGGATCAATTTTTAGAGCGATTTACTTTTTGCCTTTCTTACTAAAGAAAGGTATAGGTTTTACTTTAAGGCTGAACGTCATTTTCATCTTTGTAAATATGTCGATTCAGCATGAATTTTAATCGGAAAAATCGTCAAAAAATCACACTGCATCGATTTTTGACGCTTCGTCGCCAAGTCGACAAGTTGTCAAGTTGAGCCTCGAATACTGGCGCGAGAATGCTGGCGCATATATTTTGTGGCTCGACTTATACTCGTTTTGTAGTAGCTTGTCTACCGATGTTTCCTACAACGTGTAAGATATCGTAGCTTTTCGTTTTCTTTTGCCCTATGCGTTTTTGCATAACTGTCCAATGTTTATGCAAAAACTTTTGTGACATAGGACATTCATCCGGCTACAATCAATTTGTTTCCCGTGTGCTCCTAAAATCGCCTAAAGGTAGACGTCATTTTTCGTGATTTCGTAAGTTTATTTAACAGGGTTCATTGGATTCCAATAGGAGCTTTCTAAGCTTTTCATCGTTTATATCGTTTTCAAAGTTTTCAATGCTGGCAACGCCAATGGCTTTCTACTTAAGGTAGTCGCGATTGAGTGTGTAGGGGTGCGGTTTTTAAAATAGCTATTTCTGACACTCTCACTTATGTAGAAGCTGAATGGCGAGCTTCTCTGCACCGTGCGGCACACGCGGTTCACTTGTAGGGGAAATATACCCATTTTAATCACTCTAAGCCGTTCGACCAATTATCATCACTTTTGCCATTTTCCGCTATTAAATCAACTTTTTCAAGTGTATCAACTATGGAGAGTTGTTTGCTCACTTTTATTTGAGCTATTTATTACTTTGGACCAGTCATGAGCAAAGTGCTGATAGGCCGATAATAGAAATAGGCGGAAAAAGGGTATAGTTCCCCTACCTCGGTTTTTCTTTACGCCTGCTTTGTTCGGTACGATGGTACGATGAACCAAAATACCAACACACAAAAGGGCTCGACCGATGCTAGAAAACCAAAACCGCGGTGTGCGTTGTCACGTCACGTTGACGCATGGGAAGCTTGCTATGCTCGCGTTTGTCATATACTCTTGTTTGATTAAGAATATGTACGATTACAAATATTCTTTTGGTGAAAATTGCGTTTTTTATTTCTTTTCGAAAGCATATCATTTATAATACTTTGCTTTCATCATTAGACTTTCTTTTGTACTGACGTTATTAATAAACAAAGTCGTTGTTATGAATTTAAAGAAGAACTTCTACTATTGTTATATTCTTTAGTAAGAAAGGCTTGTTAACCAATGAAACAAAATAGCTGCTTTTTTCAACAACCAGTTCGGAAATCTCTTGGCAAACAAAGATAGTGAACCCAACCTATCTATCTTTTCCCTTCCTCTTTCCAGGCCAAGCCGGCTACTCCGCGTACAAGTACATCCCGTACGGTCCCGTCAACGAGGTGCTGCCCTACCTGTCGCGGCGAGCCCAGGAAAACAAGGGCGTCCTGCAGAAGATCAAGAAGGAGAAGCGCCTGCTGCTGTCCGAGATCACCAAGCGGCTAGCCAAGGGTCAGCTGTTTTACAAGCCCAACGGCAAGTACACCCCGATCTAAGTCAGCTAGCAACTACTACAACTACTCAAAAGTTACGGTCCCACACTCACAACATTACGCAGCCCCGGAAACAAAAAAAAGTGTGTGTCCAGTTTCTGTTTTGTGAACGTACTACCTGTACTAGTTGTGTATTCCCAGCATCCTCGAATCAAGAATCCCAGTTTAGTCGATTTAGTGTGTCGATATTTGCCACAGAAAAAGGTAGGTTCAGAATGCTCACCCTCCTAAACCTCCTGCTTTTAACTGAAAAATCGTAATTTGTGATTGTAATTTTAGTTCCGAACCGCGTATTATTCGATTAAGCGCTAAAATATTTTGAAAATAAAACCAGTGACCTTTCTAGGTCACCTGAAAAAAAAGTTGTATTAAAAGTCCTTTTTATTTCGTCAGCTAAGTTATCAAATTATTCTCTTAAATTAAAAAAAAAAACCAACAGATCTGATGTAAACTTTGTGTAACTATTCGTCGCCCCCCAATTTCCCAATCCCCCCCTTTCTTCATTAGTGTCAGAAACGCAAACCAAAAAATAGTACACTTTAAACGTAAACGAACCCAGTTTTAACAAAAAATAACAACTAAAGAAACTGCCTCAGGTCGAAGAAAAAAAAAGTGTGTGTGAGTAGTTGAAACACCAACAACAACAACAACGTCCAGCACGACCCTCGACAACGCGCGCGGTAAAAATAACAAGATCTGAATGTCTGTGTTTTTTCTGAATGTTGTTTCACACACCACTCGAAACCAAACTTTGCATCAACCCATAGAAAAAAATATCAAAAAATGTATTTTATTTGTATTGCAACTTCCCGTGTAAAAATACATAGAAAACAAAATAAACTTAAACTTATGTCGAAGAACGCACTTGAAAAATGAATAAAAATAACATACATTAAAATACACACACACACACTCACTAATTACAATTCAAATGTTGACAATAACGAAAGTGAAACTAATGGTGTAACTTAATGAAAAAAAGATAACAAAAAAAGTGAAAGAAACCAGTTGAAAGACGTGACGAAATCAATTAAAAAAACAAGAAACTCATATACATGAACTGTGTCCTGCGTGTATTATTAAAAACCCTATTATTATCGCGAATTACTCAGAATAGGCGAAGCAAAAGAAGAAGAAGAAGAAAAAAAGTGTTAACTGTTAAG
This sequence comes from Culex quinquefasciatus, assembly GCF_015732765.1. Classification (NCBI taxonomy): domain Eukaryota; kingdom Metazoa; phylum Arthropoda; class Insecta; order Diptera; family Culicidae; genus Culex; species Culex quinquefasciatus. The sequence goes on from NC_051863.1 coordinate 59,674,070, forward strand.
TAAAGTTGAAGAAAACAAACAAAACACACACACGCAAACACACTCTCACAAAAACATTAAAAGCTAGTGATGCTGGAAAACTGAAACACACATGCTGGAAAATTTGAAACGAAAAAAAAAATGAATATTTAATGCTATACATCTATAATATTTAAAAAAAACACTAAACGTAGTCAAAACAAACAAAAAAACAGAAAGGAAATGAAAAAAACTAAAGGAAAGAAAAAAAGCAAACACACACACAGAAAATGTTCTACTCGTAAGATGTGTAAAAATAATTAAATCAAATTAAACAGTGAATAAAAGCGAAGCGAGTTGTGGATTTTATTGCGGAGAAAATGTCCTGAAAATTTTAGCTGGATTTTAAGCTTTTTTGCTTTGCTAGTACAGTAGTTGTTCGGTAACTGGGCTGAGAACGTAGCCCAGTCACCGAATGTTGCTCGTTAACTGGGCTGAACAAAAAATAACGAGGGGACCACCGATGAATAATATTTTCCAGATGAAATATAAAAATAAAAGTTACTCAAATTTATTTACAATTCTTACTTTTCATATTTCTTTAATTGTAACTTGAAATTAAACAAAAGTTTAAAAATTTTTTTGTTTATTTATTGAATATGATTTTTGCATCCATTAACCCCTCGGTCATTTTTGTTGTTTTGGTTTTTTGACGTTTGTCTGCTTTTTAACTGGGCTACGGCCCAGCTATCGAGCGCCCAGTTAAACAACGCCCAGTTACCGAACAACTACTGTATACGGTGATTTTAGCGGATTGCACTGGATTTCGCCATGTGATGTGATGATTGTCCAACTAAGCTCAAGTTTCCTTCGATAGTAGGGAATAGAATCTCTTAGAATAGAACCAATTCCACCCGAAAGAGATTCTCACCACCACGACAGCCGTCCATTGCCGGTCACTCTCATCTCATGGTTGCCACAAGGAAAGGGTTTTGGAAGACAAGAAGTGTTGATGCTACACTTTTTTAAGGGGTCAAGGGAACATCTCCACGGTGTCCCCAAGTAAGATTCGTTGGAGTTGGACGGTTTTTGGGGAGATATAAGGTCTAGGATACGCTAGCGTTACGACCATTTGCATAGTGTGTTTAAGGATTAGAGTAATCGGATGTCAATACAATCCTTTTTTAATTATTTTCAATTTTTATTTTTATTTTCAAGGCAAACATCTGATGTTGCTGTCAATACCATTCCCGTTGAGTTTTTAAATTTTAATTAAACCGTTCAAGGCTAGCGAGCCGGCTGTTGAAAGCTTGAACTAATTGAAAGAGCATAGTACTAAGTACAATACACAAATTAATAACAAAACGCGCCCGTAGTCATTATGACATTTTCATTCTTTTTTTTTTCATTTTTAGTGAATAAAGAATGCATGCAAGACTCTAGAGCGATCACAATACTCCACGAACAGTGACACAACAAACGATGAAAATTAACACGAAAAAACAGAACTGCGCCTCCCCACAAGCAACGCACTAATCATTCATCTCGATTGTAAGCTTTTTGGAAACAAAGTGCGCAGAAAATAAAGTTTTAGTTATGGAACCAACTAAAATCAATTGGGTCCTAAAATGAAGCTTAAATTGCTGATATTGTTGTTCACAACGGCAAAGCTTATTTTCCTGGGTACGACCGCAAAGGATTTAAAATGGAATATTAAATCATTTAAAAAAATAACTTCGCGGCCCTCCTTGACACAAAAGGTCCTTCTTGACAGATTGTTCCAAGGGGACCATAGCTGATCCTTCGAAAAAGGTTGTCTTTACAATTTATTTTTTTGCATTAAAATGAAAAAAAGTGACAAAAAAGGATTTTAATCGTGTTTTTAACCGTTGTACGTATAAAATGACATAGGGCTTTAGGATTCAAGTACACACATATCACTTAAGGGTTTATAACTTAAGACAGGGTTGCCAGATCTTAAATCTTAATGACTAGTTTGAAAGAACTTTTAATTAACTAAAATAACAAAATATATAAATATTAAAATAACATGCCATAGTTCAACATTTGCATGGAAAAAGTGTTTTAATAGTAGTTTATGCAACAAGTTGCAAAAAGAAGATTTTTTCAGCACGAGTCGTACATTTATCCAACGAGGTTCACCGAGTTGGATAAATACGAAGAGTGCTGAAAAAATCAAGTTTTGCAACGAGTTCCATACAACATTTTTTGCATTTCTGAAAAACACACACTGAGTGAAATTTTATGTCAAATTTTCATGTATTTTGTCAATAAATCGTTTAAATCAAAAAAATGTTAAAATAGTAGTTTATGCAACAAGTTGCAAAAAAGGGATTTTTTCAGCACGAGTCGTACATTTATCCAACGAGGTTCACCGAGTTGGATAAATACGAAGAGTGCTGAAAAAATCAAGTTTTGCAACGAGTTCCATACAACATTTTTTGCAATTCCAAAAAACACACACTGAGTGAAATTTTAAGTCAAATTTTCATGTATTTTGTCAATAAATCGTTTAAATCAAAAAATGTTGAAAAGTGTTACTTTTCGGAACAAGTGCTGAAAAGTTCAACTTTTCAGCATCCATTTGAGTTCTGAAAAGTAGAACTTTTCAGCATTTATTTTGAAAAGTGTTGCTGTTCGATTCTGTTATTTTTGGTAAAGAAAAGTAGGCTATTTCGTCATTCAAGAATGACAGGAAAAGTGAGTGGTTTCACGACGGAATTGCAAAAAGTGTTATTTTCGAAACAAGTTCTGTGTGTGCTACTAGAACTTTTCAGCATTTATTTTGAAAAGTGTTGCTATTCGATTCTGTTATTTTTGGTACATAAAAGTAGGCTATTTCGTTGTTCAAGAATGACAGGATAAGTAAGTAGTTTCACGACGGAATTGCAAAAATTGTATTTTACACTAGTTCAGTTGTTTTTCAATAAAAGTTTTCAAAAAATGTAAAATTTGACGAAAACAAAAATTTTAGCGAAAAAAAAAAACTTTAGCGATAGTAGACATCGAAAATTTTCAAAAATTCAAAAGATTTTTAAATCAACCCAAACATGCTAATAATGATTCTAAACGCAGTGGAATTCATTTTAAATTGATTTTAACTAATTGCACTTAAACTTCAATCATAAAAATATTGAAGTTTTTTGAAAAAATATTTTTTTGCCCCCTGATTTTTCGGGCCAGCTTTGAAAGGGGGCAAAAACTTTAAATAAAATTTGTACCAGCCTTAAGCATATTAAATCAATTAACAAAAGTCTGAATCATAAGACCTTGTGTCGTGATTCGTTAATGAATAATGTTTATCAAACATTAAACATTTTTAAAGCAGTGGTATCAAGACTCAACCAAAAAAGCGTGACGTCACAGTCTCACGGCACAGTTTTATTCATTTTTGAAGGTTTAATTAACAGGGGACCACTTTTGGAAAAGTTTGGATTTTCGTTGTCCTATATTGGACCTCCCTAATTTTTGCTCGAAAATGAGCAGTTCTTCACTTTATTTTAGTAAAGTTCCTTAAAATTACATTATTTCGACTTGCTGAAGTTAAATAATCAGTCAAAAATTGATTGAATAGTTAATTCAATCATAAAATATAAATGCAGTTTTGTTGTGAAAATGCTAGTGGCCATGGCTGATTTCAGATGTCGAACTCAAAACACTTATTTTGGTAAAAAGGACAATTCAATATCAGTCAACATTGATTTAAATGATGCTGAACATGCCAAATAAAAGATTTGCAGGCAACAACACGCTTGAAATTGTGATTTTATTGAATTTTTCATCAAAAACCCTTCAGAGGGTCTACTATAGGAAAGGGGTCCACTAATGGATAAAGTACCCTATAACATTATCTAAGGGTGCACAGCAACCAAAATTGTCAAACTTATGGACAGGGTTGCCAGGTTGCCAGATTAATCTGGGAATGCCAGATTTTTTAAGTGTCTGCCAGAATAAAGATCTACATTATCTGTGCCAGTTTTTGACAGATTTTGACAGATTTTTCAGTTTCTGCCAATTTTTGACACCTTTTTGATTAAAATGAACGATTCTTATCAAAAATGAAAAAAATGTAAGGCCGTTGCAAATATTTTTCAAAGTTTATGTCGCCCTTCCTCCTTCAAAATTGGTCCAAAAAATCAGGGGGCAAAAAAATATTTTTTTCAAAAAACTTCAAAATTTTAATGAAATTGAAAGTTAAATCAACTGTAAACAATCTAAAACGCATTTTTCTGCATTGATAATCATATTCAGCATGTTTGGGCTGGATTTAAAATACTTTGAATTTTTATGAAATTTCAATGAACAGCACCGCAAAAACTTTATTTTTGGCAAAAAAAATCGTCAATACTTAGGTATTTTGGAAACTAATGATTGCAAAACAACTGGACAGGTGTATAATGCATTTTAAAACACTTTTGCATTCAAATGTTAAAACCGTGCCTCGCAAATTAAATTTTTATTTATTTTTAATTCCCCCTTCCCCCCCCCCCCCCCACGACTTTGGTCAGAGTCGAGGGACATAAACTTTAAAAAAATATTTGCAACGGCCTAAATATTTATTTCACTGAAAACTAAAATTCAACCTTTTAGAGGTGGTGTTCGGACTTGTGAACAACTGAGTTTTTAAAGCAGCTTTTTTGTATTAGCAGCTTAAAACTAGAAAAATTAATTTTATTTAGTATCATAGCAAATTGGGCGAATAAACTATCTTACATGAGCAGTTTTTCCTTAAGTACCGATGCAATTCTCTGTTGGTGCTATTGTTGCTGGCGGGCACAGTATTTAACTAATAATTAAAGTTTTCGCATTAGTTTTAGAATCTAAAGTTCTCCAGATCAAATGAACTTTACTTACAGGCTACGATCGATCGATATTCAATTAGGTAACAAATTTGCCTTCGGCCAATATTCCACGTGGGGTATAATTAAAAGCTAATTAAGAAATACAAATAAGTAAGTTTCTGCCCTAATTGGGGAGTAAATCGATTCTACCTACTAATCCGGATCAAAACACTGTTTTTGGTATTCGAATCCGGCACAGATTAGGGAGAAATCAAATAATTTTAGAGATCGCCCGAGCACACTTCTAATTTGCACATGAAATGGTTTGTTTTTGTCCTATTTTCTCAGTTTACCCGGCCGTTCGTTGCGGACCGCCTTTCCGGCCACCGAGTTCTTATTGTGCGTTCCCTTTTGCCTGTCGTGTTTCACGTGCTGCGCTAGGATGGTTCATCGCGGTGCCAACAGGTGGAAAAATCTGTTAAACCATCTGAATTCTTAAAATTTTAGCAGTTATTTTTTATTCTGTCCCCACATTCTATTCCTTGTTGTATGATTTTCTTCTGCCAGATTTTTTTTATCAATACTTTGCCAGATTTTTTCAAATTTAGCCTGGCATCCCTGCTTATGGACCCAATCCTGCAATAAAATTGGTCTGATTGTAAAAATAGTCAAACTGTAAACTATTTGGAAGACTGTAGGTAAGGAGATGAATCATAAATTGTATCGATAGTTCCCGTAGTGTTGAAGATACTTAAATTTCTGTAATAAATCTTGGTGCACAAGCTCTGGTTGATGTGTTCCGTTTTTTGTTGTTTAAATTTCAAAAGTTAAAAAAAACTGGAATTAAAAGAAAAAAAATAAGGATTCCAAAAAATTAACAAAGTTTAATATTGTCCATCCATAAAATACTTTTTTTTGAAATCTCATAAAAACTTTAAATAAAATTAGTACCAGTCTAATAAAAAATCTCTTTTAAATTTTTTAATATTTGCTTGAATTTTTAACATTTTTTTTAAATAATTTTGAATTTCTGAATTGTTATTTATTTGAATTTTTGACAAATTACGTAATATTTTGATCGAGAAATTACGATTGAGTGCAATAACCAACACGTAATTTTTGATAAAAAAATAACAATATCTTACAATAGAGGAGAAAAGTATTTCGCGAGAAATTTTTGAGGCTAGGAATTTTGACAGGTATGATTTCCATAAATTATTCGCCTCCTTTTCTCTCCCACAGAAAACTGGGGGCAATGTAGCTGTCAAACTAGGCCAAACTGTTAAAGTCACTCACATAATGAACTTTGAATGATTTGAGTTCGTTTCTGACGTCACGATTTTCTCCTCTATAGAGAAGGAAATCGTGAAGTCAGAAATGAACTCAAATCACTCAAAGTTCATTTTGTGAGTGACTTTAACATTTTGGACTAGTTTGACAGCTACTTTGTCCCCAGTTTTCTGTGGGAGAGAAAAGGAGGCGAATACTTTATGAAAATCATATCTGTCAAAATTCCTAGCCTCAAAATTTTGTCGCGAGTTGCTTTTCTCCTCTATTGTTGCTGAGAAAAAAAACTTACAGGAAAAATTAAGATTTCTGAGATGAAAGATTTTTAATCGATGATTTCTCAATAAAAAAATGTCAGAAACAAATATTTTTAAAATTTTAAAGGGACCATCCACAAACCACGTGGACACTTTCTTAGGAATTCTCAACCTCCCTCCCCCTCGTGGGCAATTGTCCATACAAAAAAATGTATAGAGCGTGGACAATCGCTTAACGTGTTCACGTTAGATTCAAGTGAATTTCTCTTGGATTTGTCCCATCAGTCTTTTCCTTTGATAGTGAAGTGGAAACCACGTTAAAACTGTATGTTTTGAATTTGAAAGTCAAGTGTCAAATTTTTTTCGGAAATTCATTAAGCAAGATGGCGAGAAGGAGTAAGGCACGTTCGGAGCTCGTCCCGAGGCCCACAAGTTTTAATTGATTAGAATTAGGATTTTATCATGAGGAATCGTTTTTGGTCACGGTAAGCACTTTGATTATCATAAAATATTGCTATTCTGAAAAGTTGTTCTATTTCTTCTTAGGAAACCGAGTAAAAAGTGGAGTGCAAGTGGACCGGATTTGGATTAAGCTTCGAGTGGGCACAGTGTCCAAAGAGGCCTCGAAGAAAAATCTGGCGATTTTTTGCTACCAGTGACTGAGGAACAGCCAAAGGCGACCAATCGATGTGGCAACGCAAGAGAATTCTTGGTGGATTTTTGTTGTGTAATTGCGACCTGGCCGGATTTGCCGAGATGTGCTTATTTTGTTTCAGTTTTTTTGAACTAAATAAAATGTGATAAATATATTTTTCAAAAATAATTGTTGTTTTTATTCGATATTTTACCTACGGGATTTTTTTTGCGTGCTGTCCATTTCATATTCAAAAGAATTTCACGTGCTAATTATGTGTTGTGACATGTGAATCTCACATGTTTTTTCATTTCATTTCGATGAGAATTTCACATGAATTTACCGGTTCTCGGAATGAAATATTTCTATGTGATTTACACATGACATTCACATGCGAAGTCGAATGGGGTAGATTCATGTGTAAAACATGTGACATTACTATGTGCCTTTCTTTCAGTGTAGGGAAAATTTGGCCAGTAACGTGGAATATATTTTATTGCCGGGTCAGGGTTGTAGTGGTGAGCCTGGTTGCCTCTCACCATAGAATAGAGAAAGATAGAATTGCCACTCATTTACTGGCCGGGGGACAAAACTGTGCTGCCTAACTGAAGCCAGCGGCGAAACGGAGAACTACAACACCCTGCGCATAATACTGTCAAGAATGTGGAGAGCTGGTTGGCATATATATATCATAGAATAGAGAAAATATCTCGCCTAAGAGAACGCCAAGGTAATACTGTGCAGATTTTGTCTAGGAAGTTTTCATTTATTAGGAAATTAATATGTTATAGTTATCTTGTTTAAAGTTTTCTGTGTTGGGGAAAACTTTACCATTTGTTCGGATATCCAACATAAATAACAAAAAAGAATCATGTAAGACGATTGTGGAATTAATTTATTACACAAAAAAATAATCAAATCTTAAAATAACACATGGGTCACGTACAAATTCAGACTCGCAGACTCTTTCTTCGTTTTTTTCACGAAATCTATTGTGAATCTTATAAGTACCAACTACATATTTTCCCAACTATTAGATTGCGCTCTTGTCATTTATAAATGTGCACTCGTTTATCATTGTCGCAATGATTATCACATTCGTTTTTAGTTTTTTTTTCATTTAATTTTCTTACAACTTGCTGCCAGCGCGTCAGTCAGCCTTTCTAGCGAGAGAAACGATGGAATTGCACCACGGTCAGATCAATTCTGAGAGATAGTTCGTCACTTTCGTAATTGACACCGTTTGGAATGAATTAACAACTGTTTGTTGTCGATTGTACGCCCGGTAGAAAAAAATGCTTAACGATTAGCTATTTGTTAACGGTCTAGTTAGAGTTTTTATCTGGAAGGCTAGTTGGTGAGAGTTACGCTAGTTGTTGCTGCGGAATGATGAGTTGAGCATCACGACCTCCTCCTCGCTGTCGTCCTCGGTGTCCCCTGGAATGAGGGGAAGAAATTAATTTAGATTCAAAACAAAAATTTATTCTGGTAGTCAATTTTTGACAGCCACCCAAATTAATACGATTGCAAAATTGATACGATTGCAAAATTAATACGATTGCAAAATTGATACGATTGCAAAATTAATACGATTGCAAAATTGATACGATTGCAAAATTAATACGATTGCAAAATTGATACGATTGCAAAATTAATACGATTGCAAAATTGATACGATTGCGTATCGTATTGATACGCAAACGTTCATAAACAGAAAGGACTATTAGAAAAAGATATCCCTAACTTTAAAAGAAGAAGTTTATGGAAATAAAAGTTATTTAATACCGAATGACCGAAAATGCGTGTACACTTTATTCGTTTTGTGCTGTGAAAGATTGATAGAAACATAAATAAAGATAAATATCGCAGAATATTTACCCAGCGAACTGTCCCGCTCGTCGTCGTAGTACGGTTGCAGCTCTGGAAGCGTGGAGGAGAGTTATTTTTAGCTACAAAAATAAAACAAAAATACTCACTCTTAATCGGTGCCCGGAACAGCTCCGTCTCGCCGTCGTCATCGTCGTCAAACAACCGCTTCGTCTGCTCCCCTCCTTCACCCACGCCGTCACCCTTCTGGGGCAGCATCGAAAAGTTGTAATAATAGCGGCCGTTCTTCCGCCTCGCCTGGATGTACTGGAAGCACATGATTCCGCACGCGATGATGGCCACCGACGCACATCCGGCCAGGATTACAAACAGCAGCCGCGGGATTCCGAGCACGCGTTCGTCCCGCTTCAGGTGGAAGATTACGCCGGACAGTTCGCCGGGCGGAACGATGATGTGGATGGTGCGATCTTCCGGTGAGTATCCGGGCGATTGGACGTGCAGGACGAGGTCGGTTTGCTGGATTCCGGACAGGGAGAACTTGCCGATGGCGTCGGTGTAGGTGGTCAGGTTGGTCACCCGGTTGCTGATGAAGACCTTGGAGTTGGGCAGTGGATGGTTGAACTCATCCAAGATGTAGCCGGAGATTTTTCCTTTCAGCTCGACTCCACCGTCGGTCGGGAACTGCTTCATGTGTTCGCTCGGTTCGAGTACGGCGAAACTTTCGTGCTTCTCCGGCTTTGGTTTGTTCTGGACGAGCGCCTCAACCGAACCCGTCCCAACGGGCGTGGCCGTCTCAATCATCACCACATCACCCATGTCCAGCACCTGATCCTGGTTCAGCACCACCGAAATGATCCTCGACGTGTAGTTCAAACAGCTAAACTCGATCTCCATCGATCCCAACGGAAGCACCACCCGGAAATGCGCCAAATTCGGCGTCACCTTATAAATCAAGTTATTCCCCCTAACCTTCAGAATCGCCCCCCTCAACGGATTCCCCCTCGAATCCCGCACGAAACCCTTAATCCCCGTATCAATCAAGTGCAAAAAGTTGGTCATCCGTTCCAGGTTCTGGCGCCAAACGGCGGCAATGTCCGCCTCCTGGGGCATTTTGCAGCAGCCCAGCTGGAGTGTAAACAGCGGAACCTTGTACAGGGCCTGCAGCTGGTTCGTGAGCCGTTGGATCGAGTCCGCTTGGTGCAGCCGCAGCGCACTCTCCGGGCAGCGTTCGTTCGTGACCACGGTGTACTTGTGACCCTTGATCTTCTGGGCGAACCGGCCGTAGATGGCAACCTTGTCGTCGGTGTTGGGGTAACTGGGCAGGGGAGAGAGGGAGAGAAACGAGAATAATTTAGTACGTTTCGACTAAACATTATTCTTGTGTAGGTTCGTTGTCTTCAAATCAAGCATTGAAGTCTCTAAACTGTTCTTGTTGGGAAATTATACAATGTAAGACTGTCCCATTTGTGGTCATGTCGAGGAATTCTAGGTGCTCACTTCTAAAATGATACATTTTGATGTAAGAAACAATGTTTTTCATAAACAAGAAAAAATGGAGCTTAACATTTCAAAAGGGCACAAAACTTTTGTAAACAATTGCGTATCCCTTTCACTCAAATGACAGTTTGCATAAGGTGTGAGAGGGATACACAATTGTTTACAAAAGTTTTGGCCCTATTGAAATGGAAAGCACGAAATAATAAAATACTTTCTCGCACCCTCTCTTCAATGTAGTGAAAAATACACCTTTTTGAACAAATTTTGTAAAATTTGTTTGAATTAGATTTATATTGTCTTTTAATGAAAGGTTTTATTCATAGATTAGGATGCACTTTCAATATTTGGCTAAAATTTTAGCTTTTGCTGCTGCCTAATGGAGTTATTTCGAAAAAATCGCATTTTGTTGTAACTTTATTTAAGAAGTGCTTATTTAAATTAGAGTAACCCATTTTTGCCAGTAAAACCAATTCATGCAGCGTGTAGGAAATTTCACCACGAACATTTTTCTCTCTGAGAAAATGCAATTTCGACACTTCAGAGCCGAGATAAAAGTGCAAATTTTCAAAATTTCTCAGAATTTACAAGCATGTCCTACTAATTACACAACGTTGCAAGCATACGTCTCAACAGCCGGGTATTCTCTCTTAAGGAGTCATTAGACTACGGCAAACAAACAAACAAACTTTTTGACAGTTTGGAAGTTTGCCTGCTTTGTTTGTTTGCAGAAACGTCATTTGGATTTGTTTGCGAGTTTGGCAAACTGTCAAACACAAAAAAGAGCGAGTTTGTTTGTTTGCTATAGAGCTTTATGACGTTTCGCGTACACACACTAGCGCGCCATTTGATTTTGCTGGCCGGACAAAATTTAACCTCACTTTTTGCGCACGAAGATAACTCTATAGTCTTATAGCTCCTTTCTAGTAATTTTGTGTTTGCCTGAAAACGAAGTGTGGATTATTTAGATGGATGATTTTTATTTTGAAAATTTTGGAACCAATACTAACATTTCAAAAGGGCCAAATATTCATTATTAAGCCCATATAAAATGATAGCCCAGGTTCCAAAAAAAATCAAAATATTTTTTCTAAAAGACCATAACATTTCACAAATGATTCCTTTTTCAACATTGAAAACTTGACCATTAGTTGCTGAGATATTGGCATCAAAAAATGTGGGATTTTTTGGGTGCGACTTGGCAAACTTAATTTTTCTTGTTTCTTTTTTTTTCTTCGCTTATTTCAGCAACCAGAAGTCCAATCTTTAATGACTCTTTGGCAATTGTATTTGAAGTTTTCTGAACTTTTCAAAAATAAAAAAATAAAAATATGTTTGGGAATGGATAATATGGTGCTCACCTAAAGCGCCAACATCTTGACAAATTGTCAGGCGAGGACACATACATACACACAGGGAGTCAGTCAAGAACGGACGGCGGCAGTGAGATGTCAAGTTGAGCTTCGAATACTGGCGCGAGAATGCTGACGCATATAGTTTATGGCTCGAGATACAGTATGTAAAAAAAGTATTTACACCCCTTGGGCACTATGCACATTTTGTGATGAAACATGTAAACAATTTAATGTTGACATAAACCTAGTACTACGTTTTGTTCAGAAACTCATGCCGAACATTTTGCTGCAAAAAACTCATGAAAATATGTTTTCTATAAAAAGTTATATAACAAATACTATTACAAAAATAAAAGAGGTGCAAAGAAGTTTGTACACCTTTCGAAAAATTAACATAAATAAAGTTATTTGTTGACAAATCACCATAAATCCAGTCTCCCAACTCCAAATAGGCATCCTTGACTGATTAAAAAAATAATTTGGATTGAATATATAGTTTACTAATTACTTAGTATAAAAGTTTATATAACTCTGGAAATTCTAAATAAAACTTATCTAAACTTAATTTTGCAAACTTTCAATTTAACTAAATGTCAATATATTACCATAGAATTGCTAAATAAACATTTTGGAGTGGGTATAACACCGTTTGGGGGTCTTTGTATCGCTAGAATAGATTTTTCGTTGGAATTTCGTACCAACCCGGAATTACGTCGTCGAAAAATCCGCCGGCATCGAACCGGTCCACAATTCACAAGTTAACCTATGTGGCATCGGAAAGGGCATAAAATTTCCGATCTTTTGATACCCATACATCTAGGTTTTCTATAAAACCCACGTTTTTAAATACCTGGGCAAAAGTAAGTTTGATCCACGAGAACAAAAATTACGAAATTCCATACATTTTTGGCAGATTGCTCAAACGAAACCATAACAACGTTTTTGCCTAGGTATTTAAAAACGTGGGTTTTATAGAAAACCTAGATGTCTGGGTATCAAAAGATCGGAAATTTTATGCCCTTTCCGATGCCACATAGGTTGACTTAAGAATTGTGGACCGGTTCGAATGCCGGCGGATTTTCGACGACGACGGGTTTACGAAATTCCAACGAAAATCTATTCTAGCGATACAAAGACCCCAAAACGGTGTTATACCCACTCCAAAATGTTTATTTAGCAATTCTATGGTAATATATTGACATTTAGTTAAATTGAAAGTTTGCAAAATTAAGTTTAGATAAGTTTTATTTAGAATTTCCAGAGTTATATAAACTTTTATACTAAGTAATTAGTAAACTATATATTCAATCCAAATTATTTTTTTAATCAGTCAAGGATGCCTATTTGGAGTTGGGAGTCTGGATTTATGGTGATTTGTCAACAAATAACTTTATTTATGTTAATTTTTCGAAAGGTGTACAAACTTCTTTGCACCTCTTTTATTTTTGTAATAGTATTTGTTATATAACTTTTTATAGAAAACATATTTTCATGAGCTTTTTGCAGCAAAATGTTCGGCATGAGTTTCTGAACAAAACGTAGTACTAGGTTTATGTCAACATTAAATTGTTTACATGTTTCATCACAAAATGTGCATAGTGCCCAAGGGGTGTAAATACTTTTTTTACATACTGTATACTCGTTTGTAGTAGCTCATCTACCGATGTTTCCTACAACATGTAAGATATCGTAGCTTTTGCCCTGTCCGTTTTTGCATAACTGTCCAATGTTTATGCAAAAACTTTTGTGACATAGGACATTCATCCGACTACAATCAATTAGTTTCCCGTGTGCTCCAAAAATCGACTTAAAGTAGGCTTCATTTTTTCGTGATTTCGTAAGATTATTTAACAGGTTTCGTTGGATTCCATTAGGAGCTTTCTAAGCTTTTCACCCTTTATATCGTTTTCAAAGTTTTCAATGCTCGCGACGCCAATGGATTTCTACCTAAGGTACTTGCGATTGAGTGTGTAGTGGTGCGGTTGTAAAAATAGCTTTCTCTGACTCTCTCACATTCGTAACAGCTGAATGGCAAGCTTCCCTGCACCGTGCGGCATACGCGGTTCACTTGTACCTCGGTTTTGCTTTGCGCCTGCTTTGTTCGGTTTATGGGCTCGAATCGAAACTAGAAATCCAAAACCGCGATATGCGTCGTCACTGGCGCATGGGAAGCTTGCTATTCTTGCGTTTGTCATAAACGCTTGTTTGATTAAGAATTTGTACGATTAAAAATATTCTTTTGGTGAAAATTGCGTTTTCAATTTCAATTGGAAAACACATCATTTATAAAACCTTGCTTTCATTGTAAGATTTTTTTGTATCATATCACTTTCTTTTGTGCTGACGTTATAAATAAACAAAGTCGATGTTATGAATTGAAAGAAGTTCTACCATTGTTGTATTCTTTAGTAAGAAAGGCTCTATCTCACCCCAGATGTGATTTTTTTTTTTTAATTATATTCTTTTTATTGTACTGGTAAGTAATTAAGATTAGAAACAACAAAATTATTGCACAGCTATTTTTATGTTTGTCTTGACAAAACAAATGTTTTTTTTCCGGTTTAAAGGCTGTTTATTTATAGGTAGTCTTCAAATATAACAAATCCATTTTCCAAAAACTCTGTCGTAAAATTTCTTGTTGTTCCATCGTTTCTCCCTAACTTTACATTCAAAATCTGCTACTGTACCATTTCCAAAGTTTTTCAAATTGTAGGCAATTGCTTCAACTACTAACCACAAACCTAATTTTTCTTTTTCATTTTTAAACGTCTTTCCTAGCAACTCCTCAGGGTCTACAATGTCTAAGCCTAGTTTTCTAATTATAGTTGTTTTTACGCTATTCCAAACTAATCTACTGCTGCTACATAACTTTATACGATGCTTTGATGTATCTTACTTATTACAATATTCACACAAATTTGTATTAGTATCCCTAACCTTATGGCGAAAAAGTTTTGCTTTTGTTGGAATAAGATCATTGAGCATGATGAATAGCGAATGTTTTTCTTCAGAGGAAATGAAATTCGATTGTATATTCTGCCAATAATTTTGCCACGGCAATTCAGGGAATTCGGTTGCTATTTTGATTTTAATATTTTGCTTACTAATCAACAAACGGTAGATTTTTTTGCTTGTGTTTAAATCAGTATCGTTTGATATTTCTTCTGCTAAACTTAGCCACTCACGTGAGTTCCGACTAAGCGTGTTGTTAGTTTGCTGTGATAACATGAATGAATCTTTGATACCGTTTTGACTAGGAAATAAAATGTTTTTTACAAATAGTGCTTTACATCTACTTTCAACATCAACGAGAGATAGTCCTCCTTGATCAACGTCTAAGTACAACTGATCAAATTTAACTTTGTATAATCCAACACCTTTAAAAATAAAATTTCTGCAGATCGTTCTGATTTCAGCGATATTTGAATTATTAGGAGGGAAAACTTGTGCTATGTACCATAATTTAGATAAAATAATTTGATTTAAAATCCATGATTTTTGGTAAATGTTTAGTTTTCTTTTATGATGAATCGAAATTAAAAACTTAATGTTAAGTATAATTCTAGAGTAATTGTTTTCAATGATAGTGTTAAAATTTTCAGATAAATCTATTCCTAGTATTCTGAGCGATGAGACCTCTTTGAGAACATGTGGACCCGAGAGGCAATTGTTTAGTCTCATGTATTGAGACTTTTCAACATTCAACCTAATTTTAGCAAAAATGCTGAAATAGTTGATGAGCTCCAAGGTCTTATCAAATTCGTGATTATTGCGAATAACGACATTAATGTCATCTGCATAAGCAATAACTTTTAAAAAGCTATTATCTATTAGACAACCTCTAACGTCATCGTAAAGCATGCGAATAAGTGGTTCTATGTAAATGATGAATAAAGCCATGCTCAAAGGGCACCCTTGGCGAACAGATGATTTTATGAAAATGTTATCAGTGAGAAAACCGTTAAATAGTATCTTAGAGGAAGCATTTTTATACAGATTACGAATTAAGTTAACAAATTGAATTGGGAAACCAAATTTTTCCAAGGTTAGCCAAAGAAAATGATGATCAACCCTATCGAAAGCCTTTTCTAAATCGAAACTTGCAACAAGTACTTTTAATGATTTAGATCTTTTTGCTTTGATAATAAGATTTCTAAGCAGTTTTAGATTTGTGATACAAGATTTTTCTGAAATACCTGCAGCTTGACCTGGTCCAATTAAATAATCCATAAGGGGTTGTAATCGATTCATAATGATTTTAGCAAAAAGTTTGTAATCACAGTTTAACATGCTAATCGGTCGTTTGTCAGAAATTTTGAAGGATTGTTCTTTTTTAGGAATTAATGTTACTATCCCTTCAACGAAAGCAGTATTAGGAATTTCACCCATCAAAAATAGATTAAAAAGTTTCAAAAGGTCATTTTTTATTTCGTCAAAGAAAGTACAGTAAAACTCGTATGTCAGTCCATCTGGTCCTGGACTTTTCTTTTTAGAAGCTTGTTGTAGTGCCTCTTGTAGTTCGTTGAGATCAATTGGTTTAATTAAATTATTGCTTTGTTCAAGAGTTAAACGGTTTTTCACGTGATCAAAAATATTATTTACACCTGGATAAAAAGTTTTATCGCCTTCGAATAATAAGCTAAAATGATTTTTTAAAGCTAATTGAAGTTTAGTTTTCTCAGAAGTAAGGTTACCATTAATTAAAAGTTTCATATTAGAGTTTTTTGCAGCGTATTTAGACATTTGAAATGTACTTAGTTTCTCTTCTTCAATTATATTTTCTGGTTGGATTTTTAATTTAAAATTTGAAAGTCGATTTTGTTCAATATTCATTAATTTGGATTTTACAAAAGATAGTTCCTTCTCAACATTTTCATTGTTGCTTTGTTTGCATGATATTTCTCTAAGACAACCGTAAAGGAAGCTTTTACTAGATGTTATATATTGATTCAATTCAAAAGATCTTGTTTTAAAAAATGATTTTGCTTTTGATTTAAAATGTTCAATCCACCATCGACAAAAATTATTGTTATATGCAAATCTTTGTCTGATGTTTTGAATTTCTAAAACAAATTCACGTTTGATATCCTCATCATGCAAAAAAGAGGGATTTATTTTCCAGAAACCTCTACCAGTGGAAGTGACGTTAGAATTTGAGTCAACATTAAATTTCAAAACTATTGCACGGTGATCAGAGAAGGCAGTTGTTAATGTGTCGAAACTTAAAACTTTTTCCAAAAAATCTTTTGGTCCATAAATTCTATCAATCCTGGATGCAGAATCTCCTCTGAAAAATGTATAAATCGTATTACGGTGAATTGAATTTCCGATATCGATTAAATCAAGATTAGATGTTAGGTCTTTCAGTCCTTGGCATAAATTTTTCACGGTTCCGTTTGAATCCGAATTTAAAAGAATACAATTAAAATCGCCTAGAATTACGTTGGGATGGGCAGCAGATAGGTGTGGGACGATATCATTTGAAAACAGAACGTCACGTTGATGTCGGTATTGTGATCCAGAATGACCATAAACGTTGATAAAGAGAACTTTATCGATTGTGACCGACAGAATTCGACCATTTCGGTTCATTAACATGTTATCAAACTTGATATTTTTTCTAATCAACACAGCAGTTCCTTTGTTGTCGACACTGATATTAACAAAAGCAAAATGGGAAGCAAGACATTTAAAGTTTTCAAACGACACTTCCTGAAGAAAAACAATATCAAGATCATTATTCCACACGAAGTCCTTCAATAAACCTAGCTTGATGTTAGTGCTAATAGCGTTGATGTTAATAGGGGGATGGCGTCGCTATTTTTAGACCACATTTTCCACTTTTTCTCATCGAAACCGACTACTTTATCGACTTCATCTGGCTGGGCGAGATAGGACGCCGTCTATTTCTAGACGATGACTCAGCACTTTTCCACTCTTGCACTTAAATAAACCAGATGGCAGCACGATGCAACGCCACGTCCCTATTGTGGCTAGTTTTCTAGAGAATGTTGTTGTGGCCATTATTAAGATGTTTTTTTAGTTATTGATGGTACGATAAAACGATGGAGCGATGGATGATTTAGGTTGTCTTCTTCTTCTTGTTGCGTTTACCATTTGGAACCGGAATGAACCCATCCCCCTCTCCAGTTGGCCCACCCTTTCCCTTACCCCCCTTTCCCTTCCCATCCAGCTTACCCGCATCACCCTCAGAAGAGACCGGAGAGGAACTCTTCGTTCGCTTCAGCAACGTCTGGCGATCGAGTTCGCTGATCTCGGCGTCCATCGCGTCGGTGTCTGCATTGTCGATGTGTTCTTCGCTCACGCCGGCCGGCCGCAAAGCGTCCAGCACGCCGTCGTTGGTGTTAGTGTCCAATGTTTGCTTGGTTGTTGTGGTGCTTGCAGATGGTGCTACCGTTGTCGATGATATTGGTGCTGGTGTGGAGACGCTTGGTGATGTTGTCGTGGAAGCGCTCGGTACCGCTACCGTTGTAGTGGTGGAGGCGCTAGGTACTGCTTGCGTTGATGTCGTGGTGATCGGGTTTGGTGTGTCGTCGTTCTTTTTCTGGTTAAGCAACGTCATCGCTGGAGCGATCGGCTGGCCGAAATCGATGATCGGTTTTGCAGGCCTACCAAGGGACGGCGCCGAGCTGCTGCCGCTTCCACTACCGCTGCCTGTTGAGATCGCCGCCATTTTGGGGCAATTCTGCTTGACGTGCCCTTCTGCCTTGCAGAAAAAGCACTTGTTTTTGAGCCCATCATAGAAGATGCGGGCTCGGAAATGTCCTATGTAAAGGTGTGCAGGAATTTCCTTCGCCACCTCCATGTGCACCCCTCGTACTCCGGTGAAAATGTTGACCTTCAGCTCGTTGGGAAAACGTTCGCGCACGTGCTGCCGTATGGTCCCGTACTGACCCAGCACATACTGGATCGTGGCATCGTCAATCTCCGGTGGCAGATTGAAGATCCGGACGTACCGGAAGACGCGTGATGCCTGCTCTACCGCCACCCTTGCCGTTGTTCCGTCCTCGAACTTGAACTGGTAGTGCTCGTCCGATTCGGCGATGAACGCGGAGAAAGTCTCCTCGTCAATCAGCTTGACGTAAAACTGGCCGCCATTCTCGTCCTTATAAATGCTGTGGATATCCGCTGCTGACAGCTTCAGGGTGTCCATCGAGAACTTCAGCACGTCCAGGTACGACGGTACCTTGATTCCTGGTCCGAAGACCAACTTCGCAGTGTTCTTTCGTACACTATTCGCCATTTTTACTCTTCCGGGGAAGATTCCGCTTTTAGATAACACAGATAACGCGTACGAAACAATAGCCGCGGAGGACTATTGTTCGAAACCGGACTTATTCTCGAGAGCGTCGATGGAAATACGTCTTGTTCGTACGAGCTCACGTCCGAGACTAAGGATTTTTAAATCTGTATTTGTATTCAGTTAACATGATATAAAGTGCCACATCGCCAGGGTTGCGAATGAGCGAGCGGTAGCTATCAGGTAGCTCGTACTCGCTCACGCTCACCGGAGCGTTTTGCGCTCACGTGAGCTAGTGAGCCAAAGTAGGTAGTTGTTTTTTCCTGTTGAAGCATCTGCCTGTTTGAAACGAAGTTTCCAGAACTATCTCAGCACAGGCAGCAAAAACAAACAAGACGTTACGTTCTATTTAAAATCTAGACATTTTTCGAACAATTAACAAAAAACTTAATTCATAATGTAAACATTCATTGACGTGAAGAGATGCACTATTTGTTCACAAATCAAATCCATATTTGACCATATTGTGTTGCTGTTATGTACAAAAAAAAAAAAGACAATTTATGTATGTTTTGATTATTTTGAATAATCTTTTAAACAGTTACAATCATTCATGTTCAAAAAATCATATATAACTTGTAATTGAATATTTTCAGAGGTTTGGTTGCGGAAATGTTGAATAAAATCCAGTTGTTGGAAGAAGAGCCAACCTTTTTGTGGTGAAAAATATTGACAAATTATTTGATTTGAGTCAAAAGGGTTATTTCAACCATAAGCAATTTTTAGGCTAATATTTAAAAATAGAACTGTTTCAAAAATGTTACCCTATTTTCTGAAACGTCTACCAAATAAAGACTAACCTTATAGAAATGATCATCCATTTCTTATCACTAAATCATTTAAAGATTTAATAGTAGCTAATTCTGACCCGCAATCTGGAAATGTAGTCAAAACACTGATTAGGTACCGTCAGTGGGGGTGACTATGGGCCAAAAAACGATTCACCTCTTGTAATTTCTTAATAACAAAAACAATTTAAATAACATCGAAAATCTTTCAACGTAGATTTGTTCTTAGATAGTTTACTAACATTTTCCCAAAATATGGGAAATTTTGATGCACACTACCTTTAATGCCAATAGTTTGAACTAAAATGATGCTCAAATACAACGATATGGTAAAAACAAGTCATCCAACAGTGTTTCTTGTTCGAAGGAATCGTATTGACAATGTTTGAAGTGGAGATTTTCAAACATTTGGGTAGTTTTTGAGCAATCCCAACAAAAATATTAGAAAAATGATTTTTCGAGAGGTCATTCTAGGCCAAAAACGTACCTCAATTTTAGACAGCTGCCAAAATAACCGGATTTGTTCTAGGAACGAGATTTTTTCAGCGAAGTCATCTTAAGATGTTCCCTACACAACCTTTTTAGCAGAATCCAGTTTCATTGAGAAGAATCTGAGGAATGGTAAAATCCGTAAAAAATCACTTTGACCCAATCTCACCCCCCAGACCCAATGTCACCCCCACTGACGGTACATAAAACAGTTTAATGTTATATTTTAATCAACGAAGCATTTAACATTGAATCGAACTTACCAATGCATAAATCCTCTTGAATCAATTCATTGTTTTGTAAGTTTTTCTAATGTTTACAGGCCCTTTTATTTAGGCGTCTATACCCCTCCCCCCTTACCTCTCTGCTACAATAAGGCTTTTAAATTCTAAAATATGTATACATTCAACTGTATGTCTAAAAAATGATTTGACTCTTGCAAATCCAACCTTTTATTTTAAAACAAGGTTGATGAAAATAAGCTATTCCAATTCATATATCATAAAATTTGTTCACAAAATCATATGTCCTCAGCCCTACTGCACCTCAAGCAAAAAATTCATTTAGAATTGAAATAAAAACTTTCTCAAATACGTTAAATGATTAGCGACACGTCCAAAATGAGCGCTCCGTGAGCGAAATATGAGCGCGAGCGCGAGCGTGGAGCAAACGCGAGCTGAAAAAATCGGAGCAAACGTGAGCGCGGGCAAACGTGAGCTAGCTCGCGCAGCGCTCCTCCTCACGAATGAGCGAAAAGTGAGCGCTCACGAGCGCGTGAGCGCGTGAGGAACGCAACACTGCACATCGCAATCGAAGACTTTTCACCTCAATTTAAATACTAGCAACATTCATTTATTCATGAAATATTGTAGCTTTCGCTATTCAGTGATTTCAAATGTAGGAGGTCCTACATGTACAAAAGGGAAAAGGGATACCTTCAAACTAATTTATAAACTATGTAAAGAGCAGATCAATGCAGCTGAAGACTGCAATGATTTTTGTCGAAATGCATCAATTATCTTATTGGACATAACATCCAAAGTGTCAACTTCGGCTAATTGATAAAGTTCGCTGGTGCTGAACCAGGGAGGAAATTTCAGAATCATTTTCAGAATTTTGTTCTGAATCCTCTGAAGTTTTTTTCTTCCTGGTTAAGCAACAGATTGTCCAGATCGGCACAGCATAAAGCATGGCAGGTCTGAAAATTTGTTTATAAATTAACAGTTTATTCTTGAGAAAGAGTCTAGAATTCCTGTTTATTATTGGATACAAACATTTAATATATTTGTTACATTTGACCTGTATACTTTCAATGTGATCCTTGTAAGTAAGGTTTTTGTCAAAAGCAAGACCATGATGTTTCACTCGATCCTCCCACTTAAAGATTACCTCATTCATCTTTATAATGTGATGACTTTTAGGTTTGAGAAAATCAACCTTTGGTTTGTGAGGGTTCAAGTCACTGATATTTATAATTACAAATCATTACAAATCAAACTCAAATCAATACTCACAACACATCATTGCCTCCTGCGGCAAAATTCAGCGCCAGATCGTACTCCTCCTCCTGCAGCATCCGCAACAGCATGTCCTTCTGGTGGTCCGTTTCGGCACTGAGCAGCTTATCGGCCAGCTCTTCCTTCACGGTGGGATCACAAACGCTTGCGTTGACGTGGAACTGCTCCAGCAGCTGCTCCGAATCGATCTTGATGGGGACAAAGTGGAGGACGGCGTTTTTCAACAGCTTCAGGATCGGGGGCTCTGGAATGTTGTACCCGGCCAGGACGTGCCGCGCCAGGTTGATGACCATTTCGCGGCCGATCGCCGTGCTTTGGAACAGTGAGGACAGGATCAGGATGTGCAGCTTGGTTTCCTCCGGGGTGCCGATCTTTAATGAGTAAATTTAAGGTTTATTGATCTACATTTGGATAGTTGAAGCTCTTGTTGAACTCACACTGTCGGTGATCTTGACGGAAGGATACACCATGGACACTTCGTTGTCGGCCAATTCAGCGGAAGCGGTTTTGTAATTTTGATTCTCAAACTCCCCAATGATGGACTTGATCTCGACGTCCGTGTGGTAGCGCGTCTTGACCACGTTGGCCAGCGTTCGGTAGTCGTACGCCGAGGACCAGTGCTGGGGGTCATCACGCATCAGCAGGAAGTCCACCGTAACGGGACCTGTAGCTTCGGGTAATATCTGTACCTGGACTGTCTGGGGTTCGTAGCTGGAAAAGAAACATTTAATATCTTGACAACAAGAACCGTTCAAGAAACGCTTACCCTGCGGCATCGGCCGTCACGTTGTACAGCCCCGGCAGCAGCAACCGGAAGTAATCGCCCTCGGCCGTCGTGAACGTCACGTGCTGGACGTTGTTCACCTCTACAGTAGCATGAGCCAGCGGATGGCCAATGGTGCTCTTCACATACCCAGTGATGCCATGTTGAGCCTGTTCGACGTACCGCAGCAGCGCTTCGCGGTTCTGGTTCCAAAAGGCAGGCAACTCTTCCGCTTTGGGGAACTTGTTGCAGCCAACTTCGAGTGTCAGTTCGTACGCACCACCGACGATGTAGGACCAGTCCTGCATGCCACCGGTCACCGAGTACCAGGCGGCGCCGTTCGTGATGCCGTCCTTGAAGCTTTCGCGCAGGTAGCTGGGGCAGGGTTGACCCAGATGCATCGTTGTGTGGGCCTGAGTGGAAAATAATGTAGTTTTTAAAGGGTTTTGTGTTACATCGTTTTAAAGCAGGCCTGCCCAACGTCCGGCCCGTGAAACCATTTCATCCGGCCCGCGACGGCTTTCTAAAATATTTCTATGAACGGCCCTTAAGGCTGTTCATGAAGTATTAAATAAATTAAATTATTGTCTGAATTAAAAAAATTAGCTTGAGATCAAATTTTAACATATTGCAAGAACATTCTTCATGTTTGAATTTAATTCTTATAATTTTTATATTGATATAATTAAACTGAAAAAATTGTGCAGGAAAACAAAAATATCCATTTCGTAAAATTGTTTTATTTATGAAAAAACTTCTATTGTTGTCTTAAAATTTTCGATTGTTATCTTAAATTTTCAGTTTTGACTGTTTGTACTTCAATTTGAAGTTTTTTTTTCTATTTTTTTTGTAAATAAATAAGTAAGCAAAACTAATGTATTTTTCCAAAACAACTTTTTAGTGACAAAGTTTTTTTTTTTTTAAAAAAAAAGCTTAAAAATCATATTATTCATACTGAAAATAGATCGCTGGAAATATTTTTAAAATATTGTAAAATGTATCAAAAACTTGCAACGATTATTGAAATTTGAATGTTTTTTTTATAAAAAAAATATATCAAGGTATTCAATTGCAATCGTCAAAAACAATATCTATACAATGTTAAACAGGCAAAAATTAAAATAAGTCAAATAAACAAATTTTTGAATGTTGTTTGATTTTCATTTTTAAAATCAAGATATATGAATCATATTTGCAACACTAGTTCTTTTATGTATTTGTTCAAAAAAACTCAATCATAAGAAAATTGAAAAAAATGTGTTTACTTTTTCAACTTTTATCAAATATTAATTCCGACCCGCCACTGCTTCAGAAAAATCAGAACTGGCCCGCAGGGCCAAAAGGTTGGGCACCCCTGATGTAGACCGTTTAAAAAAATTCAAAAATTAAATAAAATTGACATTTTTTTATAAAGCAATTCCCCACGAAAACAGCATGACTTGAAAAAAAGTTCTCCGATCGGGAAATTTTCAAGTTATCGCAGTTTTAGTGAAAAAAGTCGATTTTTGCCGTTTTCGACATTTTACCATTTTTACGCGTGGCGCGTCGAAAAAACCAGTTTTTATTTTTTTTTAAATTGCATCTCAAAAAATTGGAAACATTAGGGGAAGGTGGGGCAAGACGACCTTATGAAGAGGAAAACTCGCTCGTACGGCCGTAATTTTTACAATTTTGATTATTTCCAGTATGAGAAATTGTTGCTAGCAATGCAATTAGTTGATTCTACTACCACATAACCGCCAAAACGACGTAAACGCCACGGGGCATAAGATTTAATAAGTTTTTTTTTCAAAACCTTGGTTTTCTTATAATATTTGGAAAGTACAAAATAAGGCTAAGGGTTCGTCTTAAGGCTCATTTTATCAAAATGATATTTTTCCTAGATCAGTAGTGTCCCTACCAATGACTTGCACCTATTATAAAGTATGATTTAACTTTTGGTTATTTTTGTTAAGAGCTTTTGAAAAATCTTGTTTAGTTGGGGCAAGTGTACCATATAGATTTTAGTATGGAAAAAATTACGAATTGCTGCAACAACATATTTTATTGGGAAATCAATACATAAACGTACCTTCTTCAAAAATGATAAACAATTGATAAAAAAATTGTCCATGCAAAAAAGTGATATTATGAAAATTTCCTTTTTTTAACTAGTATTTTTTTTTCGTAAAACGATCAAATTTTTAGTAAAATCAAAAATTTTAAAATCATTTTTTTTTCATTAAAAATTGGATTTTTTGAAAACTTGTTCTATCAAAGTATTTGTATTTGTATTTGTATTTGTATCTTTATTTCAAAAATATACATAAGGGCAAGCCTTTTATCGTATACAGAGACATCATTTAGTTCGAATATGATAAAACTACAAACAAAAAAAAAAAAAAAAACTTAAAACTAACTAAAAATTAGGTTAGAGTACATGAAATGATCATTGTATAAACAAAGAGAAATAACTTAACCTAAAAACAAATGAAAATGACTTCAACAAGAAGAATTTAGGTGAGAAAATAAACTGGTCAAGAAACTGTTTCTATCAAGTGTTCCTTAAATATTCCTTACACTGTTGCTTGAAATCACTAATAGAAGTAAGATTTTTCAGACGATGAGGCAAAGCGTTCCACAGGCGTGCGCCACGGACTACGAATGAATTCCCCAGATAATTAGTATGATGAGTTGGAATTAGAATGTTATGTGTACGTTGTGATCTACTAAAGTAAAGTTCTTCATAAAGATAAGTTGGCTCTTTGAATTTAATAAGTTAAAAAAAAAAAAAAAAAAAAGTCTTAGTCGAGAGCTGGAATAAGATGATTATTAAAAAATCCGACAGAATTTTTAACGTTTTCAATGGGTTATAACAGGGGTGCCCAACCTTTTGGCCCTGCGGGCCAGATCTGACTTTCCTAAAACAGTGGCGGGCCGCAACAAAATTTTGATAAAAGTTGAAATTTTTTTTTTAAATTTAAGGTTCTTTCAGGTCTAGAGTTTTTTTTAAATGTTTTTTATGTGTCCTATCAATAAATAAACTAGTGTTAGTTCATTACCTTGATTTTAGAAAGATAAACAAAGATAAATTTCAAAAATTTGTTTATTTGATTTATTTTTTTTTGTTTAAAATTGTTTGGGTTTGTTTTGTTTATGAAAAAATATATTTTTGCTCGCTGATTTCTTTACTTATTTTGGACTTTTTAAAAATTCTAGAATTTTTTGCAGCAATCTTTATTTTCAGTATGACTAAATTGCTGTCTGTAAGCTTTTTCAAACAAAACTTTATCACTGCAAAGTTTTACTTAAAAAATACTTTTTTTTGCTTACCCACTTATTCAAAAAATCAATTTTAATCAAATTCCTCAAAAAAGAAAAGCTACAATTTGCAGTAAAATGGTACAAATTGTAAAATTTTTCATTCAATGTCTTTTGTGCAGTTTTAGACAGTGATACTAGTTTTTTTTCATTTAATAATTTTACGAAATGGGTAATTTCGTTATCTTTCGCCGTTTACAGTTTATTGGTTGATTCTGAAACTTTCAAAAAAGAAATTACACGAGTAAATTAAAACATTATAAAAAATGCATTCGATAGAAAACATATTTCAAAATTACAAAGCCAAATCAAAATAATAGTTGAATTCACATCATTTTACCGCAAAAAAATGATCTCAAGTTTATTTTTTTATTTAGACACTCAATCTTTTTATTTAATATTTCATGTTCAGCGTTAGGGGCCGGTCATAGAACTATTTTGAAAAGTCGTCGCGGGCCGGATGAAATGGCTTCACGGGCCGGACGTTGGGCAGGTCTGGGTTATAACGAGCATTTCCTTAGCTTGTTACACTTGTCCCTTTTTCCCCTACTTATCCAATTTTTTTATATGTTATGTAAAATTTTCCGAGAAATCAGCATAAAATATTTTCATTTATAGGCTCTTTTTGACTATTGATGATCGGAGATATGATTTTTTGAAAAAGTGGTTTTTGCGAAAAATTACGAAAATTACCATTTTTCGGAACCCCCCTAGCACGGGGCTTAGGTCACCCTAATGGCCAAACCAAAAAAAAAAAATGCGGGTCTAATTATTTTGGCCAAGGAAACCCGCAGAACAATTTTGAGCCGGATCGGAGAACTTTTTTTCGAATCATGCTGTTTTCGAGGAGAATTGCTGTATATGAGAAACACAAAAAAAAAATTCAATTGAACTTTTAGAAAATTGCCCTTCGTCATGCACACGGAACCGGTTTCATGAGTATTTACCAAAACTTTGAGCCGATTTGCTCAAAGCAGTGTGTTGTAAAAACCATCCTGACTTTCAAAAATCGAATTTTCCCAGTCACGAAATATTCTAGCAGAGCTGATTCTGTCAGAATCCTGATAGAACGATGGAACATTTCTGCTAGAATGCTCTAAGAATTACCAGCCTTGTAAGAACTCTGCTAGAATCCTGCTAGAACGTCGTGACCTGGTTCACTCCGTTTTTTTTTTGGAAAATCTGTGTCCAATTTAAAAAGTCTGTGTTTGTCTGTGCATCACAAAATATCTGGACACAACTTCAAAAGTCTGTGAAACACAGACAAATCTGTGTACCTGGCATCCCTGTACCCGAGCAATTTTTTTTCCTTAAAAAAAATGTTCCTTGGAAAATTATTGAACAAAACAAAACAAGAGTTTTCGAAAAAGATGAGAAAATACAGGATATCGTTTGTTTAAAATTACAATTATGTACAGTAATTTTTTTTTACGTTGTCGATTATTGTTGGTTGCCTCTTAAAGTTGTGAAAAATGATTTTTTTTTCAGTGTCATAAGCGTTTACATCCTTTTCAAAAAGTTACTCTTGATTCTAAAAGTCCGAGGTTATTTTTATATAAGAGAACAGAAAATTTTACAAATGTTTCATTTTTAACATAGAACATTGTAAGGAATTTCCTCAACCTTTCAATTTCAGTTTATTGACAATATTTTCGAGTTTTTCCAAATAGGTATCTTTTTTTAATCATGTCGCCGTCTAGCTTTGCATCTGGCTTTTTAGAAAAAAAAAATTGAAAATGTACTTATTTAAGGAATTTTATCTTCTGTGATGAAACTCAAATACAAAATTAGAACATTTTAATTCCGAGCAGCTTTTCTCTTCAAAAATCCTAATCGTAACCTACAGCTTAGTCAAAGACATCAAATCGATCAAAAATCTCTTCTCAAGATACAGATTTTCGCATATTCACATGCTCATTTTGAAAGGATGCAAAATCTGTCGTAACAGTTCAATAGGGCGAATCTGCGTTTGTAAGCAATCAGTCTGTATTCCTCCTACGTTACTTGAACTGTCACTTGAGAAAAAGGGATAGACTGCTTGTTTACAAACGCAGATTCGCCCTATTGAACTGTTACTACGGAAATGGTGTCTTATGACATAAGGAATGTACGGACAAAGTTATCATTTGTAGAGTTAGAAATTTGGTGTATTCTTGTTTGCAATTTTGTTGAAGACACAAAAGCTCTAAAACGTCATTCAACAATATTAAATTTTGGTTGACTTCCAGTGTGATCGTCACCTCGTTTTTCAATAACCCTTATCAAGTACCACAACGACCACAACTCTTCCGAATAGTAAACCGTTTAGATAGGACTCCAAACAAAGGCGAAAACGTTTTTTTCCGCCAAAATCCTATTTCAAACATTGTGCATTGCTTTGGCTTAATTTTTTTAAGTTGAAATTGCTACATAAAGTACGTTTTGGGCAATTTTTGCGTGACGTACTTTAAGGATGACGCCTAAATAGAAAATGAATACGCCATAGGAATTTGAGTATTAGTGTCCGGACAGATGATCTAATCTGCGAAAATTGTAATGAACATTTACGTTTGTTTCCAGAACTGAAATTTTGTTGATAATAATAAAAAAAAACTTGAATAGCAATTCCAATAACTACTCACATTAGCATACGTATGCGCTAAATACTGGAACACTTCGTTCTCCTCGGTCGGATTGTTCACCGTGCGTGGGTTCGCATAGTCATTCGAGTAGGCAAAATCCTTCGGCGAATCGTCAAACGGATAGTTGGCCACCAGCGCCCCGCCGTGCAGATTCGCCGACAGCACAAACGGAATCGACAGTGACCAGTTCATGACGGCCAGCGTTTCCGGTTCCTGCTTCTTGTTGTACCGATTCCGTCCAAACTGGTCCGGGAAGTTCCGGTTCAGATCAACGTTGTTGGCGTTCGCGCGTCCCTTCAGATTGTCCTTGTCTTCGATTTCGGAAATTTCGTACCCGTCCGGATTCATGCTGAACAGCAGATGCAGCCGGGTGTTGTTGACCAGCCGCGTTACCCGTTCCGTCCGGTTGTAGTTCTGGAGGAGGAAGCGCGCGTACAGGAGCAGCATTTCCCGGCCGACGACCTCGTTGCCGTGCATGTTGGCGATGTACTTGACCTCGGGCTTTCCGGGGATGTGTTTGCCGGGATTGCGGGTGATTTCCAGCACCCAAAGGTCGCGCTGCTGGACCGATTTGCCGATCGAGTAGAGCCGAGTCAGGGATGGGTAGTTGCCGGCCAGTTCGTGGATGATGCTGTTGAAAATAATTTGGATTGTCATGAAAGTGGATTGCAGTCAAAATAAGAATGCATTGATTTGTTGTACGGAACATTAATTATTAATGTTATTATTTCCCAAACTTATTTTAGTGCAATTGGTGGTAATTTATTTTATTTCATTTAGGCTTAACAGAATCCAGGATAAGTATGAAGCAAAAGACATTATTACAAAAAATATACTATTTTTAAAACATTCAACAACTTTTTTTTCCCGGGAAAATTGAAATTTATGAAAAATTGTTCTGATCATCTTCTAATAAATATTATGCAACAAAATTGTGCAGAACGGCATCTTCAATGGTAAAAATAAGTTTGAGGATCAATTTATGGCTTCTAAAAATTATACAACTTGAAGAAAATATACAATATTGTATTTTATTAACAAATACAATTTTTGAATCAAAGTCACATTCTTTTTCCCAAACTTTTTTGCTGGAATAGGTAACAACTTAGCATGTTATTTTAACATTTAAATTCTGTTTGTTTAGGTTTGATGGACTGTTCAAATTAGAATTTGAAAAAGAGTCATGTTTGGGCTTTGACATTTGCATGTAGAGCGTCCAATTTCCCGGGGTTACAAATTTCCCGGGAAACGGGAAATTTTCAGCCAATTTCCCGGGAAATCCCGGGAAATTTTAAATTTATTGAAAATTGTTATGATCTTGGTTTTAATTAATATAATTTAAATAAGTGTGAATATCAATAAACAGGTTGACTGCATGTAAAAAATCATTCAACTACAAGAAAATGTATTTTGGTATTTTTTGATAAGAAATTTTAAACTTGCCTCTGTGACCAGTTTATTGAAATGAGAAAAAAAACATGCAGAAATTATGTTTTTCATGACTTTTCAATACTCGTTTCAGCTCTTGAACAAATGGTAAAAAAAAATTAGTGTTGGTTTTACTCCAAACAACCCAATGTTTTAAATATATTTTTGCATTTTTTGAGAACAAACAATAGAAAGTAATTTTTCAATGATTTGTTTTGTACTATTATGCAACATAATTTAAATTATACGATAAATTAACATCATTTCACAAAAAGTCTACTATTTTTTTTACATTTAACCCTCTAACCTGTAGTTGCACTAGTGCTCCATAATTCTTTTACTTCAAATTGAAATTTCTTTAGTACTAGGTATTTGTTGGCCAGCAAGTGGACTGTATAATCGGTTCGGGGGGATCGTATTCTGAATCGGGGAACAAATCGTCGAGAATGCGTCTTCCGGGATCGCACAAGAAAACGCGTCGTGCTCTTTCTACAATGGAACTAAGACTAACTTTATTCACCTCCGTTTTACAGTAAATCGTGTTAAAATCATGTGCTCGTGTGTGTGTGTTTTCTTCCATCGCTCGGCACAGGGTTTACCGAAAGTTGTTGTCTTCGTTGGGTGTGCTAGGGATGCAAAAGTCACCCAACAGTATTCAATCAATTGAATTAATTCTTTTTGCACAAATTCGATTTTCATCTCATTTGATCATGTTAAACAAAAACGTAAAAAAATCTCAATTATAATTTAGAGATAAGGAGTTATTATTGTTTTGATGAAATAACATTAATCTGTTTAATGCTTACTTAATTGTAATAATTTAATGCTCATTAAGCAAGATCTTTTCCTAGTTGCTTCAAAAATTAATATTATCAGAAATAATTCTGATATCATAATTTCTGATAATCTGATTAATTATATATAAACCAAACAATACATTGAATTGAACAAAATCATGTTGAGTTTGTTCATTTATTATTTTTTCAGAGCATTTTCAAAAAATAGTTCCAAAAATTTAAGAAAATGTGTCCGCTTGAATTTCGGGAATTCCAGGGAAATTTACAAATTTCCAGGGAAACGGGAAATATTTTTTTTTCGGGAAATCCCGGGAATTCCCGGGATTTTTTTCCCGGGACGGGAAATTGGACGCTCTATTTGCAGGGCTGTAAGTTATTTGGACAAATATGAGTTCAGTGGTGCCAGCTTCAATATTTAAGATGGCTTTTTTTTGGCTCGACATGAACGATTTTACAGAACAGGCATTTTCCGGTTCCATTAGGGCCTCCAAACAACCCCCCCCAACAATTTGGGAGCGATTGGATTTTTGGCCCAGCTTTCCGCAAAGCGATTAAAATTTGTATGGGAAACCCCTATTTTAAACATTTTAGTTTTTATGATTTTCATGCAAAAAAATTTAAAAAAATATAAAAATTAAAAAAAAAACAAGCCATGGTCTCAAAATCTGAATGAAAAAAGTGTTTTAAAGTGCATTTTACACCTTCCCAGTTGTTTTGCAATCATTAGTTTCCAAAATATTGAAGTATTGAAGAAATTTTTTTTCGCCGAAAAAAAAACATTTTGTGGTGCTGTAGATTGGAATTCCACATATATATATAAATAAAAATATATTTGATCGATCCCAGACAATGCAGGAAAATGCATTTCTAATTGCGTGTGAAAAATCATGCAAACATCAAAATATTATAGTGTTTTGGATTCGGGATGATTCATGAAATTATTATTTCATGAAAATTTTCACAAAAATACGTATTTTTCCTGTATTTAAAAAATATAATGTTTCTCGAAAAAATACTCAAAATTATTGTTATTGCGATATGGGTATCAAATTATTGGATTTTTTTTCATAAATTTCGACTGTAAAATAATTTGTTAGAAAACACTCAAAATTTTCACAAGATTACGAATTTTTGAAAAAAATATTCAAAATTTCAGTTTTTAACAATATGGGTATCAAACGATTAGGATTTTTTTATACATTTCGAATGTAATAACAACATATTTTGAAAGCACTCAAATTTTTCACAAAATTACGTATTTGCGAAAAAAATACTCAAAATTTCAGTGTTTACAATATGGATATCAAACGATCAGGACTTTTTCATACATTTTAAATGTAATAACAACTTTTTTTTTAAATACTCAAAATTTTCTCAAAACTACGAACTTATGAAAAAATACTCCAATTTTCAGTTTTTTACAATATGGGTATCAAACGATCGGGATTTTTTCATTCATTTCGAATGTGATAACAACATATTTTGAAAACACTCAAAATTTTCACAAAACAACGATTTTTCGAAAAAAAAATTCAAAATTTCTGTTTTTACAATATGGGTATCAAAAGATCAGGATTTTGTCATACATTTCGAATGTAATAACAATATTTTTTGAAAATACACAAAATTTTCACAAAACTACGTATTTACAGTGATCAAAAAAGAAATGGGTTGACACCTTGTAGATGTGCCACCCTGTCTTCCAACCATGTCAAATTTTCTTGGAATAGTAGCTTAACAACTTTTCCTAAGACACCAACGCTTTAAAAGGTCACCAGTAGAAGTTAGGGCTTGGTTGACACCCTGTAGGTGTGTCACCCTGCATGTTAATAATTTTAAATAAAAGCCACATTCATATACAGCAACTTTTTCTAAGACACCATTTTGCTAGGTTGATTCCTTATTATGTTAAAAAAATAAGATTTCTGAATATCTACCGAAGTACTGGCAGTGTTGGCAAGAAATATAATTTTCAGCACTTATTTTGAAATGCCTCTTTTGAAAACTCTGTATCTTTTTCCAGAAGCAAGATAGGACCATACTTTCTTCGGTAAAGTTTTAGATGACATTCAGGACTATACTTTTACGGTGTTAGTTTTCAAATTGAGTGAAAAATGAAAATTATAATGATTCAAATGTTAAAAAGATGACTTTCCCATACAAATTTCCATACAAATTTGAATCGCTTTGCGGAAAGCCGGGTCAAACCTAATTTTGTGAGGTTTGTTTTGGGGCCCAAATGGGACCGGAAAATGCCTGTTCTGGTTGAATTAGTCCATTTTGAAATTTTCCCATACAACTTCATGCCACTCATATAGCTATAATTTCAAAACGGTGACCTCTCTCTATAAAAAATACTGTTGAGTACTTTTCGATTGCAAATTTGATTATGCGTGAATTTTATTTTGACTTTGTTTGCGATATTTTTCGAGAACGCTTTTAAAAAATAATAATTATAATATGAATATAAAAATTGGTATTTTTTAACGCGTAATTTTTTGCATATCCTCGTTATCTACTTACAATTTTCATGAACTCCAATCGATCAGAAGATTGATTTGGAAGATAACGATTTTAAACATCCCGAAAAAAAATTTCATGAACAGCTGCCAAAGATTTGTATGGACGAAAAAAAAATATGCAAAATGATAATCTAATCATTGAGAAAGTGCCCTTAAAGTTCCAATTAAATGAAACAAAAACAGATTTTTTTTAAACATTGATCTTTCATAAGATAGTTGCTTTAAAAAGCTGACTATTTGAATATTTTTGAATTATTTTAAAAACTCATTCAGATTCGAATGACTTTTGAGCTAAAAAGTAACGCAAATAAATTTATAAACCATAAAAAATTTAAGCTTCTATTTCAGTGCGAAATTTCAAAAACAAATGTTGATAAAGAGTTCCGCAGTCGCTCGACAACGAAGCATGATAGTAAGCAAGAGAGTGACTCTCTCTCTCTCTCTCTCTCTTGGTAAGAATTTGGAGGCAAGAGAGTTGCTCTCTTGCTCACTGTCTTGTGCTGAGAGATATTTAGACAACACAAATGTGTTTACTCACGCCTCCATCGCGGTAAAGTTGTGATGCTCAAACTTGGGTGTCTGCAGGAACCCGTACTGGTCCGCCGATTGCCGCACGATGCGCGGATGTTTCGTCTTGTCTGAAACTGTTAGTTACAAATCAGTTTACGTAAAGTTTGAACACAAAACCTAGTTTTCTCTATACCTTAGCTTAGCCGGTGTAGTGGTGGTTAGTAAGAATGGTTTATTCTATGTACACTATAGATTTATTGGCACCGCAACCCAATCTTGCTATCAAATTAATCACTAACTATCCGGCCAGTGATGCTGATTTGGAAGTATTTGAAGCAAGCGTGGCAGCACTGTTTGATATCTCTAAACACCATACACACATACACATTTTTGATTTTCGTGTTCCACAATCACCGGCAGCGAAATTGACAATTAATCATGGTAAGAAGAAACAAGCGTGTTGAAAAAAAACTGAAAACTCAATAAAACAGCCAATTTTGGGGAGGATACTTTTCGAAAATTGCTTTATTTCATAACTTGTTAGAGCGTTAATAGACCTTGTATGTTACAATTCAACGTTTTTTTCTGTAAGGATGGTTTCATTTAGTTTATTTTGCCCCTTCTATTGTTCTCTCTGCTCTCATACTAATACTTGTTTGTTCTCACATTATCGTCACGGGTTTGCGTGTTTGTTTTTTTTTGTGGAGAGGGTGAGTGCATTTACAAGTTTTAGTGGTTTGTTTTTTTTTCTATTTCGAAAAGGTCGGAAGAAGCTACACCAACACCTTGAAAAAGTGGGAATTTGCATATTGTTCTGCTAGTTTCGAGAAAAACGAGAAGGTTTGTGCACGTTTTTTTAGGTTAAGTTTGATAAACTTTACAGCGTGATGAGGGGATTTGGATTTACTTGTAGTTTTACAATAACACCTAGCGTTTTACGCGCAAACATTAAGTTGTTTATTTTTGTTCGTTTTTTAAATATTATCTTATTTTGTTCACTGCTCTTATTTCTTTTGTTTTGTACATCAAAATGTGTATATGTATAGGTATGTGCAAGTGGTGTGATTATCGGGCATGCTCGATACATGCTAGTGAGGTTAGAGGGGTGTGTGTATTGGTAACAGGAGCTCAACTGGGTGCATTTGTTTACTTTTTTAAGTGTGTTTTTGGTAAACCTTGTTCTGTTGGTTCTTTTTCACATGCATTAAACATAAGTTTTTTGTTCATAATAAATTACTAAATACATTCGAGGTTGTTCAACTGCCAACACTTTCGAAAAAAATGGCAGCCAAGAAAAAACTCATTTGAACACCCCTCGTCAGCTGTCAAACTGACAGCGTCGAGGGGCTTTCTCAGTCGCCATTTTTATCCAAACTGTCATTTTTCAGTAAAAGAAAGAGCTGGTTCGTCGCCGGCCCGGTCTCCAGTAATACGGGGATCCCTGGTAGTAAACGGCAGTCGGTTCCGACGGCTGTGGTCGCGAGTCGAGGGGTCTTCGGTTCGGTTGATTTGCGTAGTACTGTGTGTAGTAGTAGTAGTAAGGGTTGTTGTAGATGTTGTTGTTGTTGTTGTTGTATTGGTTGCCGTAGTAGTATGGTGGAGGTTGTGGCTGTATTCTCGTGTAACCGTACCCGTTGTTGTTGTTGTTGTTGTGGGGAAAGGTCGAGGGTTTTCGGGTCATCTGGGTCCGGCGTCGGGTTGGCCTGGGCCTGGGATGTCTCACTGGAATATTTTTCGGTTGTATTTGCGGGCAGGTGTGTGTGTCATTGTTGTTGTGGTGTTAGTTAGTGATTGGAGCATTTGTGCTTTTAACACGGAAAAATGCAGATTTTGCAAACAAAAAAAAAAAGTTTTCATAAAACATTGTCAATCAAGAGAAAAAAAAACTACTTCCTTTATGTATCGCTCAAAAAGTAACTTTTGAAGGACAATTTGCTCTACATTGAGCTAATTGTGGTGCATGTCGGCTCCTCAAGCAAGTATCATGCAAATTTCGTACGGGGAATAACGTTGTTGTCACTGTCATCAACAAGACTTTTGTCGCCAACGTTATCCGACAAGCTGTCATTTTAAGTTGATACAAATTCGTTGATGGAAACATAGATATTTTCAAATTACAAAAAAGTATTCAACAGCTGTCATAGTTCCATTTCCCATTGAGGTTAGGCCCCGAGCTTAGCTCCTTTATACTGCAGATTGGACTGCAAATCAAGGGGAAGGACACTGAATCCAAACACAAATCACTAATTAGAGCGATTTTGAATTAAAATGCACACAAATGTCAATATCAGTTGTCAAAATAATGTTTACATTGCAACCCCATTATTCATTGTCTTTTGCAGGCAGTAACATAACCAAACTTTCCGACACCCTCAGCAAACGTCAAATCAATACAAATTGATTGCTGCCGGATATCTTTCCGGATCTCTCCCAGAATGAATCCAGCAGCAATTTGTATGGTTTGACGTTTGCTGAGGGTACCGAAAAAGGTAATCAAATCACTTTGTGCATTAGGAAATAATTCCGAGCGCGTGGTTTCGTATTTTGACAGCTGTCAGTTGTTCAAAATAGTGAATTCGAATTTGTCAATTCAAGTGCAGTTCTGTTTGAATGAGCGCTTTTTCTAGGAAAACACATTTCACTCGGATTTAGCTGTGATCAAGGGGAAGGACACTCATAATAAACACTATTTTAAATGTTGGTTTTTTATGTGGAGTTTTTTAAATGTTTTTATTTCGCTTGTTTCAATTAAGCGTAAAAATCCTCTAGGTCTTATTAATTTTTAAATTGGTCATGTGGTAGGGGAGGGACACTCGTTATGAAAATTGCTTGTCCATAATCGTGCTGATGCAGAGCGCATTCTCTATGCGGAATAAAAGTTGTAAACCGTCAAAAATCAGCAGTTGTCAGTTTGACAACATTTACATTTTAAGTTTTTTTTCCACGATTTCTGAGCATAAAAGTTCAAACATTCAGATTCATCAGTCAAAATGTAGTTCTATTTCGATTACTGATCGTCTGATCGAGAACGGTGAAACAAAAATGAATATGGTCAAATCTGAAATAAACGTGTTTTCCACAGATTCAACTGAGCCTAAGGGGGAAGACACTCAAAACCAGAATCTGGTTTTTGATAAGTCTATAAATATTGACTATCAAAATTCCAAAGCCAAGAAATCGTAGCTTACTTCGATTTTGAGGAAACACAAGTTTGTTCTGTCAAAATTTTGAGATATCAAAGGGGCCAGCCCTGATGTGTTGAGTTAACCGCAGTGAGGATTCTGTGAACAAGGGGAAGAACATTCGTTTTATATGTAGAAATGTTGTTTTTCAATAGGTTGGAAAGCATTTTTTGGTAAATTGAATAATCTACAAAAGTTGAAATTTATCAAACCAATATTTTTCCGTGTTTAAGCCAGAACTGCTCCAATGTCAAAAGTTGTGATGCGATTGTGTCGTGTTATTTTGTCCTTAAATAAATGCATTTGATGTTGATTATACTGAACTTATCTATGTATTAAGCATAAAAACAAATATTAATTACAACTTAGTGGCAACCAAAACCCCAAAAATAAAACAATCGTTTCCCGTTTCCCGAACACATCAGTGGAATGAAAAAAGCAAACCCAACATGGAATTTAAACCGCAACTTTTTCGATGTTACAACTGTCTTTCGACTGCAGAATCTGCGCCAAAAAGTGAAAAGTGTGCTAAAGCAAACCAAACTCTAGTGAAAACACGGCTCGGAACCTCCATACAAGCAGACGCGGTCAATGCCGCCGCTTGGAGCCTCATCATAGTAGGGGCGAGTTCCCACCGACACCGACACAAATCCGGCCACTAACCCACTGCCGTCGCCGCCGCCACCGTTACCACCGCCGCGGCCTTATTTACCTTCGTCGGCTTCGTACGATTTGAGGCTAAAGTTGACGCGCAGCGGCTGCTCCGACGTGATGGTGATCGGGACCTCCTGGCTCGGGTAGTAGCTGGGGAATAGGGGGGACGGACACTTGTGAAAATGCTGGTACAAAAACAAAACTCTAATAGTGTCTTACCCCACGGCTTCGACGCGGATCTTGTAGTTGCCGGGCACCAGCAGACGCCAGTATTCGCCACGTTGCGTTGTCCGGATGTTCTGGGAGATGCCGTCCACGATTACGTCGGCGTCCTTGATCG
Organism: Culex quinquefasciatus; assembly: GCF_015732765.1. NCBI lineage: Eukaryota > Metazoa > Arthropoda > Insecta > Diptera > Culicidae > Culex > Culex quinquefasciatus. The sequence goes on from NC_051863.1 coordinate 59,711,916, forward strand.
GGTATCCGTTGCTGTCCGTGACGAGACCCTGCGAAAAATTGAAGAAGTTCCACAAAGGATTATGGTTGGAGAATACTTTGTAGTCTATACCAGACTAGCTTAGCGTACCTTCACTCCGACGTGCACCAGCTTGATGTACTCAATGAGCGAGCGCTTGTTCTTGTGCCACTCCTTGGGCAGTTCGCTGGCCCGCGGGAACTTGCAGCAGCTCAGCTCCAGCGTGATTTCGAAGCAGTTGCTGAACACGTAGTTAAAGTCCTGCATGCCACCGTTCAGCTCGTACCAGTACGCCCCGTTGGTGATGCCCTCGGGGAACGTTTCGTTGCAGTCGTTGCCGTTCTTCATGACCGGATGGTTCTGGGCGTACGTCAGTGCCGCGTACTTGAAGAAGTGGTTGTCCGGCGTCGGGCTGTCCTCGCAGCAGTCGTGGTGGACGCTGGCGAAAGGGTGATTCCAAGAACATTAGTTAACCCTCTACTGGCCAATGGTTTTTTTTCACGTTCCTCACTGAGGTTAGGCTATAATCCTGCTCTAAAAAAGCTTGAAGACCCACCTTCATGCATACATATCTACTCAGAATCAAAAACTGAACCAATTTATGTGTGTTTGTGTATGTGTATGTGTGAATATGTGGCCAAAATTCTTACTCAGATTTCTCAGCACTGGCTGAACCGATTTTGATCAAACCAGTTGAATTCGACTTGGTTTAGAGTCCCATACATCGCTATTGAATTTTTTGAAGTTTCGATAAGTAGTTCAAAAGTTATGTATTAAAATGTGTTTTCCTGGTATTCGGATCTCACCTAAATGTATGAAAACGATGTCCGGTTCCATCATTCGACCCATCGTTGGTTAGACAATTGAAAGGCCTACCCAACGAGTCCAATACATTGAAGATCGGGCTACCCTGTACCGAGTCATTACCACCTAAGTAATATCTGTGTCCTTTTTTTAATCTAAAAAAAATAGCTGAAATGTGTGTTTAAGCCACTCATATAACCCATTGTTGGAAAAGAGTGAGGAAGGCATCAACCAAATATGAGCAACTCTCTACCAAAACCGGAAATGGATTTTATTTGTATTTTTTGATTTGGCTCAAACTTGCAGGCCAAGGATTGATACCTAAGAGCATGCAATGGCACTGACCTTGTTGCGTGCTCTTCGGTTGACGTCCACGTAAGGAACATCCTGGAAGGAGCGCAACTAACTACATCCGTAGTTCTGTTAGATCATCCGAATTATCTTGATCAGAACAGTATAGCTCTGGTTCCTTACGAGTGTCCTATTTTCTTACCTCCACGTTGGCTTGGTTTTCATGATGACCTAGCTGGTGGCCTGTGGAAACGGATCGTAAACCTTTGACCACCGCGGGTCAGAGTCGAGACGGCTAGAAGAAAGGGGCGCAACAATGTGGGAAAGGGAAGTAATTTGTGATTGTAGACGGTATTGTTTTGATTCGCAGTATGTTGAGTCAACTGCTGTGGATGTACCTGAAACATCGCACAAAGGGGTTTCTCTTCTCTTCATTCTCAGCTACCACCTATCTCCTATTTTTATTTTGCTCTACTGATTCTCACTTCTTCATTGATTCTTCTGTTTAATATCCATCATTTGATTTTGATTTTTCTTACTTTTGATTCTCTTGTCTCTCAAAGCTTTTCCACTCTTTTTTACCAATTGATACTGCTTTAACAAACTTTGTGTTTTTCCTTAAAAAATACTTTTCCTCAATGTACTAGTAATATCAAGTCTATTTATCATTAGTCTTTTCTCTTTTGATTTTATTGCGAATTTATTTATTTGAATAATTCTTTATCTGTCCTATAAGTTATCATTACTTGTTTTTTTATCTCTATTTATTAACTATTGTCTTATTTTATATCTACTACATACAGCTTCTCATTTTTATTCTTTAAAATAAAATCAACATTCTCTTACTATTGATTCTTGATTTTTTATAAAATATATTCTCGTTAACTGTCTATTGTTTTCAATCTTCACCCTTTTTTCAAACAAGTGAGGTTTGAGCCCTTACTCAATTTATGGAATGGTTAATGGATTAACACAAATATTACTATTGTACTTTTGGTAAACTTTTATAACATGCTTAGGACCAAAAATTGTAACAAAACACCGCGACAAAAGAAATAGCAACAGAAACACGACTCAACACTAGGAAAGATTTCAGGAGAAAACAATACACAGTAAAATAACAACTAGTTTTTGATTTCAAACTTAAAATAAAACAGTTTTTGCTTTAATGAAAGTTGATAGGCACACTATGAATGGTTAGGCGCTTATACTTACATCAAACCCTACGTAATGTACCACCCCCGGCCGAGTTAAAATGCGTAACCGGAAAAGAAGGTGTGCATGCCTGGCACGAACACTCAAAGCGTGTTCTAGCGTGTTGCTCGTACTGACTCAGAGCAAGGGTGAGATGTAGGTGTAAGGGCAGTGCGTGTTCGTCGGGAACCTGGTGCATAAGATCGGTCAAGGCCCGTTCTTACACTGAAAATTGCGAATTGCGAATTGCGAATTGCGAATTTTTTGATTTGGCTCAAACTTTGTGAGGGCCTTCCCTATGACCAAATATGCTATTTTGTGTCATTTGTTCACCGAAACAAGTCTCCATAAAATTTTGGCATCTGTCCATACAAAAATGGTATGTAAATATTCAAACAGCTGTAACTTTTGAGTGAATTTTCTGATCAATTTGGTGTCTTTGGCAAAATTGTAGGCATTGTTTAGGACTTTTGAGAAAAAAATAGGTACACGGAAAAAAATTGCAGATTTTTTTATCAACTTTTTTTTTACTAAAACTCAATTTCCCAAAATACGTATTTTTTGATTTTCTAGATTTTTTGATATGTTTTAGGGGACAAAAATCCGCAACTTTTGAGCCATAGAGAAACATGGTCAAAAAATCTGCCGCCGAGTTATAAATTTTTGAAAAAATAGTCATTTTTGGAAAAATTGAGGTTTCATGCAAAAACAAGTTTGACATTATTTTTTAATGCAAAATTGAATTTGCAATCGAAAATTGATCGAAATTGATCGAAAATCTGAAAACTTTTCTGAACTTTTCAAAATTTTTTTTTTTTAGAAATAGTCACTCATGGCCACTATTTTTAAAAATTTCAAAACTGCAAATATTTCGCTAAAATCGAACTTTCGGTGGATATATCTTGAAAACGAAGCCCTTTTATCAAAAAATCTGTAATGTATTTTTCGATTTTAAATTCAATTTTGCATTAAAAAATGAGGTCAAACTTGTTTTTGCATGAAACTTCGATTTTTTTTCCAAAAAATCACTATTTTTTCAAAATCTCATAACTCGGCGGCAGATTTTTTGACCATGTTGGCTATGGCTCAAAAGTTGCGGATTTTTGTTCCCTAAAACATATCAAAAAATCTCGAAAATCAAAAAACATGTATTTTGAGAAATTAAGTTTAAAAATAAATTGATTAAAAAATCTGCATTTTTTTCGTGTACCTATTTTTTCTCTACAACTTTGCCGAAGACACCAAATTGATCAGAAAATTCACTCAAAAGTTACAGTTGTTTGAATATTTACATGGGGTCGGGTCAATTGGCAGAAAACCGATCGGCAGAATGCCGAATGGCAGAATGCCAAATGGCAGAAAATCACATGGCAGAAAGGACAAATAGCAGAATAGGTCAAATGGCAGAATATTAAATGGCAGAAAAAGTCAATCAGCAGAAAATTAAAAGGCAGAAAATTAATTGGCAGAATAAGTCAAAGAGCCGAAAAATCAAAAGGCAGAAAAATCAAAAGGCAGAAAAATTAAAAAGCAGAAAAGTTAAATGGCAGAACGTTAATAAGCAGAAAAATTAATTGGCAGAAAATTAATTAGCAGAAAATTAAATGGCAAAAAGTTGATCAGCAGAAAAATAAATAGCAGAAAATTAAATGGCAGAAAATTAAACGGCAGAACAGTTAGTTGGCAGAATAGTTAGTTGGCAGAATAGTCAAATGGCAGAACAGCCAAATGGCAGAATAATCAAATGGCGGAATAATTAATTAGCAGAAGAGTTGAATGGCAGAATAGTTAAATGGCAGAATGTCAAATGGCAGAATAAATAATTCACAGGAGAGTTGAATGGCAGAATAGTCCAATGGCAGAATAGTCAAATGGCAGAACAGTCAAATGGCAGAATAGTCAAACGGCAGAACAGTCAAATGGCAGAATAGTCAAATGGCAGAATTCAGACCGAAAAAAACCATCAAAAGCAATGGTGGGGGGGGGGGGGTAAATAATTGTGCCTGCTTTTCTTATAAGAGGTAAAACGTTTACAATTATTGTACTTGGAATTCTCACTTATATATTACATTATTTTCCACGGACTTGATTTAATATTAATAGTACGTTCGTTTGAAGTGCCGCACTCGTCGGTGCCAGTTTTGATTCAATCGAACGTCATTTGTCAGTGTGTGTGCGTGGAACTCACATGAAACTGAAAAAATATCGAGTGCGGCACTAGAATTTCAGTTCCAAGATGGCAGCGAAACTCGTGCGGAACTAGCACTTTGCTTATATTGTAACTTCAGTGTTTATTCAACATAAACAGTTTATCAAGTTTATCAAACAGTTCATGCAATAAAAGTAATAATTTTTAATAAATTGTACTGTTTAACATTTAGAGTCTTTTTGAATAGGTCCTTAAAGGGGAGATTAACTTTGCCACATAGGGTTATTTTTTTCACTGTTTGATTTTTTATAATTTTTGTATTTAAGATATCGTAAAACCCTTTCAATCAATTGTTGTACACATCATGGAGAATGTTTGGTGAAAATATGAACATTTTTGGGGGTCATCCATAGAAACTGGGTGGTCGATAAACGACGTACTTTTGGTATTTTGATATTAACTCGTATCCAATCCGTTCAAATATAGGTAATATGGGTATCAAACTTCATGATTTTGAATGGCCCATTCAGACAAGATAATTTGAGGTCAATTTTTGGACCATGGCCACTTCGGAACCGTTTCTGGGTACCCCCGGGGAACCTATGAAGTGGCCAATATCATATCAAAGCAAAACCCATTAATATGGGTATCAAAATTCTTCATTTTGTCAATACATCTCAAAAATGGTCTTCCAAAATGTTTTTCTGGCCACTGGCCACTCCGGAACCGGTTCCGGATTTCCCCCCGGGGAAATCTTCGAAGTGGCCAATATCATATCAGAGCAAAGCCCATCAATATGGGTATCAAAATTCTTCATTTTGTCAATACATCTCAAAAATGGTCTTCCAAAATATTTTTCTGGCCACTGGCCACTCCGGAACCGGTTCCGGATTTCCCCCCGGGTAAATCTTCGAAGTGGCCAATATCATAGCAAAGACCATCAATATGGGTATCAAAATTCTTCATTTTGTCAATGCATCTCAAAAATGGTCTTCCAAAATATTTTTCTGGCCACTGGCCACTCTGGAACCGGTTCCGGATTTCCCCCCGGGGAAATCTTCGGAGTGGCCAATACCATATCAGAGCAAAGCCCATCAATATGGGTATCAAAATTCTTCATTTTGTCAATACATCTCAAAAATGGTCTTCCAAAATATTTTTCTGGCCACTGGCCACTCCGGAACCGGTTCCGGATTCCCCCCCGGGGGAATCTTCGGAGTGGCCAATATCATATCAGAGCAAAGCCCATCAATATGGGTATCAAAATTCTTCATTTTGTCAATACATCTCAAAAATGGTCTTCCAAAATATTTTTCTGGCCACTGGCCACTCCGGAACCGGTTCCGGATTTCCCCCGGGTAAATCTTCGGAGTGGCCAACTCTATAGAGCTATCTAAGCCCGATCTCACGCACACTAGCTTACCATTTGTTTTTGCTGGCGGGTACAAAATTTAACCTCAATCTGTTCGGTCCTGCTACCGAATTGTTTGAAGTTTTGAAGAAAAGTGAAAATTTGCGCAGTGTCCATCCCCAAGTCTACTACGATCGCCCAGCCAAACCCATCGACGAACCCCTCGAGAAACGCGCGCCGTTAGCGGAGAGTTGTGGAGAGAGAACGAGAGAGAAAAGCGCGCTCAGCGCGCAGCAACAGCGACGAGCAGCATTACAGTCCACGAGTTCGGAGAGTGAAGACGCGAATAAAGCTTTTAGTTTGTTAAGAAAAATCGCGAGTGTGTTTCATTCCGGAACCTTTCCGCCCAAGCCCATTCATAAACATTTGGTCCTTCGAGCCGGATAAGTTCCGCGAGCACGGGTTGGACGGAAATCTTCCGGAATCCGGTGGAAACCGTGGTGGTGAAAAAGTGTGGACAAAGCGCAAGCCAAGATGGCGGCCAGAAGGCCTTGTGAAAAGTGAGAAACAAGATGGCTGCCAGCGTCTTGTAAGAAAAAGTGCAAAAAAGTGGTTCCTGCAAAAGGAAGAGCCCGGCAAGTGAAAAGTGGTCCCGGCATTGCTCAAAGTGTGGTGGTGAACGGCAACCAGTTTGCGTTCGTTTTCTTCTTGGTGGTATTCTTCAATTGAGCAATGTCGGTGGTTTCGAGCGCGGCAAGCACAAAGAGCGGGAAGAGCGCAAAGAGCGTGAAAAGCGCAAAAAGCGCCAAGAACAAAGAGGAAGAGGAGGTGGCGAACAAAGTGAAATTGCTTGTCCGGAAGCGTGGCCAAGCGATGGCGAAGGTGACCAACACCAAGAAAACCGTCGACACGATCGGAAACGACCTAACCCCAGCGCAGCTGCTCGTGTTCCAGAAGCAGCTCAACAACTACTACTCGGAGTGGCACTTCTTCCACGACCAGATACTGGATCTGGTCGATGATGAGCAGGTGCAGGACCACATGGACAACTGCAACAAATTCGAGGAGCACTACGCGGTGGTGCTGACCGTCCTGGAGACCGTGTCCCTGGCGCAAGCAGCTCCGGCCCGGCAAGAAGAGAAAGTCGTCTTTCAGCAGCAGCCGCTGAAAGTTCCGATGCCGAGCTTCGACGGCAAGTACGAGAATTGGCCGAAATTTAAGTCGATGTTTCTCGACCTGATGAGCCGATCGCGAGACTCCGACGCAATCAAGCTGTACCACCTCGACAAGGCTCTCGTTGGATCAGCTGCCGGCTTCATCGACGCGAAGACAATCAACGACAACAACTACGAGCACGCATGGAACATGCTGGAGGAGCAATACGAGAACTTGCGGATCATCGTGGATACCCACATTCGTGGCCTCCTCAGTCTCAAGAAGATGACCAAGGAGTCGTACAAGGAGCTGAAAGAGCTACTGGACGAGTGCACGCGGCACGTCGCGAACCTCGAGTACCACGGTCAAGAGCTGACCGGAGTGTCGGAGTTGATGGTAGTAAATCTACTGTCGGAAGCCCTGGACAAGGGAACGCGCAAGAATTGGGAGTCGACGCTCGCTCGCGGTGAGTTGCCAACCTACGAGGACACCGTGGCTTACCTCAAGGCGCAGTGCAACGTGTTGGAGCGGTGCGAGGCTGCAAGTGCGTCGACAAAGAGTCCACAAACAAAACCTACTGCGGCGCCAAAAACGACGTCGTACAAGTCACACGCGGCCACGACAGCAGAGAAGACATCCACGCAGTGCGACTTCTGCGCCGGCGATCACATTAACTTCAGTTGCCCCGATTTCGCCAAGCTATCAACCAACCAGAGAACCGAGAAGGTGAAGGCGCACCGACTGTGTTTCAACTGCCTGCAGAAGGGGCACAGCGCCAAAGAGTGCAGGTCGAAGAACTCTTGCAGAAAGTGTGAGAAGCGCCACCACACGTTGCTGCACTTCGAGAACGCTCAGCCAGCCAGATCGTCACACGCCCAGTCGGCGCCCAAGCAGGAGGAGTCGAAACCGAACGTGTCACCAAAGCCCGAGTCCGTGGAGCCGCTACCAAGCGGATCATCCGCAACGTCGTGTGTTTGCAACCAGCCTCAAGACTCCCAGGTGTTCCTGATGACAGCCATCGCGCAGGTAGTGGACAACAGCGGCGTAGAGCATCAGTGTCGCATCCTCCTGGACTGCGCCTCGCAGGTTAGCACCATCCGTGCAGGCCTTGCCGCGAAGCTAGATCTACCTACAAGATCGGTGAACACTGTAGTCGTCGGTGTGAACGGTAAGCGCAGCAACATCACTCACGAGGTAAGCGTATCCTTGCAATCCATGTACGACAATTTCCGGGCCACTGTGGACTGCCTGGTCATGGAGGAGGTAACCAGCAATCTACCAACCGTGCTGGAGGACGTTTCCTCCTGGGAACTTCCATCCGGGATTCAGCTGGCGGATCCCTCGTTCTTCGTCCCTGGGGAGGTGGACCTCCTTCTGGGGGCCAAACACTTCTGGAGTGCCATGAAGAGTGGCAAACGCAAACTTGGTCCTGGATTTCCGGAGCTGCGGGAGACACAATTTGGCTGGGTGGTAGTGGGGGCTCGCTCGAAGGGGTTCTCCGCTGTCCAAACGTTGAGCTGCAACGTTCTCTCGCTCGATGATCTCAACAGTGCGGTCCAGCAGTTCTGGAAGATGGAGCAGGTCCCCGAAAGTCCTACCTTGTCGTCCGAAGAAGAGTCATGTGAAGAGTTCTACCAGCGTTCCCACAAGCGGGACGGTGCTGGGCGTTACGTCGTTGGTCTGCCGTTCAAAGAAGGTGTGGTTGAGTTGGGTGAGAGTCGTTCAATGGCATTGCGACGATTCTTGTTCCTGGAACGGCGGTTGGAGAAGGATCCTGAGCTCAAGCACGAGTATTCGAAGTTCCTGCGGGAATACGAAGAGTTGGGTCACTGTGAGCTGGTGGATGAGACTAAGGACAAACCTGGGACCAAGGCCTACTACATGCCGCACCACGCGGTATTGCGACCGTCGAGCACCTCAACCAAACTGCGTGTGGTATTTGACGCATCCGCCAAGTCTTCGTCTGGAACATCGTTGAACGATCTGCTGATGGTTGGTCCCCGGTTCAAGACAGTCTGTTCGCCATCCTACTGCGCTTTCGCCTCTGTCCGTATGTCTTCAGTGCCGATCTCTAAGATGTATCGGCAAATTCGCATCGACCCAGACCACTCGAGCTTCCAACGAATCTTCTGGCGGGAGAAGCCCGGTGACCCACTCAAGGTGTTTGGTCTGAGCACGGTCACGTACGGAACGGCGTCGGCACCCTTCCTGGCTACTCGCACTCTGGTCCAGCTGGCAGAAGACGAACAGAAAGAGTTTCCCATCGGCGCTAAATTACTGAAAGAGAGTTTCTACGTGGACGATTGTCTGTGTGGATTCGAGACGTTGGAAGAGGCTGCACAAGCTATCGACGAGCTCAGGGGAATCCTTAGCAAAGGTGGGTTTCCCATTCATAAGTGGTGTTCAAACTCGCAGCAGCTACTGGATTTGGTGCCCAAGGACGAGTGGGAGAAGCGAGCGGAGATACTGCACTCTAGCGTCAATCAAACCGTGAAGACGTTAGGGTTACTGTGGGAGCCCGAAACCGACCAGTTTCTGTTTCGCTCAAGCATGGACACAACCTTCGACGATTGTCCAACCACAAAGCGTCTGATTTTGTCGACGGTTGCCAGGATCTTCGACCCACTCGGTTTGATCTCTCCCGTGATCGTGGAAGCAAAGTTGCTGATACAGGACATCTGGGCAAAGGGCCTGGATTGGGACCAGCCGGTTCAAGGAAAGTTGCTGCAACGGTGGATCGAGATTCGGAGTTCTCTACGTCAAGTGTCGGAGATAAGCTTCCCACGGTTGGTCAACAGCACAAACGCCGTGCGCAGAGAGCTGCACGGTTTCGCCGACGCTTCCAAGCGAGCCTACGGCGCAAGTGTTTACCTGCGGTGCGTGAACCCCGACGGATCGGTCACCATGCACCTGCTGTGCAGCAAATCCCGGAACGCACCTACACCAGAGATCACCATCCCAAAATTGGAACTCTGTGCCGCGAAGCTTCTGGCGGAACTGATGGTGAAGGTAATCGAAGCAGTGAAGATGGATTTCGACGACATCGTCCTCTGGTCTGACAGCCAGATTGTCCTTGCTTGGTTGAAAAAGGACCTACACCAGCTGTCAGGATCCTTTGTCAAGAATCGAGTTGCCGACATCGTCGCCCTAACAAACCAGTTCACGTGGAAGTACGTCAGATCGAAGGAGAACCCTGCAGACATTGTTTCCCGAGGAAAGCCGGCCAGAGAGCTGAAGAAGGACAATCTCTGGAGGCACGGACTAGTTCTACTAGGCCAACCAAACTACCAAGCCGAGAGCCCACCTGAGCTGCCAGACGAAGAAATACCCGAGCTCAAACCCGTCGTGGCCAGTGCACCACTTTTATCGCCAACGTTGGAAGACTTCCCCGTTCTTACCAAAATCAGCAGCTTTCGAAAACTCCAGAGGGTGTTTGGCTTCGTGCTCCGGTTCGTAGACAACTGCCGCCGCAAGGACAACAGGGTCGTGTCGGACCATCTGACGATTGGAGAGCTTCGGCGGTCCCTCAAGGCGTTGGTCCGCTTGGCGCAGCATACCAGCTCAATTGGAAGCGACATCAAGCGGGTGGAGCGAGGTGACCCTTGCAAGCAGGTTCAGTCGCTCAATCCATTCATCGAGGACGGCGTGATTCGAGTTGGTGGGAGAATACAAAAATCAAAACTATCGTACGAGACCAAACATCCGATGATACTACCTCACAAGCACCCCATCGTGACAAGCCTCATCCGAGCACTCCACAAGGAGCATCTTCACGTGGGCCCGTCCGGGTTGCTCGCGGCCGTCCGCCAGCGGTTCTGGCTGATCAACGGAAGATCCGCCGTACGAGAAGTCACGCACAGGTGCATGACGTGCTTTCGTTCCAACCCGAGTGGATCGCACCAGCTGATGGGAAATCTTCCAGAGTGCCGTGTTGTCCCGTCGGCACCGTTCGAGTCTACCGGGGTAGACTTCGCTGGGCCGGTGTACATCAAGTACGGAATTCGGCGTCCCGCCGTCGTGAAAGCTTATATCTCCGTGTTCATCTGTATGACGACGAGGGCCATCCACCTAGAGCTGGTTTCCGACTTGACCTCGGAGGCCTTCCTGGCTGCGCTCCGTCGCTTCACGTGCCGCAGAGGATACCCCCGTCAAATGCTGTCCGACAACGGTCTGAATTTCGTTGGCGCCAACAAGGACTTGAAGGAACTGGTGAGGCTCTTCAAGGAGAAACAGACGCTGAAAGAGATAAACGAGTTCTGTGAGCCACGAGAAATCGAATGGAACTTCATTCCGCCAAGAGCCCCAAACTTTGGTGGATACTGGGAGGCCGGAGTAAAGAGTGTTAAGACTCACCTCAAACGAGTTCTTGGAAAGACGCCACTCAGCTTCGAAGAGTACGCCACCGTCTTGACGCAGGTGGAGGCGATCTTAAACTCTCGGCCGCTTTTCGCTCACAGCAGTGACCCAACAGAACCGACTGCCATAACCCCCGGCCATTTCCTGATCGGCAGAGAGCTGACTGCAGTCCCGGAGCCAATGCACGACGACAATCGAAACTTGAGGTGCCGCTGGAAGCACCTACAGGCCATGCGAGACCACTTCTGGAAGCGTTGGTCCGCCGAGTACCTCACCCAGCTGCAGAATCGAGCGAAGTGGTCCACCCGGACCCCGAACGTGAAGGAAGGCATGGTCGTTCTCTTGCGGGAGGACAATTTGCCGCCACAAACCTGGAAGCTCGCCGTGATCATCAAAACTCACCCAGGGAGGACGGAGCAGTCAGGGTTGTGGACTTGAAGACTGCAGATTCAAGCTTCCGGCGCCCCATCTCGAAGATTTCTCCGCTTCCGATCGAGTCTTGAGTTGCCGCTTCGCCGGCGGGAGGATGTTCGGTCCTGCTACCGAATTGTTTGAAGTTTTGAAGAAAAGTGAAAATTTGCGCAGTGTCCATCCCCAAGTCTACTACGATCGCCCAGCCAAACCCATCGACGAACCCCTCGAGAAACGCGCGCCGTTAGCGGAGATTTGTGGGGAGAGAACGAGAGAGAAAAAAGCGCGCGCTCAGCGCGCAGCAACAGCGACGAGCAGCATTACAGTCCACGAGTTCGGAGAGTAAAGACGCGAATAAAGCTTTTTAGTTTGTTAAGAAAAATCGCGAGTGTGTTTCATTCCGGAACCTTTCCGCCCAAGCCCATTCACAAACACAATCTTTTTCGTGTACGTACACGCAATACATGCGCACGTAGATAACTCTGTATTACGCGTTCGCACATTAGGGTACCATTTCATTTTGCTTTTGTGAGAGTGTGTGCGTGCAACATGGAGTTAAACTTTTTGAAAAGCCTTGGTAAGCTTCACAGCAACTGCACAGAAAGTTTAACTCCATGTTGCGATTTGACAGCTCGATAGAGATATCCACGCGCGAGAGTGTGTTAGTTCGTAACAAAATTGACACGCATACTTAGGCAAATCGAGTAGAATGTCGTCTGTCAAAATCAGCTGTGGTGGTGCACGTGGTAAACAGCTGGTTTTTACGGGCGATTGATCTACTCGAAAATAGTATAAACAAAATCTAAGCTATCTAAGCCCGATCTCACGCACACTTTGTTTTTGCTGGCGGGTACAAATCTGGAGCAACACGAGAAAAGGGTGGATAAGCATTTTGACTGTTTGAACTATTTGACTATTTCTCAAGTTTCAGGTAACTTTTTCTCAAAATTCAAAGTGGGAAACAATAGCTGGTCTCCCAGCTACCATTTAACAATGTGGTTTTGTAAAATAGTTTCATATTGTCTGGGATATTGCGAAATAGTTGCAGCTGTCAAAATGCTTATGCGCCCTTTTCAAATGTTGCTCCAGAAATTTTAACCTAAAAACCCTTCGTGTTCAAACACGCAATACATGCGCACGTAGATAACTCTATCCCACTCTTACACAACGATAACTGTCACCAGAGCAAGTGGGATAGACTGTTTGTTTACATTAATGGTTACGCCATTTTAAAAAGTTACTAAGGAACTATTTCAGTCAAATCAATCCGAATTCTGAAACGGAATCTAATTAGAATCGTATACAAATTCCGTTTCAAACGCAACAACCGGTTCGAACACGGAACCGGTTGTTGCGTTTGAAACGGAATTTGTATACGATTCTAATTAGATTCCGTTTCAGAATTCGGATTGATTTGACTGGGTTAGGACACAGAGCCAGTACGCAGCTCGAAAAGGAAAGTTTTTTTACGAACAGCAGAACAACGAAGCGATTTTTTGGGGGGTTTTCTACACCATCTCTGGCTTGCTTTCGCTGCTGTTGTTGCCCATTTGAAATTTTCCTTGACTGGTTTCTTACCAAGTGCATACACTGCTTCAAGTGGTAGAAATCTCCCAGTTACGACGATCTAGCACAGTTCTATCAAAGCTGGAAATTCTTACAGCATTCTAGCAGAAATGCTCCACCTTTCTAGCAGGGTTTTAGCAGAACCAGCTCTGCTAGAATATTTCGTGACTGGGCTGGCTGGAGCAACATTTGAAAGGGGCGGTACTACATTGCGGTATTTCTCCCCATTTAAACACATGCACCGTCCGAATCGAAAATTTGCCACCATTTCAACATGCTTCTTGCATAGTTCTTGGGCAGACTGGTCATGTGTAAAATAACCTCAATCGGTTCATAGTTTTTTTTTTTTTTTAAAGGTCCTATAAAATATTGTGTTTCATATGTTTAAAGGACCTTTTCAAAAATACTCTAAATGTTAAACAGTACAATTTATTAAAAATTATTACTTTTATTGCATGAACTGTTTTATAAACTTGATAAACTGTTTATGTTGAATAAACACTGAAGTTACAATATAAGCAAAGTGCTAGTTCCGCACGAGTTTCGCTGCCATCTTGTTTCATGCGAGTTCCACGCACACTGACAAATGACGTTCGATTGAATCAAAACTGGCACCGACGAGTGCGGCACTTCAAACGAACGTACTATTAATATTAAATCAAGTCCGTGGAAAATAATGTAATATATAAGTGAGAATTCCAAGTACAATAATTGTAAACGTTTTACCTCTTATAAGAAAAGCAGGCACAATTATTTACCCCCGCACCATTGCTTTTGATGGTATTTTTTTCGGTCTGAATTCTGCCATTTGACTATTCTGCCATTTGACTGTTCTGCCGTTTGACTATTCTGCCATTTGACTGTTCTGCCATTTGACTATTCTGCCATTGAACTATTCTACCATTCAACTCTCCTGTGAATTATTTATTCTGCCATTTGACATTCTGCCATTTAACTATTCTGCCATTCAACTCTTCTGCTAATTAATTATTCCGCCATTTGATAATTCTGCCATTTTACTGTTCTGCCATTTGACTATTCTGCCAAATAACTATTCTGCCGTTTAATTTTCTGCCATTTAATTTTCTGCTATTTATTTTTTCTGCTGATCAACTTTCTGCCATTTAATTTTCTGCTAATTAATTTTCTGCCAATTAATTTTTCTGCTTATTAACGTTCTGCCATTTAACTTTTCTGCTTTTTAATTTTTCGGCCTTTTGATTTTTCTGCCTTTTGATTTATCGGCTTTTTAATTTTCTGCTCATTGACCCTTTCTGCCGATTGACCTTTTCTGCCATATTATATTCTGCCATTTGACCTTTTCTGCCATTTAAGCTTCGGCCATTTATTTTTCTGCCGATTGAAATTTCTGCCATTTGGCATTCTGCCATTCGGCATTCTGCCGTTCGTTTTTCTGCCGAGTGACCCGACCCCTATTTACATACCATTTTTGTATGGACAGCAGCCAAAATTGTATGGAGACTTGTTTGGGTGAACAAATGACGCAAAATAGCTTATTTGGTCATAGGGAAGGCCCCCACAAAGTTTGAGCCGAATCAAAAAATACAAATAAAATCCATTTCCGGTTTGGTAGAGAATTGCTCATATGTGAATTGAGTTAGTTTTTTTTGCCTTCCTCACTGAGGTAAGGCTATAATCCTGCTCTAAACATGATCTTTTTATTACAAGCTCGAAAACCCACCTTCATGTATACATATCGACTCAGAATCGAAAACTGAACAAATGTCTGTGTGTGTGTATGTGTGTGTGTATGTGTGTGTGTATGTATGTATGTGACCAAAATTCTCACTGAGTTTTCTCAGCACTGGCTGAACCGATTTTGACCAAACCAGTTGCATTCGACTTGGTTTAGGGTCCCATACATCGCTATTGAATTGTTTGAAGTTTCGATAAGTAGTTCAAAAGTTATGTATAAAAATGTGTTTTCACATATATCCGGATCTCATTTATATGCATGTAAACGATATCCGGATCCATCATCCGATACATCGTTGGTTAGGTAATTGAAAGACCTTTCCAACGAGTCCACAACATTGAAGATCTGGCAACCCTGTCGCGAGTTATGACCACTTAAGTGATATATTTGTACTTTTTTGATGCCGGATCTCACTTAAATGTATGTAAACGATGTCCGGATCTATCATCCGACCCATCGTTGGTTAGGCAATTGAAAGACCTTTCCAACGAGTCCACAACTTTGAAGATCTGGCAACCCTGTCTCGAGTTATGACCACTTAAGTGATATATTTGTACTTTTTTGATGCCGGATCTCACTTAAATGTATGTAAACGATGTCCGGATCTATCATCCGACCCATCTTTGGTTAGGCAATTGAAAGACCTTTCCAACGAGTCCACAACATTGAAGATCTGGCAACCCTGTCTCGAGTTATGACCACTTAAGTGATATATTTGTACTTTTTTGATGCCGGATCTCACTTAAA
This sequence comes from Culex quinquefasciatus, assembly GCF_015732765.1. Classification (NCBI taxonomy): domain Eukaryota; kingdom Metazoa; phylum Arthropoda; class Insecta; order Diptera; family Culicidae; genus Culex; species Culex quinquefasciatus. Next base: position 59,727,654 of record NC_051863.1, read on the forward strand.
TGTATGTAAACGATGTCCGGATCTATCATCCGACCCATCGTTGGTTAGGCAATTGAAAGACCTTTCCAACGAGTCCACAACATTGAAGATCTGGCAACCCTGTCTCGAGTTATGACCACTTAAGTGATATATTTGTACTTTTTTGATGCCGGATCTCACTTAAATGTATGTAAACGATGTCCGGATCTATCATCCGACCCATCGTTAGTTAGGCAATTGAAAGACCTTTCCAACGAGTCCACAACATTGAAGATCTGGCAACTCTGTCTTGAGTTATGACCACTTAAGTGATATATTTGTACTATTTTGATGCCGGATCTCACTTAAATGTATGTAAACGATGTCCGGATCTATCATCCGACCCATCGTTGGTTAGGCAATTGAAAGACCTTTCCAACGAGTCCACAACATTGAAGATCTGGCAACTCTGTCTTGAGTTATGACCACTTAAGTTATATCTATGTACTTATTTTTCTGGATCTAAAAAAAATAGTTGAAGTATGTGTCCAAACCACTCATATTACCCATTGTTGGTAAAAAGTGAGGAAGGCACCAACCACATAGGTGGATTAAGTTAGTTTTTTTTGATAATTTTTGTTATCTCGTTTTTTTTCCGAGCAAATTCTAAAGACTGAAAAAAATATCTACATTTCATAAAGTTTTTCAAATTACCATTTTTTCCTGTTCAGTAACTGTCGTCCTGATCTTCAATAAAAAAATGATATCTATGTTGAAAAAATAATAATAGATATCACCGAATTTGCTAGCTTACAAAATAACATCAAAAATCATGTCACATGGAAAAAAAGTTTTGAAAATACACACATTTTTTCGACAATTATGATCAAATCGATGCTTGTGTGCTCTCTTATACTAACTGACATTTTGGTGGTTACGAGAAAATCGATTTTTTAACTTTGAATTACTGTTTCTGGGAAACTATTCGACAAACAATTGTCCTAATAATTTTAAAGTATGCTCCTGACATAACTTAAAGACATGGTAAAATATGAAAACTTTTGAAATGCAAAAAAAAATTTGGCAGAGAAATTACGAAAAAAAATCATGCTTGCAATTAGCACAAGTGTGTCTTGAACAGTGATTTGTATGAGTTAGCACAAACGTGCACAGGATGAATTTTGCAGTTGAGCTAAAATGCTTCTTCGATTGCAGAGTCGTGTATACTTCCAACGTGGCACTTGGTACAAAAGTGCGCAGAGTCATTTTATTGTAAAAATAGTAGTTATTTATTGCTTCAATGTTTTTTGCGTAGTAACTTAGAATTGTAGCTAGTTAAGGAACATTTTTCTCAACAATACTTTTTTAATAGACTTGTTTATCATTAAATTTATTGTGAAAATTGCAGTTTTAGAGAGTAACTACCGTGAAAACTTGAATTTTATGAAGAAAAACTTAGTGAAGTGTGAGGTTGTATAAATATAAGTATGATTATCCATGAAATAGCTTCAATAAGATCAAGTATGACGAAAACCGAATAGATCTACGCTTACAAATAGAAGAAAATGATTTTGTAAAAACTTTGAGCTAGTTTATTTTATTTCCATCATGTCATACGACCTTTTTACAAATGCTAGATATCCAGGACACAAACCATAGAACTGTTATGGTAGATTGCAGTTAGAACAAGTATGTCTCTTGCAATGGATTCTTAGTTTGTATCGATTAGAACAAAAGTGCACAAAAAAAAAAATCAATGCTTAGTCTTTGAACATGGACGACCCCTACAGTTGTGCTAAGTGTGCACAACTACGTGAATGATGTTGTTACGTGTTTTTTTTTGGTGTGGACGACCCCTGCACAACTACTTGAAGGGTGTTTGAGTTGGATATTTGGGTTAGATTATCTGGGTTAGACATTGGCTAGTGGATGTTATTGTTACGTAGTTTTTTGGATTGGACGATCCCTGCAATTGTGCTAAGTGTGCACAACAAGAGTTCCCAAATGAACCGGTTGGGCTAGGTTCACCTATTGGTTCGGCTTAAACCTCCCTTTGTGGTTCAATCCTGGTTCAGTGAACCATGAACCATTCGTTACACCGTGACATTAGTTACACCGAACATACCGCAACATACCGTTACATTCGTTACACCGTAACATTAGTTACACCGTAACATTCGTTACACCGTAACATTCGTTACACCGTAACATTCGTTACACCGTATCATTCGTTACACCGTTACATTCGTTACACCGTAACACCGTAACATTCATTACACCGTAGTATGGTTACACCGTAACATTCGTTACACCGTAACATTCGTTACACCGTAACATTCGTTACACCGTAACATTCGTTACAACGTAACATTCGTTACACCGCATCATTCGTTACACCGTAATATTCATTACACCGTAACATTCATTACACCGTAACATTTGTTACACCGTATCATTCGTTACACCGTAACATTCGTTACACCGTAACATTCGTTACACCGTAACATTCTTTACACCGTAGTATGGTTACACCGTAACATTCGGTACACCGTAACATTCGTTACACCGTAACATTCGTTACACCGTAACATTCGTTAAACTGAAGTATGGTTAGACCGTAACATTGTTATACCACAACATTCGTTGCATCGTAGCATTCTTTACACCGTGGCATTCGTTACACCGTAATACACCGCAATTAAAACATTTTTTAAGTCGTTGTGCACACTTAGCACAACTGCAGGGGTCGTCCAATAATAAAAACTACGTAACAACATCATCCATTCACCAATATCACACTTAGCCTAACTCAAATATCCAATTCAAAAACCCCCCAAGTAGTTGTTCACACTTAGCACAACTGCAGGGGTCAGCCAGTAAAAAAACTACGTAACAATAACATCCACTTATTAATCTCACACTTAGCCTAACCCAAATATCCAATTTAAAACATTTTTAAGTTGTTGTGCACACTTAGAACAACTGCAGGGGTCGTCCAATTCAAAAACTACGTAACAATAACATCCACCTTACAATGTAACACTTAGGGGTCATCCAATTAAAAAAACTCTGCCACTAAATAATTATTTGACACACTTCGTCTAACTTACAACTTCTTCACGTATCCAAATGTGCACACTTGTGCTAATTGCCTTCCAAAATAGTGCTCCATAATATTGCTCAAACTAGTAAGGACACCTGGCAATTTACCATAATATTATAGTGCAATCGTATTTTTATGGATTTGCGTGTTTTCAAAAGGTCAAGCCATGATGAAAAATAAGAGAGCACATCCATGATGCGTTCGAAAATGTCAGTTAGTACAAATGGTTGCAGGGCGATATCTCCGCGTAGGAAACGAATTTTTCAGATCTCTTAGAAGCGTTTTGTAGGGCATTTAATTAGCTAAAAGATGTCATCATTAACTCATTTTGGCCCAAAAGTCAGTTAGTACATCAGAGCACAGAGGCATCGAAATATTGATTGTGCATCATGACCCTTGATCCAAAACTAAAGGGGTCTGCTACGGAAGGCCGAAATTCAAAGGGCTGAATTACTCAAGTTTTAAAGTTTTAAAAATTCAAAGTTTTAATGTTTTAAAGTTTTAATGTTTAAAAGTTTAAAAGTTTAAAAGTTTAAAAGTTTAAAAGTTTAAAAGTTTAAAAGTTTAAAAGTTTAAAAGTTTAAAAGTTTAAAAATTTAAAAGTTTAAAAGTTTAAAAGTTTAAAAGTTTAAAAGTTTAAAGTTTAAAAGTTTGAAAGTTTAAAAGTTTAAAAGTTTAAAAGTTTAAAAGTTTAAAAGTTTAAAAGTTTAAAAGTTTAAAAGTTTAAAAGTTTAAAAGTTTAAAAGTTTAAAAGTTTAAAAGTTTAAAAGTATAAAAGTTTAATAGTTTAAAAGTTTAAAAGTTTAAAAGTTTAAAAGTTTAAAAGTTTAAAAGTTTAAAAGTTTAAAAGTTTAAAAGTTTAAAAGTTTAAAAGTTTAAAAGTTTTGAAGTTTTAAAGTTTTAAAGTTTTAAAGTTTTAAAGTTTTAAAGTTTTAAAGTTTTAAAGTTTTAAAGTTTTAAAGTTTTAAAGTTTTAAAGTTTTAAAGTTTTAAAGTTTTAAAGTTTTAAAGTTTTAAAGTTTTAAAGTTTTAAAGTTTTAAAGTTTTAAAGTTTTGTTAAAGTTTTAAAGTTTTAAAGCCTTAAAGTTTTAAAGTTTTAAAAGTTTAAAGTTTTAAAGTTTTAAAGTTTTAAAGTTTTAAAGTTAAAGTTTAAAAGTTTAAAGTTTAAGTTTAAAAGCCTAAAAGCCTAAAAGTTTTAAAGTTTAAAGTTTAAAGTTTTAAAGTTTTAAAGTTTTAAAGTTTAAAGTTTTAAAGTTTTAAAGTTTTAAAGTTTTAAAGTTTTAAAGTTTAAAGTTTTAAAGTTTTAAAGTTTTAAAGTTTTAAAGTTTTAAAGTTTTAAAGTTTTAAAGTTTTAAAGTTTTAAAGTTTTAAAGTTTTAAAGTTTTAAAGTTTTAAAGTTTTAAAGTTTTAAAGTTTTAAAGTTTTAAAGTTTTAAAGTTTTAAAGTTTTAAAGTTTTAAAGTTTTAAAGTTTTAAAGTTTTAAAGTTTTAAAGTTTTAAAGTTTTAAAGTTTTAAAGTTTTAAAGTTTCAAAGTTTTAAAGTTTTTTTTTAAGGTTTTAAGTTTTTGAGTTTTTAAGAGTTTTTTTTAGTTTTCAAGTTTTGAAGTACCTATTTAAGATATTTAGTTTTTTTTCAAGTTTTTTTAAGTTTTCATGTTTTCAAGTTTTAAGTTTTAATTTCAACTCTACGGATATCCCAAAAACGGTGCAATTTGTGCTGTGAGAACATGAACCCAATATCAAGACACTATACTCACATCGAGTTATCATAAGGGTAACTGGCCACGACGGCGCCACCGTGCAGGTTCGCCGACAGCACGAACGGGTTGCTCAGGATCCAGTTCATGACGGCGACCGTCTCCGGCTGCTGGCGATTCCGGCGCAGGTGCCGCTTCCGATCGTCGTCGAACCGGTCCGGAAAGTCCCGGTTCAGATCGATCTGGGCCGCGTTGTATCGGCCCACGTAGCTGGATAAGGATTCACAGTTTCCTTCCTGGAAGAAGAGAAGAAAAAAAAAAAATGAAATCAGTTCAAAGACGACGTCCGTAAATATATTTCTTTCTTATTTTTACGTTATTTGCGTGGGAGTCAGGGACGGTGGATGACGCTTATCACAGTATGAAAGCCCCCTCCCTTCTTCCTTGAGGAGGTGTAATGACGCCGGTTCCCGTCGTCACGATGAAGGTGTGGGAGGATATTTTCCAGCCGGTCCCTAAGATGACAGTTTTCGTGAGTTGCGCATATACACCGACAGATGGCCAGTGGGCCTCGTCGGAGTCCACCCATTAAATACGCAACTCGAAATTTGCGTGGGAAACTTTTTTTTTCGTGACGGTTTTCGCGGCATGCTCACTTCAACTGTTCTAGACTTAAGTTTGGACGTGGCGTATCTCTAAACAAGTTTTTTAAGAAAATGATTCCAGACTGCATATTTTGTCGTTTTAAACCGAAACAAGACAAAAACTATGTTTATTTAAACTATTCGCCATTTTCAAAAGTTTGGCTAGATAATATCGAAGGCCGCCATCTTAGGCCCACTGGGCCCACAAAACGGGGTACGCTCAATTTGTATGGGAGCTGTCAACATGCTCCCGGGCTGATATTTTCCCAACACACAGCAGGATGGGCAATTTTGAACAAAACGGATTTGCTGTCGAAGTGTCGAGTCGTTTAGCAGATTGTGCTAGTCAGCTGGAAGAAATATGCCATTATTCAACCTCCTCCCCACTTTGGTTGCTTCGTAGGAAGACTAATGGTGGCTAAGGATGTTGTAGGTGTCGTAACGAACCGGTATAATACAGGTGCAGTTCAATGGAATAATGGTTTCCTTTTGCGGAAAAGTATTTGCTTACATTTTCTTTCCTTTGAAAAGTTTGAGCTGTTCGGAAAATAATCATAACTGGAAGCTGAACTTGTTAAGAAGAAACAGTTGTTTTATATTGAGCAGTTCTCTCAGATTTCAGTCATTCGATTTTATTTTTGTATTTTTTAATCCGACTGAAACTTTTTCGATGCCTTCGGTATGCCCAAAGAAGCCATTTTGCATCATTAGTTTGTCCATACAATTTTCCATACAAATTTGGCAGCTAGCCATACAAAAATGATGTATGAAAATTCAAAAATCTGTATCTTTTAAAGGAATTTTTTGATCGATTTGGTGTCTTCGGCAAAGTTGTAGATATGGATATGGACTACACTGGAAAAAAAATGATACACGGTAAAAAAATGGTGATTTTTTATATTTAACTTTTTGTCACAAAAAACAAAAAACACTATTTTTAATTTTTTCATTTTTGATTTGTTTTAGAGGACATCAAATGCCAACTTTTCAGATTTTTTTTCAAAAACTCGAAAAATTGGCGTAATATTGAATGTTTGGCCCTTTTGATATGTTAGTCTTCGTTTAAAAAAATTGAAAATATTTTTTTCGAAAAGATCGGAAAATTTCACGAATGTTTTATATTTTAACATTGAAAATCGGACCATTAGTTGCTGAGATATCGACATTAGAAAATGGTGTGTTGTTTGGTTGGGACTTAGAAAACATCAATTTTCTGTTTTTAAACCTTTGCATGGCAATATCTCAGCAACAAAGGGTCGTATCAACAAGGTTTAAAAATGCAAAATATAGAGAATTTTCTCAGTTTTTCAAAAATATTTTTTTCGATGGTGGGCAAACATGTGCACTTATTTAAAAAAATGAAAAACTGCGACTATTTTCAAAAAGTTACCTGAAAATAGATTTAATTTGGAAACGGTGCACTTTATCAAAATTTCACTAATGTACTTTTTGATTGCAAATTTGATTTTACATCGAAAAATGAAGTTGAAAAATTTTTGCGACCAATTTTTCGATTTTTTGAAAAAATCAGTATTGATTCAAAAATTCATAACTCGCTCAAAGATTTTTTGCACAGCCTGAAAATTTCTGAAAAGTTGGCATTTTATGTCCTCTAAAATATATCAAAAAATGAAAAAATAGTGTTTTTTTTGCAAATCAAGTTTTAGTGACAAAAAGTTAAATAAAAAATCACCAAAATTTTTTTACCGTGTATTTTTTTTTCAGTGTAGTCCATATCCATACCTACAACTTTGTCGAAGACACCAAATAAATCAAAAAATTCCTTCAAAAGATACAGATTTTTGAATTTTGCACATATCATTTTTGTATGGACAGCTGCCAAATTTGTATGGAAAATTATATGGACAAACTAATGATGCAAAATGGCTTCTTTAGGCATACCAAAGGCACCAAAAAAGTTTCAGCCGGATTAAAAAATAAAAAAAATCGAATGACCGAAATCTCAGAGAATTGCTCATTTGGTAAAGTTACAGGAAGTCAACCACTCAAAAATTGCATAAAACCGGGAACTCGAATTTGATGTTAATATAAGATTTTGTTTTGGTATTTTGTCAATGTTTTGATTGTCCGATGTTCTTAAGAAACCTTCGGATGATCAGGTTTTTAAAAGAAGGTATTTCCGAACTGTGACATATTTATGATTCAGACCCGACTTAACAATGACGTACATTTATTAAAAAAAACAATACTATCAATTTTTTAGCACAAATCACTCCATTGTTCAATGCAAATCGCGTCAAACATAACCTCTATTTTCCCCACAATTTGACAGTTTGGGAGCATCAATCTGTTTCCCTTACAGAAGGGCAAAGCCGCTCAAATCTAGCAACCTGTCCACACACCGGTCGCTTGCGTGTTGCGCAAATTAGTGGCATGTTTTCACGGCTCGGTGCGCCCTTTCGGGTTTTGTTATGATTCTTTTTTTTTCCTGTCGTGCAACACCACTCCAAACCATATAGAGTCATCACCATGCATTCGTGCTGACCGCGGCCAAAGCTCGATTCCGGCCGGCGTTTTTTTCCGAGGTGAGAAAAGAGAAAACGATGAGTGTGATATTTATTTGATTGTTTCTTTCTGAATGCAATTTTAAGTCATGAAGCGAATCAAAGGTAATTTTAAGTTTAATTCAAATATTTTGAATATTTGTTAAATTTTAAACAACCACAAATTTCAGTCATATGAATCAGCAAATTTTTAAACTATTACTCGATCAAATTCAGTATCAAAATATAAAATTATTTTTTTTTTAATTTTTTATGAATTTTTTGGTTCAGGTTTTTTTATATTTTTTGGAAACAAAATTAAATCTACTGCAGAACCTTTGGCAGCACCACACAGTGTATAGTAGTTACATGGTTATGAGCAAAGCTAATAATCTAATCTATTATGTGGACGAGGTCATCTCTGGTAGTACTCATCAGCGCCGGCAGCCACCGGATATCCCATTTCCCAGTGGAACCGATCTGGTGCCGATGATGCACTCTGTAATTAAATATTGATGCGATTGTTAGGCTTTTATTCCGTAGAGCCTTCTGCAATATTGCTTTCCACTAAATTTTGCCAACGAAGAGACAAAGCGAGTGCAGTGTTATGGGCTGTAATTGAATTTAATTATCCGTGTCGGTTGATTGGTTTATATGGCCTTCGTATGGTTCAAGAGATGGGCTTCTTTTTGAAATGGTTTTGTCCAGACTTCGAATTCCTAAGAGAAATGTGCGACGAAATTTCGCTGAACCAATTAGGATGCACTCGCTAAGTTACCGCACACACTTAACTTTTACCAAACCGAATAACAAGTAGTGTCAACATGTAAATAAACTAAAAAAAAAGGCTTTTGGAAAGAATGCTCCGGAGACGAATGTCATGATTGAGAAAAAAATATGTTTATATTTTTTTATATATTTATACAGCAATTCCATTTGAAAAGTATTTTTTGTTAGGCCTTAAGGGTGTTCTACGTCGTGCTAGGGTGGTTCGAAAAATGGCAATTTTCGTCATTTTTGCAAAAAAACCACTATTTTCAAAAAATCATATCTCTGCGTCATTTCATCCGATTTTAGCTGTTTTAAACGCAAAAGAAAGGTGGCTATTTGGGAAAAATAGTAAGAAGTTTCAAAAATATAGTTTAATATTTGCAAAAGTCGTATGAAAACTTAAAATGGCGTTTTGACCGTGTCTGGACCAAAGAGCCTACGCCTGAAAATATTTTTATTGGATTCCTCGGAAAATTTCACACATCATATCAAAAAATTGGCGATGTCGAACCGTGCGTTTTCGAGATATGATTTTTTGAAAATAAAAACTGAGTTTTTCGACGCACCACGCGCAAAAACAAGAGTTTTAATTTTGAGAATCAAGAGTAAACTATTAACAGTCTAAAAACACATATTTAAGGCAGTTTAAATTTTTTCACAATTTCGAAAAAGTTTCATATTTTAACATTGAAAATCGAGCCACGATTTAAAAAAGGACGCTACGTAAAAATATAACAGACCAAAATTTGGGAAACAATTGGGAAATCTGACCTCCACATTTTTTACAAGATTTGAAAACCAATTCCCGTCCGACGGAAGGCGTGGTCAGACAAATCTCGTCTCGAAAAATGCCACCGGGACCGTCTGGGATCGAACCCAAGCCGACTGGGTGAGAGGCAACCACGCTTACCCCTACACCACGGTTTCCGGCAAAATGTTTCAAAATACACCCAAATCAATGATTGCTGGGAAAGGCGCGAAGAACATGTTTGCGTTCTGCATCTTCCCTATGAACAAACGGTAAAAAGTCACGCTTGAGCTTGAACATAGCCTCCTTCTTTGTTTATGTTCACAGCTGTAGTCAGAGCCGTACCTTGGGTCTACGGCGTCCTTGGCGAAGCATCAATTTGGCGCCCCTCCCAAATTAACAAGCATTTTGATAAATTGATATTGATTTTTAATTATTGCTTCAATATGAGTTTTGATGTTATAATTGCAATTGGAGACATTAATATGGTAAAATTCAGAAACACAGTTATTGTATGTTTTATTGTTCATATAAAATGAGATAGATTGAATTGAAAATTTATTACAGGAGTTAAGTTGGCTGAATATTTTCTGAGATTTCATAAAATTGATAATGATAGCAGTTTTTTGTTTTTTTTTTTTTTTAAATTTATTTCTCAGATAAATGCACAGAATTAAACGTGAATAATAAATTTTGCTATAACTTGTTAGCAAATTTTATATTTTCAAGCCTGCATAATTTGATCTGATCTAGTCTTAATTTAATTGTATAAGCAAATAATTTTCCCGGATTCGAAAAATAATTAGCTAATTTGGCTTTGGATTTCATTTCGATAATTACTAAGAAAAATGAAAAAAAAATCCTTCTTGAAATTAAAAAAAAAAATAATAATTCGATGACCGTGTGCTATCTTGTTCTATCTAGATGGGAATCCCAGTAAGCTTAGCTCAAAAGAGCACACCGGCATCGAAGTATAATTTTTCAACATGCAGCGACAGAACAAATTTTCGTCAAAATCAATTTAGGCCTTTGCAAATATTTTTTGAAGTTTATGTCCCTTGACTATGACCAAAAAAATAAAACAGTTAAAACATTTAAATTACAGGTAACGGTTTCAACATTTCAATGAAAAAAGTGTTTTAAAATGCATTATAAACCCCCCAAGTAGCACATTTCGAGCCAAACATTTCATTAGGGCACAAAACCAAAACGTAAACATTTGGGATTATTCCACTATTCCATTCATTAATACACTCCCTACATGCCCTCCAAGAATCAGATTGATAGCAAACAATTTACCATTGAAAAAATCAAAAACACAAAAGGGCACATAACAATTTTCACTCCAAACCTAAAATATTTTTTTTTTCATTATGAGTTTTATTGCGAAAATCAACATAAATTAAGAAGCAGTAAAGCAGAGTTAAGGGGTTACATACATGTAAATCGGCAAAAATGTCAGAGGTTGATTGAGCGCACATATAAACTTTTTTTTAATTTGTTTTCAGGGCATAAAAATATATATTTTCATCTACTAACAAAACAAATTTGAAGCCATTTGGTTGTATCGTTGCCGAGATATAGCTATTTGAAGTTAGCAGTTTAAAAAAAACGGGTGCCACGATATCTCAACACTGCTCTGACCAAATTGGCTCAAAATTTTGGTGAAGACTCGTCAAACTATTTCCGTGTGCATGACGAAGGCCGATTTTCAAAAAGTTTATTTTAAATTATTAAAATATTATAAAAATATTTTTATGTTTTTCATTTAAAAACATAAAATAAAGAACATAAAAATATTATAAAATTTTCATTTAAAAAATCGTCAATATTTGATTTTTGTATTTTTTAAAAAAAGCAAAATTTAAAAATCGGGCTTCGCCATGCACACGGGATACATCTTGAGAGTCTTCACCTCAAATTTCAGCCCTTTTGGTCCATCCCATCTCGAGATATCGTGGCACCCGTAAATCAACTCGGTGTTTAGAGAAAAACGTTCACAGATTTTGAGAGTTCGCTTTGCGCATGGCAAAATTGTAAACTTAAATCGTCTCTTACTCAGTTCAGTCATGAAATATCTTCATGAAACTTTCAGGAGTGACTGAAAATCATTTTTTTAGTGGATTCAATAAATTTTCTGTAACATGAAATTTGGTGATTTTCTACATGTATGTAACCCCTTAAGGATAACGATGTGTTTTATCGAATCATCAGTAAAAATACCATCAGTAATGCTTATTTTTTAAAAAGAAATTGAAACAAGTTGCCCATTTTTTGCAAGCGATTTTCTCGAATCGCGGTTTTTGCTTTTGTGCCCTAATGAAATGTTTGGCTCGATTTGTTCTCCAAGAGATTTCCGAACTGGTTGTTGAACTCATTTACTATGTTTTCCGAACGTCCCGAGAACTCTTGAATGCTGGAAAAAGCGCACGTTTTTCTTTTGTTGAACATCTCTTCATCCGTTAGAAAAGTCCGTGTTTCAAACTAGTTTTGCAAGTGTCATACTTGCATAGAGAACGTTTTTTGAACATGTCATAAGAACTCATGACCATAAGACACTGAATACATTAACAACTTGTTTACGAGAAATCCCAGCTGAAACCAAAGGTTACATCTACTATGTTATCATGTTCAGCAAACTGAAATGAATCATCATGTCTGCAAATGTCATTTTGCTTTTCGAGTTCTACAAGCATGTTTTATTTAAGTCAGAATAAACTTCAAAATGAACTATTCTTAATCCGTTGCTAGATTTGGCATTTGTGTTATAATGGTTTTTTGATCAAAATGTGAACAATTGACCAAATTTTCTGACACTTGTCCAATAATTAACGTATAAAAACGCTAGTGAAGCGATTGCTACTTGGGCCGTTCAGTTGTTTTGCAATCATAAGTTTCAAAAGTTTCTAAGTATCGACGAATTTTATGTTTTGTTAGAAAAAAAAGTAAAAAAAATATAAAGATAAGAAGTTTTTATTAATTTTGAGTGATTTGCCCATACGATTTTTGAGAATATATTTCATCATTTATTTTTTTAAAATTATGTTTCGCATTGATTTTTATTAGTATATATTTATTTGTTTATTTTTAATTCGTAAAATTATATTTCATATTCTAAAAAAATATTTTTGTGCCCAAAACTATACAAATAATTTCAAACCTTGGTAAAATATTATTTTTTGGTTTTAACTCAAAGAAAATAGATTGTTTTGCATTATCAAAGCTTTTTAGACGATTTAAAAAGTAAATAACACTGGTTAAGCTAAAACATAAAAAGTGATGTGCTCTGAAACACATTTTTTCCTTAAACAAATCATGTTGGTCTTATTGGTGAAAATTTACATCAGTTTTCCAATTTCAAAACCATTGTATTTTGAAAATTCAATGCACGAAGTTGATTATAAAAAGGGAAATCGTGCTGAAATTATTACAAAGGCCATTTTTTTAACTCGAGAATGTAAAAATTTCAAAAGAAAGGTAAATATATGTTTTAATGTCAAAATAATTCCCATTTCATAGAATATTGTGATTCACAGCCAAATTAACGTGATAATAACACATAGTGGGACATTTTTATAGTCTGGAAGGTATGACTTAATCTTCATTACACAACGGTCCAAACTTTAACGTGTATTTATTTTGAGAATTTTTTTTAAAACTTCTTTAACTTTCTGTCGCTCGAGCGCCCCTTCTACGATGAAAAAATAATTTAGCATTAAGTATGAATTTTCAAAAACACTTCAGTAGAAATATTCATACAATTGACTTTGGCGCCCCTGAATATTGTTTTTATATTTTAAACCAAATTAGTTAATTTTAATTCTATTTTATAATTCGGCGCCCTTTCTGTTTCAAATATCTAATGAAGATGTTATAGCTGACATGAAAATTATGTACAATCATCGATTTTGGCGCCCCCCAAGGGCTGGCGCCCTTGGCGGTCGCCAACTGCGCCAATCCCTAGGTACGGCGCTGGCTGTAGTGCAGATTAGTGGGGATCATTCTAAAATCACGTTACGCATTCTCTCTTTCCAGCACTCGGGTTTATCCAAGTGAACGAGCAGCGAGTTGAGTTTGCAGCGGAGTTACCGAACAAGTACTGTAAATAACGTTCAAGACCTTTGTTGTCACAACAGGTCACAATGATTGATTATGTCTATAACTTATAAAAGTTTAGGTATAAGCTATAAATAGGATTCACATCAGTTCCTGAAGTAGTTTGTTCCTCAATTTTCTAAAACGATGCTCAACTTAAAAATTAGTTTCGCATTGCTTCTGATTGCCACTGGATGCTGTTACGTAAAGTGAACTTCACAAATCATCTGTGTGCAAAGTTAAATTTTTATTTACCTCAAACATTTTAGGGCAAACTAACCCGCAATCAGCTGCGAGTACTTCATGCCGCGATCGAGGAGTGCGCCCACGATGCGGACATCCACGACTACCAGCGCTACGAACTTATGGCCGTGACCGGACGCCAAATGGCCCGGGACAAGCGGACCAAGCAGCTGCTGCTGTGCACCGTCTACCGGATGGATTTCCTCGACTGCGACGGAACCATGCGGCAGGACAACTACGCCGCGTTCATCAGCGATGGCCACAACAACCTCGAGCAGCTGCCGGCGCTGATGCAGGACTGCCTGGCCAAGGTGCACGGAACGATCGAGGATAAGGCCTTTCAGGTTATCCAGTGTTTGTGGGCGTCCAGAACGTTCAAGGTGTGATTTTTTTCAAAAAAAAAAAAAAGTGTTATGTTACAGACATGACCAGTGTGACAAAGAACATTGTGAGATAACAAACAAAAAATACTCTTTAATGTCATTCCACCAAATTTGTGGAGACTTGCATGGAAATAATCTCTCCCTACAATTTTCTCATGAAAGAGCTGTTACTACCATATTTATAAAAATCGGTTACACAAACGTTCTTGCAAGACCCGCTCTGTTCTAAAGATATGCAAAAGATAAGACCAGGCTGATTCATCATTTCACGCCACAAACTCAACCCAGCAGAATAATATAAGTGATAAGTCCCTCTCATTCTAAATCGCACAGTCGTTCAAAGTGCCCGTACTTTTCTCCCGTCGGGTCGAGTTCTGCAGTAGATGTTTCAACTCGTTCAGTTTGTCGCGTTCTCGCGCTGCCCTAAATTGTCCGCACAGCTAATTTGTTTGTTTAAAAAAATCCCATTCTCCTCACTGCAGAAGTGTTACGCTTGGGTGGCTTTTTCACACAGCCAACACACGTGCGGCTTCGGAAACCGGAACCCAGGGCACTACGGAAAATTGCGAAAAGAACCTGCCGCAGTGATCACAGCAGTGAAAGTTTGACCCAGTGCACTGACACAGGGCATTGAACGGTCCGGTATTAGGTGATTTGCAACGGGTTTATTTTTCGCATAACAATTCGTGTTGAACAACAAAACCATCGGCCACAATGTTCAAGAGAACATGCCGCCGCTGGAGGAACAAGAACAGCACCGCTAAGCTGGGATCGACCAAAAGGTAGGTGCCGGGACTGGCCCTTTGAGTGTCACATGTTTTTTGGGTGACCATTATTTTGTTCGCTTACTTTATTTGATGTTTGAGCAATTGTTTTCTTCAATTTATCGACTAGTTCATGTGTCATGTCATTTCAGTTCTTTTTTAATTTTTCTGTTCAAGATTATTCTTAATGTAAAGAAATCAAGTTACTGTTGAACTTAAAGACTTGTTTCAAACAATATGAGTCACTGGTCAGAGTCGAGGGCAGTTCAAAGAATAATATCCAACTTAAATTACTTGATAAGCATCCATCAGGCCATGGCCATAGAGCATCTTTGATTAAAAATATACATCCGCAGAATTTTTTTTGATATAAAAATTGTAATTATTTGTCTAACACATCTATTATACATTGATAAAATACGCAGACGACCAAAATTTGTACACAAAAAATATCATAAGGCCATTGCAAATATTTTTCAAAGTTTATGTCGCCCCAAAAACGGACTGAGTCACGTACACGGAAAAAAAGTGTGCGAGAAATCGTGAATTTCGATTCATGAATTCGTGAATAAATTTGTGCATGATTTCGTGATACCTTTCATGATTTCATGAATTTTATTCATGAAATCGTGCATAAAAATGCACGAATTTATGAATTTTATTCATGGCTAAAATATTTTTACGAATATTCATGAATTTTCCTTCATGAAATCATGCATATCACTATTCATGATTTCATGACTGATTTACATGAAGTCATGACTAAACTTCATGAATTCATGAAAAATATTCATGATTTTACGATTATTTATGCATGCGTAAATTTTACGCCGTAAAATTTTATTCGCGAATTTATGAATCATGTTTTTCATGATTTCATGAAAGTTTACATGATTTCATGAATAAAATGCATGAATTCGTGCATAACATTCATGGGTTTATGAATTTTTATCCATGTTTATGACGAGTGATCTTGATCAATCAAGAACAGTTTCGCTCGAACTGTCAAGTTTGTTTTTCGCTTGCCAGTTCAGCCGCGTGTTTATTAGCCACGAAGTCAATCGCGTTGTGACTTGTCGTGTCCTGTTTGTTGTGTTTGCCGGTGAAAGTGACCGTGATTTGTGGACCCGGGATTTAGAGGTGCTGTCCACCGGAACCGGGAAAAGATCTGCGGCCGTTCCGTTGGAAATGGCAACGGAGCCAAGAGCTAGCAGGAGGAGGACCAAGTTGCAGGAAGAGGACCGGGCGGCAGGAGGAGGACAGAACGCGGGAGGAGGACCGAGCGGCAGGAGGAGTAACAAGGTAAGAGTGAGGACAATCTGCAAAAGACAGAACAGTTCCCGGTTGGTTCGCGTGTTTGTTTTGATTGCCGAATCAAAGGGAACATGGTCCATAAGACTGTTCCCGTGTTTTATCTCCGCGTGTGACAGTTTCTTGGTCGCGGACTCGTAGGGATTTCGGTTTTCTGTCAATTTTCGGGGCATTCTACGCGTGTGACAGACTGTTAGGTTTGTTTTGGTTTTGGAAACGAAAAAATCCCGTTTTTTTATTGGTTCCCGTGGATGCGCTGAGTGACATTTCGGCGATTTGTTTTGAGCTAGAAATGGGGACAGGTAAAGTATGTTAATAATTTTAATGATTTTAATATTGTAAGCATAAGCTTTTTTTAAGCATTTTAAGCAATTATATTTTCTTAGGTACTTTAATTTTGTAATGTATAATAAGTTTTTTGAATTACTATTATTTTGAGGTATGTTAAATATGCTAATGAATTTAGGTATTTTTTTCCATATTGTGACTTTTAAAAGTTTTTAAGTATTTCAAGTATTTTAAATATTAAAAGTGTTTAAAGTTTGTTGAGTATTTAAATAATTTTAAGCATTTATTTTTTTCTAGGTATTTTAATATTGTATAAGTTTTAAAAATATGTTAAGTATTTGAAATATTTATTTTTGAAGTATGTTTAATATGCTAATGATTTTAAGTATATTCATTTGTTAAGGTATTTTGATATTATATGTTTTTAAAGCTTTTAATCATTTCAAGTATTTGAAATTATTGAAGTGTTTAAAATTTGTTAAGTATTTAAATAATTTTAAGCATTTAATTTTTTCTAGGTATTTTAATATTTCAAGTATTTCAAATATTTTAAGTATTTGAAATATTCATTTTTTTAAGGTGTGATTTTAAGTATTTTCATTTTTTCAGGTATTTTAATATTCTATGTTTTTAAAGTTTTTAAGTATTTCAATTATTTTTCCAGGTTTTAAATTTTTTAAGTATTTCAAGTTTTTTAAGCCTTTGAAAGATGTTCTTTAAAGTATGTTAAGTATGTTAATAATTTTAATATTGTAGCTAATTACTTTTTAAAGTATTTAACATATTTAAAGTATTTGAAGTATTTTGAGTATTTTATGTATTTAAAGTATTTTAAGTATTTAAAGTATTTTAATTTATTTAAGTATTTTAAGTATTATAAGTATTTTAAGTATTTTAAGTATTTTAAGTATTTTAAGTATTTTTAAGTATTTTAAGTATTTTAAGTAATTTAAGGATTTTAAGTATTTCAAGTATTTTAAGTATTTCAAGTATTTAAAGTATTTAAAGTATTTTAAGTATTTTAAGTATTTTAAGTATTTTAAGTATTTTAAGTATTTTAAGTATTTTAAGTATTTTAAGTATTTTAAGTATTTTAAGTATTTTAAGTATTTTAAGTATTTTAAGTATTTTAAGTATTTTAAGTATTTTAAGTAAGTATTTTAAGTATTTTAAGTATTTTAAGTATTTTAAGTATTTTAAGTATTTTAAGTATTTTAAGTATTTTAAGTATTTTAAGTATTTTAAGTATTTTAAGTATTTTAAGTATTTTAAGTATTTTAAGTATTTTAAGTATTTTAAGTATTTTAAGTATTTTAAGTATTTTAAGTATTTTAAGTATTTTAAGTATTTTAAGTATTTTAAGTATTTTAAGTATTTTAAGTATTTTAGTATTTTAAGTATTTTAAGTATTTTAAGTATTTTAAGTATTTTAAGTATTTTAAGTATTTTAAGTATTTTAAGTATTTTAAGTATTTTAAGTATTTTAAGTATTTTAAGTATTTTAAGTATTTTAAGTATTTTAAGTATTTTAAGTATTTTAAGTATTTTAAGTATTTTAAGTATTTTAAGTATTTTAAGTATTTTAAGTATTTTAAGTATTTTAAGTATTTTAAGTATTTTAAGTAAGTATTTTAAGTATTTTAAGTATAAGTATTTTAAGTATTTTAAGTATTTTAAGTATTTTAAGTATTTTAAGTATTTTAAGTATTTTAAGTATTTTAAAGTATTTTAAGTATTTTAAGTTTTCAAGTTTTTAATTATTTTAAGTTAAGAGTTGAACCATTTTGGCCTCTTTATTTTAAGCATTTTGATTTTATTTATTTTATGTATTTTGCGTAAAATATTTTGAGTTTTTGAAGTATTTAATTTATTTTGCCTATTTTGAATAGTTTGAGTTTTTAAGTATTTTAAGATTTTAAGATTTGTTGATATGTTGAGTATTTTATTTCGGTGTTTTTTTTTATTTTTCAAATTTTCAATTCAACTCTCTATGAATCTATTTTCGTCAAATTAAAGTGTTTGATCATCTGCATTAACAAAAAAAAATCCCATTATTGTAATTAATCACTTTATTGTAACTGGAGTTCTTAATGAGACAAAAAATAATGGCTTAATTATACGAATTATCGATTATTCTATTATGCACTCAGACAATCAGACAATCGAGTCTGGACTGCACATGAAATCCCTTAGGTCTTTTTGTATTTAATTAAAGTTTTTGTTGTATTTTTGTATAGAAACGATCGGTACCCAATAAACGTTTCCGAAATGCTCATGTCAAGTTTTGAATGTTGGTTTTACTAAAGTTATGATTGTATTTTTCATTTATTTAAGGCATTTTTGAACATCACATAACTGGGACCTTTGTAAATTTAGAATTCTTCCGCAGTGACCGGTAATCAGTTCCAAGATGGCCAGATGGAGCCAGAGTACATTGGCATCACATACAATGGCCACAGTTTTAAATTTCATGAATTTTGATATGTCACAAGACAGGGTTCCTTGCACATTCCAAAATGTCCCTAGTGACCACCGGTAACCGGTGACCGGTTCCAAAGTGGCCAAGTGGGGCCAGAGTACATTGGCATCACATACAATGGCCACAGTTTTAAATTTCATGAATTTTGATATGTCACAAGACAGGGTTCCTTGCACATTCCAAAATGTCCCTAGTGACCACCGGTAACCGGTGACCGGTTCCAAAGTGGCCAAGTGGGGCCAGAGTACATTGGCATCACATACAATGGCCACAGTTTTAAATTTCATGAATTTTGATATGTCACAAGACAGGGTTCCTTGCACATTCCAAAATGTCCCTAGTGACCACCGGTAACCGGTGACCGGTTCCAAAGTGGCCAAGTGGGGCCAGAGTACATTGGCATCACATACAATGACCACAGTTTTAAATTTCATGAATTTTGATATGTCACAAGACAGGGTTCCTTGCACATTCCAAAATGTCCCCAGTGACCACCGGGAACCGGTGACCAGTTCCAAAGTGGCCAAGTGGGGCCAGAGTACATTGGCATCACATACAATGGCCACAGTTTTGAAATTCATGAATTTTGATATGTTACAAGACAGGGTTCCTTGCACATTCCAAAATGTCCCTAGTGACCACCGGTAACCGGTGACCGGTTCCAAAGTGGCCAAGTGGGGCCAGAGTACATTGGCATCACATACAATGACCACAGTTTTAAATTTCATGAATTTTGATATGTCACAAGACAGGGTTCCTTGCACATTCCAAAATGTCCCCAGTGACCACCGGGAACCGGTGACCAGTTCCAAAGTGGCCAAGTGGGGCCAGAGTACATTGGCATCACATACAATGGCCACAGTTTTAAAATTCATGAATTTTGATATGTTACAAGACAGGGTTCCTTGCACATTCCAAAATGTCCCTAGTGACCACCGGTAACCGGTGACCGGTTCCAAAGTGGCCAAGTGGGGCCAGAGTACATTGGCATCACATACAATGGCCACAGTTTTAAAATTCATGAATTTTGATATGTTACAAGACAGGGTTCCTTGCACATTCCAAAATGTCCCTAGTGACCACCGGTAACCGGTGACCGGTTCCAAAGTGGCCAAGTGGGGCCAGAGTACATTGGCATCACATACAATGGCCACAGTTTTAAATTTCATGAATTTTGATATGTCACAAGACAGGGTTCCTTGCACATTCCAAAATGTCCCTAGTGACCACCGGTAACCGGTGACCGGTTCCAAAGTGGCCAAGTGGGGCCAGAGTACATTGGAATCACATACAATGGCCATAGTTTTAAATTTCATGAATTTTGATATGCCACAAGACAGGGTTCCTTGCACATTCCAAAATGTCCCCAGTGACCACCGGTAAGCGGTGACCGGTTCCAAAGTGGCCAAGTGGGGCCAGAGTACGTTGGCATCACTTAAAATGGCCAAAGATTTGAATTTCATGAATTTTGATATGTCACATGACAGGGTTCCTTGCACATTCCAAATTGTCCCCAGTGACCACCGGGAACCGGTGACCAGTTCCAAAGTGGCCAGGTGGGGCCAGAGTACATTGGCAATACATAAAATGTCCTCCGTTTTTCACAAAACAGGGTTCCTTGTCAATTCCGATATTTGCACCCAGTGGAACAATATGGTAAATGAACAGAAAAAGTAATTCGGAAATTGTGAAAATCGTACCATGAAATCGTGAATATTATGAGTTTTACTTTACGAATTTTTGAACTATGCATATTGGGCACGAATAAACCAGTAGCCGTGAATAAATATGCATGATTAGACATGCCCGAATATACTCGTAAACGTGAATTAAATTCATGAATTCATAAAAAAAAATCACGAATTCATGAAATTTATGCATGATTTCATGAAGTTTATACATGATATCTCGAATTTTTTTACGCCTTCAAAAATAAATCATAAAAATATTCCAGAACTCATGAATTTAGTGCACGAATTCATAAAAATTCACGATTTCATGAATTTTATGCATGAAATCATGAATTTTTATTCACGATGTATATTTTTTCGACCGTAATCATGAATTTTTATTCATAAAATCGTGAATATTTTTCACGACTACATGCATCTATTTCATGAAATCATGAACATTATTCACGTTTACGAGTGAAATCGGCCATGGAAAGTCATGCATATTTATTCACGATTCCTGGATAATTCGTGCCCAATATGCATAGTTCAAAAATTCGTAAAGCAAAAATCGCGATATTCACGATTTCATGGTACGATTTGCATGATTTCCGGAACACTTTTTTTTCCGTGTAGCCTAGTGGTAACGCTTCCGCCTCGTAAGTGGTAGATCGGGGTTCAAACCCTGGCTCGGACCAACATAACTGACGATCGTTTCTCTTCTGGATTCGATTGCTTAGTAAAGGGAAGGTAGTGCATCGTCACAAGCTGGACCTTATCAACGACACCTTAGGAAGGCGACCTATGGAATGTTAACATTAACCTTAACATGTTAACATTAGTTGAGTTGAAAACTGCCACTGAATCCGCGTTGTAAATGCCGGCACCAATACTCTTCAAGGGTGTTCCCCTCAGGAACTGGGAATGATTCAAAAACGGTTCGAAAAATCAGGGGGCAAATCATATTAGCATGTCTGAGATCGATAAAAAAATATGCTATTTTTTTTGAGAAATTCCAATGTAAAAAATTTCTTCAATACATGGATATTATGAAAACTAATGATTGCAAAACAACTGTGCAGGTGTAAAATGTTTTTTTTGCAATTCCGTCGTGAAATTACTTACTTTTCCTGTCATTCTTGAACGACGAAATAGCCTACTTTTTTGTACCAAAAATAACAGAATCGAATAGCAACACTTTTCAAAATAAATGCTGAAAAGTCCTACTTTTCAGCACTCAAATGGGTGCTGAAAAATTGAACTTTTCAGCACTTGTTTCGAAAAGTAACACTTTTCAACATTTTTTTGATTTCAACGATTTATTGACAAAATACATGAAAATTTGACATAAAATTTCACTCAGTGTGTGTTTATTGGAATTGCAAAAAATGTTGTATGGAACTCGTTGCAAAACTTGATTTTTTCAGCACTCTTCGTATTTATCCAACTCGGTGAACCTCGTTGGATAAATGTACGACTCGTGCTGAAAAAAACCTCTTTTTGCAACTTGAGCATGAGCATGAGCATGAGCATGAGCATGGTTGACTGCCAATGAGCTGCTACTCCGTTATTGACAGATCAGCTGAAGTTAAACAATGAATCAAAAATGATCAGTGGGAGCCAACCATCCGTTCACTGTTTAACCCCTGAAGACCCCGACTTTATTAGTCAATACCGGCGCCCTCCCAAGAAGCCTGCAGTTCAACAAAAGGGAGGAATGTTAGTCCGATAGTTGAAGTTGCAGACTCATCAAGCACATAGTTTTTCGCTATATACTTGTTGATACCGCTTGAGACCGTTGAATCCACAGCATCTCCTTCAAGCATCACGTGATTATTTTTTTTTGGTTAGTAGGATAAGGTATTGGCTTTTCGATGCCTCCCGAGCTACGATGCTATGGGGAGGACTTTCATAACAAACCCGTCGGCGAGCCTTCCGAGCAACGATGCTATGGGAAGGTCTTTCTAATTAGCACACCAAAACACTCGCGCACAGGTATTTAAATACTGAATAAATGTAATTTTTCATCACGATTACCCATACGACATTGATGATATAAGAAGGACTTTTTTACAGTCATTTACAGTAACACTTAAACTTATTTTAATGCAACATTTCACACGACGTCGTGCCTTCCGATCAACGATGATGTAGGAAGGACTTGAGCAAGCCAATCAGGATGAAAAACGAAATAAAATTCTTTTCTTTTCACACACAATGCCACATAATTGACCGCGCGTCACCACCCGACAAATTGAACTGATTTTCTTCTGCTTGTGGGCAAGCCAACCAGGATGAAACACGAAATAAAATTCTCTTCTTTTCACACACAATGCCACATAATGCCACATAATTGATTGCGCGTCACCACCCAACAAATTGAACTGATTTTCTTCTGCTTGTGGGCAAGCCAACCAGGATGAAACACGAAATAAAATTCTTTTCTTTTCACACACAATGCCACATAATTGACCGCGCGTCACCACCCAACAAATTGAACTGATTTTCTTCTGCTTGTGGGCAAGCCAACCAGGATGAAACACGAAATAAAATTCTTTTCTTTTCACACACAATGCCACATAATTGACCGCGCGTCACCACCCAACAAATTGAACTGATTTTCTTCTGCTTGTGGGCAAGCCAACCAGGATGAAACACGAAATAAAATTCTTTTCTTTTCACACACAATGCCACATAATTGACCGCGCGTCACCACCCAACTAATTGAACTGATTTTCTTCTGCTTGTGGGCAAGCCAACCAGGATGAAACACGAAATAAAATTCTTTTCTTTTCACACACAATGCCACATAATTGACCGCGCGTCACCACCCAACAAATTGAACTGATTTTCTTCTGCTTGTGGGCAAGCCAACCAGGATGAAACACGAAATAAAATTCTTTTCTTTTCACACACAATGCCACATAATTGACCGCGCGTCACCACCCAACTAATTGAACTGATTTTCTTCTGCTTGTGGGCAAGCCAACCAGGATGAAACACGAAATAAAATTCTTTTCTTTTCACACACAATGCCACATAATTGACCGCGCGTCACCACCCAACTAATTGAACTGATTTTCTTCTGCTTGTGGGCAAGCCAACCAGGATGAAACACGAAATAAAATTCTTTTCTTTTCACACACAATGCCACATAATTGACCGCGCGTCACCACCCAACAAATTGAACTGATTTTCTTCTGCTTGTGGGCAAGCCAACCAGGATGAAACACGAAATAAAATTCTTTTCTTTTCACACACAATGCCACATAATTGACCGCGCGTCACCACCCAACAAATTGAACTGATTTTCTTCTGCTTGTGGGCAAGCCAACCAGGATGAAACACGAAATAAAATTCTCTTCTTTTCACACACAATGCCACATAATGCCACATAATTGATTGCGCGTCACCACCCAACAAATTGAACTGATTTTCTTCTGCTTGTGGGCAAGCCAACCAGGATGAAACACGAAATAAAATTCTTTTCTTTTCACACACAATGCCACATAATTGACCGCGCGTCACCACCCAACTAATTGAACTGATTTTCTTCTGCTTGTGGGCAAGCCAACCAGGATGAAACACGAAATAAAATTCTTTTCTTTTCACACACAATGCCACATAATTGACCGCGCGTCACCACCCAACTAATTGAACTCAGAAAAAAAAACCTCTTTTTGCAACTTGTTGCATAAACTACTATTTAAACACTTTTTCATTCAAATGTTAATTCCTTGGCTTGTTTTTTTTCAATTTTCATATTTCTTTATTTTTTGTCCCCTTCCCCCTCCCGACTTTGGTCAGAGTCAAGAGACATAAACTTCAAAAAATATTTGCAACGGTCTCATAAAATATAAAATATATTTCTGAAAAACGAGATTGATTGTCACAGCTAACATATTTTATTTTAAATAATTTAAATTACAATTTCAAATTGAATTTTAATTCCATTTCTGTTGAATTGACGGAATAACATCAAAACAAAAACTAACTTAATCCACCTATGTGGTTGATGCCTTCCTCATTTTTTACCAACAATCGGTAATATGAGTGGCTTGGACACATATTTTAGCTATTTTTTTAGATCCAGAAAAATAAGTACACAGATATAACTTAAGTGGCCATAACTCGAGACAGGGTTGCCAGATCTTCAATTTTGTGGACTCGTTGGGAAGGTCTCTCGATTACCTAACCAACGATGGGTCGGATGATGGATCCGGACATCGTTTACATGCATATAAATGAGATTCGGAGATATGTGAAAACACATTTGTATACATAACTTTTGAACTAGTTATGGAAACTTCAAACAATTCAATACACACACATACACATACAAACATTTGTTCAGTTTTCGATTCTGAGTCGATATGTGTACATGAAGGTGGGTCTTCGAGCTTTTAATAAAAAGTTCATTTTTAGAGCAGGATTATAGCCCTACCTCAGTGAGGATGGCAAAACGCAGAGAAAAATCGACAAATTTCATGAGATAAAATATATTTCTTTTTAAATACAAAAATGCATTTATCTTGCTTTCCTCACTAAGGTAAACCTAGAATTCTGCACTTATTATCCTAAACATGAAACTCTTTTTATTGTATTCAATTAAATTAAATTTATTAATACAGTAAATAAAGTTCATCCTAACCCCACTCGCCCCTTTTTACTCTTTAAAAATAGTAAAAAATGGGTACAAAACCAAAATTTTATCAATTTTTAATTAAATTAATTCATTTCATTTAAAATTGAGGAGTATTCTAAAATAGCCAAAAGCCAAATACAATGAAAATAGGTTCATTGGAATTTAGTGTTTTGCTTTTATCTACTTTTTAAGTCTTTAACGATTTTTTGATATTTAAAAAATCACATAAGATGCAAAAATATAAAAAGCTTCCCGATCACAGATGTGGATATCACATACCTAAAGTAACGATAAAACCAACATAACAGTGAAATGAAGTTGAATTTTGGAAGTCTGACTATTTGGATGATTGATTATTATAATTGGGATCATCCATAAATCACGAGGACACTTTTTAGGAAATCAGGCTGGTACAAGTATTTTTAAAAATTCTTAAATATTTTTAAACTAATCGTTGCAAAACAACTGAACTAGTGTAAAATGCATTTCAAAACACTTTAGTCATTAAAACGTAGAGAAAATAGCTTGTTACCCGAGCAGACGGAAATAACTCGGGATTAAAATTTTTTGATTTTTAAAAATACTAGACCAAAAACATTTTATGTTATTTATAACAAGATTTGTTATTTGTCGTTATGAAATTTTTGTTTTGGATTGTTATTGTAATAACAGACTAATAAAATTTTTAGTTATTCTTCGAACAAATCTTTGTTATTATTTTTTGTTATTTTAACAACTAATCTGATAATCCTAATAACAGTTGGAGGTATTCTTCCATAACAAAAAATGTTATTCCAAAGTTGTTTTGGCATTCAACCAATATCAGACCAATAACAAATTTTGTCATGATTACATAAACTGTTATTAAACTCTTATGCAAAAATGGATTTTGAAGAATAAACAATATTTGTTATTGAAATGACATACATTTTGTTATTACCGTCTGCCCGGGTAGTTCAATTCTAATATTTTTTATAACGATTGAATATTGTTATCGTCCCGATGATACACCCACCCTAGGGTGCCCAGAAAAAATGAACCCCTGCTCCAAAAGCGGAAAACGGTTTATTGGGTTATTTTAAGCATCTGTGCAAATTTTGAGCGAAATTGGTTGAGATTAACCCATTGATACTCGAGCCTAAAGCTGGCGAAAAAAATATTTTTCATACAAAAATGACTTTTTTAAATCGCTAATAACTTTTCAGGATTAAGTTTTACAGCTTTGGTATGTTCTACAAAGTTTTAGAGCATTAAATTTCCAATGAAAATCTCACTTTTGGTAATCTTTGGATGGAATTAGCGCGCCGTGCAGACCAAACCGTAAGAAAAATGGATTTTCCATACATTTTTTTCAATTTTTCCCATACAAAGTTAACCCCCGAGTATCAACGGGTAAATGTTAACCAATTTTGCTCATATTTGGCCCAGGGTCCTGAAATAGCTCAAGGAACATTATTCAGCTTGTGGAGCGAGGTTTTGAGAAAAAGTCCCATATTCTGGGCACCCTAACCCACCCAGACGGCAATCGCATCGTTATGCTACATATCTACACGAAAGTGTATCAGAATCTGCATGAAAATTGCTTGAATCTGATGGACGCTTGATGCATTGTGAGGGACAGAGCACGAATATATTCTTCTCTCTCAAGTGTTGTTCGGGGACGCGCCAGCATTATATGTGTTTGTGAGAGCTGCAAATCGCTGACATGTTTAGACACCCCGGGCAGACGGTAATAACAAAATTCATGCCATTTCAATAACAAATGCTGTTAAAATAACAGAAATAACAATCCAATAACAAAAAAAATCATGACAGCGAATAACAAATCTTGTTATAAATACAGTCATCCCACATATTCGGAACACCCACAAATTCGGAACACTTTTGTGATTTTTCTGTCAAATAATTTGTCAATAGCATGCCAAATGCATCTTTTATGGCGACCCTTCTATTTTTAGGGTTTTTATTTGGACATTCTCTTGCTATTTCACTAGTAAAAGTAGTTCTATTTGAACAAATAACTGCATTTTGAGACTATTTTATTCAGAGCAGCAAAACACTGCCTCAAAAATGCCTGTTCCATAATTGTGGATTGTTATTGTGCCTCACACAATGGTGGAACACCTGAATTTAACTGATATTTTCACAAAAAAGTTATCAGATCATTCAGAAAACATAACTAAGCTTGAGTTTCGTTGGTTACAGTGTGAAGTCATTATTTTGTAAAAAAATATGTACTCCTGGAGAGAACCAAAGTTTGTTTACATCTGGGTCATTCCATCTCAACTGTGCACGAAAAAGTGCAAATTTGAAAATTACCCTCTCCGATCCTGCTCAAATTTGGCAGGGCTGTTGAAATCTTAGAGGGTCGGTCTTAGACTCAATTTTGAAGGAAATTGGACGTAGAATCCATTTCCGTGATCAAAATTTAGATTAATTTATTTTTTCTACCTGTATTGCGCAATTGAAAACTTTAAACGGCCGTATCTCAAAACACCCCAACTTATTTTTTTTATTTGACCTCACCATCGTGTTCCCCGGCCAATTTTACATAAGAATCACTTATCGACAGAAATGAATATGTTTTGTTCCAGAGATATCGAATTTTAAAGTTTTGTGTTTTCGAGATTACCTACATTAGCTTCATTCGCCGCATCTGCTAGAAGCACACAGGCGGGCTGATCAATAACTGCTACCTGGTGTTCTGGGAGATAGTTAATTTAATTTATCTTTTTATAATTTTACGCAAATATTTATTCAAATGGCTAATAGGGGAAATTCTCGTATGTTTGGCAGGTTAAGTCAAAAAGCCGTAATTGCCAATGGTAAACAAAGCCTATTTTGCATCGGTATCCGACCTACTTACGAAAAAAAAAATTTCAAAAATGCTAAAGAATGTTCATCAACTTGTCACTCAAAGCAGCCGGGGCTTTGCATTGTGCCACCAAACTTATGTAAGTCCGAGCTGACCGACTGACGGACTGCCAAACTGAATGCTTTGCTGGTAGAAAGTCGCGTTTGGGTTAAGTGTGTATTATAACTGGTGCCGCCGCCGCTGGTCGATACAGTTTCAGCGGAGAAAACAGCCGTTTGTGGAAGGGAGATTGACGCTTTTGACGTGTATATCTCTGGTTTTGCTCTGAGTTGAATGTTAACTGAGAGAATGGATTTGAAATATGCCTTTATTTCTATGATTTTAAGAAATTTATAAGCATGCCTTACTCATTACTGATAAAACAAAATCCCGAAAAATTCCCCATTTTTCTGATAAGTAAACTTTGACAATAACAATGTGATGAAATACGCTCGCATTGCTTTCACTCAATCAAGCTTCATACCAAGAAATGCTGTTTTTTGATAGCTCAAACAAACTTCCCAGCATTGATACTGATAACCCAGCCAATCAAACAACACTGCCTACTCTCACTTCATTGCGTAGGTTTACACCAACGATGACGCTTATTAGCAAATCGATTGAATCTATTACTGGCTGGTCGAAATCTGTCCACCACAACAAAGAACGCTAACCTCCACGCCAAGGACGGCGTTTCTGGCTGATTAACCCACCCCACTCCATCGACCAGTGACCTACGTCATCAAGTTCAACCGTGTGACGTCATAGGACTGACGCGAGAAATTTGCTACAATATGGTAGATCTGCCACCCACCTTGGACCGATGGTACCCGTCCGGGTTCATCGTCGGCATCAGGAAGATGTCGGTCGTGTTGAGCAGCGCTCCGATCTCCGGATCTTGGTCGTAGTTGTTGACCAGGTACTGGGCCAGATAGATGAGCAGCTCGCGCCCGATGGTCTCGTCGCCGTGCATGTTGGCCACGTACTTGAACATCGGCATCAGCAGCTGCCGGGGCCGATCGATGTTCGCCCGGATCTCGACGGCCAGCAGCGGACGTCCCTCCAGCGAAGATCCGATCGAGTGGACCTTCACCAGCGAGGGGTGGTCCTTCTGGAGGCGGGCCAAAAGATCGGCAAGTTCCTCGTTCGATTCGTACCTCGGGTTCGCCAGGAAGGACTCATTCTCGATAATCGGCCCTGTCTTCTGAAGCGTAAAGCCCCGGACCAACCCGAGCAGCGCCAGGCCAATCACCAGCGCAGCGGATAATTTGCAACCCTGTGGCGGAACCATTATGGTGTCTACGTTGCCCCCCTCTTTGCCGGAGAAAGGAACGATTTCGCGACACACACAAAACGCTCACTTCTTCACCAGAGCACACTAACAGGCCAGTTCTCCACGGGAGGGAAAACGGCACCACGCGCGGCGAAGAACAATTCCGGAACGACGGAATCTGCTCCGACGGACCGACGTTTTTTTTTTTTTTTGCTGAACGACGACTCGACGACGTGGGCTGGTTTGGATGTTTGACACTCACTTCACTTCTGGCACCAAGAGGAAAAATTATTTTGTCAGCTGCCAGTGGAAAAAGAGAGAGCGTGTGATGTGAGAGAGAAGCTTGTGACTCTCTCGCGAAGCGAACAAAACAAGAAAGTGAAGATGAAGTGGAATGTCAAAAGTGTTGATTGGAGAAGTTGTGTTTCAGTAGCGGGAAGTTAGGGCAGATCAGACGACTTTTAAATCACTGAGCAACATGTTGCGGTAGCGACGTTCAAATTACGTTCAAATTTATTTTCAGGATAGTCTCTTCAAAAACGGACTTCAACTTGCCTTAATGATAGTCAAGATAAGCACTGCTAAAGATATATTTCTGTTATCTTCTGGTGAAGCTCCACCATGCTTGAGATCAACGATCACTTCACTTTTCAAATGCCTGTTACCATAATTTCAAGATTTCCTCCGAAGCAGGTATCCAAAGCTTCTTTTTTTTAAAGGTACACTCTTTTGTTGTTTATTTCTTCTCAACAGGCACTTATTTTGCCCCAATGATGCACTTAAAACTAAATTTACGTACGTTACAAAGATCTTCAAAACACCTTGTAACGCGGATTAGTGTGATTTTTTTTTAAACAATTGAATAACAAGTTGTGATAGTGATGAATGAAGATTGCTAGATTCCACAAGTTAAAAATGTCCTTCAAATGGTGTTTTCACATATGGGCTTTAAATTGTTTTGTTGTTTGAAACCTTTTTACTTGGAAATCATGCAACTGACGAGGGTTACTTGATGATCCAAGCAAATCTTGCAGGTCTTGAAGCTTGCGATGAACTCGGAGAAAATGCGCCACAGCTCAGCCGAGCTGGCCAGGATTCATAAGAATAAAACATAATAGATCCTTAAACGGAAATAGTTTTTTCAATGATTCTTCGTATAGGCATAGTCAGTCAAATCTAGTGTCTTATCCTGACTAAAACCAATCTTCGATTCATTGATTATTTTTTTGCCAACATGTAATGTTATCACTCTTTGCATGCAATGTAGTTCCGGTCAGATCGTGCTATTTTGACACACCTTGCTGTTTACATTTTCGATTATAACTCGAAACTCCGGCAACCAAATTGAACCAAATTTCGGGACAGTCTTCTAACACTTCCATAATCAGCATGGCCTTAAAATTTTGTCGTTGATTTTTTTTTAAATTTTGTTTCGAGATTTTTTTCATTAAATACACTCACATCACTCGACACACCCCTCGCAATGAATTCCAATCACTATCTAGCATAAATTTACGCTTCTAAGTTTCGCGATAAGATAAACCCTCCAACACAGCCGACGCCTTGTGTACGAAAGTCTTTGAACGGTACATCCAAAAGGTAGTCATCGCGGAACCCACCTAGAAAGGGCTTATCACTCTTACCCTTTTGAGAGTTCCATTTCACCATGGCCGGACACGGTTCCCGTGACGGCCCGCGAACCGACCAGCCACCGTCGAAGCAGCGTCCGAGGAACTTTTTGGACGGGTTCACCAACCGTTCGGCTGCCGCAACGAAGAAGTTGTTACATTCGGGGGAAGTCTCGGGAACGGTTTGAACTCAAAGCTTATTTTGTTCTACCCTTTCAGAACACGTCAGCAGTCGTCGACGGCGTCCCGCGAGTCTAGGGTGTGTAGTTCCGTTAAAGTGTTCTTGAGAACGGTGATTCATGACCTCTACTTTCCAGTCGGTGACGGGATCGTCGGCGGGTGTCAGCGTGCTGGACCAGTACCGATATCTGCAGACGCAGCACCACGAGTTGATGGAGAAGTACAACGCACTGAAGCGCGAGCATCGAGCCCTGGAGGACCGCCATGTGCGACTGCAGACCGAGAACGGCAACCTGAAGGAAGCGTACGAGGAACTGCAGGAGAACTACAACAGCATGCTGGACTCGCAGAAGAGTTTCACCGCCGGAAAGTTGCTGGTGTATTTGAAGCTGAAGCGGCGCGAAGACAAGGAAGCGCTCGAGAAGCGAAATATCATCAAAAGTAAGTGTGGTGCCATCTGTTGAGATAGTCAGCTAAGACACCAACCACCCTTCCAGACGAGGCCTGCTTCAACACGTTCCTGGAGGACGTCCAGATGCACGAGAGCAACCCGCGGATACCGAAGATCGTCGTGGAGTGCGTGACGGTTGTGGAGTCCAGCGATAAGTTTATGAAGTCGGTGGGGCTGTATCGGGTGTCCGGGAATCATAACACGATCCAGAACCTGCGGTACGATATCAACGCAGACAGTTACAAGAAGTTGCGCCGCCAGAAGAGTCCGCACGAGGTGTGCGGGATTTTGAAGCTGTTCCTGCGAGAGCTGAAGGAGCCGCTGGTGTCGCTGTGGCAGTTGAATCGAATAATTCCGGGACCGTCGGATATGAGTAGGGAGTTGGGATGACTGAAATTGCGGGCATTTTGTTCATGAGCCATTTTTAAATTTTAGTACACAACAGGGTGCTGAAGGTGCTTGAACTGGTCAATTCATTGGACGACATACGGAGGGAAACGTTGCAGTATTTGATGAAACATATCAGAAAGTAAGTTACATTATGACTTTGATTAGAAGAGTCATTTAGAAGAGTTTTCACTAAGAATTGTGCAAATTTGTTTACTATCAGGTCACATTTTCCTTAATTGTTTTCTTTAGTTGTTTATTCAACATATTGCAGTTAGAAGATTATTTCAACACAAGTCATACTTTAAAAAAAGGGCGTCTTTGTGATGTGTCCCTGGTATGGAAAACTTCTTTTGATTTAAGCACTGGTATTTGTAACAACAAAATTCGTACATAAAAAAACTTATGTAGGAGAACTATACCCTTTTAAAGCCTATTTCTATTATCAGCCTATCAGCACTTTGATCATGAATTACAGCTTTCATAAAGTTTTTTTGACTGTTCCAAAGTTATAAATAGCTCAAATAAAAGTGAACAAGCAACTCTCCATTGTAAATACATCTGAAAATGTTGATTTAAAAACGGAAAACAGCAAAAGTGATGAGAATTGGTTAAACGGCTTAGAGTGATTAAAATGGGAATATTTCCCCTACGTGGGTATACAGATTACTGAACATAAGATGACGGACTGTTTGATCAAGCGAACACCTGTGTACTGGATCAAGCCGCCGGCGGGTATGAGAGTTATTCATTCATTTATTCATTCATTCATTCAAGTCGTACTTTTATCCATCGTGGTTGGTCCGAGTACGGATAAAATCAAATTTTGCAATGAGTTGAATGGGACCATACACAATTGTCCATACACAAAAATCTTTCTTGTATAGAGCGTGGACAATCGCCGAAATACTTTCAATTCAGACATTGGACTTCGTTGTGTGACTTTATCACGCTATGCGATGCTAAATAAACTAAAACAATGCAGCTGAGCATTTTTTGTTTGCTTCTATAACAAACGATTGATTTATCAACATCCACAATCTATAATTTTTCAATTTTAATTTTGTTTTATTGGTGAATAATCAAGATACAATAAGTTCTTTTGAGGTACATTCCAGAGTTTTGGAGTTCCTTTCAGCTGTGTGTTACATCATAATCCATTTTGGAACAATTATTGCTTGTAAATAAAGGTGACACCAAGAGTAAGGAAAATTAAGAAAAAAAAACTTCCTAAATTTATAGATGTGCTTGATCATCAGCTCCCCAAGGGCCAGGAATTGTTCCGCCTTGTTACGGCAGGTCCAAAACCGCGTCATCATCTCCCCTGCGAGAGCAAAGAACTCTGGCAAGGTAAAGATATCTTCCCCGGTAACTTCTTGCTGGGCCGCATTGCCGCTACCGGCAGCGACCACGCGGGCGAACGATCGCCCCCATCAAGGAGGGAACGCTGAGTTATCCGCTGGAACCGTACGATGACCAGCTGCCTGCAAGACGACCTTAACGGCTGTCTTCTGCACGGGGTCGAATGTGTAGAACTTAAAGTTTTTACTCTTTAATTTCTCCACAACCAGGTCGAAGTTCTTTTTGTCGAATGTGTAAACTTGCACCGACGACTTACCAATTTTCAGACAATATCCGAGGCCTTCCAGCAACTCGTCAATATCGTCCGCCAACGTGTCCAAAACAAAAACTGGAGGTGATCTACGTTCCTTTGGGGAATTGTTCTTTTTTGACGTCGACACTTTTTTCTGTGCACGTCCATCGTCGTCTTCGTCGTCGGTAGTGCTGATATCGTTGGTGTTGTTGTTGTTGTTTTCTTCGTCGTCGCTCAGCACCTGGAACTCGTTCCTGATGGGAATGTTGGCGGATGTTGATGTGCCGCTGATCGTGGCACCAGCAGTACCTGAACGGGGGGTCGCACTGGTGATCTCGGAACATATCCGGGATGTACAGTATGTCAAAAAAGTATTTACACCCCTTGGGCACTATGCACATTTTGTGATGAAACATGTAAAAAATTTAAAGTTTGACAGGAACCTAGTACTACGTTTTGTTCAGAAACTCATGCCAAACGTTTTGCTACAAAAAGCTCATGAAAAGATGATTTCTATTAAAAGTTATATAACAAATACTATTACGAAAATAAAAGGTGCAAAAAAGTTTTACACCTTTCGAAAAATTAACATAAATAATGTTATTTGTTGACAAATCACCATAAATCCTGTCTCCCAACTCCAAATAGGCATCCTTGACTGATTAAAAATAATTTGGATTGAATATAAAGTTTACTAACTACTTAGTATAAAAGTTTATATAACTCTGGAAATTCTATATAAAACTTATCTAAACTTAATTTTGCAAACTTTTAATTCAAATAAATGTCAATATATTACCATAGAATTGCTAAATAAACATTTTGGAGTGGGTATAACATCGTTTTGGGGGTATTTGTATCGACAGAAAAGATTTTTCGTTAGAATTTCGTACAAACCCGGAATTACGTCGTCGGAAAATCCGCCGGCATCTGAACCGGTCCACAATTCACAAGTCAACCTATGTGGCATCAGAAAGGGCATAAAATTTCCGATCTTTTGATACCCATACATCCAGGTTTTCTATAAAACCCACCTTTTTAAATACCTAAGCAAAAACGTTGTTATGGTTTCGTTTGAGCAACCTTCCAAAAATGTATGGAATTTCGTAATTTTTGTTCTCGTGGATCAAACTTACTTTTTGCCCAGGTATTTAAAAACGTGGGTTTTATAGAAAACCTGGATGTATGGGTATCAAAAGATCGGAAATTTTATACCCTTTTCGATTCCACATAGGTTGACTTGTGAAACGTGGACCGGTTCGGATGCCGGCGGATTTTCCGACGACGTAATTCCGGGTTGGTACGAAATTCCAACGAAAAATCTATTCTATCGATACAAATACCCCCTAAACGATGTTATACCCTCTCCAAAATGTTTATTTAGCAATTCTATGGTAATATATTGACATTTATTTGAATTGAAAGTTTGCAAAATCAAGTTTAGATAAGTTTTATATAGAATTTCCAGAGTTATATAAACTTTTATACTAAGTAGTAAGTAAACTTTATATTCATCCAAATTCTTCTTTTAATCAGTCAAGGATGCCTATTTGGAGTTGGGAGACTGGATTTATGGTGATTTGTCAACAAATAACATTATTTATGTTAATTTTTCGAAAGGTGTACAAACTTTTTTTGCACCATTTTTATTTTCGTAATAGTATTTGTTATATAACTTTTTATAGAAATCATCTTTTCATGAGCTTTTTGTAGCAAAATCTTTGGCATGAGTTTCTGAACAAAACGTAGTACTAGGTTCTTGTCAAACTTTAATTTTTTTACATGTTTCATCACAAAATGTGCATAGTGCCCAAGGGGTGTAAATACTTTTTTGACATACTGTAGATACTTTTTGTCGTTTCCATCTGCGCTCACGCTCCCCTGCGCGATGGCGGCCGACACGGCGTTGATTTGTTTACCTTTTTGCACACGGCCGGTAGACGAACTTCGCGGGTTTTTCGAGGCTGCACTCAAACTGCTTATCCTACTAACCCACACAAACATAAATCCCGTGGAGATGGATCCCAAGTAGATGCTGTGGATTCAACAGGTATATAGCGAAAAACTATGAGCTTGATGAGTCTTCAACTTCAATTATCGGACTAACATTCCTCCCTTTCGATGAACTGCAGGCTTCTCTGGAGGGTGCCGGTTTTGACTAAAAAAGTAGGGATCTTCAGAGGTTGAACAAAGAACGATGGTTGGTTCACACTGATCATTTTTGATTCATTGTTTAACTTCAGCTGATCTGTCAATAACGGAGTAGCAGCTCATTGGGAGTTTACTATGCTCATGCTCATCGATTTCTTTCCAGTTAAAAAAATGAACAAAAATTGTATTAATAATATTTGTTAATGTTTATATATTTCAAAAAATACTGTTAGAATCTATTGAACCAGGTTTCAATCTGATTCTAGTTTGAAATTTTAAACGTTGGTATCAAACTCATCAGGCATCGCCATCTTGTCAATAGGTATAGCATTTCAAATATCTTTTTCCACCAGGGTCGTCGCCGTCGAGGACAACGAGATGGACACGCTGAGCCTGGCGATGCTGATGAGTTCGTGCATCTTCAACGAGACGCTCACCGACGTGTGCCCGGAGCGCTTCGAGACGGTCAGTGCCGTGCCGCGGGAGTGCATCATCACCATGGTTGACCGCTACGACGAGATATTCGAGAAATAAAGATGGGGATTTAGCGTTTAAAGTTTGGTTGTTGTTTTGTTCAAGGTGCAGCTGCTGCTCGTGGGACGAATCGAATTGGTAACGGTCCGGCTGGTTTGAGTACGATTTCGGCTTTGAGGGCGGGCTCAAAGTTCGGTGAGGGTAGTTCCAGCGTGAAGTTCTGAAGGATCTTCGTTACTGCCGTCTTGATTTCGTATTGGGCGAACTTTTGACCTGAGGAAATAAGTTGAATTAATTTCAATTAATCCAAATGTAGCAAGAGAAAATCTCCTACCGATGCAATTCCTGCTGCCAGCACTGAACGGAATGTAAGTAAACGGGTTGCTCTTTCCAGTTTCCCTAACTGCCTCAAATCGGTCCG
Organism: Culex quinquefasciatus; assembly: GCF_015732765.1. Taxonomy (NCBI): domain Eukaryota; kingdom Metazoa; phylum Arthropoda; class Insecta; order Diptera; family Culicidae; genus Culex; species Culex quinquefasciatus. The sequence goes on from NC_051863.1 coordinate 59,764,368, forward strand.
GATTGAACCGTTCGGCGTCCTGAAAGTAGTCTGAGTCACGGTGCATTTCGAAAATGTCCACGCCAACGATGGTGTCGACCGGGATGACGCTCCCCTCGATTTCGGTCCGCTCCGTGGCGTGGCGAGCGATCATCGGAACCGGTGGAAACATCCGAAGGGATTCCTTGATGACCAGGTCCAGGAAGCGAAGTTCGTTTAGGGTGCTATTGAGAAAGAAGTGAAATTTGGATCATTCATGTTGCAAAAGATACAGATTGAAGGGGAACTTACTGCAACGTGAGTTCCGTAGAGTCTGGGCCGACAATTTCGACAATCTCGTCGTACATTCGTTGCTGGATCTCCGGGTGTTTTGCGATGTTGTACAGAATGAAGGTCAGCGCTGATGCTGAGGTGTCGTGACCCTGAAAGTATCCGAAAATCAAGTTTCAAAGTTAATAAAAGTTTAGCTTAGGAAGGTTTTTTAAAAAGCTAAAATTGAAGATTATCTTTTTTCAATGTTATTTTATATAAATGTGTAGAATATGTGAAATTACACATGACACACTCACCGCAAATGTAAACGTATCCACCTCCTCCCTGATATCATCATCGGACAGCGGCTTCCCATCGATCGTCGCCCCCAGCAGTATATCCAACAAGGCCAGCTTCTTCTTCCTGGTCCCACAACCGCCATCATCCCGCAGGTCCTCGTCCTCGTCCACCTCCGAAACCCTGCTGGCTTCCCTTCTCCGCTCGTTGATAATGTCCAGCGTGAACCGATGCGTTTCCCGGATCAACTGGTGGAACCGCTTGTACTGCTTGGTAAACCGAAACAACACATCAATGCTGGCGAACGGGTTGAAGAAGCGCCAGTTCAGGATGGACATGATCTCGTCAACGGCGCGCGGGTAAGCCGGATCCTCCGTCTGTGAGTTGCATCGATAGCCGAGGGCCGTTTCGCACAGGACGTCCAGCGTGAACAGCTTGAGGCGGGGGAAAACGTCCACCTCGGAGCCCTGGAAGGTGGCCAACTTCCGGCAGAACACGTCACTGTGCTCGTTGAACACCCGCACGAAGCTTTCCAGTATCCGGAAGTGGAAGCCGGGCGTGAGGACCTTGCGCCGCTGGAACCACTTTTCGCCCTTGGAGACGAGCAGGCCGTGGCCGATCCATTCGGCCACCTTGTCGTAGTCGCTGGACTTGTCCGCGTACGATTGGGTGTTGAGAATTTTCTGGGGGGAAAACAACCTTGATCAATGAATTCTAATCTAAGTGCATCTTAAGTGAGGGGATTTTTTTGGAGGGGCTCAATTTACGGTACAGCACGTGCATTTTATGTGAAAGAGCAATTTCATTATGCAAGTCATGCGCCAATTGTGGTTTGAATTGTGTGGTTGAGTAAACCAGTATTCCACTTAGCGACTTAACTAGTGAGACAAATTTAGCGAGAACCAGTAACGTGAGGGTGTGACACCGCCGTAGCACGTTTTATCAATGAAACTATTGACAGTGATCAATTGACTGCTTTTATTGTGGTAATTTCATGAATCGGAAAATTTATTGTAAGATGAGATGTTATTCAGGCGAGTTTGCGGCAAGGTAAGTTGTGAACAGTTTTTTTTGAAGTTGTGAAATTCATTAAAAAATTGTTGCTTATTTTGAAACGCAATGTTATTCAACAACCTCTAATCGTAATAATTTGCTTATGATTCAGTAATTCAGTCTATTTTCATTTTTTATTTATATTGCACCAAATTCTTACTTTACGCAATAAGTTTTTCAACGATGTCTTTTTCAAATAAATAAGAGAATTTAGGTTCTTGAAGCTACACGCTTCTATGCGGATCTAGATGATTAATATGTGGCATCGATGATCTGTGACTAAATATAAGAATCAGGTGTAATTCATAGCTTGAGTTGAATAAGGCATAATTTAGCAAATTTAGGTTTGAAAAAAATAATAAATATCAGCAAAACATTTGTTTGCACAAAAAGAAAATTCAGCGGTACTGTACATTGACAATAAAAATTTCATAGTTGTTCAAAATATTTTAATACCAGTCCAAACAAGCAAAACATTAACATTAATGCAGGAAAAAGCATTAAAACCCATTTTCATTTTATTGCAAGAAGAGCGTCCAATTTCCCGTCCCGGGAAAAAAAATCCCAGGAATTCCCGGAATTTCTCGAATAAAAATATTTCCCGTTTTCGGAAAATTTATAAATTTCCCGGGAATCGGTAAATATTTCCCGAAATCCAAGTGGAAGTATACACTGAAAAATAATAATAAAAGTACCAAATTCCTGAATTCTAGGAATTTTGGGTCCTTTACTTATTAAGTAATCCAAAAAACCCGATTACTAAATAAGGAAAAGAAGCAAAATTCCTAGAATAAAGGAATTTGGTACTATTTTTTTATTTCAGTGTACATTTTCTTAACTATTTAGCACCAAAGATTTGAAAATTTGCAAATGAATTTTGAGAGAGAACACAGTAAACAAAATCATGGTAGTATTAAATCTGGGAAGGGGTCTTTTATGTCAGTCAGTTTAATTTTACCTTTAAAAATGTGTATTTTTACCACTTTTCTAGTGTAATGTCACTTTTTCAGTCTAAATTGAGGTAAAATTACATCATAAGAGAAGTTATATCAAACCTTCCAAAATTACACCTTTGAAATTTACACTAGGCTATAAAATCACTCGGAAAATGAACTTCTCAATTCGACCTCGTAAACCCACCTTAACGTACACCTATCGACTCAGAATCAAATTCTGAACAAATGTCTGTGCGTGTGTCTGGATGTGAGTCCGTGCACCCAAAAAATGCGCTTGACTATCTCCGGACTGGCTTAACTGATTTCAACCGTATTGGTCTCATTTGATCCGTCTTTGGGTCCCATAAGACCCTCGTTAATATTATGAAGTTAAGAAAAGTACTTCAAAAGTGAGGCTAAATAAACGATTTTGACTAAACTCCGGAAGATTGTAAAAAGGGTGGTTTTGGTAAGAAAACCCGTTATTTTATATATTTTTAGAAAGGTATTTGAAACACCTTTCAATTGAGCCTAAAACATTGAAGATCTGACAACCCTATCAAAACTTATGAGAACTTAAGTGTCTTTTGTACACTTTTTGGAGACCGGATCTCAGATATTTCGATGAAAATGATGTCCGGGTCCATTATGCGACCCGTCGTTAGTTAGACAATTGAAAGATCTTTCAAATGAGCCTAAAACATCTAAGATCTGATAACCCTATCAAAAGTTATAGAGTCTGATGTTAAAAGATAGGTCATGTAACATGAGTACACAAGCGACGATGTACTATATAAATGTGAGGAAGGCACCAACCACCTAAAGTTGGATTAAGTAACGTTTTTTATATGAACTTAATATGATTTTATTCAATTCAAGTTACTATTCATATTGAACTAATCAATTCGTCTGAAAATTTCATTCATTCAAGATTTATATTAGATAGCATACATTTCGGAAGCGTTCACGACTGGGAATAGATCTTGCTTATTTGTTACACAGCACTAAATACAGTATTTTGGAATGAAAATTAATTATTGTAATTTTGGTAACAATTTTTAACGAAAATTGGTGTTATAAAATTTGTAAATGAGGTAATAACCACTTCCAGGCATGATCATATTCGTGTTTTTTTCGGTTTTGTTTACCGCACTAACTTCGATTTTAAATTGGTATCATTAAATGTTTCAAAGAGGGTTTTGTAAAAAAAAAAGAAAATAGTTAAATAGTATTCGAGATATTCAATATGTTTGAATATTAATTAAGCACTGGAGCTACCAAGATGGTAAGAAGATTCAATATGAAAAACGTGTATATTCTTCATGACCTAAAACCAGTAAGGCTTGTTCTGGAAACGTTCTTTGCTAACAACAACATATTGTTTTGCATTTTTGTTATCATTTTTACTTTATGTACCATGTTATTCAAATTATCTCAAACTGGTCAGGGAGACAAATTTGAAATCAGTTTTATGAATGTGGAGCATGGATTCATTTTACTCACTGTCCAAACACTTTGATAAACAAATAACGCTTCTGAACAAAAAAATATTGATGATCACTTTTTGGTTTGGTACAATTTGAAAGACAGCATGATCAATTTGTATACTTATATATTTTATTGAAGTAGTATGATTGTTTACTAGCAATCAAGCCATTAATTTATCCACACACTCGTTTTGACCATTTCAGTTGATGTTCCGAAAATTGTTCATTTGCAACTTTCTGTAACAATCGATTTATGTGAAAAAATATATATGAATTTTACTGATTCTAAAAATGCCAGTTGATGATTTAAAATAAAAAAAAAATGCGTTCAAATGTTGCATTAGGTGATATAAATATTTGAAATTTGTTTTTTTTTTCAAAATTCTAGCTTCAAAAACTAATCTAAAATTTTGCATTTAAACGCAAGAATTCCGATAGCGCAAGTCCTTTCTCTGTTCCTCCAAAAACCCCGAAATCCGGGAGCAACGCACCCTTCAACTTACCTCGGCAATTTCGGGCTTCGCAAACATGAGTGTGTAGTCATACCCAAAGCTGATTTTGTACGCCTTGCCGTACATTTTGGAGTACTTGCGCAGCAGGTTGAATATATCTGTGTGTGAACGAGGGTGAGATGTGTGTTAATGAACGTTGTCTGTCCATTCAGGTGGTGTCAAAACAAAGAATGAAATCGAAAAAGAATACGAAACAAATTGGCAAACTTACCAACTGGACTCAGGTTCATAAACTGCAGCGAACTCCCGACGAGTGGCCAGGCCGGAGGTCCCGGAATCTTTTCAAACTGGGTCAATCGAAAGTGGAGCACGATTGTCACGGCAGCGATGGCCACAATCACCGAAAGCGCTAATATCAACATGATTTGTTTTGCTGAATGGAGACTGGCACTGGCACTGGCACTTGTTACTGGACCGAGTTCTGGAGAGATACTGAATGGAACTGGAAGAACGGGCACTGATAGAATGAGCAGAACAGTAGAATGGTTGTGTCCATTTATAGGGGACAGTCGTCAACGGTGGGATGTGCCGGAAAATATGCAGCGGTGGTTCCTCGTGTGAGTGCGAATGAGCGGAATTATTCAAAAGCAAGATGCAGTTCGAAGGCTGTGTTTGATGATTCACGGACGAGTGATGAGCAACTGCAAGAGTGAATTTCACTTATGAAATCTGTGTTTCAAATTAAATAATTTATTTAACAACAGCCGACTAATTTGACATTATTTCTTGCCTTCCTCACTTCTTCTTATGCATTTTACACTTTAAAGGATCTTTTCAGAACAATAAGCTAGTGAAGTCTTCAAGGAAGTCATCGATGATCTTTTCAACGATAGATCTGAAATTTTAGAAAGAATGGAAAATATTCCTTAAGTAACCATATCCATCAATAGAGTTGCTAGATTTTTCCTAAATTTTGCATAAGCTTCATTCTTAGAAAGGTGTACAGAACCGGATGGGGCCGGATCACTCTGGAGAGTTCCGGAGGAAATCAAACACGGCGGGCTGAGTCTACTCATTTTCTTACCTCTTCCAATTCTTTACAAAAGGGAATATGTTGAAGAAGAAGTATCTTTTAAAATGAATGTCCATTGCTAGGCCGTCTAGTTAGATGTCCTTCTTGAATATACTTTTTCCTCAACCAATTGTGCACTAGCCTGTCCCATTTTGAGGTCATGTCGAGGAATTTCAGGTGCTCTCTTCTTAAATGATAGATTATGATGTTAGTAACAATGTTTTCTTAGACAAGAAAAAATAATCGATTTACTGAAAAAAGTCACTTTTTTAAACACAAATTTTCTAAAATCGCTTGGAATCGATACAAAAATTGTTTCGATCAGGTGTCTATTATTTTCAAACGATAGGTTTTTGTCCATAGATTAAGATGCAATATCAATATTGCACCAAAATTTAAGTTTTTGGACTCTCCCAGGCGGATTTATGTAGAAAAATTCAATTTTTTCGAAACTTTTTTCAGAAATGCTCATTTAATTTAGGGTAGCTTATAGGAAATTTCATGACAAACATTTTTTCCTCTGACAGAATTTAATTTTAACACTCTTGTGCCGAGACATTTGAGCTTAACGTGAAGACTTCCATCATTGTCATGATTTTTCGTTCAAAGATATAAATTTTGCGTCGCTTTCAATATTTTGACAAAATTCCTTCAACAAGTTGTTTAGAATAGTGCCCTACACATGCTGATTCCTTTTGGGAACGATTATCCCATTCCTTGTAAAGTTATGGAAATCGTCATGATTGCCAACTAGGACTTCAATGACTGTGCCACAAAATTATATAAATTTTGAAGCACAATTGATTTAGATCAAAAATTCCTTCAGTGGCTTCAAGAAGGCAACAACTGGCACACGCTGATTCCTTTTGGAGCTGAAATTCGTTAAATTGAATTTTATACAGAATATTTTATAGTGATGATCAATTTTCCTCGAAAATGATCAACGGCTTCACCTTAAGTGAGAAAAAAAAGTGCCAATTTTCAAAATTTCTCAAAATTTAGAAGCAAGGCTTACTAATTACTCGACGTTGCAAGCATATGTATTAAAGGTCAGGGTATGCTTTCTAATAGTAATTTTGGCCGCTGAATCCGAATCTAGAATCTAATTTCGTGTAAACAGTGAGGTTTTGGAGCTGCGCCTTTTTGGAATGTTATTTGCTATTTTAGTTTAATGTTTTCTCATTTTCTGATTATCTTAAGAATATCGTATAATCGCATTGTTTATTTGATGGGCTTAGACTTAAGGATTGCTTAATAAATAGAGAAAAATAAAAATTCTAAGGTATTTTTGGTTGTAACATAGTTTTTTATGGAAAATTTTCAGAAAGGTCTTCTAGAACTAAATTTAAATGCAATTGTCAAAATAAATTAATCTAGATAGAGCCGCTTTTCTAAAAATTTCTTCGGTTTTGTTTTTTTTTATATACCCATATTTGCATAAGCCCCCGCCAAATCAAAAAAAGCGCTAATACACGCAAATATCATTCCAAAAGGACGTAGCTCCAAAACATCACTGTTAACACGAAACTAGATTTCAGATTTGGATTCAGCAGCCAAAATTACTGTAAGAAAGCATTACCTGACCTTCAAGACATACCCAAGCATGGGTTAATAACAAGGGAAATGCGTAATAATACCTTTCTCTGGTATCAATACCAAATTTTGGTATTCCTGGACCCTTTAAAATTTGTCTTAATGATTATGCAAGAGCAAAATGTGCCATCATACCAATTTAAGGTATTGTTTTGATATTGCAAAATTGCAGAATTTGTCAATGGTCGAACACCACATATTGGTATTCTTTTGGCATTACAGTGTTTTATCAAATTCCTCTGAAACTATGGGAAAATTTTGACCAATTTTGACAAAATAATTAATTTTGCTTTAAAATGATGTCTCAAAGCGAATGCTTTCATTGAAAACCGGAAATTTTGAACTTGATTTTAAACATTTTTGATATACCCCCTACAGAAATGACTTGAAATTGTGGAAAATTTTCTAAGTCAGGATGGCACATTTTGGTATTATTTTGGTATTGAAAGGTTTCATCAATTTTCTCTGAAACTATGGGATTTTTTTACCAATTTGGACAAGATAATAAATTTGGCGCTAAAATGCCTTGAAAAAAAAACCAAATATGTACTTTGAAAAACGAGTCAATCGAAAGATTATTGAATTTTGGTGAATTTCAATCCAGTTTTATTTTAATAACACTTATTTTTCAATCTTGTTATTTTTCAGAATCTTCAAGAACTTTATGCACAGGCCGTTCATCAATGACAAATGCATTCGGTGTGGTGAAGAATATCACTAAGAACAACATGGAATCATCAGAGAAGTAGATTTTTCTGTTGCATATGGATCATTTCCGTTTTTTCACTAACTGCAACTGCTGCACTAAAAATGGTATGAAAATACCAAATTTTGGTATTACTTGTGCAAATATCAGCGACCAAAATGTGATCTTGGTTGCCCAGTAATAGATGGTAAAATACCATCAAATCATACCAAAATCATGTATGTGGAAGACCACAGGAATACCAAAATATGATTTTCCAAGGGCGCGGGAATACCTAAAATTAAAACCATGGCAATACCATGTTTTGGTATTCAAGCAATGTTCAAAAATCCAGAAGACCTCAACTTGGTATTGAAATGGTTCTATTTTGAGGTATTATCCCTTGGAATAACATGGTTTGGTATTGTTGTGCCCTTCCACATACAAGACTTTGGTATGATTTCATGGTATTTTACCATCTATTACTGGGCAACCAAGGGCACATTTTGGTCGCTGTTATTTGCTCAAGTAATACCAAAATTTGGTATTCCCGTGTTATTTACCCCTGCTCGGGTATGCTTGCAACGTCGTGTAATTAGTAGGCCTTGCTTCTGAATTCTGAGAAATTTTGAAAATTGGCACTTTTTTTCTCACTAAATCTCACAAGAGAGCACCTGAAATTCCTCGACATGACCCCAAAATGGGACAGGCTATCCCGGGCAGACGGTAATAACAAAATTAATAATATTTCAATAACAAATCCTGTTAAAATAACAAAAAGTGTTATTATTTTAACCTGAAGTTCAACTTCAAGAAGAAAAAATAATAACAGTTTCTGATAAAATAACAATATTTGGTATTGAAGTGATATTATATTGAAAATGTTTAATAACACGCCAATAAGAGGAAATGTTATACATTTCAAAAACTCTCCTTATAACAAAATTTGTTATTCGTTCGGTATACTGACTTAGAAATAAAATTACCACAAATCGCACAAATGGAAAAGTTTCTAAGTGTCCATAACACAATCTGTTATTATTTTTTCTTTTGTTAAATATGTTTAGAACTTGGGATAATTTTGTCTAATTTCGTCGGGGTCAATATTTTGGCCATGAAATGGGATCCTTAAGCTAAAATTATTCTAAAAAGTTGAAATTTTGAAAGTTGATTTTTTTAATTATTTGATATACCCCCTAAGGGATTTTACTAAAATTGGCTACAACTATGAAATAATTTTGACCAATTTCATCGGGGTCATTATTTCACCATGAAATGGGGTTTCAAGCTAAAATTAATCCGATAAATTAACTTTTGAGAGTTCTTTTTTTATTTTGTTATATTCCCTAACGGAATTGATTTATTTATTGAGAATTTTTGAAGTGTGAATAACAAAAACTGTTATTATTTTCACAGAGCCAGGAAGTCGGAGCTGACGTTGAAATTCGAGCTGGAGTGTGACCTCGGAGACTGCATCGGATTCATCTAATTTTCAGCAACTTTTACTTGGAGTCGGAATCTGTGAAGTCGGGTATTTTGGAGAGCTAAAGTCGTCGTTGACGTCATATCCTGCATCCAGTGTCGGAGTTGTCTTCAAAGTATGGATTCAAAGTCGCTTGGAGGTACCCGACTCTGCAGCCCTGACTAGTACAGAGGAGTTATGGCAACTGCAGGTTTATTTGCAAATTACAAATAAACCAAAACAATAACTTTTTTTGTTATGGAGACATACCAGTTCAATAACATTTTTTGTTATTATGCTGCTCCACCTCTCCGCACAAAATAACCAATCTTGTTATTCCTTCATGATTCCTTCTGTGTTATTGGTTTGTTATTGCAATAACAACATAATAACAGTTTAAGTTATTCTTCGAACAAATCTTTGTTATTGATTTTTGTTATTTTAACAACTAATCCGATCATCCCAATAACATATTTCGATCTTCTCACAATATCAAAAACTGACCTTCCCAAGTTATTTCCGTCTGCTCGGGCGGCAGCCAAGTTTAAACACTATTTCAGTGAAATTGAAGTTCTAGAAGATGCGTTGGAACATCCTCTATCACCTGCTGCTAATATCTCGTTTTTGTCAAAAGTGGATATTAGCCGTTTTTTCAATGGTGGGCAGTGCCGAAATAAACAAAAAGATAAATTGAAAACATAAAGAACATCATGATCGGAGATGGCCGTAAAACTTTCCAATTTTATTGCATCCACACAGAAAAAAAAGAACAGTTATCGAAATCGTGAATTGTGATCATGAATTTAAGAACCTCGAAGGAAATTATTCATGATTGTGCATTAACACTAGTATCGTGAATATATTACACTCAAACCCCGATGGTTTGAAACCAACTGTTGTCAAACGAACGGGATGTCTTTTTAGTTTGATACCCCTTATAAACAGAGTTCACGCACACTACCAAACGTTTGTTTTGATAGTTTGATTTTGTCAAACCAACGGGGTACAAACTAAAAAGTGTCAAACGAAAAAGTGACCAACCACCGGGGGTTGAATGTACTTGGTGGGTTTCAAATCTATAAACACAATTCACGATTTCGGGAATTATTTTTTAAATTTAGTAAACATGATATCAAAACCCGGGCCGGGGCTCGTAGTGTAGGGGTAAGCGTGGTTGTCTCACACCCAGTCAGCCTGGGTTCGATCCCAGGAGGTCCCGGTGGCATTTTTTGAGATGAGATTTGTCTGATCACGCCTTCCGTCGGATGGGGATGTAAATATTGGCCCCGGTCTAACCTAAAGGTCGTTTGATCAGTCGAGGTGTAGGAGTCGTCTCCCAGGGTCCTGTTTCAGTGAAGTCGCTAGTTTCGAGTTGGAATCTCGCCATCGAGAACGCCAAGGCAATGCTGTCGAGCGAATAATTTGATTTGATTTTTGAGTTGATATCAAAACAACTAAACGGTTTATTTTTATTAATAATTATTTGATCTCGCCAAAAACTTGATCGGCATTCCATCGGAAGGTTTCAAAATAAGTTCATCCTTCAGCCTTGGTACAAAATCGGGATCCTCAAGTTCCAGCTCGCAGCGCAGAACCACGTGGCTGACGGCGGTTTTCATCTCGTTCATGGCGAACTTTTGCCCTGCAAGATTGACCAATTTTTACAATCTATCAAAAACTCACAAATCTAACCGCTTACCAATGCAGTTCCGGCTTCCGGCGCTGAACGGAATGTACACGTACGGGTTCTTGCGCTCGATCTGCTCCGCCTCCGGTGCGAACCGTTCCGGCTTGAAGCGGGTCGGCTCGGGGAAGTACGCCGGATTGTGGTGCATGAAGTAGATGCCCAGCGAGATGGTGGTCCCGGCGGGGTACGTTACGCCGGCCAGTTCCGTGTCGGCGTCGACGGTCCGCGACACGAACGGAACGGACGGGTACAGCCGAAGTGCCTCCTTGATGACCTGGTCCATGAACTTGAGGTTATTGAGGGTACTGGAGGGAAGGGAGAACAGGTTAAAACTTCCCCTATTTACGGTTTATTAGTTGCTTACCTTTGAGTGAAGGTTGGATGTCTGCTATCTCCAAAGACTTCCTTGACTTCTTTGTACAATTTTCGCTGGACGTCCGGATGCTTTGCGAGCAGGTACATTATGAACGTAAGCGCACTTGAGGTGGTGTCATGACCCTAAAAAAGCTGAGTCTTAGTCACCAATCAGAAAAAAAAAACAACCTTTACTCACCGCAAACATAAAACTGTTGACCTGGTCCTTGATTTCCTCGTCCGTCAGCTTCCGTCCATCGATCTCCATCCGGAGCAGTTTGTCCAGCAGGGCTGACCTGCGCTTACCACTTTCTTCAAAATCTCGCTCCGTTTCCTGATTTTCGGTGGATTCCATCTCGCTTCTCCGGCGTCGAATAACCGTCATCGTGAAGTCATTGCTCACCTTTATCATTTGCCGGTACGGCCGGTAGTGCCGGGAAAAGCGAAAGGCCACGTCCGATTGTCCCAGAATGTTGTACATGCGCCAGAACGTGATCTGCGTTAGGCTTGATGGGGGAGTAATAAAAAATAGTCATTAAATGGGGGTTGATTTGCATAGCTGTAGCTGTAAAACGCATCGGGGGTAAGGAGAATTATTGATAGAACAGGAAATGAAAAAAACACTATTTACGATTAAAGTAAGGAAAGTTTGACAAAATCAAATGTATTATCATAGTGTTTTACTTATAGATATTCAGATCCGTTATTTAACGATCAATCGCTATACCTTGATATTTTTTAAATATTACTTTTTTTATTTTTAAATAAAAATTGATGCCACAAACTTACTTTGAAAATGCAGCTCGATTCATGATTAAAATTTGGTTTAGAGTGGTTAAAAATAGTTATCTTATTATTGGAACAATCATTCTCTAATGAAAATAGCAATTTAATGTACTTAGTCTCAATATTTTGATAAAAAGTTTCTGTATTGAAAACCAGTTATTTATTAATGAAAATAACTTAACGATCTAACTAACGAAAGACAGTTCAATATTGTAAATTTTCGATAGAACTGTGACAGATAACAGATTTCTATTCAAAACAGTTGTATTTTTTCTTATCAACTAAAAGCTTTAAACCCTTTTTTTGTAAGGTAGAGTGCACTTGAGCTATGTGCAGCACATCTAAATATGTTTAGATAAGCAGATATTATCAGTATCATTTTGGATGAGATAAGGTCAATGTAATTTTCTTTGATTTCAGATATTTTTCAGATTCTTATCAATTAAACTTAATTCTGTTGAGGGTTGTGAAGGGGACATCTTTAGAAAACATAGTTTAAAAATCACTTTACTGGATTAAATCTTGTCTTTTGGCAGCTGTTTACGACAGCTGCCAAAAGACAAGATTTAATCCAGTAAAGTGATTTTTAAACCATGTTTCCGACACTAAACTCCCGTCTATCCAGCATGCAAATAGGTTTTTGTCGAGCAAGCTACACTTGCGGATGACTTGTTTTTAGTCGTTCTTTGTATTGAAGCATCATTTTAGATTCATTTGACCTAATGTCCTAAGAGGTGAGATTAGGTCAATTTTTAAACGATTGACTTTTAAGGAAGGTTTTATCACTTTGCAATATTGCATTTTTTTTTTGAAAATGTTGGTAAAAATCAGAAATCGTGAGGCTTAAAACATCAAAATCAAAAAAAAAAATCGCCACCAAAAGATTTTTTTTCCTAAAACACCAAATATTCAGAACTTAGATTTTTCGATGACTTAGGATTGCCAAACAACTTTTCTGTTATATAATGCATTTTACAGATATTTTTTGAGTGAAATATTGAACCTTCCTCTGTTCAATTTGTTATCTCATGTACCAGTAAACTCTTACACCGTTTGGATTAGTCAGCTGTTGAAAGGTACCCCATATCTCAGTTTAGGTTGTTGCACTGGTTGTTGCACTGCACTGATGTTTCTGCCAAAACATTCCAATAAATGAAAATAAATCAGTTCTTGGAAATGATGTAACTGATAAAATGATGTAAATAATTTAAAAATTACAAAACTTCGAATATCAAAACGTATATAAAACGCCTAAGGTGGGAAAGTCATCAATGAGACAGTTTTGGTTTTTACCTTTGGTGGATTTTTGTATTTTTTTTCATCAGCATGTTTTAATGAGCTTTTCGTTGCTTTTCTTTCTTTTAATGTGTAATAACATTGATCAAAATATGAGATCGATCTGACGTCTACAGCCAGAGTTACTCAACTGTCTCATTGTAAACGCACTTGGCAGGAACAATGAGACAGCTGGGGAACAATGAGACACTCTACGAAAATTAATACTTTTCTAGTGAAACATCATGTTTTTGTATTGTTCCATTGCAGGTGACTTGTCTTGAACATTTTAGATCAATTTTGCCAACTTGAAAGTATTATCAACAAAAGTTATGCTAAAGAGTATTTAAATTTTGTAGAATTAAAACCAAATTTTTTAAAATGTATACCAAAGAACTTTATATCTGGAGTTTTTTTTGAAAAGGACCAATAAACCAAATTTTCAATTTTTGATTTTTGGGTGTTTTTTAATACCCCTGACTCAAGGCGGTTCTAAAAACACCCAAAAAGCAAAAACTGGAAAATTGGTTTATTGGACCTTTTCAAAAAAAACTCCAGATATTTATGATTAAATAGAGTCAAAACAAAAAAAAATATGCCAAAAATAATTTGAAAGATTTCCATAAATTTTGAAAAGTTTAATAAAGAAAAATCAAAGTGTCTCGTTGTTACTCATGGACTGAAAGAAATGGGGAACAATGAGACAGTCCTGGATTCTGGGTATATCCATAATTTTGGTAAAACCTAATGAAAGGACATTTTAGCCCAACTTATTCCCGATGGAATGTCGAAAGAAATCCAAAGACATGGTAGTTTTGTTGTTTATGGCAGCCTACGAGCGAAAAAGTAATTTTTGCCTATAATTTACTTTTACACCTCAGAATCAAACATGTATGAATAACTTTTCAAGAGAGCGTCTACCGTCAAAGCCACGTTTATGGCAGCCGTGTATCCAGTAGACGCACCTTTCCTCCAAATATGAGCTTGATTGGTTTATCATTGTTCCCCGTGTCTCAATGATGACTACCCTTATATATTATAGCAGTTATGCTCCTACCAAAAATTCTAAATTTACAAAAAGACTTAAGGGTGCACAGCAACCAAGGAAGTTGTTGTCTTCTTATTCCAAAATTGTCAAACTTACGGACTCAATCCTGCTAGAATCTGATTGTAAAAATAGTCAAACTTTGTTGAAAATAACTACAAAGACGCTAATTTAGGGGATGAATAAAAAATTATATCGATGGTTCCCGTAGTATTGAAGATACCAAAATGTCTGTAACAGAAATCTGAGTGCAATAGCTATGGTTGATGTGTACCGTTCAAGTGCTCAATTTAATTAAAAATACAAAAATAAACGTTTTTTAAATGGCTTACAATTAATTGAATAGTTTTTTGCAATGAAAATTTGAATTTGCATCAATAACTTGACAAAAACTTGAAAAACAACATCGATAACACTACTCGACAAAACAAAACTTGTGTCAAGGGATTCACGATATCTCATCGGTTCCTCAGAGAAAAGGCATCCCCGAATCCGATGCAATCGACAGAATTTTATTTTATGTCCACGCGGACTGACGAGAAGTTGGTAAATTTTTTAACATAAAAAAATCGAACAATTTCAAAAAAACATGCGTCTCCTCCCGACTATATGAGCCATCTACAAAAATATGGAAGCGCCTGGTGCATAGCCATTTCCTTTCAGCACAACGGAAACAACCAATACAAATGTATGAAAAAGTTGTCAAGTTCGGGGGGTCCACAGCTAGCATTTTTTGTACGATTATAAAAATAAATATTAAAAGTTTAAAATTAAAATATTTGAAAAGCATTTTTTTTAAATTTATTTGTTTACTAAAATTTTATGTTTCTCAAAGGTCTATGGGTACTTCGGGATGTCCATGGTCATCCAAGGACTCCCTGGAGTTAAGATGTACGAGTCTACCGCCGTAACAAGCAAGAGGTCGTCGGATTTTGACCCCGGATCATGTGCGTATAGCATCAGTGCATATGGTAGACTACTATATGAATGTAATGGGATGTCCATGGTCATCCAAGGACTCCCTGGAGTTAAGATCTACGAGTCTACCACCGTAACAAGCAAGAGGTCGTCGGATTTTGACCCCGGATCATGTGCGTATAGCATCAGAGCATATGGTAGACTACTATATGAATGTGTAGGGATGTCCATGGTCTTTCAAGGACTCCCTGGAGTTGAGATCTTCGAGTCTACCGCCGTAACAAGCAAGGGGTTGTCCCTGGAGTTAAGATCTACGAGTCTACCACCGTAACAAGCAAGAGGTCGTCGGATTTTAACCCCGGATCATGTGAGTATAGCATCAGTGGATATGGTAGACTACTATATGAATGTGTTGGGATGGTCATGGTCATCCACGGACTCCCTGGAGTTAAGATCTACAATCGATGTAAAGTTATCGAAATATTTAAGTTTGAACGATGAACAAAAGTCCTTGCTTACCACTTTAGCCAAACGGCGACCTCTTTTTTGTTACGGCGGTAGACTCGTAGATCTTAACTCCAGGGAGTCCTTGAATGACCATGGACATCCCATTACATTCATATTGTAGTCTACCATATCCACTGATGCTATACTCACATGATCCGGGGTCAAAATCAGACGACCTCTTGCTTGTTACGGCGGTAGACTCGAAGATCTCAACTCCAGGGAGTCCTTGGAAGACCATGGACATCCCTACACATTCATATAGTAGTCTATCATATGCACTGATGCTATACGCACATGATCCGGGGTCAAAATCCGACGACCCTCTTGCTTGTTACGGCGGTAGACTCGTAGATCTTAACTCCAGGGAGTCCTTGGATGACCATGTACATCCCATTACATTCATATAGTAGTCTACCATATCCACTGATGCTATACGCACATGATCCGGGGTCAAAATCCGACGACCTCTTGCTTGTTACGGCGGTAGACTCGTAGATCTTAACTCCAGGGAGTCCTTGGATGACCATGGACATCCCGAAGTACCCATAGACCTTTGAGAAACATAAAATTTTAGTAAACAAATAAATTTAAAATAATGTTTTTCAAATATTTTAATTTTAAACTTTTAATATTTATTTTTATAATCGTACAAAAAATTCTAGCTGTGGACCCCCCGAATTTGACAACTTTTTCATACATTTGTATTGGTTGTTTCCGTTGTGCTCAATGGAAATGGCTATGCACCAGGCGCTTCCATATTTTTGTAGATGGCTCATATAGTTGGGAGGAGACGCATGTTTTTTTTTAAATTGTTCGATTTTTTTATGTTAAAAAATTTACCAACTTCTCGTCAGTCCGCGTGGACATAAAATAAAATTCTGTCGATTGCATCGGATTCGGGGATGCCTTTTCTCTGAGGAACCGATGAGATATCGTGAATCCCTTGACACAAGTTTTGTTTTGTCGAGTAGTGTAATTTACAAACATGGCTAATCGAACATTTACAATCGATTTTCCTCAACAAAGGGCATATTTGCTTACAATTGATGGATTTATGCAATTCAGAATTGATTACTGATCGAAATCGAACAATCCATTGGATATCATATTTGGTTTAAAATAAACATGCACGCAATCGAATTGAATTTTTGATTGCAGTCAAAGCTGCATAAAATTTCACGCTTCAAAAACGATTTTAACGTAGTCAAAACTCACCCCGCGACAGCCCTGACATAGTCGGAGTCATTTTCCTGCGCACGACACCGCACTCCCATGGCCGTTTCAAGGATCACGTCCAGCGTGTAGAGTTTAAAGACGGGGAAAACGTCCACGGCCCGACCTCCACAGCTGAGAAGCTTCTCCACCAGAATTTCCGACTGCTCCTGGTAGATGGGCATAAAGTTCTCCAGCACCCTGAAGTGGAACGCCTCCGTCAGGGCCTTGCGATGTTTGAACCAGTTCGGGCCGTGATCCAGCAGGATTCCAATTCCGAGCCACTCGTGCATGTACTCGTAGTCTTTGGCCTTCCGGTTGAACGTGGCGTTGGTGACGATTTGCTGAAGGGTAAAATCCGGAGGTTTGAGTCTTTGCTAATACATGTTTTTTTTATGCGTAACTTACCTCTGCAAGTTCCGGTGAAGTATGCATGATCCAGTGGGTATTGCACACGTCGATCTTGATCCGTGGTTCGTACTGGCTCGTCCACAAAACCAATTTGTCGTGAAGTTCTGAGAAGAAAGTGGAAACTAAACACCATCCTTCCAGAAAAGAAGAATCCCTTACCCGTGGTATCGCATCGCAGCAGCTCGATCGAGTTGCCCAAAAGTGGAACACCTGGTGGGCCCGGAATCGACTTCAGGGCACGTACGAACCGTTGTCTGAAGCGCGCGAACCTGAGTAGCGAAAGGGCGCATAGCGCCAGCAGAAGCACACCTATCATCGCGGAGTGTTGTTTAGTAACTGACAGAGCTTGGCTACAACTGAGCTCCGGTGCGGTAGTGCGAAGAACTAGTCGAGCGCATCACCTATACGAGAAAAACCTGTTGCCGAAGTGCAGTGGAAATTGCGCGTTGCGGGACTGGTGAGCCAGGGGTTGCGAAGCTGTGCGATGGGCTCATAATCGTTTCATTGAATTATTGTATAAATGTCAAATACGGACTTATTTAAATGCTTATTTTTTTCAATAACTTTGCAATTGGCTGTCTTAAACCCATCTCATATTTATATAGTATTTGTTACAAGATTAGACTGGATCCAGACATCATTTTCATTATCAAATCACTTAGACGCTCATATTTTTTGATAGATTTCCCAAATCATTATGAAATCTTCTTGATTTCGACAAACTAACTTTTTAAACTGAATAATAAGACCTCAAGATCCATCTTGACTTATTATGCAATTCGTTATTCATGTGATTCTATGGCCTTTCTTCAGTAAGAGAGGCAAAAAATTCCAATTAGCCAAAAAGATTTAACTTTTTTTAAATACCAGATCTCAGATATTATGATAAAAATTATGTACGGATCTACCATGCAACATTTTGTTTGACAGGTTAGCAAAAGATATTTCCGATAAGTAATTTATTTAGAAGTTTCCACAAACTTTTCGAAAATTGTGAGTTATGAATCTTTATATATGGAACATCCCTAGTAACATTTTTAAACTTACAGGTTTTATCATGGTTCTGAAAACCCTCATACGGCCTAAATAGGCTTTTATGGCCTACTTAAACCCTAAAATGTTACTAGGGATGTTACAGTTTTGGCTCAATATATAATTGTGAAAAATTCACCAATCACCTAAAAGTATCAAATAACGTTTTTCGCATATTTAACTGATCTGAAAAGCCTATTTGTGTTATGTAAAATTTTAACCATTTTTAAGTTCATTTTTTTGCAAAAAAAAAACATTTTTCAAAAAATGATCACTCCATTATCGGACGATAACTTATTTTTGATACCTTTCTTAAATCGACTTAATTCAACCATATCATGTTTTATTTATTACTCTACTGCAAAAAATTTTAATTTGGATTTTTTTTATTTTTCCCGTGTTCAGGAGGTAATTTTGAGCAACTTTTGTTCTTTAAAAAACTTTACTTCTCTTGTTTCATATTTTTCTTGTTTTATTTTTAGTATTTTAATTTGCATTTATCTTGTTTAGTTTAAGTTTGTTTTTGGTAGTATTTGGCCTTTTCTACCACCTCTAATTTTTTCACGTTTTTACAGTCACTTTTTCAATTTTTTGCTTGATGTTCACATTTTCTGCTATAGAATGGCTTCATTATTATTTAAATTGTTAACAAATGCGTAGAGACATAGTCTGGGACACTACATAAATTAATGCATACTTCTTTATACTGTAACTATAGGAAATGTTAGTAAAAACACATCCAAAGTTGAACCCTAAAAAAATGTGGGTTTAGGATGTACAGGGTTAACTCAAAATTGTTCACAGAATACCGTATTTTTTCGAGAGTACTAAAATTTTCAAAATTTGCAATATGGGTATCAAACAAAGTAAAACTGTGTATGCTTTTTATTTTTTTATAGATTTTTTGAAAAATAAGAAAAAATAACAAAATACAATATTTTTTCGAAAATACCCAAAATTTTAAAAATGTACGATATGGGTACCAATCGAAGCAAAATGTTGTGTGCGTTTTCACTTTATTAGAGTTTTTTTGTTTAGTACTAAAATTTTCACAAAATACCTTATTTTTACGAAAGTTCTCAAATTATCAGAATTTACAATATGAGTATCAAACTAAGCGAAATTTTGAATACTTTTCACTTTATTAGAGTTTGCATTGCTGAAAACTAAAATTTGCACAAAATGCCGTATATTTTCGACAAAAATTTAAATTTTCAAAATTTGCAATATGGATATCAAACGAAATTTAAATTGCATTTTCAAATTATTAGAGACTTTTTCGGGAAATACAAAAAAAAGAAATTTAAATGAAGCAAAATTAAGCATGCTTTTTCAATTCTTTAAGTTTTTTTTTAAATAATGAATTTTTCACAGAATACCAAATTTTTCGAAAATACTTTTGTTTTAATTTTTTTTTTAAATTTTAGTATTTAGGAAAAAATCCGGTATTTTGTGAATTTTTATTATATTTAACTCTCTTTTTTCCGTGTTCAGGATGTCATTTTGAGCAACTTTTGTTCTACATTACCTCTCTTGTTTTAAGTTTTACTTCTCTTCTTTTATGTTTTTCTTGTTTTATATCTAGTACTTCAATTTGCTTTTATCTTGTTTAGTTTATGTTTGTTAGTATTTGGCCCATTCTACCATAATTGCATTTTGACTATCTAATTTTTACATGTTTTTACAGTCACTTTTTCAATGTTTTGCTTTTTTCACATTTTCTGCAATAGAATGGCACCATTGTCAATAAAATTGTAAAACATGCATATTTCTTTTTACTTAAAATATAGAAAATGTTAGTAAAAACACAGCCAAAGTTGACCCATAATAAATTACATTTTTATTTTTTTTAAGCATTGCAAAAGTCATATTAAACAAGTCAAACCTTCAAACCTCAAATTTTCTAAAATTTCCAGATTTCTTCTTTCTTTAGATCGAAGCCTGT
Source organism: Culex quinquefasciatus (assembly GCF_015732765.1). NCBI lineage: Eukaryota > Metazoa > Arthropoda > Insecta > Diptera > Culicidae > Culex > Culex quinquefasciatus. The sequence goes on from NC_051863.1 coordinate 59,784,807, forward strand.
CTAGAGCCGCGTTGTAGAGGATTAATAATAAAGGAAATAAAGTATAGGTTTTTACAAAAAAATAAATGTTAAGTCGAATTTGTCAACAGCCTTTGGGAAGCCTTCAACTATACTTTTCCATGTGATTCGCACTACAAGTACACAGTTGATGCCGGAGCGTGGAAGCTTTTGAGCTTTTGTAGCTTTATTTTAGTACCGATATATGGATTCAACTGTTACAAGCCCGATCGTTCAGGTTTAGCCTTTTTTTAGATAATCCCAAACTCATTGTTTGATTTGACGGTAGAATTGAAACAAACAAAAAATAAACTAGTTGACTGCACATAAATCACACAATTTCAAATTTATTTTTTGGTCACTGAAAACGAATACGACCCCAAAAATCCTCCTAACCGTAGAACTGTAGAATGTTAAAAATAAGGAATTTAAATTTTTGGCGTGTAAGATGATTTCATAGGTACGCTAATATGCTCTGAAATCGACACCTTTTGAAATCAAATTGGAACACTTAGTGCCAACATAAAAAAACAACTTGAAAGACTATACATGTGATCTACAAATTAGTACGCACTGTTTTGATTTATGTAGAAGAATTTTAGCATTTCTCTGGATATGAAAGCCAAAGGTTAAATAAATCACTTTAGGGAGTTTGATGGATTGAACAATTATAATTTTACATGTTAATTACTAGAGATGTACGATAAATGTAATATTACACATTTATTTTTTAAACATTCCACTTTAGAGCTTCCGTTTTTCACAATTTTTTGCTGTGTGCCCACACTATTGGAATCAGATGTATCTAATTCGAAGATGTTTCAAAAGTGTTTATACTAAAACTCCATCGTATTTAATTGCACCCAATTCTGTAATCTCACCGTCCAGATAACTGTAAAAAACTCATCCAAACGCATGACTTTGCCGTTTTCGAATTGTTTTCATATTTAGCCTGATACGTAGCAGCATTTCCAGCGAAGAGAATTACTCGAATAGGGCCTCAGTTCCCCGCAGAATCTTTGCGGAGAAGACGTAGCAATGGCTTTCTTGCTAGTTTTAATTTCGGTGGCTATCGCTGTGACGATTGTTGTGTACCAAAAATTTGCCAATCTAGTTCAATATGGGTCAAAAATTGCCGGTCCTAAGGCGTATCCAATGGTGGGCAACGCGATACGATTTTTGAGTCTAACGCCAGCAGGATTCCTGGAGGAACTTCACGCGCTCAGCAAGGAGTGGGGGAAGTGCTTCCGGATCTGGTTGGGAGTTGATTTGTTGATTTTCCTGATGGATGCAAGAAAGGTGGAGACGATTTTGAGCAGTCAGAAGTTTTTGGACAAGTCGATCGAGTACGACTTCATTCGGCCGTGGCTGGGGGACGGACTGCTTACGAGCAGCGGCCGGAAGTGGCACTCGCGACGGAAGATCATTACGCCGACGTTTCACTTCAAGATCTTGGAGGAGTTTGTGGAGATTTTTGACCAGCAAAGTACGGTGTTTGTGGATCAGCTGAAGCTGATGGCCGCCAGTGGAGAACCGTTCGATGTGTATCCTCGGGTGACTCTTATGGCGCTGGATGTGATCTGTGGTGAGTTTTTTAAGGTAGAGTAATTTTGGGATGACTTGCAATTGGTTTGACTTGCAGAGTCCGCCATGGGAACGAAGGTCAACGCGCAGCTCAACGCTGATTCGGAATACGTCAGGGCAGTTAAAGCGTAAGTTTATGAGGTTTTGAAGACGTAATTATAATCACTTGGATTTTAAATAATTTCAGAATGACAAACATAGTGATTGTGCGAGCATTTAAAATTTTGGCGAGACTCGATTTCACCTTCAAATACACGCCGTATGCCAAGATTCAGAAACAGGCACTAGCAGTTCTTCACGGATACACCGACAATGTGATCCATAGTCGTCGAAAGGAGCTGGCGAAAACTCATAGCCAGAATGATTTCTCTGAGAATGACGTCGGCCAACGGAAGAAGGTAGCCTTTTTGGACATGTTGCTGCAAGCCACCACCGATGATCGTCCGCTAACCGACCTGGAGATTCGCGAGGAGGTCGATACGTTTATGTTCGAGGGGCACGATACGACCACGTCCGCCATGAGCTTCTTGCTGGGAGTCCTGGCGAAACATCCGGATGTTCAGAAGAAAGTGTACGACGAAGTGCGCAACGTGTTTGGAGACGACCCGAGCAAACCGGCAACACTGGCCATGCTGAACGAGCTCAACTACCTGGACATGGTGATCAAGGAAACGCTTCGGCTGTACCCGTCGGTTCCGATGTTTGGCCGGAAGATGATGGAGAATCATGATATCGGTAAGTTTTGGTACACTCAAACCCGATGGTTGGACACCAACTGTTCTTGAACGAACGAGGTCACTTTTTAGTTTGACACCCTCTTTACACAGAGATTACACTTACTATCAAACGTTTGTTTTGATAGTGTGCGAGAACGCTGTGTAAAAAGTGACAGTTGGTCGCTTTTTAGTTTGACTTTGACCAATCAACGGGGTAAAACTAAAAAAGTAACTAAATGATCTCCAAACTCAACGCTCTCAAACCTTTTACAGATGGAACGATCTTCCCGGCCGGATCGAACGTGATCGTCATGCCGTACATCATGGGTCGTGATCCGGACTACTTTGAGGATCCGCTGGAGTTCCGACCGGAGCGATTCGCCGTAGAAACCTCCGCTGAGAAGAGCAACCCCTATCGGTACGTTCCGTTCAGCGCCGGGCCCAGGAACTGCATCGGACAGAAGTTCGCCGTTGCAGAGATCAAGAGCCTGGTCAGCAAAACGCTGCGTCATTACGAGATTCTTCCAGATACTACGGAGGAACCGGAAAAGCTTTATTCAGAGGCGACTTTGAAGAATGAGAAAGGTGTCATATTGAGATTGAAGAAGCGTTCGTTTGGCATTTTTACCTCAAAATAAAAACAAAAAACTCAAGACAAAGCTAGAAGTCTTTATCTATCTTTCGCAGAGCGATTAAGAGCTCAAAATTTGGTCTATATTTTGTTGACGGAACCTGATAAGGAAGCCACCTCAGAAGTTTACGATTAACTTTTGGTTTAGTTCGCTGTCAAGGTTCAACGAAGAAAGAGTTGCTAGAACTTTGCTCTCAAAGTTTCCTCAATGGCTATCTGGCTGGTGTCAATTTTGGCCATTGTGTTTGCCGTTGGGGTACATTTGTACCAAAAGTTTGCCAACTTGGTTCATTATGGGTCCAAAATTACCGGTCCAAAGGCATACCCGGTCGTTGGAAATGCACCGAGATTTTTCAGCATGACGCCAGCTGGTATGTGCTAGTGATTGATTTTTTTTTAAAGAAGAAGTCATTTTAACGAAGGTTATGGTCTTAGAATTTCTGCAGGAAGTTCACCGGTTGAGTAAGGAATGGGGAAAGTGCTTCCGAATTTGGCTGGGTCCCGATTTGCTGATTGTGGTGACGGATGCGAAGAAGGTTGAGGTAAATTAAGTGTTTGATAGTTTGGTGTGACAGAATAATCTCTTGACGCCGCTTGAGACACAAACAAACATACGATTGAGTCTTCTTTCACCCACAGACGGTTCTGGGCAGCCAAAAGTACCTGGACAAGTCGACCGAGTACGACTTTATTCGACCCTGGCTGGGCGATGGACTACTCACAAGCAGTGGTCGGAAGTGGCACTCGCGGCGGAAGATCATTACACCGACGTTTCACTTTAAGATCTTGGAGCAGTTTGTGGAGATTTTTGACCAGCAAAGTACGGTGTTTGTGGACCAGCTGAAGCCGATGGCCGCCAGTGGAGAACCGTTCGATGTGTATCCTCGGGTAACCCTTTGCGCCCTGGATGTGATTTGTGGTGAGTTTGATATCGTTAGGATGAATATCGGGATAGAGCTTTATGACGTTTCGCGTACACACACTAGCGCACCATTTGATTTTGCTGGCCGGACAAAATTTAACCTCAATCTTTATCGTGTACGTACACGCAATACATGCGCACGTAGATAACTCTATAGGTTAAGATTTGGTTTGTCTTGCAGAGTCCGCCATGGGAACAAAGGTCAACGCACAGCTCAACGCAGATTCGGAATACGTCAGGGCGGTTAAAGCGTAAGTTTTAGTAATTTTAAAAATGGACCATAATGTAAAGACAAGCGCATGATTTCAGGATGTCAAACGTTGCATTTCAACGAACCTACAAAATACTTGCAAGACTTGAACTAACCTTCAAGTACACATCTTACGCTCAGATTCAAGAAAAGGCACTAGCAGTTCTTCACGGATACACTGACAGTGTGGTAAAAAATCGTAGAAAGGAGCTTACGAAAAGTAATGGCGATCACAATCAAAATAACGTCAACGACAACGACGTCGGCCAACGGAAGAAGGTAGCCTTTTTGGACATGTTGCTGCAGGCCACCACCACTGATGGCCAACCTCTAACCGACCTGGAGATTCGCGAGGAGGTCGATACGTTCATGTTCGAGGGACACGATACGACCACGTCCGCCATGAGCTTCTTGCTGGGAGTCCTGGCGAAACATCCGGAAGTTCAGAAGAAAGTGTACGACGAAGTGCGCAACGTGTTTGGAGACGACCCGAGCAAACCGGCAACACTGGCCATGTTGAACGAGCTCAACTACCTGGACATGGTGATCAAGGAAACGCTTCGTCTGTACCCGTCGGTTCCGATTTTTGGCCGAAAAATGCTGGAGAATCACGACATCGGTAAGTTCTGGCAGCGCAACGCAGTCTTGCTCGTCAAACTCAATGCTCCCAAACCTCTCCCAGATGGAACGATCTTCCCAGCCGGATCGAACGTGATCGTCATGCCGTACATCATGGGTCGTGATCCGGACTACTTTGAGGATCCGCTGGAGTTCCGACCGGAGCGATTCGCCGTAGAAACCTCCGCTGAGAAGAGCAACCCCTATCGGTACGTTCCGTTCAGCGCCGGGCCGAGGAACTGCATCGGACAAAAGTTCGCCGTGGCCGAGATCAAAAGCCTGGTCAGCAAGACGCTGCGTCATTACGAGATTCTTCCGGATACGTTGGCTCCGCCGGAAAAGTTGCTGGTGGAGTTGATTTTACGAGCTGAGAATGGAGTTACGTTGCGGTTGAAGAAACGAAATTGATATTTTTTTTCAAATAAATATGGTTTAAAAAATCGCACTCAAACTGTAGGTAACGCCCACCCACACATAGAACCATAGTTCAGTAACGCATACCCAGCCAGTCTGTTCTCGAAGCCAGCGAAGGCGCCTCAACGGTTGATAATGAATAAGCGATAGCACCAGATGCGCCAGTCTACGTGAGTGTTGAGAAGGGTAAGTCCTGAGGTGAGAATGTGATTGATCAGGTGCAGTTACAGGTAGGTACAGCAGCATTGAACTTGGGCGTGTTTGCGCGGCTTATTAGCGCTGTAGTTCGCGCTACGGAGCGATACATTTAGCGAATGTGAAATATGTGTACCGTTTGTTTTGGTTGTTGCAGGTCAATGATTGTTTAATGCTCGTAAACGTTTGCGTTTGTGTAATACATTATTTTTGCGTTTGACAATGTTCTAGTGTGACTGTGATCTTTAAAAGGTAATTTGATTTAGTTATGAACTAATATTTTTTTTCTTTTGAAATAAACAAAAACTAACCACGGTTCTTGGCATTGACCTACCCACACCTACGTCAAATATTATTGCCTCAATGATATTAATTCTCAAATCTTGACTAGCTTTCAATTTTGTTATGATAATAACTTTTAAAAGAAGCAAGCGATGCCTTCAACATGCTGTTTACATGCTAAGTATTTGAATTTCCTAGAACAGGAATTTTTGTATCCTGGGAGTACTCAGAATCATCAAGGACTGCAGTTTTCAGATAGCATCAACGCTTTGGAAATTTTTGTGGATTTGATACTGTAGTCACTGAGCCAGGTAAATACCCCGGATTGAGAATAAAACAAATCACTGGCGGCTAATAATCATATTTATTGCCGCCACCACTCGCGTGCCCGACCGCGTTACACACTGATTGTCACCAACTCACTCTTCTCATCTCTAGACGTCAACCATAGTTGATCTGTCAGCCAGTGTTGACCAGGGTTCGATTCCTACATCCCTCTCTTCCTTGAAAATGATAGATACTTCACAATTGATAATTTAACAGTTTAGCAAACTAGATTGTCCTCATAATTGCCCTGATCTGAACACACGAGTGGATTTCTTTTTAATCTAGTATTTGTTGATAACAATAGTATTATAATCTTATATCTTTTGATGAGTCAAACGAGCATTTATGTTTACAGTATAATCTCTTGTCACGTCCTTTGAACTTTGAACTAAGCCATTTCACTCAATGAAGTTTTGTCCTTTCTTAGCTGTTCAATTTAATTGTTGCTCCGTCACATTTATTAATCTTGTAATTGTAAATCCATAATTCACTACAGTTAATCGCTATCCAATCGATCCAGTACTACCTCCTCCTTCACTTAAAACAATTTAATTTAAAGTTAATAGAATGCTAAGCGTTTCCCTATTTTCCTATAATTTGAGCAAATTTACTCAATAAATTAATGAGTCTAAAATCTTATACGCAGCATTTTCCAGATAGTATTTTTTTTTATAGATTCCAATGCAAATAATATTAGATTTTATAAGACACTTGTTTCAGCCTCTTTCTAAAAAATGACTTGTTTTTTTTGTTCCCTTTGTTTTGAGTCCGGTAGATTTGAATGAATAAAGATAATCCTCAACTATCGTTTCACAATTCTATATCATAAAACAATAACAGTCGCTCAAATAAGTTATTTGCCGAAACAAGCTGGAGCAGTTCTTTGCGCTGCAAGAGCTGATGGGAAAATACCTAAGCCCTGCAGTTAAAGTCTTAGCCTTCATTAACTAACTGACAAATTTTCTGTGATATAAACTTAAGCTTTCCTATCCTTTTTCTTCTCCCCTAGCAAAAGTAGCAGTTGTTTTAAACAGTTTTATCTGCTCTCGCTTAACATTCCAACGCCCAAGGCTACAAAAAAGTCGGAACGGTAACTTCAACTCAATGGTTCTCGGGCATAACTCAACCAATCAAGATGATTCTTCTTTCCAGTGATTTGTTAGGATGTCTAGATGATTCTAGACCTTTGCAGAACTTAATTTGATCAAATCTTTAATTTTTGCGATCAAAAACATCGTTCCAACTTTTTTTTTTCGCGTGTAAAAAAAATTCGCCGAAAATTCCGCAGAGGCTGTTGTTTTAAAAAAAGTTGGAACGATGTTTTCGGTCGCAGAAATTACAGATTTGTTCAAATCAAGTTCTGCAAAATTTTAGGATCATCTAGACATTCTTACAAATCACTGGGAACAAGAACCGTCCCGATTGGTTGAGTTATGCCCGAGAACGGGCGTGTTGAGGTTACCGTTCCAACTTTTTTGGGAGGCTTGGGCGTCCGTGTAAGTTGGACATGCGTTGGGCGTTCCAGTGTTAATTGATTGAAATTGCTGAACTTATTTCGTCCAATGATTGTATCTGAATTATTTTGTAGCTGTAAGTATCTCCAAAACTCTGCATTTTATAATTAGTTAGGCAAAATGTATTATGATAAGTGCAACTAATAAACATGAATTGAATATAAATTATTTCTCATTCATTGTCTTATGGAGTTACCCATTATTAACAATTTCACGGTGCCTATCAGTCAGAGCCCCCTGCATCAATACTCCTTCACACATTCCCCCGCATTTAATCAACCCCATAAAGCAGCGTCTCCAAAATGACTTACCACAACACCTAACTATTTGTACAATCAAATTAGGGGAAATATGCCCATTTTAATCACTCTAAGCCGTTCGACCAATTTTCATCACTTTTGCCGTTTTCCGCTATAAAATCAACATTTTCAGATGTATCAACAATGGAGAGTTGCTTGCTCACTTCTGTTTGAGCTATTTATTGCTTTGGAACCGTCAAAAACACTTTATGAAAGCTGTAATTCATGATCAAAGTGCTGATAGGCCGATAATAGAAATAGGCTGAGAAAGGGTATAGTTCCCCTATAACGGAATTGGGTCCGTCAACCTGACAATTCTGGAATACGAAGACAACTTCGCACCCCCAAACAGAACCCTATCTTGCAACCATCCTCCTTCAAATCTTAAGGTCATCCCTTAGTTCATCAGCAGTCTCCAGGTGAGCCGCCAGCCAACTCGGCTCCGGGCCGCACACACTCCGTCCAGGTCGGCACCCCGCCCGCCAGGCTCTCTTGCCATGCGCACGACCCAAAGGATCCGGTAAACCCAGGTGACTCTCTGAAAACCCGGTTTGCCGTTGAGCTGCACTAGCTCGTGGTTCATCCTTCTCCTCTGTGTGTTGTTCACGCGGAATTCGGCCTAACGCAGTAAGACCTCTCCGAACGAACTACGTGTGCTGGCAAAACCTCCTCCTCCTGTGACCTGTTGCTAATGAAACTCAGTAATAAAAAAAAGTATTATGTAGGTTTAATCACTGATTGTGTTATAGTATTTAAGAGCAGGTTAAAGTTTGGCTTTACAACTTCAACATTATTAGAACACAATATCTTGCCTCTTGTATACGTTTGATGAGTACCTAACTTTAACGAATTAAAACAACCAACAAAACAAACCTTCCACTTTACCGTTCCCAGATCTTTTATGGCCCCTATTTTAAGATTCTGCTCGCACCTAGAAGTCTGAAGGCTTGAATGGGAAGAGCACCCAAACCTCTTTTTACTCCTTCCACCCACGGATTCGATGTGACGACCTTTGGATTGCAAGTCCAGCCGCCGACCAGCGACTCTACCGGAGCAGGTTTGGTTTGGTGTTGTTTGTTCGTATATCAGGGAGACGACTTCTACGCCTGGAATTACTCTACGGCCTAACAACAACTAAGGGCGAAGACCAGCGTTTTTACTCTCCATCCGAATGGAAGTCAATAGAAGATGGGAAACGAACCCCTGATCATCCGCTTACAACGCGAACAGCGTAATCATTCGACCACGCCTGCACCCAAACGAATTACCAAATACCCTAAACTTTCCTGTTACTTTTCAATCATTTCAACTGTTAACTTGTGCGAAAATGATCTCTAATGGCACTACTAAACTTCCTTAAAAATATCCTTGTAGTTTGTACCTTGAATTCCTAACATTAACAGTAACTGTTACTTACGACAATGTTACAATGTTGACGAATAAAAATCTTTCTAACTTCACCTCATTCACAAGCCTGCAGCCCTCACCCCAGGCCTAAATATTAACAAGCCATCTCTCCCCTAGGCATGAGTGAACAATCACAAGCCTCTTCTTCCCCCAGGCCTTACAGCAGATATTCACGAGTCATCTCTCCGCCAGGCATGAGTGAACAACCACCAGCCTCCTCTTCACCAGGCTTCCATGTAATCATCCACAAGCCATCTCTCCACCAGGCATGAGTGGACAATCACAAGCCTCTTCTCCCCCCAGGCCTTACAGCAGATATTCACGAGCCATCTCTCCACCAGGCATGAGTGGACAATCACAAGCCTCTTCTCCCCCAGGCCTTACAGCAGAAATTCACGAGCCATCTCTCCACCAGGCATGAGTGAACATCCACCAGCCTCCTTTTCACCAGGCTTCCATGTAATCATCCACAAGCCATCTCTCTACCAGGCATGAGTAAACAATCACAAGCCTCTTCTCCCCCAGGCCTTACAGCAGATATTCACGAGCCATCTCTCCACCAGGCATGAGTGAACATCCACCAGCCTCCTCTTCACCCGGCTTCCATGTAATCATCCACAAGCCATCTCTCCACCAGGCATGAGTGGACAATCACAAGCCTCTTCTCCCCCAGACCAGATATTCACGAGCCATTTCTCATCCACAAGCCAATATCCGGCACTAAGCCATCCCCCGGCACTAAGCCAACCCCCGGCACTAAGCCAACCTCCGGCACTAAGCCATCCCCCGGCACTAAGCCAATATCCGGCACTAAGCCAACCTCCGGCACTAAGCCAACCCCCGGCACTAAGCCAATATCCGGCACTAAGCCAACATCCGGCACTAAGCCAACCTCCGGCACAAAGCCAACCCCCGGCACTAAGCCAATATCCGGTACTAAGCCATCCCCCGGCACTAATCCAATATCCGGCACTAAGCCAACCTCCGGCACTAAGCCATCCCCATCGGCACACAGCCTAAACATCCGAAAAAACCACAACGGTGAAAATACTTACACCCCCAAGTCCTACCGTTAATACTCAAACACCATTCTTTTTACCAATACATAATAGAAATTCACTGCACTAAACATCAATAATTATCTTCCACATTTTTAACTGGGTTTTCCACTGTTCGTCCAAGAAATCTACCCTAAAACCACTCTTTGCTGATTTTTTTTATAAATTACCGTAACTAAACATTAACCAAAACTCCTATTGAACCTCAGCATCGTGTATCAGGTAAACATTGCACTTCCGCTACCCCAATTTTGGGTAATCTGTTTATTACCAATTTGAATCTGAACCCCTTGATCGTGCATCATGAAAACAAAATTTCTGGAGAGTGCGCCCGTGCAGCACACATACCAACACGTTAACTCCGCGGAAAAAAACCAGACATTTCACAATGAAACAACAACACACACACCCTCAGTCCGGCTCCCCTTACCTTCTCTTCCTCTTCCTCCTGCTCCATAAAAAAAATGTTTCCTGCTTTTTTTCCGTTCCAAACATAAAATTGCATTTACCTACTTACCAAAATATGTTTTCTCCTCGTCGCCAATGTAGTCACTGAGCCAGGTAAATACCCCGGATTGAGAATAAAACAAATCACTGGCGGCTAATAATCATATTTATTGCCGCCACCACTCGCGTGCCCGACCGCGTTACACACTGATTGTCACCAACTCACTCTTCTCATCTCTAGACGTCAACCATAGTTGATCTGTCAGCCAGTGTTGACCAGGGTTCGATTCCTACAGATACCAACCACAATACTTAAAAATATATTTTCATAATATCTTAGATAATGTCATTGTTCTGTTTAAATTTCAATAAACAAATAGAAAATATCAACATTTGTACGATTCGTTACATTTGTCTTATTAAATAGTATAAAATTCATGTCAGATCAGTTTATTTATTGATCTGTTTAGCAACAAACGGATTGTTTTTTTAGGGTCACAGTTAGTTGTGACTTTTAATTTATGTCACCCTTTATGACGCTTTGTGTTAAGTTTTTGCTAAAGTAAGTGGATATACTCCAGATTTATTGGAAAAAATTGGATGCTTTTGGTTTTTCTGTACGATTTGAAACAAACTACCTACATCAATTACTGAAAAGTGATGAAAGTGCATATAGAACATTTATGCGAATATGGGCAGCCTATTACTATTTAATTTTGTAGCATATAATTTCTAAATTTACTAAAAAACTTGTTGTACAGAATCTATTAATCTGAAGATATCTCTGAATTCTGTTACAACAACATTTACAATTTGTTGCTTAAAATCTAAGCTACACTGTTTTGCCTTCCTCACCCTACTGAGGAAAGGCTATAAAATCACTCGAAAAACGAAATTCTTAATTAGACCTCCTAGACCCACCTGCATGCATAAGAATCAAATTCTGAGCAAATGTCTGAGTGTGTGGTGGCACTGGCTGAACCGGTTTGAACCGTTTTGGACTCATTCGATCCGCCTTGGGGTCCCATAAGTCGCCATTGAAAAAGTTTAGTTAAGTACTTCAAAAGTTATACTTAAAAAACGATTTAAAAGTCCGGAAGATTGTGAAAATTGTGGTTTTTGTAAGAAACTCTGTCATGTTATACATTTTTAAAAAGGTATTCGAAGAACATTTTAACGAGTTTTAAAGATTGAAGATCTGACGACCCTATCATAAACTTATTAGAGGCCGGATCTCATATATTTCGATGAAAACGTTGTCCTGATCTATCATGCGACGTGTCAAAAGACCTTTCCAACGAGTTCAAAAGTTCTGAATATCTGGAAACCCTATCAATAGTAAAAAGCACGTAATGAATCAAGTTGATAGAACACTGAACGGTCCACCCTTTTGTATCTATTTTGGATAGCATTATCCTCTAAATGTGAGGAAGGCACCAACCACCTAAGGGTGGATTAAGAAACTTTTTTTGTGTAAATTTGTCAAAAAAATCTAATGATCCAGTAAAACAATTCAGATACGAGCAAAATTGCTTGGAAATCAATTATATAGGCTAGTTGAGAAGTGTTCAAAGTTTCTAAGAAGTAGTATCAACCTTGTTTTTAACGAATTTCGAAAAATATTAAAATTCTGCTCTTTTTGATTGTCTGGTTACTCCTTCACTAAGTGTAGATAAGATTAGTTTTTGAATTGTACGTTTTTTGTTCAAACTACATTTTTTAGGCATTTTAGGTAGATTCAATTTTATAGCAAATGTTTTGGGTTATTTTAGAGTTTAAGGCCAAATTGTAGCTTTTTATACTTTTTATGTATTTCGATTAAAGTTTTATAAATCCAACGGGAAAACCCAAAGTTATGACTTTTCCCCACATTCGATTTTTAACTTTTTCAATACATTGCTTAACGTTTATTTTTGTATTTATAATCAAATTTGCTTTAACGCTTCATAACAGTTTTGATTGTTGAGACCACAAGTTTTTTTTTTATAAATAAATGTTTAGGGTAAATACAGTAGTTAATTATCACTTTTTCAAAAAATAGTTCGTATAGCACAACAAAATCAAAAATCAAATTATTCGCTCTACAGCATTACCTTGGCGTTCAAGACTGCGAGATTCCTACTCGAAACTAGGTGTCCGAAGGCTTCATTGTTGAGGCACCTCTTTTTACACCTTAGCTTCCATCCACCCCGGGATTCGAACAGACAAGCTTTGGGTTGTGAGTCCAACTGCCTACCAGCGACTCCACCGAGACAGGACCCAGGGAGACGACTCCTACACATGGACTGAGCTTACGACCTATCCTCTAGGTTATACCCGGGCCAACATTTACTTCACCGTCCGAGGGAAGGCGTCATTAGACAAATCTCGTCTCGATAAATGCCACCGGGACCTTCTGGGATCGAACGCAGGCCGATTGGGTGAGAGGCAACCACGCTTACCCACATAGCACATTAATTTTAATATTTCGATCTATAATTAAGAGCACAGAGGCATCGATTTTGTGCATAGAGTTTTAAATAATATGTTTACCAAATTATTCAAGTCCACAAAATATTATTTTTAGATTGTTACCGTCATCTGGAGCGAATCGGGACAGCAGGTTTAACCATGCTGGAGCACAATATTTTGATTTTTCTAATTGGTTTCGACTCAGACCAACAAAATGTGTATATCCGTTTCCAAATTTAGAAGCTTAAAGTGCTCTGAAAACTGATGTCCCTATTTAGACTGTAGTTCCGATTCGCCCCAGATGACGGACGGACAACATAAATTAAAACAGAGAAAAAGTTCTCTCAAATATTTTCCCTTGTTAAATTGCCACAATTTTTTTTCACGAACAAAGTGTTCAAATTTCATGGTACGTTTTTCAAAATCGTACCATGGGATTAGAACACTTTGTTCGAGGTTCCCATTTTCATGAACGCTTGTTCACGATTTTGGGAACTCTTTTTTCTCCGTGTAGGACGAAAAACAGCTCAAATGACTATTGAACTCATTCAGGTCTAAGGTTCATTTAAAACAAAAAATCAATAAAATTTCCAAAAGCAGCTTTTTGTAAAGTCCTTACTCTAAAAAGAACAAACATTTAAATAATTTGCGTTAAAATTTTGTTTAAAATTTGATTGCTACACTGATCATTCAATTTGAAAGTGCTAGTTAATTAGTTTAGACACGGACGATTCATAGTACATTAATGTGAGGAACAACAATACATCTCTACATTGTATCAGTGGTCGTCTCAGTGAAGAACGTTCAACACATCCAGACCTACATGGGTGTGCACTTTACGATCCTCACCTTAGTACACAAACTTACCAGCAGCAGCAGCAGCAGCTAGTGAGTGCCACAACAAAACTCTCCATCCCAACGACCCGTTTACTCATTAGTGATTCTGGCCGTTGAGGAGTTCGGTCGTGGTTTTGTGCGCGCTCGTTCGCCTGGATTTCCCATTTCGGAGAGAGAGATTCCGATTCTCCCAGGTCAGGTTTCGGTTCAGGTGTTTGCTGTTCTGTTCTGGACGACGTTCAGCCGTGCGTGACTACGATGGCGATAGCGGCCTTGGTGGCTCTGGCGCTGGTAGGCCTCGCACTGGCCGTGCTCCTGTACCGGAAGTTTGCCAACGCGCTGTACTACGGGGCCAAGATCGGTGGTCCGCGCGGGTATCCGCTGATTGGGAATGCGCTGCTGTTTCTGTACAAGAGTCCTCCCGGTAAGGATGTTTTGGGTGGATTTATAAAAAAAGGGATAATATAAAAGCCAAAGCAATTTCAACGGTTTCTTCCCATAAAAATACGGGTGCGTGATGCACGTGGACAGTGAAATGTGTTACATGTTAGCAATACAGACAATTGCCGTGCCATGAATAGTGATCGTGAGGGTATTGTTTTAAACGCTGAAATAGATAGCTGATTAACATACGCTGCTTGGTTATGGTGGCTCAACCGGTCAACTGCCGTAGATAAAACGTTGAAAATGCGTGTTGGGGAACGTGAAGTTGTAATAATCTCAACTGAAAACATTTGAATGACTTTATTTTTTGTTAAAGAATTACAGTATTTTTTGGAAAGCACAATTAAAAGACACTACAGTTTTAAAGCGTTGAATGGTGAAAAAAACAAATAGTTCAAAATTTCCGACTGTTATTAGCTACGTGACTGTTGAAGATTCTTCATAACTTGTCTTTTTGCTGATAATACAATCATCTCAGTAAAAGGAAATATCTTTGTGTCATTACGAGATGATTGCAAAAATTACTTGTATCTTTCTTATTTAAAAGAAACGGAAATAAAACAAGATTTGAAAAAAGTGCATTGAAAAAATATGATTTTTTAGGCTGATTCGGAGGGAGGGATTATCAGAATAGCAATTAATTAGTAAACATTAATAAAATGCCGGTGAAATGTTTCAGAGAGTGTCAGTTGTTGCAATTATTGAATGTACCACAATTTACATTATTTTGCTTGAAATAATGTATTTTATACTGATAGCATTTTCCTTTTTCCAGACTTTTTCCTCGCAATCGAGAAAACTATTCGGGAGGCCGGTAGATGCTTCCGCCTCTGGCTGGGCCCGGAACTGCTGGTCATCGTAACGGACGCGAAGGTCGCCGAGGTAAACTGGCTGTTTAATCGTTTTTAACCTCCTACCTACCTACTAACGTGTACGCGGAGTTCTATGTACTGGCACTGCGTCTCTATCGGTGCTATCAAATGGCGTTTTATTGCCGGCTAGGTGGCTTCACAGTAACGTGCATAACAGTAAAGATGGCTTAAAAACTTGAAATATCTAGTGATTATAATTTTTTTATTTTGGCCCAGATTTTTACCACATTTATAATTTTGAAACATTTCTTTAAAGGCAGGCTGCAATCGTAAATAACTATACTTGGGACAACCATGCCATTACTTTCTGTGTTAATGACTTTAGTAAAAATCACAACAAGTCTGCAATTTGATAGCTCTGTTTCTCGAATGTGGGGGAATCCCAAAGAGCAAGACAAACATCTTTTTCCTTGTTGTGTTCTTCCCGTACGTTCGTGTTTAGGTAGAATGCAAATCATAAAAAATATTTGAGTATTTTTTTATTAAGTCAAAGAAACATTTCGCGGCATTTATAAATAAGAAACTAAAAAAAAAACATTTTGACCGATTCTTAGCGAAGCTACACCAAAATGTCACATTTTTCAATTTTCAATATGATTTTTAATATGAAAAAAATCATTTTTATTATGATGCAATAATTGCAATGTGCTTTAAAGGCGTTTTCTTACCTTAAAAGCCAAGAACATTGACCAAAAGTGGTCTGCAAGCCATTGTACGGGAGAGGAGTTTTTTCATAAATCTGCTCCTTTCGTTGTCCCGTCACGAAAAGAAATGGCTGGCATAAACTCAAATTTCATCCAATTCTTTCAGTTCAAGGAGCAAAAGGTTCGTTTTTTAATTTGTGATAATGTGTAGAAGAGCAAAAGTTTTTAAAAGTCAAACTGGCAAAACTGTAGCGATTTTTGTAGTGTGCCTTTTAAAAGTCCAGTTTTACGATCCCGTCACGCTACATTTTTATTTCAGGGGAATCACAGGTACTATATGGTTCATTCTGCATGATATTTCTTTGTAGGAAAATCAATTTTCTTTCCAAGTATGTAATAACATTGGGGGGTTTCTTCTTTTATTTAGCCAGTACAGCCAAAACGCTGAAAAAACTTGGATTTTTTTTGAAAAGGAGCCGATGAATTGGTCTTTTTAAAAAAGTCCATTTTTATGGTTTAAATTCCATTTAATACTCAAATGCAAGGCGCCAACTTCTGTAACGTCCAATCAAGCTCATAGGAACAATAAAATGC
The DNA here is from genome assembly GCF_015732765.1 of Culex quinquefasciatus. Classification (NCBI taxonomy): domain Eukaryota; kingdom Metazoa; phylum Arthropoda; class Insecta; order Diptera; family Culicidae; genus Culex; species Culex quinquefasciatus. Next base: position 59,801,310 of record NC_051863.1, read on the forward strand.
CCGTCAAATACTCATTTTACACTTGAATGAGCAGTTTGATAAAATGATGATCCTTTGTGAAACTACGTACACTTTTGAACGAAGAATCGGCCTACTTTTCTCTACCAACAATGACATTATAGAAAGTAGAACAGTCATCCCTCATATTCGGAACAGTTTTTGTTCCAAAAATCATAGCAAATCGGTAATTGAACTTAATGATTCACTTTTACCTTCATTTGAAAGCTTTTCATGCGATCTTTCGAATGCTGTATCGAACAACTGCAAATTTTAACTTTTATGTCAAGTTTTCAAAGAAAAACTTTGACCCTTGAAATCCACAAATTCGGAACACTTTTTTCTTACGGATGTAAACAAACTTTGGATCTCTCCAGGAGTACATATTTGTAACAAAATAATGACTTCACACACTGCAACCAGTATAACTCAAGCTTAGTGATGTTTTATCCATGGTCTGATAACTTTTTTTGTGAAAATAACATTTAAATTCAGGTGTTCCACAATTGTGGGAGGCACAATAACATCCCACAATCATGGAACAGGCAATTTGGAGGCAGTGTTTTGCTGCTCTGGATAAAATAGTCTTGAAATTAAGTTTTTTGTTCAAAAAGTACTACTTTTACTAGTGAAATAGCAAGAAAATGTCCAAATAAAGATCCTAAAAATAATAGGGTCGAGAGAAAAGCTGCTATTGACAAATTATCACAAAAGTGTTCCGAATTTGTGGGTGTTCCGAATATGTGGGATGACTGTACTTTTCGATACAAGGGCTGAAAATTTATTCTTTTCAAAACTGAAAATTGTCAGCACTTGTTTAAAAAATCATTGCACTTGTTTAAAAAATCATAACATTCTATTATAACATTAAGAGAAAAGTATGTCGTTTCGTCGTTCAAAAATGTAAGTAGTTTGTAGAATTGACTAAACACATGGACATTTGACTTGAAATTCCATTCAAATGTTGTTTTTCGGCATGGCAAAAAATGTTAATGTCAATTTCGGTGAATTTTACACCCAGAACTGGGCATCGGTATGCGAGAGGATAAAGAGCATGGTTCGGTAGTAAAATGGCACTGTGAAAGGACGGAGAAGATAAATCCCGAAATTACCGAGAGTACTTTACTCGTGGGTTTATTTTCCAAAAAAAGTTAAAAAAAAGTGTCAATACCGTGACTCGAACCCGGGACCTTCGTCATGTTGAACTGCGTCTTTGCCGTATCGACCACCACGGTTCGGTGGTTCAATATGCCGAAGGTCTTGAGTTCGAGTCTCGGTACCGGTACTTTTTTTTTTTATTTGATAGATGAACTTTTTTTTGAAGATGAACCCATGAGTACTCTCGGTAGTTTCGGGATTTATCCTCTCAGTCCGTACACAGTACCATTTTACTACCGAATCGTGCTCTTTATCCTCTCGTATGGCGATGTCCAGTTCTGGGTGTAAAAATCAAATTCCCATACAAAATTGAAATGCAATGTACAAAACGTGGACGCAACCAATCGCTCCCAAATTTTGGGGAGTCGTTTAGGGGCCTAAAAGCAACAGAAAAAAACATGTCCTGACAAATCAACCAGCTCGAGCCGTCTTAATGTGGATAGATTTTGAAAACGGTGCTCTTAAAAAAAGGTTTCAATGCAGATTTATTTTGAAATAAAATTAAGGATTCAAACATGTTTCGACAATCATTCGATTCTACACCCAAAGTTAAAGAACGAGGGGATAGTCCTCACGAAAAGAAACGTGAGGAAAGTACTATTTTGCGAGAGTAAAGACCTCTCGCGTGTTCATTTGTTCATTGATACAGTTCATCCTATTGAGTGGCTAATATGGACAAATGACCGCCACTCAGTCAACGAACCATGGTGGCCCATACGGTAAAGGCACGGTTCAATCTGCCGAAGGTGTTGGGTTCGAGTCTCGGTGCCGGTACTTTATTTTTGATGGATGAACTTATTTTGAAGATGAACCCATGAGTAAAGTACTATCGGTAATTTCGGGATATATCCTCTCCGTCCGCACACAGTACCATTTTACTACCGAATCGTGCTCTTTATCCTCTCGTATGCCGATGCCCAGTTATGGGTGCAGTTATGGGTGTAAGAAATATCCAAATTAAATACAGTGCCATCCCGGTTTTGGCAACATCAGATTTTGGTAAAATCCGTTTTCTTAAACATCTTCTTCCTGGTTTTGCCAACACTCAAAAATTTGAAATTGTTTTAAGTTTCCTTGAACTTTCGGAGGATTTATTTATTGATTCTTACTCAAATCATAATTAATTTCAGTAAAAAACAAGTTGGGGCCTTTCGATAGTGGCGTTACATTTCCGAATTTTTTTTTCTATCGAAGGAAAAAAATGTCACGTGAAAAAAATGAATCCATGACCATAAATCACTAGGTTAATTAGTACACCCATAACTGGGCATCGGCATACGAGAGGATAAAGAGCACGATTCGGTAGTAAAATGGTACTGTGTGCGGACGGAGAGGATATATCCCGAAATTACCGATAGTACTTTACTCATGGGTTCATCTTCAAAATAAGTTCATCCATCAAAAAAAAGTACCGGTACCGAGACTCGAACCCAAGACCTTCGGCAAATTGAACCGTACCTTTACCGTATGGGCCACCATGGTTCGGTGACTAAGTGGCGGTCATATGTCCATATCAGCCACTCAATAGGATGAACTGTATCAATGAACGAATGAACACGCGAGAGGTCTTTACTCTCGCAAAATAGTACTATCCCCTCGTTCTTTAACTTTGGGTGTAGTTTAAATTTTTGAGTAAAACACGTTCTATTATGTTAATTTCTCGATTTTGGAAAAAAGAAAGATACAGAATCATTTACCTAAATTCCAGAGCATTGCTGTCTTAAAGAACAACAGAGTGCCTAGAAAAAACGTTAAACATTAATAAAATGAAAATTTTTGAATGCTAGTTCATTAATACAAAACACAAAATGCTCCATAAAGACATCATAGAACAGTATTACAAAATTGCTGCCCCTCTGGAACCCACCAGAAGTGCGATAATTCTGTAATGCACTCACTGACATAGACACAGATAGATTAGCCACTCGACACTGAAACGCACAATCAATGCTAAAGTGGCGAGAAATCAATTCCATGGACGCGCTCATCTTTCCAGGGCATCCTCAGCAGCCCCAAGTACATCGAAAAGTCCGGCGAGTACGACTTTATGCGACCATGGCTGGGCGAGGGTCTGCTGACGAGCAGTGGCCGCAAGTGGCACTCCCACCGGAAGATCATCACCCCGACGTTCCACTTCAAGATCCTGGAGCAGTTTGTGGAGATCTTCGACCATCAGAGTGACGTTTTCGTTGAGCAGTTGCGGGCTCAAGCGGCCAGCGGACAGGCCTTCGACGTGTTTCCGTTGGTGACGCTGTACGCGTTGGACGTGATCTGCGGTGGGTTTTTGGAGTGGGTTAAAGATCTTAGAGATGTACTGATGTGTTGCTTTTTTTTGCAGAATCTGCCATGGGCACCAAGATCAACGCACAGATTCACTCCGACTCGGAGTACGTGAAGGCGGTCAAGGAAATCACCTGCATCATCCACATCCGGACGTACGACGTGATGGCGCGGTACAACTCCCTGTTCAACTTGTCCCCGTACCGGCGCCAACAGGATAAGGTTCTGAAGGTGCTGCATGGGTACACCAACAGTGTGATCCAGTCGCGGCGGCGTGACCTCGTCGAGAACAACCAAAAGTCCCAGCAGGACCGCGACCGGGAGGCAGAGTTGGGAATTCGCCGGAAGGTGGCCTTCCTGGACATGCTGCTCCAGACGACGGTCGATGGTCGTCCGCTGACGGATGTGGAGATCCGGGAGGAGGTGGACACGTTTATGTTCGAGGGGCACGACACTACGACGTCGGCCATAAGCTTTCTGATGTACAGGTTGGCACGGCATCCGGAGGTGCAGCGGAAGGTGTACGAGGAGATCGTTGCGGTTATTGGGGCCGATCGGGACAGGCCGGTGACGTTGGCTATGTTAAACGAACTGCACTATTTGGAGCTGGTGGTGAAGGAAACGCTGCGGCTGTATCCGTCGGTGCCGTTTTACGGGAGGAAGATTTTGGAGAACTGTGAAATCGGTAAGAAATGTTGTCAACTTTCCTTTAAAAGTGAATTCTCACCCTTATCCATCTCAATCCCCAGAGGGTCGAACCTTCCCGGCCGGTGCCAACGTCATTATCATGCCGTTCTTCATGGGCCGTGATTCGGAGTACTTTGAGGATCCGCAGGAATTCCGCCCGGAACGATTCGCGGTGGAAACGTCCGCCGAGAAGACCAACCCCTACCGGTACATTCCGTTCAGCGCTGGGCCGAGGAACTGTATCGGGCAAAAGTTCGCGATGGCCGAGATCAAGAACGTCATCAGCAAAGTGCTGCGCCATTTTGAGCTGCTGGCGCCGGACCACGTGCCCGAAGAGTCGTTCATCGCGGAGATGATTTTGCGGCCCACGTACGGGATTTCGCTGCGGTTGAAGGAACGAACTTGATTGCGAAACTTAAATTTTCTTATTTGATAAGACAAATGTGATTATATTTATGTTACCAGCTTGGCGGTTGAGAATTTATTCGACAAATAAATATTAATTTAACTTTTATTTGAACATAATATACTAATGTAAAAATTTTAATGCATGTTTTGATTTGACATCAAAAATGTTTGCGACGAATATTTCGATTTTAGGAAAAAATCAGTATTGATTCAAAAACTCGGTCAAAGATTTTTTGCCCACTTCACAAGGATTGGACTTAGGACAATGGTCAATATGGAGACATTTATATCCAGGTTTTTAAGCGAAGATGGCGTTCGAATGGTGAACGCCCGAAATGTCAAATTCGTACAGTGGTACCAACATTGCGAACAAAGTGTACCATGGCATGACCGCCACATTATTTTTCTAATGTTGGTGCTACTGCGCGATTTTGACATTTCGAACGTTCACCATTCGAAAGCCATCTTCGCTTAAAAACCTGGATACAATTGTCTGGAAAATCAACTCTTGCATTCTGTTTTTTTTTTTAAATTTTGATGTTTAGAGCACCTTTGAAAAAAAAAAAAACAGTTTCAGTAAATAATTTTTGTATTTTTTTAGGTGAGTTGCCCCATCCTGCATTTGCCGTGAGTCTTTTTGTAACATCTTAGGGTCTATTCACAAAAATTTTGAACGAAAAAAATCGTGGGCTCACCTTCAAATTTGACTAAAAAATCTCAAAAAATCTCAAAAAATTGGAGTGTTTTTTTCTTTCAGTTTTTTTTGTCCGAGAAAAAAGTACCTCAAAAATTCCTGTTGTAGGCTGGAATTGCTCAATAGTGTTTTTTTTTTGTAAATAAAGTAATAGTGCCAAAAATGACATGAAAAATCACCAAAAAAAATTTACCGTGTATCTTTTTTTTCAGTGTTGTCCTTATCCATGTCTACAACTTTGCCGAAGACGCCAAATCGATCAAAAAATTCCTTCAAAAGATACAGACTTTGAATTTTCATGTATCATTTTTGTATGGACAGCTGTCAAATTTGTATGGAAAATTATATGGACAAACTAATGATGCAAAATGTCTTCTTTGGGCATACCGAAGGCAACAAAAAAATCGAAAGACCGAAATTTCAGAGAATTGCTCAATTGATTTAAAAATCCATTTTAAACCCTTTCTTTGCTAAAACAAAACAGCTTCATCGCTGTAAACAATAATATCAGCAATTTAAAGCAATATGGGTGAGCTCATCCTGGCTTCTCCGAAATCGGTTACTGGTGGCTGCTTGGGGTCGTCAAATTTCTCAAAAAGAGTCTCAAAAAGGAACATCTTAAATTTTCATTTGAGATTTTGTGAACAGGATTTGATCAAAAGCTAGATATTTCAAAAGAACTTTTTTTATGAATGCTCTCATAGGGGTCCCCAAAGATTTATTTGTTATTTAAAATGTGTATTTTGACGCGATCGTGACGTTCTGTCGCACGTCACTTTTTGACGTTTCGAAAAAATAATTATTGTTTGATCATAAACTAGATCACGCAAAGTAAACAATAACAAATACGGTTTGTTTTGCTGACCGTTCTGTGCATAAGGCTTTCTAGTCACAAATTTACCAACACATTCAAAGTATGTTTACATGACAGCTGGACGTTTGTTTGCATCAGGTTTCCTATCTCTTTCTAGCAAAAGTTTTTTGTCAGGCGACTTCTAGCTGGTTTTTTTGACTGGCTGCCCGATACGTCAGACAACATACTTCGCAGGGCTATGACAGCTACAGCTCGATCATTGTTTGCATCAGGACACTGTGACGAGGAGTTCGTCATTTTTGAGTTAAATTATTTTTTTTTCACTGGGCCTAGAAAGCCTTATTGTCCCAAAGTTCGATTGAATTTGGTTGCAAGAGTCCTAAGCCGGGATCCGTGGTGTAGGGGTAAGCGTGGCCCGGTCTAACCTAGAGGTTAGGTCGTTAGCTCAATCCAGGTGTAGGAGTCGTCTCCCTGGGCCTGTTTCGGTGGAGTCGCTGGTAGGCAGTTGGAATCACAATCTAAAAGTCAATCACAATCAAGCCTTCGGACACCTAGTTTCGAGTAGAAATCTCGCAATCGAGAAAGCCATAATGCTGTAGAGCGAACAATTTATTTTATTTTAGTCCCAAGATATATATAGGTATTGAAACGTCCTCTGACTAAATTGTCTTTAGACAGTTGTCACACATTCAGCAATTTTCAGATTGTGTCAAGAAAGCACGATCTGGTCGAAATTTCTTTCTTATGAAGAGTGACAACAATGCACGGAGTTTTCCGAGTTTTGTTGGGCATCATCCTGCTAAAATAATTGACTACCCGAGCGTTTGAGTGTTAAGAACATATTTTTTTTCGAAATTTGAACCTGATTAAGTCTTGGTTTTCCATAAACGAGACACCCGATGTAAAGAAATGCTCTCATCCAACCAGCCGCTGCTTGCGCGCTCTGAACAATTACAAATAAATCTCACTTCTCTCACATCTCAACTGTACCATGATGTTGCTTACCTTGATATGCAGCACAACGTGTTAAGGTTAACTCCTCCTACTGGTTCAATTTCATTGCACGGTGCCGGTAGTTGTCATGTGGTGACATGTTTTAAAAATTATTCAACTATTCCTCAAAGTCAATTTATTAGGGATATCCATTCTAATTAATTCATATTTCCTACTCCGACTCCCTTCAAAATGCGCTAAACTTGAGATAAAAACGCGTGAGCTTGCACGCAAGTTTTTCTGTACGGGTTCAATTGAACGCAAAGCTGAGCCTCCGACGTTCACGGTCAAGTTCAGCTCGCTAGACTAGCCAGAGACGGCGTAGTATTCTCAGCTTCAGAATGGAGCGGGTCGTCGTTCCCAGTAGTGGTGGGCAAAACCGCTCATTTCTGTGAGCCGCTCATTTTCGTTCGCTCATTTAAATGAGCGGCTCTTTTGAACGGCTCATCCGCTCATTTCGCTCAAAGTCAGAAAATAGACTGGAATGAACTGAAACATCTGCCCAAGATATTTAGATTTTTTTTTTCAAACGACCAATGGAGTGTCCATGAGTGTCACACTTCGTATGATTTTTGTTGATTGATAATTCAAAAATATATGTTTTCATCGCACTTATTCTGAACAGATTGGAGATCGTCCATAAAACATAGAAAACCGTCGATTTGCTTTATCCTTTTTTGGAAAGCATTTCAAATATAAACGTTTTATATGAAAAAGGAGAAAAACATTGATCTCTGAAATCCACACATATCGAAAACTTTTTTCATAGAGAGATAAACAAACTTGAGTTTTTTTTTCAGAAGTGAATATTTTCAACCAAATTATTGCTTTCAATCGTAAAAAGTAAAATGTTATGGAAAGTTAGCTGAATTATCGTTTTGATAATTATCTTCCCATTATTTTGTGAAACAAAAGATTTAATTTGGTGTTCAGTAACATGCATATTTGAGGTAGCGTTTTGCTGCACTTAATAAATTAGTCTTGAAATGCAGTTTTTTGTTTAATAAGAACAACCTTTATTCATGACAGCAAATGAATGATCAAAACAAGCGTCAAAAAAGATCTGAAAAATGCCTTAATAAATCTATTGAACAATTACCACAAAAGAGTACCAAGTTTGTGTGATGTGCTGTGGTAAATTACATTTTATATCATAAACGGTCCAATACATGGATTAAAACCTTAAACTAGCATACTAATTATGTTCGAATGCGTGTAACAACTTCATGTACATAACATTTGAGAAATCTATCGATATTAACATAATGAGATCATGCAACATCTGGCGGCAGTCAGCTGATTCAAAATCACAGGCGCCCCGACACAGGCTAGCAACAAGCATAAAGTGCACCATAATGTTGGAACATGAGGCGACCGGTGAGAACCTAGTTTCCCCCTCTTTTCTCAACAACACCGTCACCACCAGCGCGTGGAAGAACGAACCGAACGAGAGCGAATGAGCGAGAGCGAAATAACGAAAGAGTGAGCGAAAACGACGCCGTTCGACGACGTCGACGACGGCGCGAGCGACGCTTATCAAGCGCTCCGTTCGTTCTTTCCGTTCATTCGCTCTCGCTCATTCGCTCTCGTTCGGTTCGTTCTTTGGCTCGCTCTTTGATTGGACGGTTCTTTGAAAAGAACCGGTTCACAAAATGAACCGCCGCTCATTTTTTTTGAGCGGCCGCTCATTCGTTCTTTAGCTTGAGCCGGTTCATAAGAACGGTTCGCTCAAAAAAGCCCATCTCTAGTTCCCAGGCACAAAGCCGGTTCTACTATACTAGCAAGTGTGCGGGGTATGCGGTTAGTACGGCACAAAGTAATGCGATTAAAGTCATTATTTGAGAAAACATCTTTTATTACGTTGTCGTAGTTTCTTTGGAGCATCTGACTCAGACAATCAGTGCTTAAAACAGCTTAACTTTGTTTACAATGTACCTATAGTTCCAGCAAAAACGTATCACATTTCATTCAATCTCGTTCCTTAGTTTTAAGTACGGCTAGTTATCGAATCTTTGAACTGGTGCACATCAGTGGGTCAGCGGTGCTCGGGGTTTGATCTGTAGCGGGATTCCGTGGTGAGGCTTCAGAATCAGCTCAGACGAGAGCACCGGCGGTTCGTGGTTCTGATCCGCGGGCAGCACAAATTCGTAGTGGCGCAAAAGCTTCGATATCACACTTTTCACCTCGTTGAGAGCGAACTTTTGGCCTGGAATGGGAGAATACAATAAAAATAAACTTATAATATAAGTTAACCACTAAACTCACCAATACAATTGCGCTGTCCGGCGCTGAACGGGACGTATTTGTACGGGTTAAACTTCTCAACGGACTTTTCCCCCTCGAACCGCTCGGGGATGAACTCGAGCGGGTTGTCGTAGTAGTTAGGGTCCCGTCCCATGTAGTAGATGCCGATGATGATGTTCGTTCCGGCCGGGACGGTTTTGCCCTCGATGGTGACCTCCTCGACGCATTTGCGTCCAATTATGGGAACCGAGGGGAAGAGACGGAGCGTTTCCTTGATCACCATTTCCAGGTAGGTGAGTTCGTTGAGGTTGGCCATCGTGATGGGTTTGTGGGGGTCGGTTCCGAAGACGGCAATGATTTCATCGTGAACTTTCTGCTGAATGGCCGGATATTTGGCCAGGTTGTAGAGGGTGAACGAGACGCCGGAGGTGGTGGTGTCGTGACCTTCGAACATAAAGGTGTCCACTTCTTCGCGGATCTCCAGGTTCGTGAGGGGTCGTCCTTCGATGGAGGTCTTGAGCAGCAGGTCCAGGAAGGCCTCTTTCTTCTTGCCGCCGTACTCGTGCTCTTCAGAGGCAACTTCTGCGGACTGGTTCGAGCTCGCTTCCAGCTGCATCCGCCGGGACACGATCACGTTGTCGGTGTAGGCATGCAGCATTTTGATTGCTTTTCGCAGCTTCTGGTAGCCAGGGGTCAGATAGAACAGCGGAGTTCGCATGTATACGTCGTACATCCGCGTGATCGAGATACTGGCCGCTTCTTTGACCGCCTTCACGTACTCCGAGTCGGAGTTCCGCATGGCATCGACGGACGTTCCCATCGCCGTTTCGCAGATCACGTCCAACGTGTACAGCAGAATGTACGGAAACACGTCAAAGGTCTTTCCGTTCGCAGCGAACTTGCCCAGAACGTCAACCAACTCAGCAGCGTTCCGATCAAACACCTCCACGAACTGGTCCAGAATCTTGAAGTGGAACGCCGGGGTGATGATCTTCCGTCGGGCGTGCCACTTGTGTCGTTTGCTAAGGAGCAGCCCATCGCCCAGCCAGTTGGACAGGAACCCGTATTCGTCGGATTTGTTCGTCAGGTTGCGGTTCGTAAGGATCGCCTGGTGAGAGGGAAAGTAAAGGGCAGTTGTTAAGAGGTGGGAATCGGCTAACTTACCTCAATCCACTTGGGATTTCCGGTGTAGATGGTGAACTGAGGACCCATCCAGAAGCGAACCACGTCGCCGTAGTCGTCGGTCAGTTTTTGGATGAGATTCACGAAGTCTGTAAAATAATAAATGCATTAAAGATCTTTCGAATTGAGCATATTTTTTTGCCAAATATTGTAAATTCGTTATTTGGATTTCAAATTGTAACGAAGTTGTTTGAAACTTGAACGCAAATCAAGTTTCAAATGCTTTGAATTAACACCCAGTAAATAAAGTCTTGTACCGTATTGCATTTTGCGTTTGAATAAGGGGAATCACTTTTTTGATTGTATGGTTCATCATGGCCTGATCACTATACTGATCGTTCAGTATCAGATGTCGACAACATCGTGGTCACGCTATCCAATCACAGGTGATTTAAATCTAACTTGCTTATTAACAGTCGGGAACAGGTAAGAATTTAGCTAATAGAACAGTTTTAAAGTATAGTCACGGGATCAAAAAGTAAATCAAAAAGATTGTGGATTGATTTTTTTGAATTAAAATGTTGTTTATTTATTTGAAGTTTAATCTGAAATGGGCAATTCTCTACCAACTCACACGAAATCGGGAAAAGTTGCCCCGACCCCTCTTCGATTTGCGTGAAACTTTGTCCTAAGGGGTAACTTTTGTCCCACGAATCCGAGTTCCGTTTTTTGATATCTCGTGACGGAGGGGCGGTACGACCCCTTGCATTTTTAAACATGCGAAAAAGAGTAGTTTTTCAATAATTTGCAGCTTGAAATGGTGATGAGATAGAAATTTGATGTCAAAGCTACTTTTATGTAAAATTAGACGCCCGATTTAATTGCGTTATCAAAATTTTGAAACATGTATTTTTACATCTTTTTATTACTTCGCAGGATATTTCTTAAAGTGTAATAATGTTCTACAAAGTTGTAGAGCAGACAATTACAAAAAAAATTATATATAAACATCCCAAGTAACATTTTTAAACCAACTAGCCACCACTTAGTTTTATTAAGGTTTTATGATTGCTTAATAGTTTTATTTGGGCATTCACCGCCATCAATAAGCAAGAGCTAATTTGTAGGTCCTAACAGGGGTTTATGCCTCGGACATAAAACCTTGTGACAATAAAAGCTAAATGGCATTCAATAAGGTTTTATGAAAGTTTTAAGAGAGTCTCGAAAACCCACCGGTCATGGCAAATGGTTTTATCGCATGCTTCTAAAAAACCAAGAGTGTTTTAGCTGTCAAGTACCTTTTTTAACATTAAAAACTATGATTAAAAATAATGATTTTTTATGAAGCGAGTTGATTTTTGTGGTTCTATCTCCCCAATAAAAATTCAACCACAGCTGAATTTGAGCCATTGAGCGAGCGAGAAATAAGCTTTCAAATTATTTTATTTTCCTCCAATATCTTTTTTTTATATCGCCATTTTTGCAAACCATCTCCATTTTATCATTTGGCAAGACAAAGACTTATTTTTAGCCAAAATAACATCTATTTGGCATAAGACGTTTGAAGACTTATGAAATGTCATTTTTCATGTTGTTAGGATTCAGTTGTAAAGCCTTGAACTCCTTTGTAGGTTTAATAAATGGGTCATTCCATCTGAAGCGGAACAGCATTTGAAAATTACCCTTTCCGATCCTGCTCAAATTTGGCAGGGCTGTTGATACTATCAAAACATGCAAGAATCCCGAATTTCATCCAAATCGGACCACCCCCTCCATTTTTGTACCTCCCCAAAAAATCGACTTTTTGGCGATTTTTTACCAAACCTCCTAGTTTCAAACGACGATAACTCAGGAACCACAAATCTTAGAGGGTCGGTCTTAGAATCAATTTTGAAGGAAATTGGACGTAGAATCCATTTCCGTGATCAAAATTTTGATTAATTTATTTTGTCTACCTGTATTGCGCAATTGAAAACTTTAAACGGCCGTATCTCAAAACACCCCAACTTATTTTTTTTATTTGACCTCACCATTGTGTTCCCCGGCCAATTTTACATAAGAATCACTTATCGACAGAAATGAATATGTTTCGTTCCAGAGATATCGAGTTTTAATGTTTTGTGTTTTCGAGATAACCTACATCTGCTTCATTCGCCACATCTGCTAGAAGCACACAGGCGGGCTGATCAGTAACTGCTACCTGGCCATTTACTGAAATAATATTTCATCATAAATAATCTTAATCAAATTGGACAAAAATTGACTGTATAACACTGTAGGAAACTGGAGTTGAATCACGAATGTTTATCTGCTCAAAAAAAATGAATGAAGTAAATTTCTATGCTAACCCACAGGACAGAGCAATAACGACACACAGTAAAGGGCAGAATTGGATTCCGTCGGAGCGAGCAGGAAAATGCAATTAATCTTGTTAGTAACATCACGCAGAAAAATGTTTTGTAGAATCAGCCTGTACGAGGTTTGTTTCAACAAAAATTTTGTTGAATATAATCAACGCCGATTTTGCGTTGAAACAAACCTTGATTTTCTCAATTCCACAAAACTCTTTTGTTGTTTTGAAAAAGTTGCTTTGACGTTTAGCGTTGATTCAACAAAAATCTTGATTTTCAAATCAACAAAATGTTTTGTTGATTCAAATAAGCCTTATTTTTCTGCGTGATTGAACAATAAGTGCACGATACATTAGTGAGTAAAAAATATGTACTAAAATTAATAAAATTTGTTGATACGATCACAAGGAGCAGGAAAAGGATTTCTGGAAAGTATAAAACTGAAAACTGTAAGAAAATAACGAAGTTTGATCTGCTGCAAAGCGGCTAATTCCCCAAATTTAGTTGCGATGATTTCGACACCGTCCGAACAACAGTATTTTTTTCTTATATTATTCTTGGATTCTTTTAATCAAATGGAGCTGGCCTACAATATAAAAATTGATTTAATATGATCAATCTTTCAAACCATAAATCGGATTTGCCAAATTATGGTAAGTTGTCAATAATAAACTATAATAATAATAATAATAATAATAATAATAAAGCAGGTTTTGGAGTTTTTGCTGAATGGCACTATTTTGCTACCGCCCATGATAAAGGCCCTAGTCATGGCCTCGGAGGTACTCTAAAACGGTTAGCAACACGTAAAATTACCCAATAAATATTCCTTTCACAAAAATAGATTGATCAAGATAGGGGAACAGCATCTAATTCCAGCGTTCCTGTAATGTTGCCATATCAGCGCTTTGGCATTCAACTACAGCTGATTAAAAGCGTTTTAAACTGAAATCGAGTGATTAATAGCTCAATAATAAGTGAACAAGCAAGTTTCTATCAAACGTTTTGCAAAATTTGTTGTTTAAATAGTTAAAATGAGCAAATTGGACGAAACTAGGAGCGAGGACTTAACCTGCCAAACATACTAGAATTTCTCCTATTAGTCATTTGAATAAATATTTGCGTAAAATTATAAAAATATAAATTAAATTAATCATCTCCCAGAACACCAGGTAGCAGTTACTGATCAGTCCGCCTGTGTGCTTCTAGCAGATGTGGCGAATGAAGCAGATGTAGGTTATCTCGAAAACACAAAACATTAAAATTCGATATCTCTGGAACGAAACATATTCATTTCTCTCGATAAGTGATTCTTATGTAAAATTGGCCGGGGAACACAATGGTGAGGTCAAATAAAAAAAATAAGTTGGGGTGTTTTGAGATACGGCCGTTTAAAGTTTTCAATTGCGCAATACAGGTAGACAAAATAAATTAATCAAAATTTTGATCACGGAAATGGATTCTACGTCCAATTTCCTTCAAAATTGAGTCTAAGACCGACCCTCTAAGATTTGTGGTTCCTGAGTTATCGTCGTTTGAAACTAGGAGGTTTGGTAAAAAATCGCCAAAAAGTCGATTTTTTGGGGAGGTACAAAAATGGAGGGGGTGGTCCGATTTGGATGAAATTCGGGATTCTTGCATGTTTTGATAGTATCAACAGCCCTGCCAAATTTGAGCAGGATCGGAGAGGGTAATTTTCAAATTTGCACTTTTTCGTGCACAGTTGAGATGCCGTGACAACCTTTTGCGGAGGTCCTTTTGGGTTTTAACAGAGGTCTATCGGGGTTCTGGGGAGGCTGTTACGACTTAGTGGTTTTAATGTTGGTTTTGCTGATAGGTTTTATAGCGGTTGTGACAGCTTTGATAAAGCCTAAAATGTTACTTGGGAAAGGGGTTTGCTAGTAACCATCACGAAAAAAAGTTTTGAAAAAAACTTTTTGCGTTTCTCTTTTTTTTGTCGTCCGTGTCTGTCGCGGGTGACGATGAACGGCCATAGACGACGACAAACTTTTTTAAACACGTAATTTTAAAATGAAATTTTTTGTTCAAAATGAAAAAAATGACCCTTCTGGATTATTGTAGATTCGAAAAGTACATTAATTTCTCTTAAAATTACATGTTCCAATTTTTTTTAACAGTTGAGAAACGGTATTTTTTAAATGTCTTTTTTTCTTTCGATGAAAAATACGTTTCTTCGGAATTCTGAGTAAGCCATCAAATCGGGCGTCGAATTTTACACAAAAGTCCCTTTAACACCAAATTTCTATCTCATCACCGTTTCTCCCAAATTTCCCCAGAATAAACCGATCCTTTGTTGAGACAAGTGGATTCCCTTGTGGACCACCGAACAGTCAGGTACTCCTGGATATTAGCTCCTGAAAAGTGCTTAAAAAGTGCAAAAATGCCTCACGGCAAGAAAAAGAGGCGGTCCTCACCAGCAGGATCGGTAGATTTGAAGAAGCTAAAGAATGCCGAAGCGCTACCTGTAAAGCCAGGCAGTTTGAGCAAGGACGCTCAAAATTCGTCTGGAAACCAGTTTGCTACCCTCCCTGTGGACGTGAGCGAGAAGGAAGAATTTGAACGACGGGAAAAATTGCCACCCATTTTTGTGAAAACATCGTCATCGGATTCGGTGCGAAAGTGGCTGACCGGGTTTATCAAATCTGGTGCTTTACGAGCTTCCATTCGCTTGTGTGCTGATGGACTCAAAATTCTGCTACCTACCAGAAAGGATTACAACTACGTTCGAGATTTCCTGAACAACACAAAGATTGAATACTACAGCCATGACGATCCAGGTAAACGCCCCATGAAACAGGTCCTCCGAGGCCTGTACGACATGGATGTGAGTGTGCTTAAAGAAGAGCTTAAAACTCTTAAGTTGAACGTGATCGAAGTCTTCAAGATGACGAGACACAACAAGGACATCAAGTATCGTGATCAACTGTACCTGGTTCATTTCGAGAAAGGATCGACAACGCCGCCTGAGCTGAAGGCAGTTCGGGCAATTTTCAACATCATCGTGACTTGGGAACGTTATCGTCCAGTGCACCGTGACGTGACACAATGTTCGAACTGCTTGCAGTTTGGACATGGTGGAAGAAACTGTTTCATCAAGAGTCGTTGTGCAACCTGCGGAGGTGAGCACAAAACTGAAGCTTGCAACACAATCAACGAGAACATCGAAGCGAAATGCTTCAATTGCGGCGGCGACCATTCGACCAAGAATCGAAGCTGCCCAAAACGAGCTGAGTTTGTAAAAATTCGGCAGCAAGCGACGACGAGGCACCAACCAAATCGTCGCAAAACACCACCAACTTTCACGGACGTGGATTTTCCTGCTTTGGCGTCACCTGGAGCGGGATCTGTTCGAGTGGTTCCAAATCTGCAGCCATTGCCGTTGAATCAGCGGCAAAAAGTTGCAGAGAATACAACACCTCCTGGCTTCAGTCAGCAACCAAGGGAAAACCAACCTGCATCAACGGATGTAGGCAGCAGTGACCTGTTTTCACCACAAGAACTTCTGAACATTTTCATCGAGATGACAACAACACTGCGTGGGTGCAAAACTCGCCAGGAACAAGTAAGAACTCTTGGAGCATTCATCTTAAAATACAGTTCGTAGTTTACTCGTTCTAATGATTTTGAATATTTCAATGATTTTTTTTTTATTTTTTTATTTTTTTAGTTTTAAGTTAGGATTAGTTGTTAAAGTGTTTTTTTTTCTTTTCTTTTTACCCAAATGTATTCGATTCAATGCAATAATGTAAAACAATTTGAAGTAAATAAAATAAATGTGATCAGTTAATAATAAAACGAAAAATATAACAAAGATGAAGAGCATTAGGCCATACCACTTAGCATGTAAAAGAAATGTAATTATTATAAGAAAGTTCAATAAAGACATATTTAATTTCAAAAAATTTCAAAATTTCCCAAATTTCCCAAAAACAAACCTTTCTAACTTTTTCCTTTATTTCCAATCACCATAATTTTTCCCGACCAAAGGTTTTCGTTCACCCCGCAAATGAACGGGGATAGTCCAAACATTCATATGGATTTGATATGAAAATATTACCCCCCCTCGCTCGCCCTTACAGTTTGCATGGGAAAAATCGCCAAAATGTGTGGAAAAAAGAAACTATTTCAGCTTTTTACCTACAGAGGGTGCAAATTTTGCGTCGCTTTCAATATTTTGACAAAATTCACACAACAAGTTGTTTACAATAGTGCCCTAAACATGCTGATCCTTTTGGAAACGATTATCCCATTCCTTGTAAAAAATTATGGAAATCGTCATTAATCAATGATTTCCAACTAGGACGTCAATGATTGTACCACAAAATTATATAAATTTTTAAACGCATTTGATTTAGATCGAAAATTCTTTCAGTGTCTTAAAGAACTCAACACCCGGCACATGCGTTAAATTGAATTTAATACAGAATATTTTAGAGTGATGATTAATTTTCTTCAAAAATGATCAACGGCTTCACCTTAAGAGATATTAACATTTTCTCAGCGTTTCTGCACATTTTGTTCTGGAAGAGTTT
This sequence comes from Culex quinquefasciatus, assembly GCF_015732765.1. Lineage (NCBI taxonomy): Eukaryota > Metazoa > Arthropoda > Insecta > Diptera > Culicidae > Culex > Culex quinquefasciatus. Next base: position 59,818,611 of record NC_051863.1, read on the forward strand.
GAAGCTCTTATTTAAATTTTATTTTGAAATTTGATGGGATGAAAGCTTCAACCAAATAGGTGGATTAGGTTACTTTTTTGGATAAAAATGGGTAACATTTTGATTTGTTTGATTCGTTTGATAAAAAAATGTTTTCACTCGTTGTCGCCTCTGTTTTTCCTACTCGCATAAATACAACAATTTCTCATTGGTTTTGTTCTCTCAACATTCAAAGAAGTTTTGGATCCACAGTTACCCTTTAAATGATCACTTACATGAACCGTTTAATGTATATTTGCACAGAAATAGGCTTAACAACGTCATTAAAAAATATCACATCTGGAGTTTTTTTTTTTGAAAAGGTGGAATAAACCAAATTACCAGTTTTTGCTTTTTGGGTGTTTTTAAAACCGCCTTGAGTCAGGGGTATTAAAAACACCCAAAAACAAAAACTAAAAATTTGGATTATTGAACCAAACATTTCAACATACTCCGACATGTTGGACAGCAATATTTGTTTTCAAATCCTTGGGTTCACTTTAATTGATATCAATATTGTTATGATTTTTATTCTTGAACAATATTGTGTACTAATCAATTGTTACTCGATAATCACTGTCTCTGTCACTGTCTGCCTTTTTCAACACGCGACACAAATTATTATACACAAAATATCACTCTTTCGAGAACCTTTGATCCAAACTTTAAGCACCATTTCCAGCCAACCAAGGCAGATCAACGGCTTACCAACGGTCGTTTTGTTCACGAACCACAGTCCGTTGCCGATAATCGGCAGTGCCGGAGGTCCCGAGTACTGCTGGGCCACTTCCAGTGCCCGGGCATTGCGCCGGTACAGATCGACGGCCAGCAGGACTACCAGAACGATCGGCAACAGCAACAGGTACCACATTGTTACGATCTACAGTGCGACCGATTGTAACGCTTCTCTTCTACCGTACCGTAACCGAAAACCGACCTGTTGACGCACACGTGCTACCACCGAGAACGCTTCTCAATCACTGAGCGAACTCAACCCTTTGCTGCGTTATTTTCTATCAAGTATTAGAACAAAACTGGTCGAGCTTAGAAGTGGCTGAACTGCCGAGCGCTTATCAATGTCGACTTGACCGGCTTCCCAGCGCGCGTTTTGTGGCTGAGCGTGTGCGCTTGTTTACTAAGTTTAGGCTCTGAAGCCGACTGGTTGATCGGCCCAAGTTCACGGGCTTGGTCGTGTAGTTGGCTGATCTAAGCAGTACGATTAGTTGCTCCTCTTGGTTTCTGTGGTGCACGTTGGATGCAGTCTTGTTTTATTGTAGGGATGAATTCTTTTGTTTATTTTTATAACACCATCCTCGAGAACTTTGTGAATAACTAGAGTTGACCAAACCACAGCTGTTTACATCATTTTGTAAATAAGACGATAATTTGACAGGTGATCTCTGGGACTTCTGTAACCAAAAAAGGTTCATAGTTTGTGTTTTACAATTCTTGGATAACAGTTTTGTTGTTCTTAATGTATAATTTTGAAAGCAATAAAAAGTTTGATATATTTACCACCAAAGTTAAAAAGAACAACGGTGTAGGGGTGTGCATGGTTGCCTTTCACTCAGCCGGCCTGGGTTCAATCCCAGAAGGTCCCGTTGGCATTTTCGAGACGAGATTTGTCTGATCACGCCTTCCGTTGGACGGGGAAGTAAATGTTGGCCCCGGTCTAACCTAGAGGTTAGGTCGATAGCTCAGTCCAGGTGTAGGAGTCGACTCCCTTGGTCCTGTCTCGGTGAAGTCGCTGGTAGGCAGTTGGACTAACAATCCTAAGGTCGTCAGTTCGAATCCCGGGGTAGATGGAAGCTAAGGTGTAAAAAGAGATTTGCAATTGCCTCAACAATCAAGCCTTCGGACAACTTGTTTCGAGTAGGAATCTCTCAATTGTCAAGACAATGCTGTAGAGCGAATAATTTGATTTGACTGATTGTTGTTCTTTGTCGAAAAACAATTTTTGAAACAAGAGTTTTTCGCACGCACCAGTTTGACATTCCTTTGTACATAGAAGGCAAAATCGATACTTAATTAAGTAGATGCCTTTACGTTCATCATTGCGTGAGCCTTTACATCAGTCATGGCGTGCCAATTTTAGCTATGGACTATTTACAACTACTACTGTTAAGCCGCTAACTAAGTAACTTGCCGTTATCATCTGCAGCAGATCTTAACCTGATTCGCGTGCTGTTTGTTTTGTTCTATTAAAAGTGAAGTAACAAAACAAACTTGGGTTACGTAAACCTCAATGATGACGAGCCTCTCCTAAGCATAGCCACTTCGATTAAGTAGTGATTTAGGATCGAGTCAATGGTTTGGAGCAAACATGAACGCTCAATTAAGCGACACCGCTAATCTTATCTCCAAACATTCGAAAATAACTTATCAATGGCAGAATTCCGCGCAATGATACTGCACTTCGTCGCTGGTGGTGGCTTGTAAATTGCCATAATCTGAAGTTCATCGAGGTGAAGTTCTCTCAGTACGAAACCAACTGTCTGGTGGCAATGTTTTGGTCACTGGTCCTAGTTCCGTTAGTGGTTTTGCTTTTCAACTATCTGGTTCGGGATGCGAAAAAGAAGTATTCCGTGATGCTGCCCGGGCCGGCAAAGTATCCTGTGTTTGGAAGTGTGCACATCTACCGGAAACGGGATCCCGAGGGTGAGTTTTGGTGGTGATAGGTCATCTTAAACCTGCTGTCCTAATTCAGACTGTTTTTCACGTGGGAAATCTAGTTTTTTACGGGGTCTATCATTTTATAACATAAAATTTTACAAATTTTGCGATATAAAACAACTTACGCTTGACATTTCGGTCAAAAGATTTTCCCTACTGATGGGATACATGTTTCAGAGGATTTTGAGGAGTTTAATAACATTACTTTTTTTCTGAAGTATAAATACCCATCTTTTTCAAAGTTTTTTTGAAAATCTAATTAGTGACTTCACCAAAACCAAAACCAAAACCAAAACCAAAACCAAAACCAAAACTAAAACCAAAACCAAAACCAAAACCAAAACCAAAACCAAAACCAAAACCAAAACCAAAACCAAAACCAAAACCAAAACCAAAACCAAAACCAAAACCAAAACCAAAACCAAAACCAAAACCAAAACCAAAACCAAAACCAAAACCAAAACCAAACCAAACCAAAACCAAAACCAAAACCAAACCAAAACCAAACCAAAACCAAAACCAAAACCAAAACCAAAACCAAAACCAAAACCAAAACCAAAACCAAAACCAAAACCAAAACCAAAACCAAAACCAAAACCAAAACCAAAACCAAAACCAAAACCAAAACCAAAACCAAAACCAAAACCAAAACCAAACCAAAACCAAACCAAAACCAAAACCAAAACCAAAACCAAAACCAAAACCAAAACCAAAACCAAAACCAAAACCAAAACCAAAACCAAAACCAAAACCAAAACCAAAACCAAAACCAAAACCAAAACCAAAACCAAAACCAAAACCAAAACCAAAACCAAAACCAAAACCAAAACCAAAACCAAAACCAAAACCAAAACCAAAACCAAAACCAAAACCAAAACCAAAACCAAAACCAAAACCAAAACCAAAACCAAAACCAAAACCAAAACCAAAACCAAAACCAAAACCAAAACCAAAAAAAACCAAAACCAAAACCAAAACCAAAACCAAAACCAAAACCAAAACCAAAACCAAAACCAAAACCAAAACCAAAACCAAAACCAAACCAAAACCAAACCAAACCAAAACCAAAACCAAACCAAAACCAAAACCAAAACCAAACCAAACCAAAACCAAAACCAAAACCAAAACCAAAACCAAACCAAACCAAAACCAAACCAAACCAAAACCAAAACCAAAACCAAAACCAAACCAAAACCAAAACCAAAACCAAAACCAAAACCAAAACCAAAACCAAAACCAAAACCAAAACCAAAACCAAACCAAAACCAAAACCAAAACCAAAACCAAACCAAACCAAAACCAAAACCAAAACCAAAACCAAAACCAAACCAAAACCAAACCAAACCAAAACCAAAACCAAAACCAAAACCAAAACCAAAACCAAAACCAAACCAAAACCAAAACCAAAACCAAAACCAAAACCAAAACCAAAACCAAAACCAAAACCAAAACCAAAACCAAACCAAAACCAAAACCAAACCAAAACCAAAACCAAAACCAAAACCAAACCAAAACCAAAACCAAAACCAAAACCAAAACCAAAACCAAACCAAACCAAAACCAAAACCAAAACCAAAACCAAAACCAAACCAAAACCAAAACCAAAACCAAAACCAAAACCAAACCAAAACCAAAACCAAAACCAAAACCAAAACCAAACCAAAACCAAAACCAAACCAAACCAAACCAAAACCAAAACCAAAACCAAACCAAAACCAAAACCAAAACCAAAACCAAAATAAAACCAAAACCAAAACCAAACCAAAACCAAAACCAAAACCAAAACCAAAACCAAAACCAAAACCAAAACCAAAACCAAAACCAAAACCAAAACCAAAACCAAAACCAAAACCAAACCAAAACCAAAACCAAAACCAAAACCAAACCAAAACCAAACCAAAACCAAAACCAAAACCAAAACCAAAACCAAAACCAAAACCAAAACCAAACCAAAACCAAAACCAAAACCAAAACCAAAACCAAAACCAAAACCAAAACCAAAACCAAAACCAAAACCAAAACCAAAACCAAAACCAAAACCAAAACCAAAACCAAAACCAAAACCAAAACCAAAACCAAAACCAAAACCAAAACCAAAACCAAAACCAAAACCAAAACCAAAACCAAAACCAAAACCAAAACCAAAACCAAAACCAAAACCAAAACCAAAACCAAAACCAAAAACATCTCTGGAACAAAACATATTCCTTTTTGTCGATAAGCGATTCTTATCTAAAATCGAACGGAGAATACAATGGTGAAGTCAAATTTAAAAAAATAAATGGGGCTTTTTTGAGTTCAATTTGTTGGGTGGTGACGCGCGGTCAATTATGTGGCATTTTGTGTGAAAAGAAAAGAATTTTGCTTCGTGTTTCATCCTGGTTGGCTTGCCCACAAGCAGAAGAAAATCAGTTCAATTTGTTGGGTTGTGACGCGCGGTCAATTATGTGGCATTGTGTGTGAAAAGAAGAGAATTTTATTTCGTGTTTCATCCTGGTTGGCTTGCCCACAAGCAGAAAAAAATCAGTTCAATTTGTTGGGTGGTGACGCGCGGTCAATTATGTGGCATTGTGTGTGAAAAGAAAAGAATTTTATTTCGTGTTTCATCCTGGTTGGCTTGCCCACAAGCAGAAGAAAATCAGTTCGAATTGTTGGGTGGTGACGCGCGTTCAATTATGTGGCATTGTGTGTGAAAGGAAAAGAATTTTATTTCGTGTTTCATCCTGATTGGCTTGCTCAAGTCCTTCCTACATCATCGTTGATCGGGAGGCACGACGTCGTGTGAATTGTTGCATTAAAATAAGTTTAAGTATTACTGTAAATGACTGTAAAAAAGTCCTTCCTATATCATCAATGTCGTCTGGGTAATCGTGATGAAAAATTACATTTATTCAGTGTTTAAATACCTGTGCGCGAGTGTTTTGGTGTGCTAATTAGAAAGACCTTCCCATAGCATCGTTGCTCGGAAGGCTCGCCGACGGGTTTGTTATGAAAGTCCTCCCCATAGCATCGTAGCTCGGGAGGCATCGAAAAGCCAATACCTTATCCTACTAACGCAAAAAAAATAATCACGTGATGCTTGAAGGAGATGCTGTGGATTCAACGGTCTCAAGCGGTATCAACAAGTATATAGCGAAAAACTATGTGCTTGATGAGTCTGCAACTTCAACTATCGGACTAACATTCCTCCCTTTCGTTGAACTGCAGGCTTCTTGGGAGGGCGCCGGTATTGACTAATAAAGTCGGGGTCTTCAGGGGTTAAACAGTGAACGGATGGTTGGCTCCCACTGATCATTTTTGATTCATTGTTTAACTTCAGCTGATCTGTCAATAACGGAGTAGCAGCTCATTGGCAGTCAACCATGCTCATGCTCATGCTCATGCTCAAGTGATTATTATCTAAAATCGAACGGAGAATACAATGGTGAAGTCAAATTTAAAAAAAATAAATGGGGCTTTTTTGAGATACGGCCATTTAAAGTATTCAATTGCGCAATACAGGTAGAAAAAAAATCCTACAAAATTGAGTCTAAGACTGACCCTCTTTGATTTGTGGTTCCTGAGTTATCGTCGTTTGAAGATAGGGGTTTCGCTCAAAAATCGCCAAAAAGTCGATTTTTTGGGAGGGTACAAAAATGGAAGGGGTGGTCCGATTTGGATGAAATTCGGTATTTTTGCATGTTTTGATAGTCTCAACAGCTCTGTCAAATTTGAGCAGAATCAGAGATGGTAATTTTCAAATTTGCATTTTTTTCTTGCAAACTTCAGGTGGAATGAGCCATATTGAAAATGTTTAATAACACGCTAATAAGAGGAAATGTTATACATTTCAAAAACTCTCCTAATAACAAGATTTGTTATTCGTTTGGTATTCTGACTTAGAAATAAAATTACCACAAACCGCACAAATGGAAAAGCTTCTAAGTAACGTCAAGATTCGAATTCCCGGACGCTTCGAATCCCGGACACTTCAACTTGTTTTATCAATTATTTGGATATAAGTTCACATTATGAATGTCAAAACTGTGTTATTTGATGAATTCTAACTTCAACTTTCATTTAAAGTTTGTTTGAACGCTGTAGTTAATGTCAAAACAATTAAATAAAATATATAATAAAATATGTTATTGAAATAACAACATAATAACAGTTTAAGTTATTTTTCGAACAAATCTTTGTTATTGATTTTTTGGGGTGATTAGTCATTATAATTAAAAAAGAGCATCATTAGTGTGGTGCTTTTCGGGACGCGCAGTTTTTCCTTTTTCTTTTTTTCATTGTTTTTTTTCACTCGCTTTCGTTGGCCAATGAGTTTTTTTTGTGTTGTTTTCTTTTTATAGTTTTCTATAAAAACGTACCTATTTTTTGAGACTAGCAAGTCGTATTGCTGGATTAAGTTTTTTCTATATCATCGATGATTGGGAGGTACGCGGTCGAATATTTTTTAAGGCTTATGATATAAAATCATTTTAATAAATGAAGCCCTTCCTACATCACCGTTGATCGGAAGGCACGCCGACGGAGAATTTCTGGAGAGTCGCGGTCGAATTAATACTATATTTAAATCCCTAGATAGCTATCTTTCCGCAGCCGGCTGCCTAAGATTTTTAAAATTTCAACCGATAAACAAATTGCTTATGATCGCATCACCTACCATAGTGAATCCTGACCTCATACTCATCTTTCTAACCCCTTAAAACTCATTTGATACTTTGTCGGAGACGCAGCCGATTTAGCGTCTCTCATCACTCAAGTATCGGACTAACATTCCCATCCACCCCGTGTCTTACCACTGGTCGTGGCTGGCGTCGGTATTGATCAGCACGATAGGGACCTTTGAAAATTGCGAAGGGGTGATGATTGGTTCCTACTTTTCATTTGTGGTCCACGGAGCAATGTTTGGGGGTCCTGGTCAATAACGAAGTAGCAACTACGGGTAGACACAAATGCTATGCTATGCTATGCTATGCAAATCTTTGTTATTGATTTTTGTTATTTTAACAACTAATCTGATCATCCCAATAACATATTTCGATCTTCTCACAATATCAAAAACTGACCTTCCCAAGTTATTTCCGTCTGCTCGGGAAGATATTTATTCTGAAATAATTATAAATTTAATACTTCGGTTATGTTTTATAGAGTCAATCTCTTCTCATAAAAGTTTTAATTGGACCGGGAAACTATAGCTTTCCATTCAATAATATAACTTTTTCCCAACAGATGTCAGCTCTCAGCGAGTTCCATTCATTAGAAGCTTAAAAAATGAACTCGCGTTGATTGTGTTTAGCTAGAAACGTGACGATAATTGTTGGTCTAAATTTGCAATTCTTATTTGAAACCAGTTTTCCCCCCGAAATAAGTCATTTCATGCTGTTTTGCAATCTTCTAACACTTTCAAAAAAGAAGCTCAAAAAAAAGTCAAACATCATCCCAGCATCCCATTTCGTTTCTCAGCACAACTTCCAAGCTTTCAGCCCTAATTAAATCGTTGTTATTAAGTCTCGTTTAGCGCGCGTTCACTGCTCACACAGGCGTCCGTGTTGTGGTGAGATCAAAAGTTCTTCACCAATATGATTGCACGACTCATCGGTATCATTCAGCTTGACTTTTCTCCTCTCTCCTCTCGATTCAGTCCGGTGCCGTCTGCCAACTGGGACAGACCTAGTTAAAAGTTTGCTTCGACTTACTATTTATAAATACGGTGATTTAGAAGAAGCAGATTCGCTTATCTAACGCTAAGTGTTTGTTTTGATTGGTTACGCCAAAAAGGATGGCACTTTCGTTGCTGGAGTGGTTAACGGCTCTAGTAGTGGCAGTACTGAGCGTCAACTATCTGCTGGTTCGACGGAACTTGAAGTACTGCCACCAGTGGCCAGGACCGGCTGCGTTCCCGCTAATCGGATGCTACTATTTGTACTTTAACAAGAGTCCGGAAGGTATGACGAAAGGGGTTTAAAAAATAATTTAGTTAGAACGTTGAATTTAAGAGACTTCTGTCACAGCGCAGATGCTGGTTAAGATATGCCGATAATGATACAGTTAGAAATAGGGAAGATTTCCATGGAAAGTGGTAATAAGCAGCGTATAAATCAAGATAACGCCTCGTTTGAAAGTGGATAGAATGCCAGAGGTGAATAATGATTCACACTGTGTCATATAGTTGTACCACACGATAACGAATCTGTCTGGATATTAGATTTTTATGTTCAGTAATATAATGTGAATTTGTCGTTTTGTTCAAGTAGGTTTCCCATACTGAAGTTCTATTTATTTCTGGATAATATATTATTATTATCAGAAACTCTGCATGAAAACTTTTCTAATGCATTTTTTTGTTATATAGCGGTGTGACAATTTTGCCCGTTACCGACAATTATCGACATTACCGTCGGCTGCTTGATTGTATTGTATTAAAAAGTCTTAACAGAACGAGGATTGAACCATCAACTTATTGGTTGATGATCTGACACACTACCACCGCGCCATTGTCGCTTAATGAAATGTGAGGGACAGAGCATCAATATATTTTTCTCTCTGAAGTGTTGCTCGGGGACGCGTCAGCATTGAGAGATGGCGTCGCTTTTTACATTTTTCCTCCATCGAAACCGACTACTTTATCGACTTCATTTGACTGGGCGAGATAGGACGCCGTCTATTTTTAAACGATGACTCAGCACTTTTCCACTTTTGCTCTTAAAAAAACAGATTGGAGCACGATGTAATGCCACGTCCCTATTAGGTTTTACAGCGTGACGTCACGAGCGCAAACGCACACACATTTTTGCTGAGACACACGTGCAAAAAATGTAAACAGTGCAGCCAAGCTGTCAAAAGGTTAGAACCTAAAAACCGAGTCGTCGTAAAACCTAATTATATGTGATGGTGAAAACGTCAGGTCGCTGACATGTTTACACCAAGGGAATGATGGAACACAAATGATCACAAATTCGCATAACTAATGTCTAGATTGTTCAGGTGAACACCAAAAACGCGTTCAAAATTAAAGTGGCAAAATAAAGCTCTTCGCTGCTTAATTGATTGTTTGTTAACACGACGCCGTATCATTTAATCGTTTTCTGACGTATAAATAATTTTGCCGCCCGAAACCAGTTAAAGAATTGAAAAATAGAAATATGGTTAAAATTGTTTTTTTTCTTGATTTCTGTGCATCTATGTCTACAACCAAGATTGTTTACTTTTTGGTCTGACAGATTTGGTCTGACAGCTCTATCATAGATTTTGGTCTGGAGCAGACGAGGGATAGAACACAGCTCCCTTTTGCATGGTTTACACATGGGCAAACATGATTTACGGGCTTTGCTGCAAAATTTGTAATAAAAGGTAAAATTTTTTTCGTAGCAAATTTACTACGACAGATTCAGATAAATATTTTTCCTGTGGGTATGGTTTATACAAGTTTTCCTTGATCATTTTTTGGAAAAATGGGTTTTATTTTTCTGTTAGGTTAAATTTGTTATAAAAATAACAGTCCTCCTCTGGTGGACCCGGGTCCACAATCGGAGGTTCTATACCAGGCTAAAAAGCGATATTTTCAATTGGCTATTTTTCAGCATAAAAGAAAAAAATGACAAAAAATGGTCTGTTTTGAAAAACGTTCCATGGGATTTGAACACTTTCTTCGTGGTTCCGATTTTCATGAACACATGTTCACGATTCTCCGTGTAGGGTGTCCACTATTGGTTAACATACCCTAGTTCATACTCTCGATTTCTTTATCAGCTGGTATAGTTTTGCGGATATTTGAACATCAACAAATCAAACATTTTCTAGAACTGCATTGTCCAGACGTGCAAAGTGGACTTCTCTGTAACTTGTTTTCAACAAACAAGCACATACACGAAAAGTACCAACTCAATCACCCTTCCACTCTTCCCACTCTCAGACACCTGGTCCTTCATAACGAACCTCAGCCGGAAGTATGGCAAGCTGTTTTGCGTGTGGATCGGCAGCAGGCTGGCGCTGTTCTGCAGCAACCACTCGGATACGGAAACGGTGCTGAGCAGCCAGAAGTTGATCCGGAAGAGCGAGCTGTACAAGTTTCTGATCCCGTGGCTCGGCGATGGACTGCTGCTGAGCACCGGGCAGAAGTGGTTCAACAAGCGGAAGATCCTGACGCCGGCGTTTCACTTCAAGATTCTGGAGCAGTTTGTCGAGGTGTTTGACAAGCAGAGCACGGTTCTGGTGCAGAGGTTGAGGGAGCAGGCTACCGGGAAGTTGGTGAACATCTACCCCTTTGTGACGTTGGCAGCGTTGGACATTATTTGTGGTAGGATATTGTAAGATCTTCCGAAGTAGTAATTGATGATCTCGTGTTTCCAGAAACTGCCATGGGCACCTCGATCAACGCCCAAACGGACACCGACTCCAAGTACGTACGAGCGGTTACGGAGCTGAGCTACCTGCTAGCAGGTCGTTTCATGAAGGTTTGGCAAAGGTCGGACTTTTTGTTCAACCTCTCCACGGACAAAAAGCGCCAGGATAAGGTGATCAAGGTGTTGCATGACTTCACAACCTCGATCATTCGATCGAGAAGGGAGGAACTGTTGGCTGAGAAGATCGAAACGAACGACACCGCTGACGAAGAGGGCGTTGGAACCAGGAAGAAGATGGCATTCTTGGACGTCTTGCTGCAAGCTTCGATCGATGGGCGACCATTGACCGATAAAGAAATCCAGGAGGAGGTGGACACCTTTATGTTTGAAGGACATGACACGACGACGATCGCGATTACGTTCACGCTGATGTTGCTGGCCAAACATCCCGATATTCAGGAAAAGGTCTACCAAGAGGTTACTGAGATCATTGGAAAGGACCTGAACGCACCCACAACCTATCGCAACCTACAAGACATGAAGTACCTGGAGTTGGTGATCAAGGAGTCGCTTCGGTTGTACCCACCAGTACCGATCATTGGACGGAAGTTTACGGAAAAGACTGAAATCGGTAGGATCTTCAACTTTTTCAAAATTTCGCATAAATAAAACGTTTCTCTTATGGAATAGATGGCAAGGTGGTTCCGGAGGACTCGAACTTCAACGTTGGTATCATTCTGATGCATCGCGATCCAACGCAGTTTGAGGAGCCGGAACGGTTCGACCCGGAGCGGTTTAGTCCAGAACGGACAACCGAGCTCAGTTCACCGTACGCGTATATCCCGTTCAGCGCAGGGCCAAGAAATTGTATTGGTGAGTCAACTTTGTACGACCCAATTATTAAACAATAATAATTTTATTTCCGCCCTAAACAGGTCAAAAGTTCGCCATGCTGGAGCTGAAGAGCACCCTTTCGAAGCTCATCCGCAACTATCGGCTCACGGACACCGGCCCGGAACCGAAGCTGATCATCCAGCTGACGCTAAAGCCCAAGGACGGCCTGAAGGTTGCGTTCGTCCCGCGTGCTGCAGCATAACGATTTTTTGTTACAACCCATACAGAGAGACTTATTGAATAGCAGGTTTATTGTGATATGTGTTTATCGGTTTTCAATAAAAATTTTCAAAATGGTTTGGAGAATGTCATCATTGTCATCAGAGAAAACTCTTTCTGTTGGCGACGATGCTGTAATACAGAAAAGTAGTTTATGCAAGAAGACTTTCGATGCAAGTGCTGAAAAGTTAAACTTTGTAGCACTCAAATCGGTGATGTAATTTGCTATTTGCAATTCCGCTGTGAAACTGTCAACTTTTCCTGTCCTTCTAAAACTAAACGGCCTACTTTTCCCTACAAAAAATAACAGAATGGAAAATAAGTACCTTTGAATACCAGTGCTGAAAAGTTCTACCGATCTACCGTTTACGAGGCGGAAGCGTTACCACTAGACTACGTGACTCGGTTAAGAATCTTATTAATGGGGGAAGAATGGTGCACGCCCAAAAAGTCAAAACCGTGCAGTGGTGCCAACATCAGAAAAAAGGCGTTTCACTTTTTTTGTAATGTTGGTACCATGCAAATTGGGTACTAAAGCCCTATGTCAATTTTTATGTACAACCTAGGGGTCGAACAGATCGGTCAATAGAGCTTTATGACGTTTCGCGTACGCACACTAGCGCACCATTTGGTTTTGCTGCCTGACAAAATTTAACCTCACTTTATTGTCGTGTACGTACACTCAATACATACGCACGTAGATTACTCTATACATTATCAACGCATTAAAATAATTGCTTCATTTCGTCAATATATTAACGAAATCCCACCATGCCTATAGGAACCTTGGTGAGTTAAAATGTCATATTCAAATCAAAACAAAACAAATTTCACCGGTTTCGGTTACAGTCACGACGTCGTTCCAAAAAAAAAAAACAAACGGAATCAGCGGCCTGGGTGCCGTTTCGGCGCTGTTCTACATGGAAAGTGACGACCTGCTTTCACCCCCAAATCGGTTCCAAATCGAGGGACATAGTCTCGTTACGGTGAACCAGATCAAACAGCAGCCGGATGTGGATCGCAACGATCGAATGAGTCGAGGTGATGGACGTGTTTGAAGCTAGACAGGAGCGAGCAAGGGTTGAACTGAAGCGATTGAGGAGGTTAGTAAGCTGGATGTTTTAACATCAAAAAATCCAACCGACTTCCTATCTCAGATTCTTTTCCGGTTCCAAACAACCTTAGCGAGCTTCGCGTTCAAGCGCATCTGGTTCGATCGCCAGTACCAGATTCAATCCCAACGTAGCCACGGGCGGTGGCGGTCGGAAGATTCCGGGAACCAACAACAAGATTTACATTTTTTTGGCACTTTTACGGTGGTTGCGAATGTTCTAAGCGGAACGCGGTGGTGCTAAATCCATTTCGTCCCAGTTGCTGCACTTTTTCAACCAGACCTACATACGGTGCGCGGGATACATGCCGACGAAGAGCTCAAACGGTTTGTTTTAAATTTTTTGTATAATTCTTGAATTTGCTGCTTTTTTTTGCTGTAAATATAGTTGTGTTTCCGCTTTTTATTCATAAACCACCGAAAAAGGGAGTGGAGGGTTACGTTTCGTCCTGTAGCAGGCCCTGGACACCATAGCACCACACCGTTCCGGATGGTTTCACCAAGTCCCCGTCCCCGTTTTTAATCGTCGGGCGGCTCAGACAGAAGGGTCATACGACGCAATCGTCGATTCTGGATATGAATCGTGTTAAACTACGTTTTGCGCAATTTTTTTAAAAGGAAGTTGTGGTGATGTTTATAAGATGTCAAATTTAACCGAGATTAATAAACCACGGTGGGAAGGCTAGCTCAACTTTTCGTCGATCTATTGACGAAAATATCAAAACCACCGTCAATAAATTGACGAATAATAAAACCATCGACTCTGTCCAACCCCTAGTGTATAACAGTAAAAAACACGATTAAAAATAATTTCTTATCACTTTTTTTCATTTTAATGCAAAACAATTGACAGGACAACATTTTTTCGATGGATCAACTATGGTCCCCTTGGAACGAGCTGTTAAGTAGGAGCTTTTCTGTCAAGAAGGACCGCGAAGTTAATTTTTCAAAATTAATTTAAAAATCCATTTTAAACTTTTTGTGGTCGTACAAAGGGTCATTGTACTCAGAAAAATAAACTTTATCGTTGTTGGGTAGAGTAGTCATCAATGAGACACGGAGAACAATAATAAAATGGCTCTCACAAGACGTAGTTTCAACCAATCAGGCTCATATTTGGGAGAAAGATGTATTTACTAGATACGCATCTGCCATAATAGTGGCTTTGGTTAAGGACGCTCCTTTGTAAAGTTATTCATACATGTTTGATTCTGGGGTGTAAAAGTAAATTTCGCTTATAGGCTGCCATTAACACAAAAACTAATATTTCTCAAAATTTCTTGCGTCATTGCACAGGGCATGAGTTGGGCTACAATGTCCTTTTAGGCCGATGCAAATATTAAAAAAAGTTTTTGTCCCTCGGCCCTGGCCGAGGTCAAGGGGGGGGCAAAAAAATTAAAAAAATATAAAAATTTAAATAACAAGCCATAGTCTTCACATTTAAATGAAAAAAGTGTTTTAAAATGCATTTTCCACTAGTTCAGTTGTTTTGCAATCATTAGTTTTCAAAAAATCTAAGATCTGACAAAAACAAAAATTGTATCGAAAAAATAGGTTTTGCATCGAAAATTTTCAAAAAATCTTAAGATTTTTTTATAAACCCAAACATGCTAAAAATGATTTTAAACGCAGAAGAATGTATTTTAATTTGATTTCAGCTGGTTGCACTTGAATTTTCATTGAAATTTTGAAGTTTATTGTAAAAATATTTTTTTTGCCCCCTGATTTTTCGGGCCAATTTTGAAGGGGGGGGGGGGGGGGACAAAAACTTTTAAAAATATTTGTACCAGCCTTATAAGGTTTGACCAAAATTTAGAATATACTCAGAATCCAGGGCTGTTTCATTGTTCCTCACTGTTTTCGGCCCATGGGTAACGATGAGACACTTTGATTTCTCTTCATTGAACTTTTTAAAATCTATTAAAATCTTTCAAAACAAGAATTGGAAGTGATTTTTGGCATATTTGATGAGTTTGAATTTCATTTAACCAAAAATATAAAGTTATTTAGTATAAATAAATGGATTTTACAAAATTTAAATATTTTTTAGTATAACTCTTGTTAACTACAGTTTCAAGTTGGAAAAATTGCTTTAAAATGTCCAAGACAAGTCACCTGCAATGAATCAACACAAGAACATGATGTTTAGCTAGAAAAATATTGATTTTCGGAGAGTGTCTCATTGTTCCCCAGCTGTCTCATTGTTCCTGCCAAGTGCGTCTACAATGAGACAGTTGAATAACTCTGGCTGTAGACGTCAGATCAATCTCATATTTTGGTCAATGTTAGAACAAATTAAAAGAAAGAAAATGCAACAAAAAAGCTCTTTAAAACATGCTGATGAAAAAAAATACAAAAATCGTTAAAGTTTAAAAACCAACAGTGTCTCATTGATGACTACTCTACCCTAAACAATAATATCAGCTATCTAAGATTCATTTTAGGACCCAATTCCATCTTTTTATCAGCTTGGGAGTTTTAATGTTAAAGTTTATCAGGCTTCAATATATATTTTAAAGATTGTCATTAGGCCGCGGGTAATCGGCTCTCCTCCCACTAACACTTACACACAAGATCCTCTGTAATTACTCTTAGCTTAAAAAAAAATGTAATTACAAAAGTCGACTCGGTCCTAACCAGGTCCCAGTACCGAAAAGGACCTAGTAAAAATATTTTTATGAGAAAAAAAAGATTGTCATTAAATAATAAAAAGAAAAAAATATTGTTTGAAAACGCATGCAATATTTTATTAACAGATCACCAAATGATTCGCTGCGGCTCGGTGTAATCGCTCCAGTAGACCGCTTTCGTGCAAAAGATGTAGAAAGTGGCGGCGTTGATCAGCACATTGGCCAGCACTTCCAGTGCAAGCAGTTTGGTCGAGCTTTGAACGTTGGTCTGGAGCAGTCGCAGCACCAAAAAGGGCAAAATAAAGTACCGCACCTCGATGAGCTGCTGCAAAGCCACCGACGCTAGTGTGGCCAACATCCAAAGCAAGCTAAAGCCGACGGTTTGGCCACCCTGGCCACGGGTGAACAGGATCAACCCGAGCAGCACCAAGATTCCGTGGTAGATTGGAACTGGGAGGAACTTGGCGAACGTCCACCGCTGGTAGAACCGCATCCAGATGTAGAATGTGTAGTGCCGGTTGTCGGCCAGCAGGTAAGGATGGACGATGGTGTTTAGCTGGATCACGCAGAGGAAGAGTCCCACGCAGAAGCAGCTCACGTACCAGCGTTTCAGAGCGAAGCGGGCGACCCGACGAACCGTCCCGAGGACGTGGGAGGGACTGAACGCGGCAAAGAACAGACTGAAGTAGAAGATTTGGGGCAGATGGACGGCGGCCACGTGGGCCGTTTTGTCGCCGACGACGATCGAGCCGTTGTACCAGAGGAAGCAGACGAAGCCGGCCAGGTTCAGCTCGTAGCCGAGAAACTTGGAGTGGGCGTCGCGCAGGACGTTGAGGATTAGGGCGGGGCGTTCCAGCAGGGTGGTGACGGTGGGGATGAGATCCTGGAAGAGATAAATGGTGACATAATTAACACGATCTTACATCCTTTTAAACAGGTTCTGTTATGATAACGTTCATTTAACCGAATAAAAAAAAGATGCTGAATTAAAAGAAAATGGTGGAGTTAATTGATTAATTACTACTTTGCAAACCGAATCTGATAACTCAAATCTCAATTTTTGTATTTAACCAGGTTTTTTTTTCTTGATGACACCGCAACAGAAATAAACAAACAAATTGTTGTGTCAATAAATGAAGAAAGATAACATATCTTAAGTTTTAAGATTATTAGTTACTAATGTTTTATAACGATAAATAATCACCATTCCCAGTTCCCGCATTCCTTACCATGAATCCATACTTTGACTGTGGCTTCTGTTTGGCCTGCCGTTCCGCCAAGCTGACGCTCATCGTCATGTTAACCAGCTGCGACCCGTACACGAACCCAACCCAAACGACGTTCGTCTGGCGCATCAGAATGGCCAGGAAGCCGGCCAGCGCACCCCAGTTGTGCATCTCGCGCACGCTAAAGTACACCATCATCAGCACCATCGTCACGGACAGGACGTCCGTGTAGTACAGATGCGAGAAGAAGTACAGCGGGGGCAGTGTGGCCAGTGAGATCGATTCCAGCAGCAGGTACGCATCGCTACGCCTCGGAATGACCGCCTTGCGGATGATGTAAACGAGGTAGGCGTTGGCGATCGAGGCGACCGCCGACGTCAGCCGCAAAAAGTACGCGGAGCAGGCCTTGAACGGGCTCAGGAAGGAGCCGGAGATCAGGTAAAGACCGGGGAAGGTCGTAATCTTTTCATCCCACTAAAACGGAACAAGAGGTTATCATTTGTAACAATACAAAGAATAACACTAGCGACACTCACAATGTGGAACCGACCCCGGCAGTAGTGCTCGCCCTGCCGAAGATGGAACTCCTCATCAATGACCTGTTTCGAGGTGTTGTACACCAGATGGAACAGAAGGAATGTAACGATGGAATAGACGCCAAGGAACAGGAAAAAGTTGGTTTGGTCGCGCATTTTGAATGCAGTTCTACTTTTGTATATTGCTTGCCAATCACAGACAAAAGGAAACAATAGACACGATCACATTGTGGCACTCTGAATCAGTGGAGTCAGTTCTGGTGATGAAGAACTTGTTTACGTTTCAGTTTATGCCGGTGAAGCCGAAACGTCATGCGACGAAAAAGGTAAACATGGTGGAGCGAAAACAAGCGAAAAAGGCTATGAAATAGCGTGCAAGTGGGTTAAACTGGATGCAAAGTGGGATGAAATTTGTTTGATACACCCAAATGAGAAAGGCAAAATAAATTTAATATATAAGTTTGAAAATGACAATTTCAACTTTTTGTATGGAGCATGGTTATTTGTTATCTTTGCTCGGATAGCACGCCGGCGGAAAGTGATCAAATACGCGATACACTGAAACCCCAATGGTTTGACACGAGTTGTTGTCAAACGGGGTCACTTCTTAGTTTGATACCCTCTTTACACAGAGCTCAGATTGATAGTAAGTTCCCGTGTAAAAAGTGACAGTTTGTCACTCTTTAGTTTGACTTTGTCAACGTGGTACAGACTGAAAAGTGTCAATCGAAAAAGTGTATTGACTAAAAAGAGATCTTCAGCGGTTACACAGTAAGGATGATAAGCTCCCACTATTCATCTATAGGTTCATTGTGATAATCTCTGCTGATCCGTTAAAAACAGAGTAGGGGAAATATACCCTTTCTAATCAAACACCTATCTTCATCATATGGAAAGTTTGATGCTCGATTAAAGCTCAAAAAAATCTTTTCAGGCTATAAACTTACCAGCAACAGCACCGCCTCGAGTAAGCACGTAAATTTATGCCACTTACTGGCCAAAACGATCAAATTTAATGCACTTTGATCATAATTTCTATTTTGCGAGACCATTTCTCAACATTTTGGTGGCACACACATCCACACGCAAGATCAGAGGTTAACTGCATAACAAAAGTCGCCATCAATATCTTTTGACTTGCGCTAACGATTTCAAAGCGCTTAAAATATAATATTGCTTCCAACTATCGGCAACATGTTCTTTTGACCAATATTCAGTCACTCACTTGAAAAATAATCCCGAAACATGTAAATAATTAGCAAGCACCAACAAAAAAAACTAACGCGCTAAGTCTTTTGACGTTTCAGTTTTGAATACCGAGTCTAATCGAAGGCTGAAGAAAACCGAGCGAGGAGCGAAGGCAAATAAAGAACATAGAGCTATCTACGTGCGCATGTATTGCGTGTACGTATACGAAAAAGATTGAGGTTAAATTTTGTACCAGCCAGCAAAACAAATGGCGTGCTAGTGTGCGTGAGAGCGGGCTTAGATAACTCTATAGGGTGGCCACCAACACCACCAACATGCTGGTGCAGCGCCTGT
The DNA here is from genome assembly GCF_015732765.1 of Culex quinquefasciatus. Lineage (NCBI taxonomy): Eukaryota > Metazoa > Arthropoda > Insecta > Diptera > Culicidae > Culex > Culex quinquefasciatus. The sequence continues at coordinate 59,837,796 of NC_051863.1, forward strand.
TGGAGTGAGCAAGTGCTGCCAGGAAACTTTCGCTATAAATGCTACTTTTCGTGAGTGTTCGCTAAAAATTTCATCAATTTTGGCAGCACTAAGCAGACCTAAAAGAGCACTGGAAGGAAAAAAGAACTAAGCTGAAAATAGAAAAATGGGCGTGGCCCAATGCACACGACTGATTAGAATGCATTTTTGAAATATTTTTCTTAAATGCTTGTAAAAGGAATAGCATAATTTTTAATAAAAGTGAAAATAAACAGAAATGTTCACAAAAAGTTGCTCTACTCGTTGGTGTACTTGGTTTTAGTGAATTTCAAGGAACAATCCAGATTATCCAGCATCATTCAAACGCGACCGCTTATTAGGCTTAAAATGGGCATATTTCCCCTAGCAGCTTATTGGCCAACCATGCTCATGCCCAATTAGGAAAATTTTACGTAACATACTCAAAAATGGGAAGAGTTCTAGAGTTTTTCATGAAGAACCTTAAAAAAGCTATGAGTTCATTAAGGGGCTACATACAATCACAAAATGTCATATTACAGAAAATTTACTAAATCTAATTAAAGAATGATTAACTTTGCTGAAAGTATAGCTAACATCAAGTTGATTTACGGGTGCTACGATATCTTAAGATTGGATGTACCAAATTAGCTGAAATTTGAGGTGAAGACTCTCAAGACATCTCCCATGTACATGACAAAGCCCGATTTTTAAATTTTGCTTCAAAAAAAAAAAAAAAAAAACGAAAATCAAAAACTGACGGATTTTTGCATGAAAAACACAAAAAAATTTTATCTTAAACTTTTTGAAAATCGGGTTTCGTCATGCACACGCAATTGTTTTAACGAGTCTTCATCAAAATTTTGAGCCGATTTAGTCAAAACAGTGTTGAGATATCGTGGCACCCGTTTTAAAACTGATATCTTTACATAACTATATCTCGGCAATGGTGCAACCAAATGTCTTAAAATTTATTTTGTTAATATATAAAAATGTATAGTTTGATGCCCTGAAAACAGATTAAAAAAATAGACGTGTATTCTCATACCAACCTTTGACTTTTTGCCGATTTTCATGTATGTTACTCCTTAACAGGAGTCCGAGAAACGATTTTTTGAAAATAAAAACTGGGGTTTTCTACGATCCAAGCACAAAAATGAAAAAATGACTCTCGAGTCCAGGGAAATTTAAAATCTCGAGAATCGACGTTTTGATCAAGCAAAATGAAAAGTTTGATGTTCAAAGTGAAAAGGAGTTTTCTTTCATTGCAGTAAGAGTTTTCAAGATGAAAATATGAACATATTTAATTCAAACAATCTGGAAAACTGTTGCATAAGAAAACATAAAAGTCGCAAGGATTTTTTTTAAAGAATATCACATAAGTTAACACATGACAGATTTTTTTTTCATGGAATGTCAGATCTTTAACTAGGTATTTAAATGGCAAATTTTTAAGAGAGTTTAAAAGGTTAAAAACGGTGCAGGAAAATATGTTACACATGACCAATATGACAAAGAACTTTGCATTATACTCTTTTGCTATGAAAGCATTACTTACGTTACTGCCATAAAAGCTTAAGCTAACAAGCTAAGTGCTGCCACCTATTGGAAGTTTGAAGTATCATCTCACAAAGTACTGCAATTGCCGTTCAAGAGCCAAACGACATGCAACACCTAGTGTTGAGTAGCAGAACAGAGCGAAGAATGTCGATTGAAATTTCCGCCCTTTGAGGTTATGTATGCTAATTCTGTTTTGTTAAATTCCAGCGTTCAAAACAACTTTTGAGCAAAAATTTTTTTTATTGCGTTAATTCATAGAGGGCAAAAAGTTTACACTTGTACTACTTGAATTTTTTCTCAAAAGTTGTTCTAAGAGCTGTAAATTCAATTTATAGTTTGCATTCCTATGTAACCGAACAGCGAAAATTTGAATCGTCATTCTTCGATGCTTTGCGCCATCTGTCGGAATTTTTGAGCTTTTAATCGCGAATAAAAGTTCCAACCTTTGTCATCAGCCGGATCTTTTTCAATTTTTACATTTTTTGCAATCGTCAAAATTTTGTTTTTGCGTAACTTTTGAAGGACTCAAGGCAAAAAGTTAAAAAAAAAACTCAGATTGCCCAAACTCGTTTGGTTTGGTAAATATCTACTAGGGTGACAACGAAAAAAAATAAACAAGAGGGACATCACCAATTGTTTGAGCGCTGTAGTTCGTACAGGGAAAATCTCAGATATGTGAGGGAAAAAAAAATGATTCAGAATTTTGGCAGCAGGTGGAACAGGTTTCGCCTAGGGACCCTAAATAGGGAGACTGGTCGAAGTGAATTTGACGTACCCAAACAGACACGAGTTTGACGTATCCAAACGAGCATTTGCCTTTACGCCCAGCAAAACTTGGCAGTGTTGGCAAGCTTGAAACATACGTTGCCAGATCGATTTGGCAAAGTTCGACCAGTCTCTCTATTTAGGGTCTCTAGTCTCGCCCCAATTTCTCCAAGTGTGAGATTGTTGCGGTAAATTCAATTCATTACAATTTTGTCGAAGGGTTCAAAACAATCCGAGTGAATCCTCATCTTTGGATCTTCATTCAACCAGTTCAACCTACAAAATACCATTCTATCACTTTTCACTGTCATCTCAGTTATCCTACAATGTTGATCAAGGCACGTGCATCGCAGTAGCCGCCTGAAAACGAGTTTATTATCGCCGTTTCCGCCGGCACCTGACTTGATCCACCCCTTTTTTTATCCTTTCGTCGACAGTGCACTCTTGGAATGTTGTTGCTATTTTGCCATCCTTCAAAGAGGTTGCGTGACTGTAAGCGGTCCTTACATCGCGTGTCACACCTGGCTCACACCAGCAGAGGACCTGCCATTCGCCGTTTTTTCCCAAAGCATTGATACTTTACGCTTACATTGCATGCACCTTGGATTTGCTCACCTTGCGCTAAAGGTTTTCCACCTAGCATGGTATTCACTATGCTTGTGAACTTTCAAGGATCTTAAGAAACTCTGTGATTTGGTGAATACCATCCCATCATATAAACAAAACGTTTCACCCGGCAGGATATCAATAAATTGGAAAAGGCAATCTGCTTTTGCATAGGTGTAAATTCTTCACTCGTCTCTTAAAGGGGGGGGAGGGGGAGGGGGGTTCCCAACTCCAAGAATCACCCAGGTGTCAATAGAATAATAAAATTTATTTACCTTCAACATGAACTAGACTTGGCATCTGACATGATTTCGCCATTTCTTTTGTTTCAGCTTTTGTAATAAACTGTTGGTTAGGCCCTTTTTGGTCTTTTGCATTGTTTTCGCCCACGAATGGTACAGATTTAAGTGCCTCACGTGTAAGTGATTTCTCCAATTTCATTGTCAGTTTTTGATGGAACACTTTGAATCAGAAAACGATTGCAAGCCGTAAATTGTATGGCCCTAACCTTGGAGGTGAAGTTTCGAGGGCTTACAAATATGGTATGGTTTGAGATGTTACACTCGGAACTACACCCAAATGGCGGTCGCATGGTTGTCCATCTGTCCTCATGTATTTTTTGTGATAAAGGGGTTTGACATTTTTGCCCGTAACCGACTGTTCGGGCCAGACTTGGCCCCACGAAAACGGCGAAGATGGCACCAACCAAATCTTGGTGTGCCGGAGCTGAAAACGACGGTGGACACTTTCGGCGGACTGTAGACTGGTGGACGCACCCGTGGGCGAAGGAAAGAAGCACTTCTTTACACTAACTAAACTTAATTTATTAGAATTAAAGTGCGAGATGTTTCCGTTTCAACTGGTGAAAAAAGGACTGGTGACGTAAACAAAACGCGCGCTCGGTCGTTCCTCTTTTCGCGCGCTTTCTTCGCCTTCTCAATCGCAGCAACGGGTGCCGTTGCGCGCAAACATCACAGGGTGGATCGCAAACCTGTCAAACCGCGTTGTCCAGTGTTGCCGATCTTATCGACGCGTTGGGGCTCCAACATCCTCCCCCCGGGCTGGGGAAGGCCCAGCAGAAGCTTTTTCCAGAGTGGTCGCTTGATGTAGATGTGTGGCCTGCAGCACCGCAGTGGGCGCAAACTGCTGACCAGTGACGGATTCTCCAGCTCCTCCGACGACAACCCAACCCAGGTGAGTCTCTCGCAGTTCCGGGTAATTGTCCCACATGTGAACGAAACCTCGTTTCAGTAAGCGGAAGTACAGGGAGGCACCGACGAGCATGTCAATGCGATCTGGGATGTGGAACTTAGGGTCGGCCAGCTGAAATCCCTTTGGAATCGGCCAATCGGTGGTATTGACCGGTGACGACGGAATCTTTCCAGTTACCTTCGGGACGACCAGGCACTCCACGTCCGCCGTAAATCCGCTGTATCGGGACTGGAGCTGAACGGTTGTCGACTCCCTAGTATTCGTCGTCTGACCTCCGATGCCGCAGATCGGGACGTTTGCGGGAACTCTTTTTAGTTTAAGACGATCAGCCATCGAGGTAGAAATAAAGTTTACCTGTGATCCGCTGTCCAAAAGGATGCGACACGGCACAGGTCGATTGCTGCCGTCGCCCAGATCGACGACTGCTGTTTGAAGCATCGGAGTGGGGCACTTCCACCGGCGGAAGTGGTTCAGCGGGTTGACGCACAGCCGGAGATGGTCTCTGCGGTGCGGTTGACTTCCGGTAGAAGTCGTGTAGAAGAGTGTGGTGTCGGCGTTGGCACTCTTGTTTTATTTTCTCCTTCTTCTTCCTCTCCTACTTCTCACTACACTACACTACTTCTTCGCTTGCGGCGACGATTGCGTGTTGTCGCTTCGATGGTCGGACGTGTTCTGACGCGAGCGCCTTGCGCGCGCAGTTCGTGGATGACGTTTGACGTTCAACTGTCAGTTGACACGGTGGGCGCAGGGGTGTGCGCACGGCAGGGTTTCCTCTTCGGTGATACCGAACATACTCCCCCCGGTTGAGGAACCTCAACAACTTTATTTCGTTCGGTGGATGATCCTTTTCAGGTGAGCAACTCTCTGGGACGACCTTGTCCGGTGGATCGGTTGGAAGCCAGCCTTGGCGCTGGCGTTCGTGAGCTGGCCAACAGCGGCCCGGTGGACGTTCTTGAAGTGCGCCGTTATCCGGATGGATGCGACAGGAACGAGGTTGGCCGCACTTGTCAAGGGCCTTCACCGTCGACGGCAGCATCGGTGTATGCTCCGCGGCGGACTTTACAAAATGGCCGTTGTGCGGATGGACACGACCTGGTCTGGTTCTAGAGTCTGTGTGGCCAAAACATGAGACTTGGCACGAAACCGCTGCTGGCAGCAGCTCGTTGGGCTTCGCACTGGCGGTGACGCCTTTCGGGCTTCCGGTAGACGCTGGATGGTCCTCCGGATCAACCGCCTCGGCTGGTTCTTGTGGCCCGTGATTGGCCACTTCGAGAGCGTCGGACGTGGTGTCCGCACGCGCGTTCTTGGCGGGCTTCTCCCTCGGCCGGGAGTCGCTCGTGCTCGGTTGGTTCGAGCCAGTCAGTGGAGAACAGTCTCGGGGGACTGCCTCCTCGTAATCCAGGGTTTGGGACCTGGCCTTCTGGGTTTCGACGGTTTGCTCCGGGATGTCCGCTTGGATGGACTCCCAAGCACTGTACTGCTGAATCAGCCATTCTTCGGCGGCGATCTGGTCCGCCTCGCCGGGTGGTTGAGCTGATCTCCTTTTGGCGGCAGCGTACTTCTTGGCCATAGCGTACTGCACTTCGTTGTACAGCTCACAAAAATCTTCGTAGTCCATCTCATGTTGTTTGAGATCTTCTTCCGGGAACATTCTGACGGTTTCGAGATTCTCGCTGTACGCGTTTCGCTGGAAGTTTCGAAGCACCGCTACTTGCGCCAGCGTCGGCTCCTGCAGGGACAGAATCGTTGCCTGGACGAAAACGACCTTCTGTTCCGCCTGCTGGAACTGCCGGATCGCATCCATAACGTTTTGGGTTGGGGACATGGCCACTTTCCGCTGGTCTGGGAAAGTCCACGTTTGACACCTGGCACCGGTTGGGCAGGTTCTGCTGCTTGGCTGCAGCACTGGTGGGTGGATTGCTCGTCGGCCGGTTGGACGACGACGCTTCGTTTACTGTCACTTCTGGCGTCTGTGACAAACGCATTAACACACACGCACACACGTACGCGGTGTTTCTCCGTGAAAACACGTCCGGACACGCAAATGGCGGGGCAGAGGGGAACACTTGTTTGGGATTTCAACTCACCTGCTCTCCACAGCCCTAAAGTAGTTCGGTAGAACCACTTGGTGGAAGCTCCTGGAGCGGACACTTCCGGAATCCGGCTTCCGACGGCGTAAGTCCGCGGCTGGACAAACGCTCGGAACCGGTTGGCTGAAGAGGTAGCGGAGGGCGACGTTGAACTGCAGCGCTTGATCTGGAAAGTTCCGGCGGTATCCGGCACTTCAGATCCTGGCCTTGGGCGGGAACGGCGTTCACGCATCCGGTTCGAAGGACCAATGTTCGGGCCAGACTTGGCCCCACGAAAACGGCGAAGATGGCACCAACCAAATCTTGGTGTGCCGGAGCTGAAAACGACGGTGGACACTTTCGGCGGACTGTAGACTGGTGGACGCACCCGTGGGCGAAGGAAAGAAGCACTTCTTTACACTAACTAAACTTAATTTATTAGAATTAAAGTGCTAGATGTTTCCGTTTCAACTGGTGAAAAAAGGACTGGTGACGTAAACAAAACGCGCGCTCGGTCGTTCCTCTTTTCGCGCGCTTTCTTCGCCTTCTCAATCGCAGCAACGGGTGCCGTTGCGCGCAAACATCACAGGGTGGATCGCAAACCTGTCAAACCGCGTTGTCCAGTGTTGCCGATCTTATCGACGCGTTGGGGCTCCAACACCGACAATTATCGACATTACCGACTGCTGTTTGCTGGTATAGCGAAAAAAAAACCAGAACAGAATGAGGATGTTGATGGTTCAAACTTCTGAGTTGTTGATCCGACTCGCTATCATCGCGCCATGGACGCTTAATGATATGAGAGGGAAAGAGCACCAACATATTCTTCACCCTTAAGCTTTGCTCGGGAACGTGCCAGCATTATATCTGTTGGTGAGAACTGCAGATCGCTGACATGTTTACCCGTGGGCATAAATGATGTACGGGCTTGCTGCAAAATATGCAACATTTTCTGCAGCAAATCCACTACTGCAGATTTTGAGATATATTTTTTCTTTGGGTGTAGACAGCGCTAGTTCAAGAGAGTAATGACCTCGAGACGAGAGAATAATGGTACCAATTACGGACACAGAGAACACAGCTCGAGATAGGAGAGAGAATTATTATCTCGAGGTTCATTTGCAAAAAAAGTTCTTCCGTCAAATCCAAAAACCAAAAGTGTCGTCGACGGGAATAGAACCAGACCTCGACTCGGAATTTTGAGTGTAGGAGGTGTAGGAATAAAAAAAAAGTTACTTAATCCACTGTAAGGTGGTTGATGCCTTCCTCACAATTATAAAGTTTTTTTTGGTTAAGTACAAATTTGCAACCTACAAATGTTCTCTAAACATAACTTTATATATATCTACGTAAGAATCGATAGGGTTGTCGAAGGTCTTTTTGAAATTCCGTCTTGAAACTTCCTACTTTTCCTGTCATTCTCGCGTGACGAAACAGCCTACTTTTATCTACTAAAAATAACAGAATCGAATAGAAACACATTTCAAAACTAATGCTGAAATGGATGCTGAAAAGTTGAACTTTTCAGCACTAGTTTTGAAAAGTAATACTTTTCAATTTTTTTTTATTTAAACGATTTATTGACAAAATACATGAACATTCGACTTATAATTTCACTCAATGGGTGTTTTTTCAGAAATGCAAAAAATGTTGTATGGAACTCGTTGCAAACCTTGATTTTTTCAGCACTTGTCGTATTTATCCAACTCGGTGAACCTCGTTGGATAAATGTACGACACGTGCTGAAAAAATCTTCTTTTTGCAACTTGTTGCATACTCTACTATTTGATAACGCATCCAACAATGGATCGCATGATTGATCTGGACATAATTTTTATCAAAATACCAGAGAACCGGCCTCAAAAAAGTGTAGTGGTCATAACTTTTGATAGGGATATCAGATTCTCAATATTTTGAACGCTTTGGAAAGGTTTTTTCAATACCTTACTAAAAATGTATTGCAAGATGGATTTTCTTACAAAAAAATTACGGACGCAGAGAACACAGCTCTTAAGTACTTAACTAAACTTGCTAATTTTGAATAGAGACTTATGGGTTGGGTACCCAAGACGGATCAAATGAGACCAAAATGGTCAAAATCCGTTTTGCCGGTCTGGAGATAATCGAGTGACACATACCTACAAACGTCCACAAAGACATTTGTTCAGAACTTGATTCTAAGTCGATATGTATATGTGAAAGTGGGTTTAGGAGGTCAAATTGAGAATTTTATTTTGTCGAGTGATTTTATAGCCTTTCCTCAGTAAGGTGAGGAAGGCAAAAAGATAGTTGGTGATATTTGTCCCATCACATTCTTGCCACATGCAGGGTGAAGGTCGTTTCAAAACGAAATAATTTGATCTTTATTGCAATCGAAGAAAAAAGCAATTTGATCCCCCTATTGAGCTCCTCGACGAGGAGGTTCCACACGCAAACCCATCCATCCATTCGAGAAGTAATTTCACAATTGCACCAGATTGATTGACTGCGATTAAGGTTAGGGTTACTACACTAATCGATTTGTTTATTTCTTATAGTCATTGGTATGAGTTCACTTTTGCACCACTTTCGGTGGCAAGATAAGCTTTCTAATTACGCTCAAAACACGGCATTTTCGATGATCCACTGCACGTACGACCCGACTCGGGTGTAGATTCCCGGATGGTTCGCCTCACCACAGCGAATTCCCCAGGACACGATTCCGACCGTGACCCAGCGCTTGTTTGGCAGCTGCACCATCAACGGGCCTCCGCTGTCGCCCTGGCACGAGTCCTTACCGCCCTGGTAGTCCCCGGCGCAGATGCTCGTCTCGTAGATCCGGTTGATGTACACGTCCTGGCAGTCCCGGTTAGACCAAATTGGAATGGCTACCTCCATGAGCACGCGCGAGTGTGGCCCACCGAAGAACTGAGTGCCCCAGCCGACGACCACCGCCCGATAGCCGTCCCACAGGTCGTCCAACGGAGGCATGCAGATTGGCCAGATGTACGAGTTGAAGAACGACGGCCGGAACAGCTTCAGGATCGCAATGTCGTTCTCGTAGCTAACCGGATCAAAGTCCGCGTGGGAGCGGATCTCCGTAACCCGAAAGTCCCGCGACCTGGTCTCATTATACCGCGTGAAGTCGTACTCTCCCAATCGCACCAAAAACTGATTGATCTTCAGGTTCAGCACGCAGTGGGCGGCCGTCAGCACGTGACGATCGGTGATCAACACCCCACCGCAGAACGACTGCTGGCCGAGGTTCGCGATCAGTGCTGCCATCCAGGGCCACTCGCCCGGATCAGCCGGACGACCTCCGGATATTTTGGGCAACTGCTTCGTCGAAATGCCACAGCCGCGTTCCTCGGGCCGATCGATACCGTCACGGGACTCGATGTTGTTCGTTCCATCCAATCCGTCCACCGGATCGTACCCGTCGTCTCCGAGCGCTGGCAACCGGGCGCTAAACTCCGGCCCCGTTCCCTCCGTCAACGCATCCGGACAGCAAACGCCGATATTACTGGAAGTGAATTTGACAACTTATTCAAGAGTTTTTGGTCATACTGTTTGCACTCACATGTTCTCAATGACGCAGAGTTGGCCGAGGATCTTCCAGATGTGCTCCTTGGGGTCCAGCTGCTGGCAGTGCTGGTAGCGTTTGCAGTGACCCTTGACTCCCGACGGGGTTGTGCAGTTTTGGAAGGTTTTCTTCGTCTGAAACAAGTTCAATTTGAAATGATCTAACAAGTATAGAAGTTTTGTTAACATACTGGATTCAGCAGATTGCCGATGAAGCGCTTCTTGCGCACGAGGTTCAAATCCAGATGTTTCTTCTCGCGCTCGGCTTGGACCACGCGGAAGGGTTGCCTTCGCGGGGAGGAGGGTTTCAAGAACTTTACCGCGGTGAAGTTTTGTTGGTCGAGGTGATTGCCGTCGAGGTCGGAGAAATCTGGAAGCAGAAAGAAGTTGTAGTTGAGGTCAAATTAATAAGTTCATTTTTCGAGTGATTTTATAGCCTTTCCTCAGTAAGGCGAGGAAGGCAAAAAGGAAAAAACTTGGACCTTGGGTTTCCACGAAAATCGAAGATAGGTTTGGGTAACTGCTTTGTGAGTTATCAGAGAATTACCCTTGTAATAAATTGCACAGAAAAAAAAATGATGGTAATATTCATCAGGAAATGGTGACAGATTTTGTGGCAAAATATATGATAAATTTTACCCCAGAAAATTATGAATTTTCATCAGTTTTTGATGAATATTCATCAGGTTCACATTTTTACACATTTTTGATGTAATATTACTCAAAATAAGAGGTAATATTCAACCTACCAAATTTTCAACATTTTAAAATTCAACTTTTTTTTTCTGTGTGTCACACTCTCAAAAATTATTCTTCAAAGACTTTTAAAATATTATTTTCTGTTATTTTTATAAAAAAATGATTAAAAGAGCGATCTCTCAGAAGATATTGAAGGTTTTATTATATTTTTTAGTATTCTGAATTCCACCAGTCATCGCTATATGCACTTATTTTTCAGCAAATATATCTTTGCCGGCTCTTATCAAGCTTACTTTTCTCGTCACTTCCGTTGCTTTCCTCAATCAAGCCGGTTGCAGCTTCCAGCAGGCAAAACCCTACAAACAACCACAAGCCAAACCTGCCGCCAATCATCATCTTGGCCCCACAATTCCACTTTTCAAACTATTATTCTGTCACTTTCACTAGCTAGATATCATTAGCACCTGTCTAACAAAAACCTGACTATTTTGGCACAGTTCTCACCCCAAACGATCTTCACCGCTCAACGCATCACTCCAAACTGAACCACCGCTCAGATGGAGTCGCCTTATCGCGAACTTTTGCTCCACTTCGAAGTTCTCTGAATTTGTTTCAGTTTTGCAAATAGCCCATATCAGGCCGACCTTCCGCGGACCGCCGCCATGCAAAATGGGGACAAAATTTGACAAAATTATACAAATGATTGCTAGAACTAACCAATGAGTTGTGGAGTTCCCCTTAAAAAAAAACAAAAAATAAATAAATAAATAAATCAACTCATTAAAACTAGTTCAAGGTTGCCCGTTTGCTTGTAACGATCGAACTTGAGCGAAGACGCGTACAAGTGTGAACTCGATTAAGTTAAGAAATTCATTCACCCCCACGAAACGAAACGATCTTACGAAGAGTGAATTCTTGATGAATCAGCAGCGGCGGCGGCGGTGGCGAAAGTGCAAGTGAGGTTTGGGCTGCTAATTGATAAGCGAGTCTCGTAGGCGCGTGAATTGTGTGAGATTTTGCAGAAGGAATCGCTAAAATTGGAGCATTTGTGATAAAAATTTAGTGATATGTAGTTATGTGCATTAAATTATGTTGACTTTAAGTAACGAAACGCATTTAAAAAAAATGAAAAATGATACGTTAAATTTAAAACCAATTTTAAAATTTTTTATTTAAAAAAAAAATTATACCGAACATAAAGTTAAATGTGATACAATCTAAATTGATCATTACCTAAGTAACATTTAATCCAGGAGTTCTACAAGATCTCTTCAAGATAGCTACAGCATAGCAGTTTGGACCGCGGTAGGATAAAATTCTCTTCAAAACTTCTTCAGGAGTTTAAAAGAGTACTTGAAGAGAGTTTTATCCTACCACGGTCCAAACTGCTATGCTGTAGCTATCTTGAAGAGATCTTGTAGAACTCCTGGAAAAAAATGTTACTTGGATAGCATGGTTGGTGACCAAATGAGGTGCTACTCCCTCATTGACAGTTACAGCTGACAGCTGAAGCTAAAAAATGAATCAAAAATGATTAGTGAGAGCCAATCATCCGTTCATTTTTTGACGACACTGCAAGAGACCGTTGATTCTACAGCATCATCTCATCTCAGCATCACGTGAATGATATGCTTCTTTTCTTTTTTAGTTATTGGTTTTCGCTGGTTTCCGACTTGTCTTGTTTGAATCCAACAAGCAACAAGTAAGCTTCTTTCGACTAAGATTTCTTAAAATCGCTTTGCTTCCCTAGGAGACGGTGATTTTAGCGGATTGCAGACTGGTTTTCGCCATGTTATGTGATAATTGCCTAAGCCCAAGTTGCCTATGAATTGATAATTGGGAATAGAACCAACTCCACCTGAACCAGATTCTCAACATCATGACAGCCGATTATTGCCGGCCGCTCCCATCTCCACCGCGCACGAGGGACATGGAAAGGGATTTGGAAGATGGAAAGTGCTGATGCTCCTCTTTTTTAAGGGGACAAGGGAAAATTTCCACGGTGTCCCCAAGCAAGGTTCGCTTGGAGTTGGCCGTTTTTTGGGAAGGTATAAGGTCTAGGATTCACTCTAAGCAAGCGTTGCGACCAATGGCATGATATTTTTAAAGGGTTGTTCTCAAGGCAAGCAAAGATTTCTTAACATGCTCACAAGCTAAGAATAAATCAACAAAATAATAATACAAACTTCTCACAATTTTTTCCCATGACCCATCAAGAGTATCGGGTCCGCATTTACAAAGCAGATTCTGTAATTATTTCTTAACTCAATATTAACATGTACCATAGGTCGCCTTCCCTAAAGTGTCATGATAAGGTGCAGCTTGTGATACACGATAGGTGTAGCTATCTCCCCCTACTAAGCAATCGAATCAATAATCGAAAAGATCATCACGAACAAAGCGAACATGCAAGGACAAGAAAAAGAGCGATCAAAATCTTCTGAAATTTTCTCATTTTTTTTTGATGGATTGACCCCTTACCAGGAATTCTTAATATGAAAATTTTGGAAAAACATAATATTGGAAATCGGTACATTGATCAAACCTGCACGGAAAGAAGGTTTATCGTGAATCTTACTAATTTTCGGTTAAAAACCCTAAAAAAATTGGTTGTTTTTCCAACCACGATTTTTTTAGCTGGAAATCCTAAAAAAAAATCCTGGATTTGACAGCTGGATCCAGGTCCTAAAAATGATAAATCTAGCTAAATTTTTAGTAAATTTTACTAATTTGCAAGCTGGAAAAATGCTGTCAGTCTCAAAAGCTGTATGTTTTGAGAAGGTCTGTTAGCTATTTTAGCTAGATTTTATGGTATTCTAGGAAGTTTTATAGTTAGCCCAGCGAGTTTTTAGGCTGTTTCAACCAGTTTTTGGAATCATTCTCAAAATTTTCCATTGATGGCTGCGAAGCCAGGTATTTTCACACATCTTTTTAGCTAGTTTAGCCAACTTTGCCACTATTCTTGGTAGGTGTTTTGGTTGGTATAGCTAATTTTTCCACTATTTCTACAAGTTTTCTTTCAAAAGCCTCCGTTTCTGCCTGCAAAGCACGCATTATTCACCCAGCCTTTTGGCTGATTTAGCTCGTTTCTTTTTTGTTCTTGCTTCGTTTTTCGGTAGGTTCAGCTAATTTTTCGACTGTTTCAACTGGTAATTTCGAAATCATTTTTTAAAATCCCTTGCTGCCTGTAAAGTTGTTTTTTATTTTCAAAAAGACTTTTGCTGGTGTAGCATGATTTTCCGCTATTCTTGGTACGTTTTTTGGTAGTCCAGCTAGTTTTTTGGATGTTTCAATAGTTTCCAGGCTTTTAAACTATGTTATAGTTGATCATCCTAATTGTACGGCTTTGTTGCGATATTCTATTGACAAATAAAAAAATTAAATACAGTAATACAAAAATACAAAAATACACATATACAAAAATACAAAAATACAAAAATACAAAAATACAAAAATACAAAAATACAAAAATACAAAAATACAAAAATACAAAAATACAAAAATACAAAAATACAAAAATACAAAAATACAAAAATACAAAAATACAAAAAAACAAAATACAAAAATACAAAAATACAAAAATACAAAAATACAAAATACAAAAATACAAAAATACAAAAATACAAAATACAAAAATACAAAATACAAAAATACAAAAATACAAAAATACAAAAATACAAAACAAAATACAAAAATACAAAAATACAAAAATACAAAAATACAAAAATACAAAAATACAAAATACAAAAATACAAAAATACAAAAATACAAAATACAAAATACAAAAATACAAAATACAAAAATACAAAAATACAAAAATACAAAATTCAAAAAAAATACAAAATTCAAAAATACAAAAAAAAAAAAAAATACAAAAATACAAAATACAAAAATACAAAAATACAAAAATACAAAAATACAAAATACAAAAATACAAAAATACAAAAATACAAAAATACAAAAATACAAAATACAAAAATACAAAAATACAAAAATACAAAAATACAAAAATACAAAAATACAAAAATACAAAAATACAAAAATACAAAAATACAAAACAAAAATACAAAAATACAAAAATACAAAAATACAAAAATACAAAAATACAAAAATACAAACAAAAATACAAAAATACAAAAATACAAAATACAAAAATACAAAAATACAAAAATACAAAATACAAAATACAAAAATACAAAAACAAAAATACAAAAATACAAAAATACAAAAATACAAAAATACAAAATACAAAAATACAAAAATACAAAAATACAAAAATACAAAAATACAAAAATACAAAAATACAAAAATACAAAAATACAAAAATACAAAAATACAAAAATACAAAAATACAAAAATACAAAAAAAAAATACAAAAATAAAATACAAAAATACAAAAATACAAAAATACAAAAATACAAAAATACAAAAATACAAAAATACAAAAATACAAAAATTCAAAAATACAAAAATACAAAAATTCAAAAATACAAAAAAAACAAAAATACAAAAATACAAAAATACAAAAATACAAAAATACAAAAATACAAAAATACAAAAATACAAAAATACAAAAATACAAAAAAAAAACAAAAATACAAAAAAAACTTAAAAAAAGTAATTTTGGTTAAATAATAGTAAATTCATGTTAAATTTAAACTATGTTTTGCATTTAACAAAGTTTAAATATAACATCAAATTACTTTCACTTAAACAAAATAACTTTACTTTATCCAACTTAATTTAACTAAATTTAACTTAATTTAACATACTTTAACTTAATTTAACTAAATTTAACTTAACTTAACCTAATTTAACTTAATTTAACTTAATTTAACTTAATTTAACTTAATTTAACTTAATTTAACATAATTTAACTTGATTTAACATAATTTAACGTGATTTAACTTAATTTAACTTAATTAAACTTAATTTAACTTGATTCAACTTTATTTAGCTTAATTTAACTTTATTTAACTTTATTTGACTTTATTTAACTTTATTTAACTTAACTTAACTTAATTTATCTTAATTTAACTAAATTTAACTAAATTTAACTTAATTCAACATAATTTAACTTAATTTAACTAAATTTTACTAAATTTAACTTAATTTAACTCAATTTAACTCAATTTAGCTTAATATAACTTAATGAAACTAAATTTAACTTAATTTAATTTAACTTAATCAAACTTATTTTAGCTTAATTAAAGTTAACTTAATTTAATTTAATTTAACTTAATTTAACTTAATTTAACTTAATTCAACTTAATTTAACTTAATTCAATTGAATTTAACTTAATTTATTTTAGTTTAACCTAATTTAACTTAAATAAACTTATTTTAACTTAATTAAAGTCCATTTTCAACTTAATTAAGCTCAATTTAACTGATTCAATTTAATTTTACTTAATTAAACTTGATTGAAATTAATTTGACATATATTCACTGAATTTAACATAATTTCATCTCAATTTTACTTAATTTTACATAAATTTACTTTATTTTACTTAAATTTACTTAATTTTACATAATTTACTTAATTATGCTTAATTTTATTTAATTTTGCTTAATTTTACTTAATTTTGCTTAATTCTACTTAATTTTGCTTAATTTTACTTAATTTTGCAATTTTTTTTTAATTTTACTAAATTTAACTTAACACAACTTAATTTAACCAAATTTGGGCAAATTCAACTAAATCACACAAAAAATAACTAATTTCAACTGAATGTATCTGAATTTAACTAAATTTTGCTTAATTTAACTATTTTTTTTAAATTCATCTTAATTCAACAAAATTTAATTGAACTTATCTAAACTTTACTTTATTTTACTAATTTAAACTAAATTTAATCAATTTTAACGAAATTTTACTAATTTCAACTAAATTTCACTAATTTTAACTAAATTTTATCAATTTGACTGATTTTAACTGAATTCTACATTTTTATTTAAATTTTACCAAATGTAACTTAATTTTAGTAACCTTAAATTGATTAAACTTAATTTCACTTAATTTAACTTAATTGAACTTAATTTAACTTCATTTCTAACAATATTTAACAATATTTATGGATGTGCTTAAAAGGCATTAGGCACCCTATTTGTTCGGAGCTGTCAAACATTGGCCAATCTATGTCTAGACATTCTGTACCCGCCGCCCCTCCAGGTGGACAGATGTCCATACAAAAAGTATACTGTGGACAATCGCCAGCCTCCCTTTCCCCTGCCAAAGTGTTCACGTGGTTTAGGGATGCTCCCACTTTATGTTAAGTACATGTTTTTACCTACGCATCATCCAAACAATAACGAGAGGCTCAACTTCTAACCACTTTCTCTCAACACAAAAACTTCTCACCTTATCTACTGAAACTTACCTTTAGGTGCCGATCCGCAGAAAACCTTCCAGGCTTTTGATTTATTCACTCACACAACACATTCTATCACCTTTTGCACTTGCACTTGCACTCAAACAGCACACATAACCATCAAAAACTTCGCGAACTGAGCGGCTCAAACAGGATCGAACACGATACAAGACGATGCTTTGTTTTGGTCTCGAACTGATGACCTGTCAAAAATCCATGCTGCCGGTTCCAGCTAATTTTTGGTAAAATTACGCAAAATTGTGCTGAAACACCATTATTTTTGGTAAAATCTCTCCTGTCATTTTGATTTGGGCTGTCAGTTTTGGAAAGCAAATCAGCAATCAGGGTTAGCTATTTCACCAATCACAGGTTGGTAAATTTAGCTGTAATTTTAGCTGATTCAACCAAAAAAATCACTGTTTCACCAATTTGAAGCCAGCTAATTTGAATTGTTAAATTTTGGATAGAACTCTTTTCCGTGTGTAGCACCTTACCTTGCGTCTCCAGCAAAATGCATCAGGACCTTTTTTTTCTTTGGCCAAGCATGGAACTTGAAACATTTAGTTTGAATCTAATTTTGTTGGCCTCGGAACTCCCAGGTCAATTATGATCAAAATCGAAGCACTTTTGATTTGGATCCTGTTGGTTTGACGTGGAAACCAACAAATTAAAAACAATTTATTATCAATCAATTCAAACTTTTTATATACGTTGATCTACAATAGACGTGCATAGTACAAAAAAATTATGATCTAGGAATGTAGAACAATTTTATGTCAGAATAAAACGGTCAATATTTTTTTAATGTGTAAATTCAAATCGATTTATATTAAACTTATTCCACATAAATCAGAGATTTTTTGTGGCCCGCGAGCCCATTTTGAATAATCACGTAAAATGACCCTTTGAATAATCTGTAAAGTTATTATGAATTGATTAGTTCAAGCTTTTTAAAGAACCTTTAAAGATGTTTTGAACATAAAAATAATTATCAGTTTATATTCGATTTCGATTGAACGAAACAAATATTTATTATTTATTATTTTAAGGACTAGGCCTCAAACTTATTTTGCTCGAATAAAGCACCTCGGGATTTGAACTCATGACCAGAGCTGAAAATGTCATGGGTCCTGACGCGAAAATCGGCGACGCATACACGATTTTTTCAGATCCATTCACTGAACCGCAAAACCGTGACATAAACAAACCCGACTCAGTCGTGAGCAGAGACGCATCGAGCTCTACAGGCTCAATAAAAACTCCTTACCTGCTCTGTATGGTAGAACAGAGCTAAGCTCTGTATGCAGCGAACAGAGCCAGCTCTGTATGGGGAAAAATAATATTGATTTGCATATATCTCAAAAACGATAAGTTTTAGAAAGTTGACATGTTCTAGAAAGTTGCTGGTACCAAAAGGTTCTATATTATTGTCTCAGACGTCATTACAATTTGGTTGATTTTAGTTGTGCAAAACAAGAAAAAACTATTTATTTTCTAAGATACAAGGTATAGAATATTTTTGTTTTCGACAAAGTTGCTCAACTACCAAAAATGAACAACTCTCTCGAAGATACCAAAGCTCTATCTTCAATAGATACCGAAATAAAAAATAAAAACTATTTTTATAATAAATACTGCTTGCGACAAACACAAAGCGACCGCGTCGTAGGCACAGGTAATATGAGGCATGTTTGGTAGAGATCGTCTGAAGTGAAAACTAGTATAGCAGAGTGTTCATAGAGAGTTTTTAAGTTAAATGCTCTCGTCTGGATGGTTGAAAGAAATTTCAGATAAAATTATACAAATTTATAAAATTATATTCTTTTTATTGTACTGGTAAGTAATTAAGATTAGAAACAACAAAATTATTGCACAGCTATTTTTATGTTTGTCTTGACAAAACAAATGTTTAACAATATTACAAGTTTTGTACAACAAATTAAGATAAAAAACAATTTCAAATACGCAAGTTAAAAAAATAAAAAATAAATCTTATAAAAATTATTTTAATTTTATAAAAAGAAAATCAGTTAACATAAGTTTAACCTTATAAAGATTTCAGGAAACTTTTCTATTTTATTTAATTCAACAGAAAAAACTATATTTTTCAAGCAAGATAACCATAAGAAAGTTTCAAGCTCTAAATAATCTCTATGATATTTTTTTTACATTTTGTCACCTTTTTTAAATAAAATAAGAAAATGAAATTAAATAGCAAGAACCATTTTTTCTTTATTTCTCAAGTCAGGAAATCAGTGAAGAGTTTCAAGCTCTAAATGCTCTCTATGGAAATTTGCCATTTTATTACCTGTATTCTAAATATTTTTTATTTTTCAAACAAAGGAAAGCAGTGAAGAGTTTTTAGCTCTAAATGCTCTCTATGGAAATTTGCCATTTTATTACCAGTATTCTATTTTTTTTTTTCAAATAAAGGAAAGCAGTGAAGAGTTTTTAGCTCTAAATGCTCTCTATGGAAATTTGCCATTTTATTACCTGTATTCTAAATATTTTTTTTATTTTTCAAATAAAGGAAAGCAGTGAAGAGTTTTTAGCTCTAAATGCTCTCTACGGAAATTTGTCAAAAATATTCTATACCTTGTATCTTAGAAAATAAATAGTTTTTTCTTGTTTTGCACAACTAAAATCAACCAAATTGTAATGACGTCTGAGACAATAATATAGAACCTTTTGGTACCAGCAACTTTCTAGAACATGTCAACTTTCTAAAACTTATCGTTTTTGAGATATATGCAAATCAATATTATTTTTCCCCATACAGAGCTGGCTCTGTTCGCTGCCTACAGAGCTTAGCTCTGTTCTACCATACAGAGCAGGTAAGGAGTTTTTATTGAGCCTGTAGAGCTCGATGCGTCTCTGGTCGTGAGTGCCTTAGCTCACTAAGCAGCTGCAATGCGAGGCAGTAGTCGACCAAATCTCATTCGACGTTGCACGCATGAACAGAAACATGTTTTTACACAAAAAGTTGGTATTTATGCGTGGAAATGTAATTTTGAATATAAGTAATGGTTGTTTTAAGTGTTTTGCACAGTCTAGAACCATTCAATTGTTTAAAAATAGACAAAATCGTGTATAGAGAGGTTTTTACGAGTCAGTCATACGATACAAATTGAGTGAGTGCAGCTCATTTTTTCACGTCTCTCATTCTCCAGCAGCCGACCGGAACGAGTCAGGCGGCAGTGGTTGAACGGACACAGTAGGCTTACAGTCACATGCTAGCAGTAAACTGACATTTTGGTTTGCTTCATGTGTACGCTGGGTTGGAAACATTTTGCAGGCCTGCTCATGACATTTGGTTACCAATCTGAGTGCAGAACATTTAATTCAGGCAGACAAAAAATATAGATATTTTATTGAAATTGAAGGAAGTATTGTTGAAAAATCCTTTTGCAACAATAATTAATTAAAGTTGCACTTTATTTTAAAATGAAACAACATAATTTTTAAAAGTTTATGTTATGTGATTTTTGCTTTTTTTCAATTCTTTGTGAAAATACGATTTTTTCAGCCACAAAATGATCAGCCACCTCTCGACCTTGACCGGACCGTGATGTTTTTTTTAATCCTTACAAAAACACTGTGTTTACTGATGAAAGTATTGGCATGAAATTAACAAAGGTAACGAATAATATGTTTTGCTTTTTGTTTATTTTGTTTAGTAATAAATTTTAACCACATGATTGAAAGCTTTTTTGAACAAAAATGTTGGATTATATTTTTTTCGTTATCTTATAAATAAAATCCCCAACAATTGTGTTTTTCTGTATTACGGATTGAAACAAAGTAATTTCCTTTCAATTTTTTTTTGCAATTGGCCCGCAAGCTCATGTGAGCTTTAAATTTGGGCCGGCATTCAAAAACTTTGAGCACCCCTGTTTTAAGCTTATCGGGTATGACGGTCTTTTGATCTTAAAAGCTAAATGTTGGCACTTTTTGTCCACTGAACCATCAAAAACTAAAAAAAAACGAAGGGGGTAAAGTTAGTCCAAATCGAAATGTTGTGATCAAAAGTTAGTTAAAATATAAATTGTTTTTTCGTGTACCTCTCTTTGTACTCTTTTTCATCAGAAAATCCCTTTTTAAGATACAGATATTCGAAAATGAAATATAAAAACAGTTTTTTTTTGCGAAATTCAAGAGAACTCCTCTCGTCTGTATTATAAAATCTTTTGTAATCAAAATAGAACCACGCAAAAAACACGTTTTAGTATGAAACCAGCTTAGTCTCACTGAGAACCGGCCTCAAAAAGTTTACAATATCACTTGCGACAGTGCTGCCTGCACTTCAAACTTTTAAACTCATTTAGAATGTCTTTCGATTACCTATCCTGAAATCTTAAAAAAATATCGATTTTTTTCCCTAAAATAAGTAAATTGAAAATTGGTCACGATTTCAACATTTAATTATTTAAATGGAAAAGACGTGTTTTAAAATTAATTTAACACAGTTGTTTTGTTACCAATAGATATCTAAATATCTAAGTGTCGTTGAAAGATTTTTTTAAGTCGCAACCTCAGTAAGTGTACACAGACAAATCATCCCTGTGTGTCATCCAAATAACTCCCGGACGGTCAGGCCGTTTCTCTTAGTTTCCGTCCTTTTCCATCTTCTTCTAAGACACTAGTCATCTATGCACCTATCAGTTTCATTCCTTTCTTCTAATTTGTGAGTTTAATTTCTCCGAAAACTACCGATAAAAGCTCGTAATATCAACAATTTAAGGTGATTAAAACAAAGTTGGGTATATAACAGTGTTTCTCAACCTTTTGCGTTCCATTCCCCCCTTGGCTGATTTACAAGAACTTAAAAAAAAAATAAAAAAATCCATAATTTTCTGGAGAACTGTCAAATTATTGCTTGTGTCAAAAAAATGCAAATGCCTGAGAAATATTGAAAAAATCATGTTGTATTTTTTCAGTAAATCGATGTCTCTGTGCTCTCTTGTACTAAGCTTGCTGGTTTTCCTATTTAGTTAGCATAAGAGAGCACAGAGGCCTCGAAATGTCAAATTTAACATAAATTAAAACATTTAAAAATGAAATTTTAGGAAAAATCTGATGTCGTTCTTACTAATCAAAAAAGCTTAAAGTTGCATAGAATTGTCAAATAACGATTTATGTTTTTATTTTTGTAAATTCGTTTAAAGCCATTGAATTTTTATTGAATCGTCATTCCCCCCTAGAATGGCCAAATTCCCCCCCAGGGGGGAATTCCTCACCGGTTGAGAAACACTGGTATATAAACAATCAGTCCCAATAATGAACAAAAAGTACTTAAGTGAAATTTGCATAAAGTGCACCGTTTTCAAGTTATAGCCATTTTTAGGTCACTTTTTAAAAAATAGTCGCAGTTATTCATTTTTTTTAAATTATTGCACAAGGTTGGCAACTTTGGAAAAATATTTTTGAAAAGCTGAGAAAATTCTCTATCTTTTGCTCTTTTAAAACTTTGTTAATACGACATTTAGTTGCTGAGATATTGCCATGCAATGATTTTAAAACAGGAAAATTGATGTTTTCTAAGTCTCACTCAAATAATCCATCATTTTCTAATGTCGATATCTTTGTTTCTAGTGGTCCGATTTTCAATGTTAAAATAGGAAACATTCGTGAAATTTTCCGATCTTTCCAAAAACAATACTTTAAATTTTTTGAAATCCGGACTAACATTGAATGTTTGGCCCTTTTGAAACCGGTAATCAAAATATTACACTGAAAAACATGTGTTTGGTTTTCCGGGTGTACTATAACCTACGAATTTACATTCCAACACAAGGTAAGCTGATGCGCAATTATTTGCTCCTTCAGAATAAATAACCGTAAGCAAACCATGTTTGCTACAGTTGCGGGTAACTTTTGACGTGCAAAGTGCAATCTTCTTGTCTGCCAGAGTGAAAAAATAATAACTCCATAGCATGCCTTCGGAACGGTTGTCAGAACATCTCCCGTTCCTGCTCATCCAAGCACTGTGACTAGTAAATCGTTTTGACTGTGAAAAATCAATCTTTTTTTTTCGTCATTTTTGTTCAAAGTTGAATATTACTGCAATACTCTTAATTTTGTTAAAAAATGCATATTGGGTAATTCTCCGCCAACTCACACAGCAGTTGCCCCGACCCCTCTTCGATTTGCGTGAAACTTTGTCCTAAGGGGTAACTTTTGTCCCTGATCACGAATCCGAGGTCCGTTTTTTGATATCTCGTGACGGAGGGGCGGTACGACCCCTTCCATTTTTGAACATGCGAAAAAGAGGTGTTTTTCAATAATTTGCAGCCTAAAACGGTGATGAGATAGAAATTTGGTGTCAAAGGGACTTTTATGTAAAATTAGACGCCCGATTTGATGGCGTACTCAGAATTCCGAAAAACGTATTTTCATTGAAAAAACACTAAAAAGTTTTAAAAATTCTCCCATTTTCCGTTACTCGACTGTAAAAATTTTGGAACATGTCATTTTATGGGAAATTTAATGTACTTTTCGAATCTACATTGTCCCAGAAGGGTCATTTTTCATTTAGAACAAAATTTTTCATTTTAAAATTTCGTGTTTTTCTAACTTTGCAGGGTTATTTTTAGAGTGTTTTAATGTTCTACAAAGTTGTAGAGCAGACAATTACAAAAATTTTGATATATAGACATAAGGGTTTGCTTATAAAAATCACGAGTTATCGCGATTTTACGAAAAAAGTTTTGAAAAAGTTGGTCGTCATCGATCATGGCCGTTCATGGTCACCCGCGACAGACACGGACGACGAAACAAAGAGAAACGCAAAAGTAACTTTTTCAAAACTTTTTTCGTAAAATCGCGATAACTTGTGATGTTTATAAGCAAACCCTTATGTCTATATATCAAAATTTTTGTAATTGTCTGCTCTACAACTTTGTAGAACATTAAAACACTCTAAAAATAACCCTGCAAAGTTAGAAAAACACGAAATTTTAAAATGAAAAATTTGTTCTAAATGAAAAATGACCCTTCTGGGACAATGTAGATTCGAAAAGTACATGACATGTTCCAAAATTTTACAGTCGAGTAACGGAAAATGGGAGGATTTTAAAACTTTTTAGTGTTTTTCGATGAAAATACGTTTTTCGGAATTCTGAGTACGCCATCAAATCGGGCGTCTAATTTTACATAAAAGTCCCTTTGACACCAAATTTCTATCTCATCACCGTTTCAGGCTGCAAATTATTGAAAAACACCTCTTTTTCGCATGTTCAAAATGGAAGGGGTCCGCCCCTCCGTCACGAGATATCAAAAAACGGACCTCGGATTCGTGATCAGGGACAAAAGTTACCCCTTAGGACAAAGTTTCACGCAAATCGAAGAGGGGTCGGGGCAACTTTTCCCGATTTCGTGTGATTTGGTAGAGAATTACCCTATTGTTATTTGTATAATTTTTTTCAACAGTTTCTCAAAACCCCCCAACCCGGCTGGCATTTCAATAATTTGAAAAGTTTTGCTTACACGGTAAAACGCGATGCACGCAAAGCTGTCGGGCTACAATGTTACTTGGCCCATTCCTAGGGTAACCTTCGGCATCACACCGCGAAATGGACCAGTTGACAGGTGCCATGACCCCGTGAAAAGTACCACTCGAAGCCGCGGGTATCAAAAATCACTTGGAGTGGGTGCAGCGCTATTGCATGTTGAAAAGGGTTTGCCTGAGAATATTCCATTTGGTGGAGAAAAAGTTACACAAAGTGTTACGACTTTGATGGGAAATCAAATTAAAACAGGTGCCAAACAAGTTTATCAGGAAGCTTGTTGTTTGGTGTGTAATTTACAGCTCAACAGCTGTCGAGTTGAGAGGAAGGAAATTTTTGGATAGGAAATCGACCGAATGGAAAATGGGGAAGATTAAACAAAAAAAATGTAAATTACAAGACTTGAAGTCGTAAATTCAGTAATAAATCTTACTCTTACGATGTGAACAACTCTCTGTCTTTTACTTTGTTCTTTTTGAAGTTATTTTGTGCTGTTTGTTCTGTTTGTTCTGCTTGTTCTGTTTGTTCTGTTCGTTCCGTTTGTTCTGTTTGTTCTGTTTGTTCTGTTTGTTCTGCTTGTTCTGTTCGTTCCGTTTGTTCTGTTTGTTCTGTTTGTTCTGTTTGTTCTGTTTGTTCTGTTTGTTCTGTTTGTTCTGTTCGTTCCATTTGTTCTGTTTGTTCTGTTTGATCTGTTTGTTTTGTTTGTTCTGTTCGTTCCGTTTGTTCTGTTTGTTCTGTTTGTTCTGTTTGTTCTGTTTGTTCTGTTTGTTCTGTTTGTTCTGTTTGTTATGTTTGTTCTGTTTGTTCTGTTTGTTCTGTTTGTTCTGTTTGTTCAGTTTGTTCTGTTTGTTCTGTTTGTTCTGTTTGTTCTGTTTGTTCTGTTTGTTCTGTTTTATCTGTTTTATCTGTTTGTTCTGTTTGTTCTGTTTGTTCTGTTTGTTCTGTTTGTTCTGTTTGTTCTGTTTGTTCTGTTTGTTCTGTTTGTTCTGTTTGTTCTGTTTGTTCTGTTTGTTCTGTTTGTTCTGTTTGTTCTGTTTTATCTGTTTGTTCTGTTTTATCTGTTTGTTCTATTTGTTCTGTTTGTTCTGTTTGTTTTGTTTGTTCTGTTTGTTTTGTTTGTTCTGTTTGTTTTGTTTGTTCTGTTTGTTTTGTTTGTTCTGTTTGTTCTGTTTGTTCTGTTTGTTCTGTTTGTTCTGTTTGTTCTGTTTGTTCTGTTTGTTCTGTTTGTTCTGTTTGTTCTGTTTGTTCTGTTTGTTCTGTTTGTTTTGTTTGTTTTGTTTGTTCTGTTTTTTTTTTGTTTTTTTTTCTGTTTGTTCTGTTTTTTTTTGTTTTTTTTTCTGTTTGTTCTGTTTGTTCTGTTTATTCTGTTTGTTCTGTTCGTTCCGTTTGTTCTGTTTGTTCTGTTTGTTCTGTTTTTTCTGTTTGTTCTGTTTGTTCTGTTTGTTCTGTTCGTTCCGTTTGTTCTGTTTGTTCTGTTTGTTCTGTTTGTTCTGTTTGTTATGTTTGTTCTGTTTGTTCTGTTTGTTCTGTTTGTTCTGTTTGTTCTGTTTGTTCTGTTTGTTCTGTTTGTTCTGTTTGTTCTGTTTTATCTGTTTGTTCTGTTTGTTCTGTTTGTTCTGTTTGTTCTGTTTGTTCTGTTTGTTCTGTTTGTTATGTTTGTCCTGTTTGTTATGTTTGTTCTGTTTGTTCTGTTCGTTCCGTTTGTTCTGTTTGTTCTGTTTGTTCTGTTTGTTCTGTTTGTTCTGTTTTATCTGTTTGTTATGTTTGTTATGTTTGTTCTGTTTGCTATGTTTGTTATGTTTGTTCTGTTTGTTCTGTTCGTTCCATTTGTTCTGTTTGTTCTGTTCGTTCCGTTTGTTCTGTTTGTTCTGTTTGTTCTGTTTGTTCTGTTTGTTCTGTTTGTTCTGTTCGTTCCGTTTGTTCTGTTTGTTTTGTTTGTTCTGTTTGTTCTGTTCGTTCCGTTTGTTCTGTTTGTTCTGTTTGTTCTGTTTGTTCTGTTTGTTCTGTTCGTTCCGTTTGTTCTGTTTGTTCTGTTTGTTCTGTTTGTTCTGTTTGTTTTGTTTGTTTTGTTTGTTCTGTTTTTTTTTTGTTTTTTTTTTCTGTTTGTTCTGTTTTTTTTTTGTTTTTTATTCTGTTTGTTCTGTTTGTTCTGTTTATTCTGTTTGTTCTGTTCGTTCCGTTTGTTCTGTTTGTTCTGTTTGTTCTGTTTTTTCTGTTTGTTCTGTTTGTTCTGTTTGTTCTGTTCGTTCCGTTTGTTCTGTTTGTTTTGTTTGTTCTGTTTGTTCTGTTTGTTCTGTTCGTTCCTTTTGTTCTGTTTGTTCTGTTTGTTCTGTTTGTTCTGTTTGTTCTGTTTGTTCTGTTTGTTCTGTTTGTTCTGTTTGTTCTGTTTGTTCTGTTTGTTCTGTTTGTTCTGTTTGTTATGTTTGTCCTGTTTGTTATGTTTGTTCTGTTTGTTCTGTTCGTTCCGTTTGTTCTGTTTGTTCTGTTTGTTCTGTTTGTTCTGTTTGTTCTGTTTTATCTGTTTGTTATGTTTGTTATGTTTGTTCTGTTTGCTATGTTTGTTATGTTTGTTCTGTTTGTTCTGTTCGTTCCATTTGTTCTGTTTGTTCTGTTCGTTCCGTTTGTTCTGTTTGTTCTGTTTGTTCTGTTTGTTCTGTTTGTTCTGTTCGTTCCGTTTGTTCTGTTTGTTTTGTTTGTTCTGTTTGTTCTGTTCGTTCCGTTTGTTCTGTTTGTTCTGTTTGTTCTGTTTGTTCTGTTTGTTCTGTTCGTTCCGTTTGTTCTGTTTGTTCTGTTTGTTCTGTTTGTTCTGTTTGTTCTGTTTTATCTGTTTGTTATGTTTGTTATGTTTGTTCTGTTTGCTATGTTTGTTATGTTTGTTCTGTTTGTTCTGTTCGTTCCATTTGTTCTGTTTGTTCTGTTTTATCTGTTTGTTCTGTTTTATCTGTTTGTTCTATTTGTTCTATTTGTTCTGTTTGTTCTGTTTGTTCTGTTTGTTCTGTTTTATCTGTTTGTTCTGTTTTATCTGTTTGTTCTGTTTGTTCTGTTTGTTCTGTTCGTTCCGTTTGTTCTGTTTGTTCTGTTTGTTCTGTTTGTTCTGTTTGTTCTGTTTGCTCTGTTTGTTCTGTTTGTTTTGTTTGTTTTGTTTGTTCTGTTTGTTCTGTTTGTTCTGTTTGTTCTGTTTGTTCTGTTTGTTCTGTTTTATCTGTTTGTTATGTTTGTTATAATTGTTCTGTTTGCTATGTTTGTTCTGTTTTATCTGTTTGTTCTGTTTGTTCTGTTTGTTCTGTTTGTTCTGTTTGTTCTGTTTGTTCTGTTTGTTCTGTTCGTTCCGTTTGTTCCGTTTGTTCTGTTTGTTCTGTTTGTTCTTTGTTCTGTTTGTTCTGTTCGTTCCGTTTGTTCTGTTTGTTCTGTTTGTTATGTTTGTTCTGTTTGTTCTGTTTGTTCTGTTTGCTCTGTTTGTTCTGTTTTACTTGTTTGTTATGTTTGTTCTGTTTGTTCTGTTTTATCTGTTTGTTCTGTTTGTTCTATTTGTTCTGTTTGTTCTGTTTGTTCTGTTTGTTCTGTTTGTTCTGTTTGTTCTGTTTGTTCTGTTTGTTCTTTTTGTTCAGTTTGTACTGTTCTTTCTATTCTATTCTTAGTACACCAAACTATAAAAATTGTGCCAACGTCCTTAAAATTCTTCCATCCTTCTAGTTAGACAGCAATAAATTCACACACACTCCCTTGAGAGCTCTATCTTGTTATCAGACAGCTTGCCAAAGTGTGTGCGCTTGTTTGTATTTCCAACGGTCTGTTTTTTTTTTCATTTCGACACGACGGAAATGTGAAAAGTGCGCCAAAAATCGATTACCTAACGCCAAGTACCGAAAATGGGGCCAAACAGCGAAAAAAGCAAGTCAAAGTTCACGAAATTCGACAACCTCGTTTTCTCACATATGTTCATTAGTGCAAATCGATCGAGGGGAAGTCATGCAAGAACCCTCAGAGCAAGTGCAGTAGGAAAAAATAAAACCAAAAAAAAAAGACTTGAAACATCAAACGCCAATCGACACGTAATGCAGTCTACAAATACAAAGCCATAAACCAAATCGAACCAAATAAAAAAGAACACAAATCACACCTTCTAAACGAAACAAAAAAAACTTCACCCAATTCGATTTGTCAATAGCAACAGTTTATTGCACTTGGCTGGGACGGTTTTAAAACCCCCCAAAAAAGAAGAAGGCGAAAAAACATCAAGCATATAATAATTAACAAGCAATAACCGAACAATAATGAACTAACTGGTGCGCAACTTGGCAACCGACAAATTAGCGTTCGAAAGGCCGACACGGACCGGGTGTCTGCTAGTCTAGCCCTTGCCATGGAGAGTTGTCCTTTGCAGGTGTTTCCGGGCTAAATTAAATAGCAGCACGAAGCGGTCGTATCCGATGGGATACGATTTGAAGAGCTCGGTATTGGAATTTCGGATCCTGGCAGTGAGGCCAATCTTATTGTTGCCTTAAAAAAAAAAACAAATTATCAACTATTAAGAAATGGCTTCGGAAATTTAGGAATGTTCTATAAGTATTTTTTCGCCATGACCCATGAAGAGTATCGGGGCCGCATTTACAGAGCGGATTCAGTGGCTATTTCTTAACTTAATGTTAACAATGTTTAGGTTGATGTTAACATTCCATAGGTGAAATTAAAAATAGTACCAAATTCCTAAATTCTAGGAATTTTGCCTCCTTTTATCATTAAGTAATCCAAAAACCCCAATTACTAAATAATTTGGTACTTTTTTTTTTATTTCAGTGTAAGGTGTCGTGATTAGATCCAGCTTGTGATACATGATAGGTACACTACCTCCCCTTTACTATGCAATCACATCCAGAAGGGAAAAGATCACCAGTTGTATTGGTCCGAGCCGGGATTTGAACCCCGATCTACGACTTACGAAGCGGAAGCGTTACCACTAGGCTACGAGACTAGGTCTGTTTTAAGACATCCAAAAATTTCTGGATTTTGGGGTCAAAAGTAATTGAAAGACTTTAAACGAGTCTAATACATTGAAGATCTGGCAACTCTGTCTCGAGTTGTGATCACTTAAGTTCTATTTAAGTTACTTTTTATTCAGAATCTAAAAAAATAACCGAAATTTGTGTCCAAACCACTCATCGATGCCTCTGTGCTCTCTTGTGGTAAGCTTGCTGTTTTTTTTCTATCTACACGGAGAAAAAAGATTTCCTAAAAAAGTTGAAAAATGTACCATGAAATTTGAACACTTTGTTCGTGGTTCCCATTTTCATGAACGCTTGTTCACGATTTTGGGAACTCTTTTTTCTCCGTGTAGTTAGCATAAGAGAGCACAGAGGCATCGTCATAATACCCATTGTTGGTAAAGGTAAAACGAGGAAGGCATCAACCACATCGGTGGAAATTTCATTTTTTTGCCTTTCTTACTAAAGAAAGGTATAGGTTTTACTTTAAGGCTGGACGTCATTTTCATCTTCGTAAAAAAGACGATACAGCATGAATATTAATCGGAAAAATCACCAAAAAATCACACTGCATGGATTTTCGACGCTTCATCGCCAAGTCAAGTTGAGCTTCGAATACTGGCGCGAGAATGCTGGCGCATATATGTTTTGGCTCGACTTATGCTCGTTTGTTGTAGCTTGTCTACCGATGTTTCCTTCAACATGTAAGATATCGTAGCTTTTCGGTTTCTTTTGCTCTGTCCGTTTTTGCATAACTATCCAATGTTTATGCAAAAAATTTTGTGACATAGGACATTTATCCTGGTACAAACAATTTGTTTCCCGTGTGCTCCTAAAATCGCCTTTAAGTAGGCTTCATTTTGTCGTGATTTCGTAAGTTCATTTAACAGAGTTCATTGGATTCCAATAGGAGCTTTCGAAGCTTCTAAGCTTTATATCGTTTTCATAGTTTTCAATGCTCGCGACGCCAATGGCTATCTACCTAAGGTATTGCGATTGAGTGTGTAGTGGTGCGGTTGTAAAAATAGCTACCAAAACCGCGGTGTGCGTCGTCACTGGCGCATGGGGCTTGCCATGCTTGCATTTGTCATAAACGCTTGTTTGATTAAGAATTTGTACGATTAAAAATATTTTATTGTTGAAAATTGCGTTTTCAATTTCTTTTAGAAAACACATCATTAACAACACAGTTCAACAAAAAATCAAATGCTTCTTGTCTCTGAGACGAGTATATGTGTTCCTAGTAGAATTTTGCCTGCTGAAGCCGAATCCGGGTCCAGAATTGCTCCAAATGGTCCCAATTTTGAGATACACCCGTTTCAAATGTTAGTTTAGGCCAAAATTAGCTGCTTTGTCGATTATTTTACAAAAGAACTATTGAACAAACAGCTAAACCAATACATGTATCTTATAGTTCACGTTTTCCTCTTTCTGAAACACCCCTGGTTTTTAAAATTTGATTGTTTCTACGCATATTTATAGCCATTTTCAAATTATATTTTCAGTTGGTTCTCATTCAAGTTTTTCCAACTTGCAAAAACGAAACTAAACTATTGGCACTACGCCCCCCGGGGCATGGCCTTCCTCTAACGTGGGATTTCTGCTCCAGCGCCTCTGACGAGACAGGAGAAACCGGGACCGACGTTTTACTTCACCATCCGATAGAAGCTCAGTGGATAAGGCGGGAATCGAACCCGCGTCTCATAGCATCATCGGGATCGGCAGCCGAAGCCGCTACCCCTGCGCCACGAGACCCACCAACTTGCATGCAAGTCAAATTATGCTGGGAAATCAATAATAAAAATCAAAAATGCTTTGCAAACGTTAAATAAGTTTGTCTCGGTAATCTAATTGATCATAATTCATGTAATTTTTTCTGCTGAATCCATTCCCATCATTGGATTTTTTCAAAAAGGTCAGCTTTTTGAGCAAAAATTGAATTTTCGATGATTTTTTCAAAATAAAATCTATTTTATGCTAAAGTATGACTCAGAGATGAATAAATGTCGATGTCTCGTCAGTCTAATTGATAATTTTTAATGTATTTTTGTCTGCTGAATCCATTCCCATCATTAGATTTTTTCGAAAAGGTCAAGTTTTTGAGTAAAAATTGAATTTTTGATGATTTTTTCAAAATAAAATCTATTTTATGCTAAAGTATGACTTAGAGATGACTAAATGTCGATGTCTCGTCAGTCTTGCTTTCATCATAAGATTTTTTGTATCCAGTCGATGTTATGAATTGAAAAAAGTTATATTCTTTAGTAAGAAAGGCTCTATCTCACTCCTGGTGGGATTAAATCGGGTTTTTGGATATGATTTAGAAGATTAAAATGCCATCTTTTGAGCAAAAGCAAAAGTTGGTCGATATTTCTTTGCAGTGCTGCCAATTTCTAGAAAAAACCAACATTGTTGAAAAAAAGTCGACAACATTTAGTTAACTTAATTTTTAGATGTTAAACCAAATTTGCAATCAAAAAGTACGTATTGTAATTCCATAGTGATACTACAAATGACGAAACGGCCTACTATTCTTCATGAAAAATTACAAATGCGAAACAAAAAAACACTTTTTGGTACAAGTGCTGAAAAAATCTTCTTTTCAGCACTCAAGTGGAAGGACTTTTAAGCACTTGTATTGACATTTTTTTCCTTCTTTATAGCATCCGCTTGAGTGCTGAAAAGAAGAAGGAAATATTTGTGCAAAACTTGATTTTATCAGCACTCATTATTTTTCTCCAACTCGGTAGCTTCGTTGGATAAATCTACGACTAGTGCTGAACATATCTTTTTGCAATTCCGTCGTGAAACTACTTACTTTTCCTGTCTTGAACGACGAAATAGCCTACTTTTCTGTACCAAAAATAACAGAATCGAATAGCAACACTTTTCAAAATAAATGCTGAAAAGTTCTACTTTTCAGCACTGAAATGGGTGCGAAAAGTTGAATTTTTCATTACTTGTATCAAAAAGTAACATTTTTCAATATTGTTTTGTTTTGAACGGTGAATTGACTTAACACATGAATGTTTGACATAAAATTCCATTCAAAAAGCGTTTTTCGGCATTGCAAAAAATGTTGTAAGCAACTCGTTGCAATGTTTATTTTTTCAGCACTCGTTGTATTTATCCAACTCGGTAAACCTCGTTGGATAAATGTTCGACTCGTGCTGAAAAAAATCCTCTTTTTGCAACTTGTTGCGTAAACAACTGTTTTGCAACTCCATTGTGAAGCTACTTTTCCTGTTTTTCCAGAATGACGAAACGGTCTATTTTTTTTTCAACCGAAATAACATATTTTAAAACTAAGGCTTATCGATACAAGGGTTGAAAACTTTTACTTTTAACACTCAAACGCTCGGGTCATTCGACCCCTATTTTTTTTCTTAAAAATTTCATGACTTTGGAATTGACCAATTTTGATGCTTCCGGTTGCGAGATCCAGATTTGTCTATATGTTTAAGATGGGGATGGGGGCAGATGGGGGACAAATATGGTCTTTTTTTACCAGATACTTTCCGGATTCCTTTGGGGTACCTCGGCTCTCTTATATGGGATTTTGGTCAATATAATAAAAACTATTTCACAGAACAATGCCGGAAATGATGCAAAACTTCAAGGCATCATCCCAGTACATCATATTTTGGAGAGCGTAAACAATTTTTCGAGAAAAGTGCTTAGCATATCTTTACCGAAGACACCAAATCGATCAAAATAAAATATTTTAATATACTCAAAATGTTCAAAATGTTAAATGACTTATCCAAAAGTTATTGGTGGAATCAGATATCATTTATATCCAAATTTCTGCGTTCTGTTTAAAAAGTACCGTAAACTGGGGTTACTTTGATAGCCCGGGGTGACTTTGATAGGTTTTCCAAATGCCCGTCAAATTTATATTTAATCATTTTTGAGAATTTTGAGTATGTAAGTATTAAGGGATAGCTTATTATCGAACATATATGCAAAAATGTGACTGTTACATTGAATGTATCAAAATTAGTGGTCAAATCAAATTTCTATCAATGTCACCCCGGGCTATCAAAGTCACCCCAGTTTACGATATTTAAAAAGCATCTATTTGATCATAAATTTGACGCCTTCATCAGATTTTTGAAATCTTTCATTTATTGAATTGTTAGTACCTTTCAAAAAAATGTATAATATGAAGGGTAATATTATCTTCATTTCAATGTTTGGCACCACTTGCCGCGCACAATCCGAACCCAAAGATCCCTCATCGAATTGCCAACCTGGCTGGGCACTCAAAGTTCGCGCCCAATTCGTCACACGAAACCACTATAGACCTCCCTGCTTTGTACCGTGGCTTGCATACCTTGCAGGCGCACTCTCGCTCCCTCAATAAACGATTTTATCGCCGTCGTTCCTCGGCCGCCAGACACACTCATAAAATGCTCGTTTCACGCCTATCTTCACACCATTCAGTCGGAAGAGCCCGAACCGGTCGGAACAACAGTCCTTGGCGGAACACGCCGGTCCCAGGACCACCTCGGAAACCTCCACCTTTGTCGGTTGGTGGTGGCGCCCTGTTTGTGCGAAAGCCTGTTTTGGAAGTAGTGCGCGCCTAAAGTTAGGCAAACTGTTTCTTTGGTTGTGAGGAGGGGTTGGAAAACAGATCGTGTGAGAGATATCGTTAGAAGGGAAGCCCACTTTTTAACGGTGAAAGTTTTTTTCCCCGTTTAAATCAGAAAGGAAAAGCGAAAACGTGTGTGTGGTTTGGTGCGAAATTTATGGCTACGTGAAGGCAAAAAGAAAGCAAGTTTGCACGCCATTTGGCGCCTAATTGGGCTTTTGCGCCTGCAAGGGCGGCAACCCGGACAACATCACCTCAATCGAAATTGAAAGAAAAACGTTGAAATGCGTGCTGGAAAAGAGGAGGTTTCGTTTTTCAAAATCGCACCAACATGTGCACCAAGTTCCCGAAAAGGTGTCTAGTCGAAAAAGTGCCAAGCTTTGGAATTTGTTAAGGGAGGGGTGTCCTTTCAGCGCCCAGTCGGTTATTGTGTGTGAGTTCGAGAGTTCCTGGTGAAGT
The DNA here is from genome assembly GCF_015732765.1 of Culex quinquefasciatus. NCBI lineage: Eukaryota > Metazoa > Arthropoda > Insecta > Diptera > Culicidae > Culex > Culex quinquefasciatus. Next base: position 59,872,176 of record NC_051863.1, read on the forward strand.
AGCGAGGAAGGATAGACGGGTTTGGAGTGGAGCTTCAGGAGTGTGTCCAGGGGACAAACAACAAATAAAACACAAAAATGTCGAAGCTGAAACTCGTCGGCGGAAGGCCAATCACCATCGATGAGGCCATTGTAAGTGCCGCAGGACGGGAATGTCCTTCAGGTTGTGAGTGGTGGTGGGAAATTTAGTGGGAGATACTGCTTTTTTTTAAGGTGTAAGGTAACGGTGCGAATGAATTAGTGGGTGGTGATTCATCGCAATTTTTTTAGAGCTGAGCATCTTTTAACGTGATTTGTTATAGACCCGCGAATTGGTCTCCGGTGGCCTCATCCGGAACTGCATCAAGAAACAGCGTAAAATAGTCGTACGACGTATTAAACTTCCTGATTTTAGATGGAAAGTATCCTGAAGATGTATTTTTGCCTCCTTGACCGGTTCCTAGGTTCTCCGGTGAACACATCCGAAGATCAAATTTGGAAAATTCCTGAAACCACTCTTGCGACATATCAAACTTCATGTTTTTAAATACAAATGTATAACGCTGTTTCCTAATACGGTTCCAGATTTGGCCACCAGAGATCGTCGGAACCGGTTTCGATGGGTCCTTAGATATTAAATATTTTTCTAGGATTTTTTTTTGCCTTAAGCAACCAACTCTTGCTAAGCAAAAATCCGTACACTTTGAAGATATGACACCTCTGAGTGCTTATGATTTCCAAGTTTTAAAATATTCCCAAAAATAAACTATGAATTCAACAAATCAAGCAAATCTTTATGTTGTTCCATTTTTTTTGTAAATCGTTTAAATGTTTTCGAAATGTCAAGTTTGTTTCTTCAAAAAATACAGTTCTCAGTGTTTTCACGAAAACATTTCTATAGTTTTTAATGGAAAAAGTCCTATAAACATGTGAAACACAACAGCTTATAGGAACTTGAAAAAACTCTGAGCAGTTGTCTCAGATTTCGGCCATTCGATTTGTTTTGTATTTTTTAATCCGACTGAAACTTGTTTGGTACCTTCGATATGCACAAAGAAGCCATTTTGTATCAAAAGTTTTTCCATATAATTTTCCATACAAATTTGGCAGCTGTCTATACAAAAATTATGTATGAAAATTCAAAAATCTGTATCTTTTGAAGGAATTTTTTGATCGATTTGGTGTCTTCAGCAAAGCTGTAGGTATGGATAAGGACTACACTGAAAAAAATGATACACGGTTACATTTTTTTTGGTGATCACTAAAACTTGATTTGCAAAAAATACTTTTTTTATTTTTTTTATTTTTTGATATGGGGACATCAAATGCAAACATTTCAGAAATTTCCAGAATGGGCAAGAAATCTTTGACCGACATATGAATTTTTTGATCAATACTGAATTTTCCAAAAAAATCGAATTGTTGGTCGCAAAAATTTTTCAACTTCATTTTTCTTTTTTAAATCAAATTTGCAATCAAAAAGTACTTAGTGAAATTTCGATAAAGTGCACCGTTTTTTTAGGTAACTTCTTTGAAAGCTGCAGTTTTTCAATGTAATATTGAATGTTTAGCCCTTTTGAAATGTTAGTCTTGATTTAAAATTTTGAAAATATTTTTTAAGGGAACGGAAAATTTCACGATTTTTTGCAATTATTTTCTGTGATATCGACGTTAGAAAATGGTGGGTTGTTTGGGTGAGACTTAGAAAACATCAATTTTCCTGTTTTTAAACATTTGCATGGCAATATCACAACAACTAAGGGTCGTATCAACAAAGTTCAATGAAGCAAAATATAGAGAATTTTTTCAGCTTTTCAAAAATAGTTTTTTCAGAGGTGGGCAAACTGTGCACTAATTTAAAAAAATGAAAAACTTTAACTATTTTCGAAAAAGTCACCTAAAAATGGTTTTAACTTGAAAACGGTGCAGTTTATGAAAATTTCACTAAAGTACTTTTTGATTGCAAATTTGATTTTACATTGAAAAATGAAGTTGTAAAATTTTTGCGACCAATATTTCGATTTTTTTTAAAATCAGTATTGATTAAAAAATTCATAACCCGGTCAAAGATTTTTTGGACAACCTGGAAATTTCTGAAAAGTTGGCATTTTATGTCCTCTAAAACATATCAAAAAATAAAAAAAATTAAAACACTGTTTTTTTGCAAATCAAGTTTTAGTGACAAAAAGTTAAATTAAAAATCACCATATTTTTTTAACCATGTATTATTTTTTCAGTGTAGTCCATATCCATACCTACAACTTTTCCGAAGACACCAAATCGATCAAAAGTTTCCTTCAAAAGATGCAGATTTTGAATTTTTATACATCGTTTTTGTGTGGACAGCTGCCAAATTTGTATGGAAAATTATATGGACAAACTAATGATGCAAAATGGCTTCTTTGGGCATACCGAAGGCACCAAAAAAGTTTCAGTCGGATTAAAAAAATACAAAAATTAAAATTCAAAAAAAAGACCGATTTCGTAAAGTATTGATCCAACACTGAATTTTTCAAAAAATCAAAATATTGGTCGTAAAAATTTTCAATTTCATTTTTCGATGCAAAATTAAATTTGGAATTGAACAGTACTGTTGTGAAATTTTGATGAAGTGCACCGTTTTCAAGTTAAAACCAATTCTAGGTAACTTTTTTGAAAATAGCCGCAGTTTTTCATTCTTTAAAATTAGTGCACATGTTTGTCCACTTTTGAAAAAATATATTTTTGAAAACCTGAGAAAATTCTTTATATTTTGCCTTTTTTGAACTTTGTTTATACGACCCTTAGTTGCTGAGATTTGGCCGTGCAAAAGTTTAAAAACAGGAAAATTGATGTTTTCTTATGGACAAAAATTAAATTCTAAATAAAATGACCGATTTCGTAGAGAAATGCTCTTCTGCGATTTGTAAATTCAAATGTTTACAGGTTCACCTCGAGTTTCGAGTTTGAGAGCTTTTATTGAGTAAATATGCTTTGTAAGAAATTTGAAAACAACAATTTATGATATTCAACTTTGAACTGAGGAAAACCCGGAAAACTATTTTCGTTACAAAGAAAAATGTTACAATCCCACCCTTGAATTCATACCAGAGTTCGGAAAATGTTCTCTGTATTGGCAGTTTATTTTCTTTTTAAACTTGTCAAAATTTTATTTAAAAAACAAAACAAAACTTTTTCTAGTAGTACTTCGAGCACTTCTCTACTACGCACTATGGTATATTAGGTGGTTAAGTTTCAAAAAAGTGACCATCTCCTAATATTTTTTTTTCTTGAAAGTAAACATTCTAACTAAGAGAAATCAAAATTTTCAAAGTGCATTGTTTGATTTTAACATAGCTAAGCTATTTGAAATATTGTATTAGGACTTTTATGTATCGTTTGAAAAGTAATGATAGAGCAAGTTTTAAGTTAGGATTAGTTGTTAAAGTGATTTTTTGCTATTCCGTCGTGAAACTACTCACTTTTCCTGTCATTCTTGAACGACGAAATAGCCTACTTTTCTGTACCAAAAATAAAAGAACACTTTTCAAAATAAATGCTGAAAAGTAACACTTTTCAGCACTCAAATGGGTGCTGAAAAGTTGAACTTTTCAGCACTTGTTTCGAAAAGTAACACTTTTCAACATTTTAAACGATTTTTTGACAAAATACATGAAAATTTGACTTAAAATTTCACTCAGTGTGTGTTTTTTGGAATTGCTAAAAATGTTGTATGGAACTCGTTGCAAAACTTGTTTTTTTTTCAGCACTCTTCGTATTTATCCAACTCGGTGAACCTCGTTGGATAAATGTACGACTCGTGCTGAAAAAATCCTCTTTTTGCAACTCGTTGCATAAACTACTATATTTCTTTTTTACCCAACTGTATTCGATTCAATGCAAAAAATGTAAAACAATTTGAAATAAATAAAATAAATGTGTTCAGTTAATAATAATACGAAAAAAAAACAAAGATGAAGAGCATTAGGTCATACCACTTAGCATGTAAAAGAAATGTAATTATTATAAGAAAGTTCAATAAAGACATATTTAATTTAAAAAAAAATGAGCGAGCAATTCCATGTCAAACAGGGAATCGGTTGTTCCGAACCCTCTCCGATTTCAATGAAACTTTGTAGACATGTTATCCTACGCTTATATAAGCCATTTTTGTGTATATGGAGCCAGTTTCACTCGATAATGATATTTGAGAAAGGTGTAAGTGTTTTAAATATTTTTGTATTTCATAATTTAAATATTGCTGTACAGTTAAACCTCGTATAAGAGCGCCTCGCATATGCAACTTTGCATATACGAGTCATTCCACCTGATTCGGTTTTGTCGCAAGAGTTGCATATGCGAGGTACAGGGCTTATGGGATTTTGGCTATATGGGAGACATGGGCTATATTTTTATAAAAAATCAACTAAACTATACAAATTTATAGTGTTTTGGAATCGTTATGAAGTCAGCTATACAGCTACACCAAATTTACATGGTTTACGATGTTCTAGATCATCCGAAACTTCGTCAAGTTAAGGCCTATGTGTTCAACGCCGTACAAGTATGAGGTAGGCGATTTGACTGTGGTTTTTGACCACAGATCATATCCGGATAGCCTCAGGGAGGTTCAGGGACTAGTCTACCGATATGTGGTGATATTCTGGGTCTTCTGTAGAGTCCCGGGAGCTACGTCCGATGGGTCTACCGACGTAACACGGCAGAGGTCTGTGGTTTTTGACCTCAGATCATATCTAGATAGCCTCAGGGAGGTTTAGGGACTAGTCTACCGATATGTAGAAATGTTCTGGGTCTTCTGTGGAGTCCCGAAAGCTACGCCTGAAGGGTCTACCGTCGTAACATGGCAGAGGTCTATGGTTTTTGGCCTTAGATTATATCCAGATAGCCTCAGGGAGGTTTAGGGACTAGTCTACCGATATGTAGAAATGTTCTGGGTCTTCTGTGGAGTCCCGAAAGCTACGCCTGAAGGGTCTACCGTCGTAACATGGCAGAGGTCTATGGTTTTTGGCCTTAGATTACAACCAGATAGACTCAGGGAGGTTCAGGGTCTAGTCTACCGATATGTGGAGATGTTCTGGGTCTTCTATAGAGACCCGGGAGTTACGACCGACGGGTCTACCGCCGTAACAAAGCAGAGGTCGATGGTTTTTGACCTTAGATAATATCCAGATAGCCTCAGAGAGGTTCAGGGACTAGTCTACCGATATGTGGTGATATTCTGGGTCTTCTGTAGAGTCCCGGGAGCTACGTCCGATGGGTCTACCGACGTAACATGGCAGAGGTCGGTGGTTTTTGACCACAGATCATATCCAGATAGCCTAAGGGAGGTTTAGGGACTAGTCTACCGATATGTGGAAATGTTCTGGGTCTTCTGTGGAGTCCCGAAAGCTACGCCTGAAGGGTCTACCGTCGTAACAAGGCAGAGGTCGATGGTTTTTGGCCTTAGATTATATCCAGATAGACTCAGGGAGGTTCAGGGACTAGTCTACCGATATGTGGAGATGTTCTGGGTCTTCTATAGAGCCCTGGGAGTTACGACCGACGGGTCTACCGCCGTAACAAAGCAGAGGTCGATGGTTTTTGACCTTAGATAATATCCAGATAGCCTCAGGGAGGTTCAGGGACTAGTCTAACAATATGTGGTGATATTCTGGGTCTTCTGTAAAGTCCCGGGAGCTACGTCCGATCATATCTGACCTCAGATCATATCCGGATAGCCTCAGGGAGGTTCTGGGGCTAGTCTGCCGATGTGATAGATCTTTTGTAAGATCCCGGGAGTTACGGCCGATGGGTCTACCGCCGTAACAAGATATAGATCTGTGGTTTTTTATCTCAGATTATATCCGAATAGCCTCAGGGCCGTTACTTCCGGGACTCTACAGAAGACCCAAAAAATCATAACACATCGGTAGACTAGTCCCTGAACCGTCCTGAGGCTATCTTTGATCAAAATCCACAGACCTCTGCCTTTTTTCGATGGTAGACCCATTGACCGTAACTCCTGGGTTTCTACAGAAGACCCAGAACATCACCACACATCGGTAGGCTAGTCCCTTAATCTCCCTGAGGCTATCTGGATAAGATCTTAGGTCAAAATCCACCGACCTCTGCCATGCTACGGCGGTCGACCCATTGACCGTAATTCCCGGGACTCTACAGAAGACCCAGAACATCACCACACATCGGTAGACTAGTCCCTGAACCTTCCTGAGGCTATCCGGATATGATCTGAGGTCAAAATCCACCGACCTCTGCCTTGTTACGGCGGTAGACCCATTGACCGTAGCTCCCGGGACTTTACAGAAGACCCAGCACATTACCAGAAATCGGTAGACTAGTCCCTTAACCTCCCTGAGGCTATCCGGATATGAACTGAGGTCGAAAACCTCCAACCTCTATCTTGTTGCGGTAGTAGAGCCATCGGCCGTAACTCCCGGGACTCTACAGGAGACCCAGAACATCACCACATATCGGTAGACTAGTCCCTGAACCTCCCTGAGGCTATCCGGATATGATCTGAGGTCAAAAACCATCGACCTCTGCCGTGTTACGTCGGTAGACCCATCGGACGTAGCTCCCGGGACTCTACAGGAGACCCAGAACATCACCACATATCGGTAGACTAGTCCCTGAACCTCCCTGAGGCTATCCGGATATGATCTAAGGCCAAAAACCACCGACCTCTGCCGTGTTACGTCGGTAGACCCATCGGACGTACCTCCCGGGACTCTACAGAAGACCCAGAACATCACCACATATCGGTAGACTAGTCCCTGAACCTCCCTGAGGCTATCCGGATATGATCTGTGGTCAAAAACCACAGTCAAATCGCCTACCTCATACTTGTACGGCGTTGAACACATAGGCCTTAACTTGACGAAGTTTCGGATGACCTAGAACATCGTAAACCATGTCAATTTGGTGTAGCTGTAAAGCTGACTTCATAACGATTCCAAAACACTATAAATTTGTATAGTTTAGATGATTTTTTATAAAAATATAGCCCATGTCTCCCATATAGCCAAAATCCCATAAGCCCTGTACCTCGCATATGCGTGCTTCGCATAAGAAACCCCCATATGAGGTGCATATGCGAGGTTTAACTGTACCTCGAAACCGTCGACCTCTGGCTTGTTACGGCGGTAGACCGACAGATCTTAACTCCAGGGAGTCCTTGGATGACCCAGGACATCCAAACACATCTGGAAAGTAGTCTACCATACTCACTGAAGCTATGCGGGTATGTTCCAGGGTCAAAAACCGTCGACATCTGGCTTGTTACTGCGGTAGACCCACAGGTCATAACTCCAGGGAGTCCTTGGATGACCCAGATCATCCCAATAAGTTGTTACAACAATGTACTGTAGCCTACCGCACTCACTAAAGTAGTCTGGGTAGGATCCGTTGTCAAAATTTTGATGTTTCGACTTGTTTCTTTGGTAAGCCAGTTGCACAAAAATCCCGGAAGTTTCGGATGGACTAAAACATCCCAGGTGTTCCAAAACCATGCTTAAATGTTTTAATAACATAACTAAACAATGCACAATTGATAAATTTTGAAAATACTTCGACAAATTACGAAATCCCAAAGATTCTTGATTTAGTCAGATTCTCAATGACAGTCTTTTTTTAAACGATTCTCGATTTAAACACCCCCATTTCGCTGTGTAAATCAAGAATATGGTGTATACTGAAAAAAATATTATGTGTTCAGTTATGAGCAATGAAATTAGCTTATACCTGTAAGCCCATACATCCAATTGAAATGTGGTCAAAGACAAACTTGTGGAAAATTTGACGTGCTTTCCGGTAAAAATATTGTTGAGATTGAAAAATCAAGTCTGTCATATAGAAATTGTCAAAAACCATCAAAAAACCATTTTTTTACATTTTTATTTTTAAAAGCGCTGTAACTTCACAGGAATTGTAAATGATTTTTTTATTTTTCTAGGTAAGCTGCTCCATCCTGCATTTTTCGTGAGTCTTTTTGTAACATCTTAGGCTATTTTCAGAAAAAAATTGAACGAAAAAAAATCGTGGGCTCACCTTCAAATTTGACTTCTAAACTTAAAAATCACAAAATCTCATAAAAGTGGAGAGATTTTTTCTTTCAGTGTATTTTTTTCGGAAAGCCTGTCATATTTCCTACAATTGACCACTATTTGATACGATGACCACTTTTTGATACGATGCAACGGCTACGAGCCCGAGCAGGGGTAAATAACACGGGAATACCAAATTTTGGTATTACTTAGGCAAATAACAGCGACCAAAATGTGCCCTTGGTTGCCCAGTAATAGATGGTAAAATACCATGAAATCATACCAAAGTCTTGTATGTGGAAGGGCACAACAATACCAAACCATGTTATTCCAAGGGTAAAATAATACCTCAAAATAGAACCATTTCAATACCAAGTTGAGGTCTTCTGGATTTTTGAACAATGCTTGAATACCAAAATTTGGTATTGCCATGGTTTTAATTTTAGGTATTCCCGCGCCCTTGGAAAATCAGATTTTGGTATTTCTGTGGTCTTTCACATACATGATTTTGGTATGATTTGATGGTATTTTACCATCTATCACTGGACAACCAAGAGCACATTTTGGTCGCTGATATTTGCACAAGTAATACCAAAATTTGGTATTTTCATACCATTTTTAGTGCAGCAGTTGCAGTTAGTGAAAAAAACGGATTTTTTTCATATGCAACAGCCAAATCTACTCACCTGATGATTCCATGTTGTTCTTAGTGATATTCTTCACCACACCGAATGCATTTGTCATTGATGAACGGCCTGTGCATGAAGTTCTTGAAGATTCTGAAAAATAACAAGATTGAAAAATAAGTATTATTAAAATGAAACTGAATTGAAATTCACCAAAATTCATTAATCTGTCGATTGACTCGTTTTTCAAAGTACTTGGTTTTTTTTCAAGCCATTTTAGCGCAAAATTTATTATCTTGTCCAAATTGGTAAAAAAAATCCCATAGTTTTAGAGAAAATTGATGAAACCTTTCAATACCAAAATAATACCAAAATGTGCCATCCTGACTTAGAAAATTTTCCACAATTTCAAGTCATTTCTGTAGGGGATATATCAAAAATGTTTAAAATCAAGTTTGAAGTTTCCGGTTTTCAATGAAAGCATTCACTTTGAGACATAATTTTAGCGCAAAATTAATTATTTTGTCAAAATTGGTCAAAATTTTCCCATAGTTTTAGAGGAATTTGATAAAATACAGTAATACCAAAAGAAAACCAAAATGTGGTGTTCGACCATTGACAAATTCTGCAATTTTGCAGTATCAAAACAATACCTTAAATTGGTATGATACCACATTTTGCTCTTGCATAATCCTCAAGACAAATTTTAAAGGGTCCAGGAATACCAAAATTTGGTATTGATACCAGAGAAAGGTATTATTACGCATTTCCCTTGTTATTTACCCATGCTCGGGAGGTACAGCAATATTTAAATTACGAAATACAAAAATATTTAAAACGCTTACGCCCTTCTCAAATGTCATTATCGAGTGAAACTGGCTTCATCTACACAAAAATGGCTTATATAAGCGTAGGATAACATGTCTACCAAGTTTCATTGTATTCGGAGAGGGTTGGGAAAAAAGTAATTAAAAAATTACTGTTTTGGGCTGGAATAGCTCTGAATTGAACATTAAAGCTTTTAAAGGTCAGATAAAGTCGGTATGATCTTGGATAGTCATAACATGATGCTTGATATGGTGCACGAAAGGGTTCAATGTATACACTCAAACCCCGATGGTTTGACACTAACTGTTGTCAAACGAACGGGGTCACTTTTTAGTTTACACCCCTTTTACACACACACTACCAAACGTTTGTTTTTATAGTGTGCGTGAGCGCCGTGTAGAAAGTGACAGTTCGTCACTTTTTAGTTTGACTTTGACCAACCAAATAAAAAAGGTGCAGGTGGTTATGTTACACATGACCAGTATGACAAAGAACTTTGCAAGATGATTGTTGAAATTTTCGATTAGAATGTCCGGTCCAAATTCCCCCCTTATAATAACCGTCCTATCGAACTAAGGGGACGGAAATTGCAAGTGGAGCTGAAATAGAAATCGAAGTGAAATCAATTTACTATCCTTCACCACTCGAAAGTTACCAAGATGCGGGAATGTTTTTGCAAGGCTGTTGCAAGCAATTGGCGGCAGCAAAGGAAATTTGAACAGCAGACATTAAAAACTACCCTTTACAGGGCTCTTAATGATTACGAGATAGTTATTCTAAATTTCCAGAAACAGATTTTCACAGTGGCACAAAAAAATGTGCATCGCAGTAATCTATTTATTACTTCCTGCCTAATAAGCAATATATTTTAACTGCTTAGCATTAGCATATTTTAACTGCTTAATTTCAGATAATGGCCAAATGCAACTTTTTATGTCCAGTATCAAAAACCATAAAGTTTGATACCCATATTGCCCCAACTCTTACGGTCCGGCAAATGTCCCCTTATCGGAACATCCCCGGGGCCTCCGGCCACTCCAGGTGGTGGCCAGTACTGCCGAAATGTCAAATTTCATGTCCAGTAGCAAAAACCATAAAGTTTGATACCCATATTGCCCCAACTCTTACGGTCCAGCAAATGTCCCCTTATTGGAACATCCCCGGGGCCTCCGGCCACTCCAGGTGGTGGCCACTACTGCCAAAATGTCAAATTTCATGTCCAGTATCAAAAACCATAAAGTTTGATACCCATATTGCACCAACTCTTACGGTTCGGCAAATGTCCCCCCATCGGAACATCCGCGGGGCCTCCGGCCACTCCGGATTGTGGCCGCTACTGCCGAAATGTCAAATTTCATGCCCAGTATCAAAAACCATAAAGTTTGATACCCATATTGCCCCAACTCTTACGGTCCGGCAAATGTCCCCCCATCGGAACATCCGCGGGGCCTCCGGCCACTCCAGTCCAGGTGGTGGCCAGTTCCAATGATCGACTCCCGCGACTGGCATGTCTTAGCTGGTCCTTGCCTCCAAGCCATCTGCACCCGGACCTCCAGGCCGTCTGCTACCGGGCCACCAGGCCATCTGCTTCTGATGTGTTCTCGTCGACGTCCAGCAATAGAATGAATTTTCGGGACCGACCGAGCCGAGTTTTGTTGGCTCGTCGACGATCCGAAAATTATGTGGTGGAGTGGGGGAGATTTTAGATACATCAATCTCACGTCTCTCGATCGACTGATTGGGAAACGTTCGTTCATCCAACCAGCGTGCACCAAAAAGAGGGGAAATTTGCCGAGAGGGGAATTCGTCACGTAACGTTTTCGCTTCGCGAAAATTTTGGATTGACACCACGTATAGAAACCTTAGGACAAAGTTCTTTGTCAAAAGTGTCAAACGAAAAAGTGACCAACCACCGGGGGTTGAATGTATTTAGAAAGTGTTTCCCAATGGCCATCGGTTGACCTGGTTTCAGAGATACCAGGTTATTCCAGAGGCAATATGTTGAGATGTCAATTGTCATGACCAGTATAAAAAACCATATTGAATCCCATATTGAATCGGTAATTGTCCCCCGACATAAGGTGCGTGTTTTTATTACGTAACGCAAAAATTTGGATTTTGGGTGGGGGGGGGGGGGGCTTCCCCCTCATCAGCGTTACGTAATAAAAGAAGGCTCCCATAACATTCCTGAGGACACCGGCCACTTCAGGTTGATGCCAATACATATTAAATGTAAATTTTCATGCCGATCCAATGTGGGTATCATGGTTTTTGACGCTGGTAATGAAAGTTGACATTTTTGAAAAAAATGTTTAATCCCTTTTTCACTCAACAGGAACTTCGCCAAACAGTATTCGGCTCGGCAGCCAGTCCACCCCGGGGCGAATGGACCCGCACCGGGATAAACTATGGTGCCGCTAGTGGAGTACGCAACCGTCTTCGGCGCACTTCTGAGCTGAATCGGTTTCCCTTTTTACCCCCATTCCCCAATGTAACACCGTTTTCTTTCAGGAGTACCCGTACGGGCTGCGGACACCTCGAAACGCGACCCGCGGCATGCAATCGGTGCTGCAGGCCTTCATCATCAAGTATTTTATATTCGATTGTAAGCCTAGAGATAAGTCTGTCGTGATGGAGGAGTTGCTAAAGCCCACCGAGGCGGAACAGGCACAGGCTCTGTATCTGGCAATCTCGGACATTCTGTGGAACATTGGTGAGAAGACCAAGGCACTGATTGTTCTGCCCGGGGAGAATTCGCTGATTCCGCACAGCCACGCCTACTTCCAGGACAACGTCACCGAGAAGTTGTTCTTCTTCGAGTTTACCAAGCTGGACGAGATGCAGATCTTCATGAAGCGGTACCTGCCCTACGTGAGTGATTCGTTCGATTTGTGAGAGAGTTCTGTTCTAAAACCTTGCTTCCTCTTTCCCAGTTCACGGAGAACCCCGGTCCGGGTGCACTACTGCTGCTGTACAGCGCCGTGGTCACGCGTGGCATGGAGAATCTGCGAAACGATCTGGACGCACCAAAGGGAGCACATTTGATGGGTCCGTACGAGGAAGGCTCATTGAATATAGTCACTTTGATGCTAACTGGCCGTGCCACGCCGTACCTGCACAACGGCGTTGTCTACGTCGGCGACGAGGACCATTACGTGAGTATTGCAGAATCTACGACCGCAAACTCGTGCGATACGACTCCTTTCGGAATGATTACGATTTGTGAACCTCCAACGAAGTGCCGCTGGCCGGAAGTCAGGGTATAGAATTCCATGGAGCCGCATTGTATCGGTTCGGTTGAAGATTCGCTGGCGATTCCATTCAAATTCTTTGCATTCAACATCGCATGCAAAGCAGCAACTTGCATGCAAAGCGCAAACTTGCGTTCAACTTTGTACAACTCGATTACACTGTTCCGTGCCGTAACTTTGCTCCCGTGTGTTCTGTAGGCCTTGCCCCAGTTTGGAATTCTTGGCCGCGGATCGATCGGCCTTCTGGTTTGGGAGGGGGAAAACGAAGCGATGCGATCGGCCTCGCGACAGCCCGGAAGTCGGCTCAAAACTCCAGCCACGCCCGTTTGGGTGAGCTGTTGCTGCGGCCACTACGGTGTGCTGTTTAATTCCAACCGGGAGTTGCTGCGGAACTACCACGCCGAGAAGCGCTTCGAGCTGCACTACTACACCTGTGCCGGATGTTACATCTCGATGACCGTCGACAACCGCCAGCAGGAGGACGGGGCTGATGATGGGGATGGGGACGGAGAGCGTAAGCAGAGTGACATGGTGTCGACTCCGCTGGAGCGGTTGATTCATACCAAGTGGATGGAGGCTAAGTTGACCTATCACGGGCCGCTGCCGGCCTCGTTGAACTTTTAAGGGATGAGGGAGCTGAGCAGTTCCGGAAGATGTTTAGTCGCATGACATTTGACCTTGAAACGTGAGATCTGATGGAAAAAAATCAGGGGTTGGCCGAATTAGTTTCACCAGTTCAATATGGTAAAACTTAAGCTGTCAACAAGATGGTCACCCTGATCACACTCAATTTAAGTATTCATTAGAGTGTGATGGGTGAGCTGTGTTTTAGGTGGATTGATTGTGCCCAAATAGAATGTTTGTTTCGATTTTGAAGTTTGGCCAAAAAGAACATAATGCATACCTTTATACTAATGCACAGTGGGCGAAATGAAACCCAAAATCGGACTTACTTGAACGCGGCTGGTTCCCTGGTATGAAAAATAGTGTTTCTTATGTAAAAAAATCCGGGGATTAGTGATGGTTTCATCCACCGCACGAAACGGCAAAGGGTCTATTTTGCCCCAATTCCTCATTTTTACATTTTTTCTTTAAAATCAGTCTGTATTTAGAGCGGAGGCTTTATGCGGCCATCCAAAATGCACTTAACTTATGTGAAAATGTCCCAGAAATCCAGTAAAAATAACCACTTGCACTGCAAAAATCATCTAGGGTCCATTTAACCCCGATTCCGCTATAAAAGCATTTTTGTCCATTTTCAAATGTTAGGTCAGATTTAAAAGATCAGACAATTTTAAATAAGAATGAAAATTTGCACTTGATTGTTTGACACATTTATGTTGATATAGAAATTAAACAAAATAAAAAGATTGAAGAATTAGTTTTGGGCTAATTTTCCTAAACGCAGAATAAACTGCCTTTTACATAATTTTTATTTTTATCAACATAAATGTGTTAAACTATCAAGTGCAAATCCTGATTCTTATGAAAAATTGTCTGATCTTTACGATAAAAATATTTTCAGATTTTTAAAATCTGACCTACCATTTGAAAACGGCCAAAATTGATTTTATAACGGAATTGGGGTTACATGGACCCTTGAAGATTTTTGCGGTGCAAGTGCTTATTTTTACTGGATTCCTGGGACATTTTCACATAAGTTGAATGCATTTTGGATGGCCGCATAAAGCCTCCGCTCTAAATACAGACCGATTTTCAAGAAAAAATGTAAAAAATGAGAGATTTGGGCAAAATTGTCCCTTTGCCGTTTCGTGCGGTGGAAGAAACCATCATCAATCGATTCCCCGGATTTTTTTTTTGCATAAGAAACACTATTTTTCATACCAGGGAACCAGCCGCGTTCAATTAAGTCCGATGTTGGGTTCCATTTCGCCCACTGTGTAATGGTTTAACAGTAAAATTGGTTTGGGGGTTCCTTGGTGGAAACAATTAGACCCGTATTTTTGTCGTTTGGTCCTTAGGGTGACCTACGTAGTGTAAGGATGGTCCAACTTTGAATTTTTGCAAAAAAAATCCCATTTTTTTAAAATCATAACTTCATGCCATTTTAACCGATTCTCACGAAAGGTCATGAAAAAAATAGTTTGGTTTCAAAAATGTAGCTTTATATCTGAAAAGGTCGTATGAAAACTGGACATGTGGTTTTGGAAGTCGGCCAAGGAATCTCCAATCCAATGTTGAGCCCGATCGGACAACTTTATTTTTCGAATCATGGAATTTCCGTATTAATTTTTATTAATTGGAAAAGAAAAGCTTTAACAAACCCAAAAAAACGTTTCCCGTTTGCGGAGCAGGGGTTCATTTTTCTGAGCACTTTTTCCATGCATTCCCTTTGTCAAAAAAAGCCAATTAACCTTATTAGTTGTTCCATATAATCCCATTAAAGTTTGCCGGGCATCATTTGAAAAGACATGAAATACTCGAAAATCAGTTCGGATCTTTTAAAATGCAAAATATAAATTCGAATCAAAAATTGCTTTACTTTTTTGATGAATGGACAATAAGGCTTTCTAGTCAGAAATTTACCAACACATTCAAAGTATGTTTACATGGCTGCTGCGTGTTTGTTTGCATCAGAAAAAACATAACCAAGAAATGTGATGCGGTCCAAAATTGCGATAACTTGTGTTGTACAAGGTTGAAAAGTAAAAACGCAACAAGTAAAATTCGTTTTTTTAGTTACCCTGCGATTCGGAGAACAGGAAAGGAAAAAAACCCCGGAAATTGACTAAGAGTCCGAAAATTAAACACAAAAACAAACAAACACGAAACTGACAGCTGCTCCCATCAGCTTGTTTGCATCAGTACACGTTGCCGAAAGAATACCCATTTTACTATCTCTCCATACTTTTTACAGTGGGCCTAGAAAGCCTTATAGTAAATTTACAGCAATTTCCATGAAAACTTTCCTGATCAATTAGAATGTATCTCATGAAAGATAAGAACATCGTTTATTAGGCCGATGCAAATATTTAAAAAAGTTTTTGTCCCTCGGCCCTAGCCGAGGTCAAGGGGGGGTGGGCAAAAAAATAAAAAAATATAAAAATTTAAATACCAAGCCATAATCTTCACATTAAAATGAAAAAATTGTTGTAAAATGCATTTTACACTAGTTCAGTTGTTTTGCAATCATTAGTTTTCAAAAAATCTAAGATCTGACAAAAACAAAAATTGTATCGAAAAAAAAGATTTTGCATCGAAAATTTTCTAAAAATCTTAAGATTTTTTAATAAACCCAAACATGCAAAAAATGATTTTAAACGCAGGAGAATGTAATTTAATTTGATTTCAGCTGGTTGCACTTGAATTTTCATTGAAATTTTGAAGTTTATTGTAAATATATTTTTTTTGCCCCCTGATTTTTCGGGCCAATTTTGAAGGGGGGGGGGGGGGGGGGGGACAAAAACTTTTAAAAATATTTGTACCAGCCTTAACAAATTAAAAAAATATAGAAATTGGTCTACAATAGGGTGCCCAGAATATGGGACCTTTTATCAAAACCTCGCTCCGCAAGCAGAATAATGTTCCTTGAGCTATTTTAGGACTCAGGGCCAAATATGAGCAAAATCGGTCAATATTACCCATTGATACTCGGAGGTGAAGCTTCGAAAAATCAAAAAAAGGTATGGAAACCCCGGTTTGGTCTGCAGGGTGCGCTACTTCCATCCAAATATTCTCAAAAGTGAGATTCTCACTGAAAATTTTAAAGCTCTACATCTTAGTAGAACAAACCAAAACTGTTAAAACGATTTAAAAAATTCATTTTAGTGTGAAAAACATTTTTTTCGACAACTTTAGGCTCGGGGTAATTTTTTTCAGGGCACCCTAGTCTATAATTTTCATTTTAAACATAGTTTATTGGGCTGTTTTTTTAGATACACGCTCTTGAAGTTTATGAACATTTAGTTTTTTTTCAGTGTCACCTAATTAGTTTCTTTTTTTCCAATGCTATTTACATATTTACACTTTCGGGATAACTGTTTGACAAAACATTTGACATCATAAAATTTATAAGGGGTTTTACACAAATATTTTATTAAATCCTTTAAAAAGATGACTTCCAATCACTCCTGGGATGGACTAAATAGGCTGAAATTTGGGGTGAAGACTCTCAAGACATATGCATTTTTTTAAGCGAAATTGGTTAAGGGATGTTTTTTTATCGTTTTATCGGGTTGCTTTTATCGTTGAAGTTGGAGAAAAATATCTTTTCATACAAAAACTTCTTTTTTAAATTGATAATATCTCGTCATGGTGAATTCGGATCGTTTTGCGGTCATCGACAAAGTTGTTTGTCATGAAATTTTGCATAAGAATTTCACACTTTACAATGATCCGACACATTGAACGCCACCTTTTTATGGATTTTCGAAATTTTTGCTTTCTTCCAAACATTTTTTCGAATTTTCCCTAACAAACTTCAACGATTAAAAGCGATCCTAAACCCTTAACAGATTTGGCTTAAAATTGGCACGGGTACTTTTTTTACCGAAAGAATCGAGCCAGGGGGTTTCTCTTTCGTTTTTTAAAAAATCATTTTTTCTTGTCACATTCACAAAGAATATCAAGCAATTTAGGAATCAAAGAATTTTTTTTCGAGGATGTATTCTTAAAAGATAATGTGAAGTTGTTCTTTTATGTTACCGTCAGTGGGTCAAAAACACTAACATTTTCCCAAAATATGGTGGATTTTGATGAACACTACCTTAAATTCCAATAGTTTGAAAATTGACCCAATCTCACCCCTTAGAGGGAGTGACATTGGGTCAAATGAAACTAAAATCACAGACAAACAGACGGGACACTCGAGTGCCGAACCATCGTCCTCCAAAAACGGTTATTTCAAATGCAATTTTGTTTCGGCATCCACTCACCCGGCGCTGATGGCGCTGCTATCGTGACAGCTCGCCCGACTATTCTCAGTGTGTGTGAAGCGTGTTTTTGTTTTTAAGTTGAGCGTGAGCACGTGCGAAGCAGCAAATGAGAGCACAAATATTTATGGAATTCTGGAATTCTAACCGTGAATCACAATTCAGGCTTTCCAGGACAAAATTGGGGCAGTCTTGGCCATAGCCTCTTCCCCACTAATAACCCGGTAGGCCTGCTCAACTGCCTGCCAATGTCGAGGTTGCTGCTGAGGCGCCGGCTACTGCGGAGGAAGCCAGATCCTGTGGTGGAGTTACTCCTTCGGAGCAACCTGCTTACCCTTCGTGGACTGCTGCTCAGATTGCTGCTGCTGGTCGTCCTTTGGCTTTTTGGCGATGTTGCGCCACTCAATCTTTTCCAGTTCAGTTTCTGTGGTTCTGTTTCGATGTAAATTTTGCGGTAGCGTTTTTTGGAATCTTTGCCACTTTTTGCTTTTGTTGTTTGATGCAACTTAACTGCGCCGTGGACACGTTCCCCATGGAAATTTCCGAAACGCCCATCGTGGGGATTATTTCTGGTAGGTTTGAATTGGATTTATCTATTTCGGCGGCCACTACTGATGTTTTCGTGACCAGGGGCATCTTGTTGATGATGGTGTTAGGTGTAATGATTCGAGGTTTCGGTGGAGGAGAAATCTTCGACAGAACTTGGTAGCAACTGGGAGGACCAGTTATTTGATCTCTGTCGGTTGCGGTTGTGGTGCGTCGTTGCTGGTGCTGCCGCGTGATTTGGCTCATAAGGTTCTGCTATTGGAAACGGAATCATTTTCGGCCTTCGGTGTTGATTTTTATTCTTTTCATCGAGTAGCAACAACAAAATTATTTCGATCAGCTGTTGATGTTTACAATCGTTTAGGCTTGATTGTCTCACGCATATACTGACGTGGCACATGACAGTAATGGGTTTGTATTGGTATGTTTGGGTTGCGCTTCGGCATCAGCTCACCAGGCAGCGCTGGCGTCGCCGTGATTTGGTGATTTGATGAAGGACGATGGATTTCAAAAATAATTTGTATGGAGAGTCACGTCTGTTTGTCTGTGCTAAAATGATGCTCAAATACAACGATATGGTAAAAGCAAGTCATCCAACAGTGTGTCTTGTTCGAGGGAATCCTATTGACATGCTACAATGTTTGATGTAGAGATTTTTAAACATTTAGGTAGTTTTCGAGCAATTCCAACAAAAATATTAGAAAAATGATTTTTCGAGAGGTCATTTTTTGCCAAAAACGTACTTCAACTTTAGACAGCTGCCAAAATAACAGGATTTGTTCTAGGAAGGAGATTTTTTCAGCGAAGTCATCTTAAGGTGTCTCATGCACAACCCTTTTAACAAAATTCAGTTTCATAGAGAAGAACCTGAAAAATGGTAAACGAACGTTTCGAAACGTTGGATAAAGTACACAAATAAGTGTTTGAGCTGCTTTCAACGACTGCAAGCCGAAAATCTATCTAAAATTAATCAACACAGTCGAAAAAGCCACATTTACTACAAATGCATAGACATACACAGACTTTTTACAGACATTAAAAAAAATTGGCATCCATGCCCAGGATTACCAATCAAAAAAAAATCTGGCAGCATTATTGTACCAGATGACGGCAGGATTAGGGATGGAGTTTTCGAATCCATAGCTCAACCGTTGAGCTATGTATCTTGATGCTCGGCAGAACATTTTTTATGAATAAATGTCACTCTGACAAAAAAAGATGTGGAGCATTTAATTTTTTTTTACGAAGCGCTAATTCGGAAAAAGTAGAAATTGTTAAGATATGTTGACAAAGAATTTTTTTTTACATTTGATATTCATCGAACCCTATCCTCCAAACCCAATCCAAATATTTTAAGTTGTGTTTGTTTAACTTTTAACTAAACCATATTCAAGGGTGCACAGCAACAAAGGAAGCTGTTGTCTTCTTATTCCAAAATTGTCAAACTTAAGGACCCAATCCTGCAACAACGTGATTGTAAAAATAGTCAAACTTGGTTGTGAATTACTTTGTGAACAGTACATTAGGGGATGAGTAAAACATATTTCGATAGTACCCGTGGTTTTGAAGATACAAGAATGTCTGAAGCAAAATTCTGGGTGCAAAAGCTCTGGTTGATGTGCACCCTTAATCGTAACTAGCGACAATTTTCATCGTCAGAATTGTTTTGAATAAATTGGATTCAACTGAATTTCTGAATGAATATTTAAAAAGAATCTTGTGGTCGAATTAGAATTAAAATCAATGATAAAAATAACAAGGAAAATGTTACAAATCGTTAGTCAATCTCAACCATAACCAAAACATGATTTTAAGAATAAACAGTCGTCATGTTCAACACACTAAAAATCACCAATAAGATATCTGCAGTAGTACAAGCGTAGCAACGAGGGTGTTTTTACCGTTAAAAACAATTAAAAATGAGTCTCCCTACTTTAATTTTGCAAACTGTATAAAACATCCTCGTTGTCTGCAAACAGCACCAGTGTTACACTTTTTTATGTTGAGAAATCGTTCCGTTTCCCAGGAACAACTAGAGCTTAGCTACGATGTGATACTACAAACGCCATTATTAGAAAAAATATCGCTATCTGTTTCCTAAAACGACCCTAAACTCCCGAATACAGGTGGTTAATGTTTACTTAAGCAATTAATTTGTTGTTTTTTTTATATCCGAAAGCCATAACCTTAAATCTTAACCCCTGCACCCCATGTCAAGCGCAAACAAATCCTCGGCTAAGAATAAGCATTTTTGAATGATTAACCAAACAACTCTGGATGCCAATTGGCGTTGGCTCATAATCAGCTTTTGCTATTATTTGGAAATCTTAGGCTAAAAACCAGTAGCCGTTTGCCACACACTCCAATAGAGCAGTCAAATATGGTGGAGATTTTACCGACCGCAAAGTCTAATCCTAAACCAGGCCTGACGCGCGATGGACCCCGTTCGATGCACCCTACATTGCGGTTATGTTGGGTTATGCTAGGGTAAGAGGTTGAATTTGGGGTGACTTTTGAGAAAATAAAATTTCTTAATTTTTTTTTCTAAAATTAAATTGAGTTAAAATCTAGAAATTTCGGGAATATTCTTAATTTTAAAGAATTTTTAAAGTAATTTAACCAACAAATATGACAACAACCATCTTAATTCAATCGCCAAAAGGGTAGGGTAGGAGGAAGTTTGTTTAGGCTACCGCGCGCACGTGACTTGTCGTAGGCTTATGGTTCAAGCCTCGCATGCAAGGTTGACATCTCGATGTTGTACAACACTCCTCGTTTAAGATCTGGCTCGGGGGGCTGCCTTTAACGAACAGTACACTTCGAGCCGTGACGGTTGAGGTGGATTTGATGTTTGTTTGCTTTTTCTTTTCTCAATTTTTCTTCACTTTTATCTTCACATTAGTGCAGGTACGTATTACCTAAACATGTGTCGTTAATTCGATGATTGATTCATAATTTATGCAAGAAAAACTTAACCCTCAAATGCCTTAAATGTTTTTTTTAATTTAGAATTTTTTTAACCTAACTTTTTTAATTAGAAAATCGTGCAAACTAGATATACTACAATCCGATTTTTTTATGAACTTCAAACAATCTCTGAAAAAGCATATTTCCAAAAAACTAACTTAAAATCCTAATATTGAAACGGTTAAGGGATAAGGTAACACCGTTCGTCCTCTCATGTTTTGGACCGACGACTAGAAAAAAAAATTGTCGTGTAAATTGTCCCCCTGCCCTTCGGTGGCTGATGGGTCTTCACTAAATGGTGGCTGGTTGATGACTATTAAACACTTGGACGGGGTTGTGACAAAAGCATTGCAAAGGTTAAAGCTTAGCGTCAATTAGATGCAGATGTCATTTGACTGTTAGTATTGTGGAAAGATTTCCTTTATCAAGATAAAAATGATTGATTTTTTCATAGTTTATGCAATAGAAAAAATGTTTCAAAAATCAAAAACAAGAAAATATCAAAATATTTGTACTAAAAACCTATCCGTTACACTCATAATCTCCGTAATAATCCTCCCGCTAAAATTTCCCTTCGCCGAGGCCAAACCAATCTTGTTGTCAGCGAGGTCTCAATCAAAACATCTTCATTTCGTGCATGCACTTGGCACTAACGACCTGCCAGCCAGCCAGCACCCGACGACAGCTGATTGGAAAATTGCATTTGTGTCATCGTCACCTGGCATGAATTCCATGGTGAGTGAATGCGTGTCTCTTGCAGGAGGCGGGATTTTCCCAACCAAAACAAACACTTCCTTGGGAACAATGCGTTTTTGCAGGGACAGCTCGCTTAGTGATAGGAGGAAATTGTGGGAAAAATTAACCATTTGCGTGCAAACCGTTTTATTTTTGTTTTCGTGGGATCGGGTTAATATGGTTTGTTGTTGTTTTGCGTGGAGGAAAGAAAAAGGGTTGCTTGTTAATAGCTTTGCAGTACATGATAATGCAATTTGTTTTAAACATGTGCTACTGCACGCACTGAGGAATTTCCGATATTAAATGTACTGCACAGAAAGGCACAGAAAAGAAAAAAAATGAAGTAAAGTGTGGGTGTTATACATTCTGTAACATACTTAACATTTGACGAATCTTTTCGCACTCTTCGGCAAAGTTGTTTCCTGAACGCACAAACGATAAGCTCGTGAGGTTTTTCAAAAATGCAAAAAAAATAAAAACACAAAAATCAAAACGCACCGATTTTAGGGGTTGAATCCGATTCAAACATTAAATTCAATGCGCCAGGTCCCGTCGCAACCAATCAAGCTCAGTACACCTAGGGGACCATGCCCGGCTCGTAAAATTGACCCGTTTTGTTACATCCTAATACTTAGTTTTTCAAGTAATATTTTTCTAGTTTTCCGTTTTTAATTCGTTATGTTTTTGCTTTGTTTTAGTCAAGAAAACCAAAAGAAAGAACTGGGATCGAACTGTAAAAAATAGTAGGATCTTTTTCAGCTTAAAAAACAAAACAAAATCAAATCAAATCAACTTATTCGCTCTACAGCATTGCCTTGGCGTACTCGATTGCGAGATTCCTACTCGATTCTAGGTGTCCGAAGACTTGACTGTTGAGGCAATTGCAAACCTCTTTTTACACCTTAGCTTCCATCCACCCCGGGATTCGAACTGACAACCTTTGGATTGTGAGTCCAACTGCCTACCAGCGACTTCACCGAGGCAGGACCCAGGGAGACGACTCCTACACCTGGACTGAACTAACGACCTAATCCTCTAGGTTAGACCGGGGCCAACATTTACTTCCCCGTCCGACGGAAGGCGTGATCAGACAAATCTCGTCTCGAAAAATGCCATCGGGACCTTCTGGGATCGAACCCAAGCCGACTGGGTGAGAGGCGACCACGCTTACCCCTACACTACGGCCCCAGCTTATTTTCTACGTTTGGTATAATTTATCTAGTGTCGCATTGCTTCAATTTTTGTCATTTAAATTCTCGGGATTCTCGACCAAATTTTCCGGGAATCGAGAGGATCAAAAATGGCAATTTTCCCGGGAAATTCGTTCCGGAAATTCCCACTCGACACCTAGAGGGTGTCGCAGATCGAAAAAAGTAAATCTCATGAAAAAAAAAGTTCATGCATTCATTCATATTTTGCTGTTTTTGCCAATATCATTGCCGCAAAATTATGTCAAGCATTCCTTTTTCCTTACCTTCTTTTTGAATGAATCAAGTTTTGCATGAAATTTGAAAATTTGTATTTTTTCGTTCCTTTTAGTTTTATTACAGGGCCGTTGTTGAAATTTTTAGACTTATTTTTTTATAAATAAGGGGTCATTTTACTCCAACTCCCCAAATCGAAAAAGTTGCTCCAAGCCTTCTTTGATTTTCATGAAACTTTCTTCTAAGGAATAAATCTGGTCCCTGATCACGAATCGAAGATCAATTTTTCGGTGGCATATTGTCGTCTGGCATTATAACATTTGGCATAATGATAAACATATTTTCATTATGATATTCCATAAAAGAACCATCAAATATAGTTCAACGTTTTCGATTTTTTCAGGTGCTTCAAAAACTGCTGTCCCTATTCAGACAGTAGTCCCCCGATATTCTTAAATATACTTGACTTCTGATAACTCTTGACACAATTTTAATTTTCCCTTCTTCAATGAAGCAAAAACTTTTTTGGTTAGTGACAACTGCTGACACAAGTTGAATTTTACCGTTAAAGTTGATTTATTTTTCTTCAAATAAGAGTGTCAGCAGTTACCAATAGTCTAGAGAGTTTTTCTTTTTTTTTAAGAAGGGAAAATTTAACTTGTGTCAGCAATTATCACAATTCAAGAAAAACAATGCAAATTGCCCAATGCTGAGGTGTTAACAATTAGTACATATGTCCAGCTCACGTAAGTTGATGTAAGGGGTTCCCAGCATCGTGTCAGACTGGTCACTAATCCGGAATTACTTGGAATTTGAGCAAGTAATTCTGTAATTCCGGATTTACTGAGTAATTCCAGAGTAATCCTAGTAATTCTTAATAATCCCAGTAATCCTGGTAATTCCATGATTCTGTTTTGTTAAAACATACACTATTAAAAAGATAATTTCGATAAACCTTTTATGATTCTATTTCATGCCTATTAATTTGCATGTAAGAAACCATAGTTATCCCGAGCAGACGGAAATAACGTGGGAATAACATTTTTTGATATTTGAAAATACTAGGCCAATAACATTTTGTGTTATTGATAACAAGATTTGTTATTCTTCGTTATAATTTTTTTGTTATTGGATTGTTATTGTAATAACAAACTAATAAAATGTTAAGTTATTATTCGAACAAATCCTTGTTATTATTTTTTGTTATTTTAACAACTAATCCGATCATCCCAATAACAGTTCGAGGTATTCTTCCATAACAAAAAATGTTATTCCCAAGTTGTTTTGGCTTTCAACCAATATCAGACCAACAACAAATTTTGTTATGATAACATAAACTGTTATTAAACTATTATGCAAAAATGAATTTTGCAAGAATATTCCATAACACTTTTTGTTATTTTAACAGTATTTGTTATTGAAATGGTATGAATTTTGTTATTACCGTCTGCCCGGGATAGCTAGTACGGGATCATTCGGATTTTGAGTAAGTAAGTATTCCAGAATTACTTCGCAATTCTGCAGTAATTTCTATAATTCTGACATTACCTAGTAATTCCGAAGTAATTCGTGTAATTCCATAGTTACTCAGTAATTCGTGTATTTTCCATCAATCGGATACTAAAATGAAGCTTAGATTGCTGATATTATTGTTTAAAGCGATAAAGCTTATTTTTCTGAGTACAATGACCCTTTGTACGACCACAAAGAGTTTAAAATAGATTTTTAAATCAATTTTGAAAAATTAACCTTGCGGTCCTTCTTGACAGAAAAGCTCCTACTTGACAGCTCGTTCCAAGGGGACCATAGTTGATCCATCGAAAAAATGTGGTCTTGTCAATTTTTTTTTTGCGTTAAAATGAAAAAAGTGATCAGAAATGGTTTTTAATCGTGTTTTTACCGTTGTACATAAAAAATTACATAGGACTTTAGTACCCAATTCAACACAGAAAAAAAGGTGAATTTTAGAATGTTGAAAATTCGGTAGGTTGAATATTACCTCTTTTTTGAGTAATATTACATTAAAAATGCGTAAAAATGTGAACCTGATGAATATTCATCAAAACCTGATGAAAATTCATCATTTGCTGAGGTAAAATTAATCTTATTTTTTGACACAAGATCTGTCACCATTTCTTGATGAATATTACCATATTTTTTTTTCTGTGAAGTAACTACTAGTAATTCTTTAAAGGTAAATCAGCAGAATGCATTTTGCTTTTGAGCAATTCTCCACGAAATCGGTCTTTTTTTTAGAATTTTAATTTTTGTATTTTTTAATCCAACTAAAACTTTTTTGGTCCCTTCGGTATGCCCAAAGAAGCCATTTTGCATCATTAGATTCTCCATATAACTTTCCATACAAATTTGGCAGCTGTCCATACAAAAATGATGTATGACAATTCAAAAATCTGTATCCTTTGAAGGAATTTTTGATTGATTTGGTGTCTTCGGAAAAGTTGTAGGTATGGATATGGACTCCACTGAAAAAAAATGATACACGGTAAAAAAGGGGATTTTTTATTTAACTTTTTGTCGCTAAACCTTGATTTGCAAAAAAACAATATTTTTATTTTTTGATATGTTTTAGAGGACATCAAATGCCAACTTTTCAGAAATTTCCAGGTTGTGCAAAAAATCTTTGAGCGAGTTATGAATTTTTAAATCAATACTACTTTCTCAAAAAATCGAAAAATTTGTCGCAAAAATTTTTCAACTTCATTTTTCGATGTAAAATCAAATTTGCAATCAAAAAGTACATTAGTGATATTTTGATAACGTGCACCGTTTTTAAGTTAAATCCATTTTTAGGTGACTTTTTTGAAAATAGACGAAGTTTTTCATTTTAAGGGGTAGGCGTGGCTGAATGGTTACACTGTTCGCTTTGTAAGCGGAAGGTTCTGGGTTCGATTCCCATCTGCCCCTATCGAGAAATTATGGAAAGAAGGAATAATTCTGAACACTTGAATATGAACGAAAAATTCATTAGCTCGCGGCGGGGTTCGATCCCCCGTCCTTTGGGTCAGCAGACAAAAATGCTAACCACCAGACCATCGAGGCTTAGTTGTCTAGAAGGATTAAGAATGCTATAAGAATCCAAGAAACTTGATTGGAATCTGTGTGAACCTAAGAACAGGAAAATGCAATATTGAATGCAAGTTGAATTCAAGGACACTGGTTGCATAATTGTTAGGCGAATATTGAACTTTCAACACGACCAGAATTCACCAAAAAAGCTTGGTGAACCGAATTGGAAAGCTTCCCAAAAAAAAAAACAATGAATCCAAGAACATACGAAGAATTAAGGACTATAAATAGATTTGACCGGCCGCATCACTTACCACGGTGAATCCTGGCTTCACACCCATCTTACTAACACCCTCAAACCTCACGTGATACTTTGTCGAAGACGCAGCTGATTTAGCGGTCTTCATCACTCAAGTATCGGACTAAAATTCCTATCCACTTCCCCCGTGTCTTACCACTGGTCGTGGCCGGCGCTGTGATTGGCTAGCATGATAGGGACATTTCGACGTCGTCGTGCTATCTTGTCGCACCCGCCATTTTGACGTTCCGAGAAAAACGCGTTTTAATGTTTGACCTTCAATATTCAAAAACGAGAGCACGCTATGTAAACAATAACAAACACGTTTTGTTTGGCTCACCATTCTGTGCATTGTCCCAAAGTTTGGTTGAAGTTGGTTGCTGGAGTCCCGAATTATAATTACAAATGTTTACGGTAGTCTAGCTTGTACGTGCGACAAACGCATCCTGACTTTCCTGGCCTGAAATCCCTTTGGCCTTTTGTCGCACTTACATCAATTTTCATGGAGTGACAAGACAGCACGACAAGATTGAAACTACTTCCATATGTAAAGTGACAAAAATGCACGGAGTTTTTTTGGTTTTTGTTGAATATCTCAGGATTGAAATCGAATTTTGGGGATCTGTGAAGGTCAAAAGGTGAGGCATTGTGAGCTGCACAAAATGGCGTTCTTAACTCAATTTGGCCCAAAATGCACGTACGACAAGTTAGCACGATGGCGACGATTTGAAAGTTGCGAAGTGGTGATAATTGGTTCCTAGTCTTCATCTGTGGTCCACGGAGCAATTCTTGGAGGTCCTGGTCAATAACAGAGTAGCAACTACGGGTAGACACGAATGCTATGCTATGTAATAGACGCAGTTTTTCATTTTTAAAAAATAGTGCACATGTTTGCCCACTCTTGGCTAAAAAACAAAAATGACAACAAATAAAATGGTACCAATTAATGTAAAATTTTAGAAAAGTTCAAACTTATAAATTGTAATATTACTAATGTAATTTCCAGGGCAAATAAAGATTTTTGTTTGATTTCGAGAATTCCCCGTACAACATATAAAAATCCCGGGAATTTTGTTCCGGGAACTCTCGGGTTGGACGCACTATTGCCAAGCACGTGGTTTTGTGCGTTTGACAGCTGCCATTCGATCCAATTCAGGCTAGGCAGTTATTCCGAGTTATTTTTATAAATTCGAGCAATTCTGCGTGGTTTCTGGAAATCCCAAGTAATTCTGGGAGATCATAGTAATTCGTGACATATTGCCAGTAATCCTGGAAATTCCATTTAGGCTGGTCAGTAAACCTTGATGCTGGTGTTTCTATCAGGTAAAAGGCAGAGTAGACTGTTTGTTTACGTTTCAGAATTGACCCATTGTTTTGATAGATGTTTTAATATTATTCTCTTCTTTTAAGAAATTAATTCAACTTTTACTAGAAAATTTAATTTGTGCCAGCAGTTATCATAATAAACGAAAGTATTCTTTAGTTATTCTATTATTGAATTTCTTCTGAAAATTATGCCAGATGGCCGTTTTGCCATCACTTTATGTTAAATAGAATACACCCATCTTGTGGTATCTCATAACTGAACGACCCATTCAAAATTTTGTTCTATAGACTCTTTCGAATGACCTCTGTGTCATTTATTTTTTTAAATAATTTTACAAAAAAAAAGAATCTTAAAAAAGGACTAGTTTTTCATGTGAAGTAAAACGAGTTTTTAAACTTTATCTCAAATCCATCAAAAATCCATTAATTTTCTTTGTAGCCCAAAATGACCCAATATTCGTTCGAACTGGTTCTACTCGCATTATGCTACATCTCCATTGCAACTGCGACAATGCATGCTCATCAGGACGTCGCTGCACATTTTTCGGTCATGCTTTTGCAACGCATCCACATACATTACTTTTGGCAAGTTGGACAATTTATGTGGCTTTCGCTTTTTTTTATCTCTTTTTTTTCCCGCTGATCAGTTTTCGTGCAGTCCGCTGAATTATTCATTCTTTCTGGAGGGCATTGGACATTCATATTGGCAACCTTCTAACCAGTTTGACCGCGCATCGGGAAGAAGTTCGATAATTGAGATTTTGCAGTGCGGAATTGGATTTACGCGGAAATTGTTCCCCTTTTTTGTTGTACGGTAAAAACGGAAGGCCCTCCAGGCAAGGTCGTAAATTTTCAGCCGTAATATTGATGAGTTATTGAGACCTCAGGAAGAATATGCGAGTTACGGGGATGGTATGGAATCAAGTCTTCTGATTCAAAATAAGTCAACGCAAGAAAATGTTACTTTACAAAACTTTAAAATGTCTGCTTCTTTTTATCAAAGTGTCACGCATCCAATAAAACCGTGGAGTTAATTGAACTTTTATTAGCTTTTTGAGTACCAAACGAATCGACCTTGCGTGCTTTCGAAGTAACTTGAGACGGGACGTTCCGAAAACAAGAAGTGCATTCCTGTGTGCCACGACTGAAGGTCCAAAGAAAGTCAGCTGTGAGCGCCCAGATGGCGTGGAAATGTGCTTAAATTAATAAAAAAAATATACATTTAATGCCACCATCAATTATACGAAACTTTGACAATTATGCCATCATTTCAGATACCGAGTTCGGGCTAAGTGTTTTAAAGTGGGTTTTTCTTTTATTTTCTGTGCAGTTGTTGGTGATTGGAGTTTTGCTTTCACTGACTGATACCGCTGCTGCTCTGTGAGGTGATGTAAGATTTGTTTGCTGAAAGAATTTTTAACGACCCGCTTCAAGGATATCGAAAATTGGCTTTATTTGCGTTAACTTGAAGGCGCGTAAAGGAAATTGGCGGTTCAATTGTGTGTAAATTGTACAGTCTGA
Source organism: Culex quinquefasciatus (assembly GCF_015732765.1). Classification (NCBI taxonomy): domain Eukaryota; kingdom Metazoa; phylum Arthropoda; class Insecta; order Diptera; family Culicidae; genus Culex; species Culex quinquefasciatus. The sequence continues at coordinate 59,901,637 of NC_051863.1, forward strand.
TCGAAGTCTGTTTAAAATAGCTATAAATAAAGATTTTATGTAAAAAATAAAATTTAATTCGCAAAAATCCCCAAAATTTTACAACAGAAAACAAGACAAAAAAAACAAAAAAGACAAAAAAGACAAAAAAGACAAAAAAGACAAAAAAGACAAAAAAGACAAAAAAGACAAAAAAGACAAAAAAGACAAAAAAGACAAAAAAGACAAAAAAGACAAAAAGACAAAAAGACAAAAAGACAAAAAGACAAAAAAGACAAAAAGACAAAAAGACAAAAAGACAAAAAGACAAAAAGACAAAAAAGACAAAAAAGACAAAAAAGACAAAAAAGACAAAAAAGACAAAAAAGACAAAAAAGACAAAAAAGACAAAAAAGACAAAAAAGACAAAAAAGACAAAAAAGACAAAAAAGACAAAAAAGACAAAAAAGACTGAAAAAGACATAACAAGCCATAACAAGCATTTCGTGACCATTTTTGTATGAAGTTTATATTAGATGACAATTAGGAACACATTCTACTTACCTAATTTGAAAAACTTCACCTTTGTAACGTGTAGCTACTTAATACTGATAACCGCTAAGGTCACCACGCGTATTGACTTGTAACAGTTTCCGATTACATTTTATTGCGGATTAAAAAGGAATTTTTCGATCCTGCCCTGATCGAATTCCTGTCCAGCATCGTCGTCGTCGTCGTCAAAACGGCTGGTAGTTGCTTGGCCCGTCATTATCGTTATCAGTAATCTTAATCGGCTGTGCTCATACAACGCTGGAACTCTCGGGTTCGAGCACCTGAAACGGTGCACGGAAGAACGAAGCTCGAGGCGTGAATCGCAGGAAAAAGCGAGTATTAAGCAGACTTGGGTTGTTGGGGCAAGAAGGAGCAAAAAAAAAAACTGCAACGTGAGATGACATTGACAGATATGAGTACGTACTGCATGGTGCTGTGCGGTGAAGAAGAAGACGAGACTGACCACACGAAAAAAAAACTTGAACGCATTATTGACAGGAAGCCGGCAATGAACGGTTCTTAAGGGGGTGAAGAGGGCTGCGCTGGCTAGGGCGGACACCTACTTGGACACGCGGACACGCTCTTGGATGCTGGTCCAGATTTGTTCCATCTCTTCAGAAATTGCATGATGGAGAGTAGCATCAACAGCTGCTGCATCAGTTTGTACGAGGAGAAGATCAGCTGCAATTGAGGGTAGATCTACTTGGATGTAAGTGCGAGCACCCACAAAAAAATGCAAAAATTAAAATCGGATGAAACATAAAGTTTTTCACAAACTTTTGCCACTGTGCAAGAACCCTTTAAATTGCTCTCGTTCTTATTATGAAGCGTGAATTAGCGATTTTTTGCTTGCATTCAACCTTCAGCTTAGTCGCGGTCCGCTTGGCACATGACGCTTTTGATATTGGCGGATGGACGTTTAGCACCAGGGAATTACCCTCTGTCCGGGCGACCATATCTCCACTTTGAGCAAAGGAAGATCGATGACTGCGTTGAGAGAACTTACTAATGTTAATTGTTAATTGTTAATTGTTAATTGTTAATTGTTAATTGTTAATTGTTAATTGTTAATTGTTGATTGTTAATTGTTAATTGTTAATTGTTAATTGTTAATTGTTAATTGTTAATTGTTAATTGTTAATTGTTAATTGTTAATTGTTAATTGTTAATTGTTAATTGTTAATTGTTAATTGTTAATTGTTAATTGTTAATTGTTAATTGTTAATTGTTAATTGTTAATTGTTAATTGTTAATTGTTAATTGTTAATTGTTAATTGTTAATTGTTAATTGTTAATTGTTAATTGTTAATTGTTAATTGTTAATTGTTAATTGTTAATTGTTAATTGTTAATTGTTAATTGTTAATTGTTAATTGTTAATTGTTAATTGTTAATTGTTAATTGTTAATTGTTAATTGTTAATTGTTAATTGTTAATTGTTAATTGTTAATTGTTAATTGTTAATTGTTAATTGTTAATTGTTAATTGTTAATTGTTAATTGTTAATTGTTAATTGTTAATTGTTAATTGTTAATTGTTAATTGTTAATTGTTAATTGTTAATTGTTAATTGTTAATTGTTAATTGTTAATTGTTAATTGTTAATTGTTAATTGTTAATTGTTAATTGTTAATTGTTAATTGTTAATTGTTAATTGTTAATTGTTAATTGTTAATTGTTAATTGTTAATTGTTAATTGTTAATTGTTAATTGTTAATTGTTAATTGTTAATTGTTAATTGTTAATTGTTAATTGTTAATTGTTAATTGTTAATTGTTAATTGTTAATTGTTAATTGTTAATTGTTAATTGTTAATTGTTAATTGTTAATTGTTAATTGTTAATTGTTAATTGTTAATTGTTAATTGTTAATTGTTAATTGTTAATTGTTAATTGTTAATTGTTAATTGTTAATTGTTAATTGTTAATTGTTAATTGTTAATTGTTAATTGTTAATTGTTAATTGTTAATTGTTAATTGTTAAAATCAAACAACTGGGCTTGCACTAAAAAAGTTCATACATTGGTTCAAATTTCAGCAGAGCCGTACCTTGGGTCTACGGCGCCCTTGGCGAAGCATCAATTTGGCGCCCCTCCCAATTTATCCCAAGCATTTTGATAAATTGATATTGATTTTTAATTATTGCTTCAATATGAGTTTTGATGTTATAATTGCAATTGGAGACATTAATATGGTAAAATTCAGAAACACAGTTATTGTATGTTTTATTGTTCATATAAAATGAGATTGAATTGAAAATTTATTACAGGAGTTAAGTTGGCTAAATATTTTCTGAGATTTCATAAAATTGATAATGATAGCAGTTTTTTGTTTTTTTTTTTTTTTTTTTTTTAAATTTATTTCTCAGATAAATGCACAGAATTAAATGCTCATTCATAATAAATTTTGCTATAACTTGTTAGCAAATTTTATATTTTTAAGCCTGCATAATTTGATCTGATCTAGTCTTAATTTGATTGTATAAGCAAAGAACTTTCCCGGATTCGAAAAATAATTAGCTAATTTGGTTTTGGATTTCATTTCGATAATTACAACGAAAAATGAAAAAAAAAAAAAATAAATGAAGTTTATGTCCCTCGACTATGACCAAAAAAATAAAACAGTTAAAAAATTTAAATTACAGGTAACGGTTTCAACATTTCAATGAAAAAAGTGTTTTAAAATGCATTATAAACACCCCAAGTAGCACATTTCGAGCCAAACATTTCATTAGGGCACAAAACCAAAACGTAAACATTTGGGATTATTCCACTATTCCATTCATTAGTACACTCCCTACATGCCCTCCAAGAATCAGATTGATAGCAAACAATTTACCATTGAAAAAATCAAAAACACATAAGGGCACATAGGGGAAATCTACCCTTTCCAATCAAACACCTATCTTCGTCATATGGAGAGTTTGATGCTCGATTAAAGCTCCAAAAATACTATTTGGGCTATAAACTTACCAGCAACAGCACCGCCTCGAGTAAGCACGCAAATGTATGCCACTTACTGGCCAAAAGATCACATTTAATGCACTTTTGATCATAATTTGTATTTTGCGAGACCACTTCTCATCATTTTGTTGGCACACACAGTGACACACACGAGAATCCCTCAAACGCTTAATGAATATCGCCAAAATTAACTTTTCACTTTCGCTTACTTTTTCACGGCGCTTAAGATATGAAATTGCTTCCAACTACCGGCAACATGTTCTTTTGACCGTTACTTAGTCACTCACTTGAAGAATAATCCCGAAAAATGTAATAAATTAGCAAGCGCCATCAAAAAAACAAACGCGCCAAGTCGTTTGACGTTTCAATTTTCAATTTGCATTCCACTCGAAGGCTGAAAAAAACCGAGCGAGAGACGAAGGCAAAAAAGAACAAAGGCTGGCGTCAACACCACCAGCAGCACAGCCAGCGATGCCAGGAAACTTTCCCTATAAATTCCACTTTTCGTGAGTGTTCGTTTGAACTGTCAGCGCAAATGGCAACACTCGACAGAGTGTTGGAAGAAAAAAGAACTAAGCCGATATTAGAAAAATGGGCGTGGCCCAATGCATTCGCCTCGATTAGAATACCCTTGGGAATTTTTTTTTGTTAAATGCTTGGTAAAGAAATAGAATAACTTTTAGTGAAAGTGAAAATAAACAGAAATGTTCACAAAAACTTGCTCTACTCGTTGGTGTACTTGGTTTTAGTAAAATTCAAGGGAGACTCTAGATTATCCAGCATCATTCAAACACGACCGCTTATTAGGATTAAAATGGGTAGATATCCCCTAACAATTTTCACTCCAAACCCAAAATATTTTTTTTTCATTATGAGTTTTATTGCGAAAATCAACCTAAATTAAGAAGCAGTAAAGCAGAGTTAAGGGGTTACATACATGTAAATCGGCAAAAATGTCAGAGGTTGATTGAGCACACATATAAACTTTTTTTTTAATTTGTTTTCAGGGCATAAAAATATATATTTTCATCTACTAACAAAACAAATTTGAAGCTATTCGGTTGTATCGTTGCCGAGATATAGCTATTTGAAGTTAGCAGTTTTAAAAAACGGGTGCCACGATATCTCAACACTGCTCTGACCAAATTGGCTCAAAATTTTGGTGAAGACTCGTCAAACTATTTCCGTGTGCATGACGAAGGCCGATTTTCAAAAAGTTTATTTTAAATTAAGATAAAAATATTTTTATGTTTTTCATTTAAAAAATCGTCAATATTTAATTTTTTTTTTTAAAAAGCAAAATTTAAAAATCGGGCTTCGTCATGCACACGGGATACATCTTGAGAGTCTTCACCTCAAATTTCAGCCAATTTGGTCCATCCCCTCTCGAGATATCGTGGCACCCGTAAATCAACTCAGTGTTTAGAGAAAAACGTTCACAGATTTTGACAGTTCGCTTTGCGCATGGCAAAATTATAAACTTAAATCGTCTCTTACTCAGTTCAGTCAGGAAATATCTTCATGAAACTTTCAGGAGTGATTGAAAATCATCTTTTTAGTGGATTCAATAAATTTTCTGTAACATGAAATTTGGTGATTTTCTACATGTATGTAACCCCTTAAGGATAATGATGTGTTTTATCGAATCATCAGTAAAAATACCACCAATCCTAGAGATGTGCCATATCACGAACAATAACCATACCGTAAACAAACGTACAGATACAGAGGGCCTGAGTATTATCTACGCAGGGTTACTACACACACTTAAAACTAAAAACTATAAACACAGAAAACGCAACACAGTAACACCGGGTGAAACAGAACAAGAATAGTATACCCTCCCTTCTCCCACATTTGACCCACATTTGGTTCACAAAATGACCCAAATTCTAGCCATGCCTTTGACGCTTTTTGGTGAACAAACCGCCATTAAGCTCCGTTCGATTGAAATTGACCGTTTCGTGGATAGTGCAACACAAAAAGTTTTTTCGAAACCGAAACCAGCAGCTACCAGCATAATATGTGCTGCTATGCAGTAAGTGCCCTTAGAACCACTTGAAACGTTGCTCAATTTTAACACCCCCCCCCCCCTTGTGCAAACCCTTAAAATTACAGCCAACTAAGACTGAGGAACAACAACAAAAGACAGTTATCAATTTACCCAAAACTCCAAAAATAACAAGAAAACAAACCGTTTTTGTAAGTAACCAACAGTATTTTCCCACCTAAAACAAGCACTAATAGTTAAAAACAAACAAATATTTTTTAGAATCCTTGAAAAAGGCAATAAATTTGCCGAAACGTCGGAAATTGAAACAATACATTGTTTTCACTGCTAAATGACTGAAAGCCGAAAACCAAATCCAAAATTGTAGTGTAACAGTCGAGAGCATAACTACAGTAAAAATACCATCAGTCATGTTTTTTTAAATAGGAATTGAAACACGTTGTCCATTTTTTGCAAGCGATTTTCTCGAATCGCGGTTTTTGCTTGTGTTCGCCAAGAGATTTCCGAACTGGTTGTTGAACTCATTTACTATGTTTTCCGAACGTCCCGAGAACTCTTGAATGCTGGAAAAAGCGCACGTTTTTCTTTTGTTGAACATCTCTTCATCCGTAAGAAAAGTCCGTGTTTCGAGCTAGTTTTGCAAGTGTCATACTTGCATAGAGAACGTTTTTTGAACATGTCATAAGAACTCATGACCATAAGACACTGAACACATTGACAACTTGTTTACGAGAAATCCCAGCTGAAACCAAAGGTTACATCTACTATGTTATCATGTTCAGCAAACTGAAATGAATCATCATGTCTGCAAATGTCATTTTGCTGTTCGAGTTCTACAAGCATGTTTTATTTAAGTCAGAATAAACTTCAAAATGAACTATTCTTAATCCGTTGCTAGATTTGGCATTTGTGTTATAATGGTTTTTTGATCAAAATGTGAACAATTGACCAAATTTTCTGACACTTGTCCAATAATTAACGTATAAAAACGCTAGTGAAGCGATTGCTACTTGGGCCGTTCAGTTGTTTTGCAATCATAAGTTTCTAAGTATGGACGAATTTTATGTTTTGTTAGAAAAAAAAGTAAAAAAAAATATAAAGATAAGAAATTTTCATTAATTTTGAGTGATTTGCCCATATGATTTTTGAGAATATATTTCATCATTTATTTTTTTAAAATTATGTTTCGCATTGATTTTTATTTGTATATGTATTTAGTTGTTTATTTTTAATTCGTAAAATTATATTTTATATTCTAAAAAAATATTTTTGTGCGCAAAACTATACAAATAATTTCAAACCTTGATAAAATGTTATTTTTTGGTTTTAACTTAAAGAAAATAGATTGTTTTTCATTATCAAAGCTTTTAAGACGATTTAAAAAGTAAACAACACTGGTTAAGCTAAAACATTAAAAGTGATGTGCTCTGAAAAACATTTTTTTCTTAAACAAATCATGTTGGTCTTATTGGTGAAAATTTACAGCAGTTTTCCAATTTCAAAACCATTGTATTTTGAAAATTCAATGCACGAAGTTGATTATAAAAGGGGAAATCGTGCTGAAATTATTACAAAGGCCATTTTTTTTAACTCGAGAATGTAAAAATTGTAAAAAGAAAGGTAAATATATGTTTTAATGTTAAAATAATTCCCATTTCATAGAATATTGTGATTCACAGCCAAATTAACGTGATAATAACATATAGTGGGACATTTTTATAGTCTGGAAGGTATAACTTAATCTTCATTACACAACGGTCCAAATTTTAACGTGTATTTATTTTGAGAATTTCTTTTAAAACTTCTTTAACTTTCTGTCGCTCGAGCGCCCCCTTCTTCGATGAAAAAAAAATAATTTAGCATCAAGTATGAATTTTCAAAAACACTTCAGTAGAAATATTCATACAATTGACTTTGGCACCCCTGAATATTGTTTTTATATTTTAAACCAAATTAGTTAATTGTAATTCTATTTTATAATTCGGCGCCCTTTCTGTTTCAAACATCTAATGAAGATGTTATAGCTGACATGAAAATTATGTACTATCATCGATTTTGGCGCCCCCCAAGGGCTGGTGCCCTTGGCGGTCGCCAACTGCGCCAACCCCTAGGTACGGCGCTGAATTTCAGTAAAGCACAAAATTTTGTTTCGTTCAATCTGACACACAAAAACATGTACAAATAAACAAAAAAAAAACAGCATCAAAAAACTTTGAAAGCGAACAAAAAAAAACTCGTTCCCGCCAGACAGTTTTTGTTTTCCATAATTGACTGTGACACCACACCAGTAGACGCCTGAACCATCAACAACATCCACCAGCCACAGCCGGGTTCGAACAAACTGCAGCAAGTGCATTCAAAGCTTTGCATCAAAGAAAGAAACAACAACAACAGCGAAAAAGTAAAATATAAAACAACACCACCAGGAAAATCTCGCTGAATCAACAAAAGAGACCACAAACAAACGATAACAGACAAATCGTGTACGACAACTTAATACCACCCAACAGACAGGTCGAGCCCAGGAACTGCAGCCAGTGCTGTGCTGTGAGGAGAGCTGTGAAGATCCGTGACGGTCTCCGAAGGTCTTTGAAAAGTCGTCAGGTTGAAGTTTTTTGTGCAGGTTTTATCTTGGATTTTTTGGGATGGTAATTGTCACTATTATGGGTTTATTAAAAAATGCTTGATCGATTTCTAATCCGTTTAAATTTGATGAGACTTTTTCAACAATTCCAAATCATCAATCAATCACTCAAGCCTCAGCTGAGGTACTCCCAAAATAGAAGCATCGCCCCTAACTCTACGAAAAAAAGTGCATTCCAATCCAACTGCCAGACGACTAGAGTCCCAAGACGACGCCACGAGATAATGGATGAAGGTGTTTCTTCCAGGCTAATGCGCCTCTCGACACCTTCTGATGGCTATTAGAGTGGACACTATTGGACGACCCAACGGAACGTGACTAAGGCGGACTTGGTTCGTGGCTTGCACTCGATTTTGGTCACTTCGAAAGACGGAAGCCTAATTAATGCATCGAAATGCTGATAAAAAAGTGATTTCGGTTGAAATATTAGTGTTAAAAGAAGTGTTTACAGGCTCAAGAAGTGAAATATAATTTGGTTTCTTCATCCTGTGTAAGCCTAAGACACTATTAAGCACATCAATTATTATTTCTGTGGCTATGTATGGCGTGGATGACAACAGACTGAAACTAAGAATAAATAAACAATTTCCCGTGTGCTCTTTTCCTGGAATTTAACGATGAAATAGGCTACTTTGATTGATGAAAGTCATCAAATAGTATGAATAAATAACACAAGATTGAAACAAAGAAAGACAAAAGCATTTCGTCGCTGTCGTGCTAACTCGTTGCACGTGCATTTTGGGCCAAATTGAGTTATCAACGCCATTTTTTGCACCCCCAATGCCTCATCTTTTGACCTTCATAGATCCTCAAAATTCTATTTTAATCCTGAGATATTGAACAAAAACCGAAAAAACCCCGTGTATTGTAGTCGCTCTTCATATGAAACAAGTTTCAATCTTGGTGTGCTAACTTGACATAGCCAGAAACTGTTTTTTTTAACTAGGGGAAATATACCCATTTTACTAACTCTAAGCCGTTTGACCAATTCTCATCACTTTTCCTTTTTTCCGCTATTAAATCAACAATGGAGAGTTGCTTGTTCACTTTTGATTGAGCTATTTATTACTTTGGAACAGTCAAAAACACTTTATAAAAGCTGTAATTCATTATTAAAGTGCTGATAGGCCGATGATAGAAATACCCAAGTAACATTTAAGGCTTTATCAAAGCTGTCATAACCGCTACAAAACCTATCAGCCAAAACCAACATTGAAACCACTTAGTCGTAATAGCCTCCCCAGAACCCCGATAAACCTCTGTTAAAACCCAAAGGGACCTCCGCAAAGGTTGTCACGGCCTATTTATAAAACCTACATAGGAGTTCAAGGCTTTGCAACTGAATCCTAACAACATCCTTAAAGCCTTGATAAAAACTTTGTTAAAACCTAGTCAGGAGTTAAAGAAAAATGACATTTCAGACGTCTTCAAACGTCTTATGCTCAATAGGTTTTATTTTGGCAAAAAATAAGTCTTTGTCTTGCCATACTCTATAAATGGAGATGGTTTGCGAAAGTGGCGATGATTAGTAATAGATATTGGAGGTATTCAAAATAATTTGAAAGCTTATTTCTCGCAATTGCACTATGGGGTATTTCCATATAAGCGAGCGGCCAAAAATATTTTTTTGCTTTTTTAGGACTTTTTTGTGTTGTTTGTACTTAGTATAATGAAAACAAATGAATTTTGATATTTTTCAAAAAAAAAGTTTAATTTTCGATTTTTTCATATATTTGAGGCCACATGCATTAAAGTGGTGAATTTTAATATTCGTGCTCTGTCTATTTGATGCACGGAATTGCGGTTTATGCTATGTTAAAGTTTCTGATTTACGTTCAATCTCCCTCCCCTTTTTCTTCAGTTAAAATCCACCTCTCTTTGAAGACCCCCCTCCTCCAATTAAAATTTGATTTTTGCGGTGTTTTAGAATTTTAGACGGTTTATTTTATGGAACATTGTATGGATTCTCGTCCACGTTTTTGGTTGATCCACTTGCAAAATTCACGTTTTCCACGATAAATTCTTCTAAATCAAAATCACTATGTAACCGATTGTCGTTAGATTACTTAAAATATGAACTTCTTCTATGGGATTTTGTATACCTCGTTTTGAAGCTACAGAACAACATGCGTAGTTTTTCCTCTGTGGTTTTTCCTGAGTTGATCATGTGATGGTTCTGCAATGTTGTAATTCTTACAAATATACTCGAAAGCAGTTCTCACGTTTTCAGAATAGTGCTTCGTTATATCGTACAGGGACACTACGGTATTATTATCCATACTTTCAAAAGAACACAACAACGAACTGATACGAATATTCGACGAATCGTTTCTGTAAAATACTTAGAATAGGAATTTCTAATTTTATTAAACGTACCTAAGTACCAACAAAGTCATGAATATCAAATCAATTTCAAAACATACATAGCAGGTACGTCATTTCTGTCTCCGCAGGTAAATAATGTGATTTTAACCAAGCGTATACGCGAAATCATTAATTTCCTTGCATGAATCAAAATGTTCAAAATGGCATAACTCAAAAAGTGCACATAAGTGCACTTTGAAATTTGGAGACAAGTTAGGACATGGTTCAAATTTTAAGCTGCAAAATTTTCAGATCGCACAAATGCACACAAAAAAAGTACTCCATTAACAAAGTTGAAAAAAACTAAATTTTGAAAAAAAAATCCATCTCTTTTTATTTTTATTATTTTTTTTGCCTGTAAAAGTGTGTTTTGTAAAATATTATTGAAAAGTTGAATCAATTACCTTTCTGAATATATATAATGATGCAGGAAAAAATACATAAACAGCTACACAGTACAACAATGAAAATAATCATTTTTGTCAAAAACATGTTTTTCTTACCATTTTCGCCTTTGAAGGTCTGCAATTCAGTGAATTTTGAACCTACAACTTTCAAACTCCGGATTTTTCTTAGTTAGAATGTTTATTTTCGAAAAAATACCAAAAAAATAATTAGAGTATGTCGGTTTTTCGATTTATGGCCGCCTGAAACCCCATAGTGAATTGGTGGCTCAAATTCAGCTGCGGTTGAAATTGTTAAATGTAGGGAAGATAAGCCAAAAAATCGACTCGCTTCATAAAAAATCATTATTTTTAACCATAGTTTTTGATGTTAACAAATATGTTATTCCAATTCTCTGAAAAAAATGTTCAAATTATTTATAAACGTCTATCACAATTATATCTGAAATTCAGCATAAATTTGTGTTTTCATCAAATTTAAATCAAATTTCTCAGATCTTTATTTTTTCAACCAAGATGGCGGTCAATCACATTCAATCAGAACACACGTTTATTGCCATATTTCAAAAAATCAAAAATCAAATTCGCCAGAATTAGGGGTGATCATGTGATTAAAAATGAAAGTTTTTAAAAAAAAAATAATATTTTTCCGACCGAATAAAAAGAATTCGAGCATGTTCAAACAATTATTCCTGATGTCGGAGAAGTGATGAAAAAAGCAAAATTTCAATCCATAATTTTTCTACAAATTGATTTTTTTTCACTCCAACTGGGAACCCTTAGGTCTTCCATGACCGTTTCCAATGGCCGTGAGAAGATGCCAGAAAATCCAGCTAAGAGCTAAATCCACAATATAAAAAATCCTCTCTCATAAATTACACACAATCAGGACACTTTAGAGCATTTTGAGCATGAGCATGAGCATGAGCATGAGAGACCACCCATGGTTGTCCTTCTCCGTTGCTGAACAGGACCGTTGTATGCTATCAGCAAAACCAATCATACGCTTCAACGATCTAGTGGTGTTTCCCTTATCAACAGCATGCATGAATGCGCCGAAAAGATAAAACACCAAGGTCGCTGAAACACGAATGTGTGCAAATAGGTAACAGTCATTGGCCACCAACGGCGCCCGCCATGTCAGTTTGTAGATCTCGAGGGAACGGGACGGGAATGTTAGTTAGCACAGGCTGCTACCAAGGGTGGGTTCTATACGATATCCACACCCCCCGCGTGTGCCGGAAAACTACTTCTACTTGGGATTTTGTTAGTAGGGAAGGGTAATGGTCAGGATTCATCATAGAAGATGATGATGTGACCCAAATAATCGTATATTTTTTTATTAGATAGTTTATATATTATTCTCAAGGCAAGCAATCGGATGCTGCTGTTGAGACAATTCCCGTTTATTTGATATGGAATTATATAAATGGTATATATCTTAGGCAGCCGGCTGTGGAAAGATAGAACCGATATTATGTTTAATTATTTAGAAAGATATTAAACTCCGCGTAACACTGGTAACACGAGTTGCTGCTAAATGACGCGTATATGAATGATTTATCAGGCCATACTTAAAACATTAGGCGGGAATTTGTATAGTCGCAGGAAGGAGGGTCTTGAAACCTCAAACGAATTATCTCAACAAACATTACCGGATGGTCCTACTCTTACACCGATAAACACGCAAATACTCTAACTAACTACCGATCGAAAGTCCGAGAAAAGTAAACGAACGAAATCGCGACGTAGGTAAATCAAGCAGCAGAAACTAGATTGTATTTGAAATAGAAATAAGGATAACGATTGGAATTTTCTCACCGGAAATAAGTCTATTACGATGGTTAAGATGATCGATCGGTGCCACACACCCGCGACGACAACAACAATGTCAAAATGGCTACCTGGACGCGCGAGTGGTCTAAACTTTCACGAAAATGTATATGCTTCATTTAAGACTAAACTAAACTAAATAGTGTCAAACAAAAAAGTGACCGACCACCGGGGGTTGAGTGTAAGCTGTGAACAACATTCAGAAACCTATCCTTAATGTCAAATTGTACGCCCTAATCAAGGTTTTTCATCAAATCGATCTTAGTAACATAAAAAACGCGATTTTTTTTTAAATCTACATAAAACGCGATAATAAAAATAAAAAATGTTACGTTTTACGTTCACAAACGATCTCTAAATGATAAAAAAAACCGTACGAATACACTATCTATTAGAAATTTTATATGTACACCAAGGGTTATTTTGAGTCTGTCATGACCTTTCGTAAATTCTAACACACTCTCACAAAGCAAGCCGTATGCGCCACAGCGCAAAACGGCTCGCATCTCTTTTCTTATTGGGACAAATGTCAAGCCCCAAAAAAGAGAAAAAACACTAATACAAACACATCTCTCAAACTCGCTCACTCTCACGAACATGCATTCACGCAAACAAAGCATTTCCCCATACCAAGTCGGAACAAACTCACCGGATGTCTGCCACTCCGTAAGAGCGGTCGGAGGTGACCCGTTGTCCGCAAAGCATCCGACACTCCCACGCATTTCGCTGAGGAGAGCGTTTTTTTCGTCTGCGCAAACCAGCACACGCAGGAGCAGGACACACACACTTGCAGATTTTTCTCCTCTCTTCCTCTTGCCACCAGGAAGCAGGAAGCTCTTGCTGATCGCAGTAGGCCGAGAGCACACACACAACATTCGCAAAAAAAAAAGCTATTCAAACTTCGTCCGACGATTTAACTAAACTAAGCCAATCCAAGCCTTTTTTTCCTTCCTCGAACTTTTCCATTTCCTCCGTAAAATTCACTTGTGACGCACATTCCTTTTTCGTTGATTGAATCGCCAAATTAAATCTTTCAAATTCAATTTAAAGATCTCAAACATCCCAAACATAAACTTCACACAGCCCGCACGCATACAAAGGTAGAGTGCGCACGCCAAGCCCCTCCGCCGCCTTGGCGTTCTCACTAATACAATCAAAATGTTGAAAAATGTTTTCGGGCTTGGCGACGCCATTGAAAAAACTCAAACAAAATTGCTCGAAAATGCACTTATATTATGGATTTTTTTCAAAAACTCCATCTTTCCCGAATGGACGAAACACTTCTACAGCAAATGATACACTTTCAGAATCGAAAATCCAGTTTTAAACATGAGAAAAATCGAAAATAATCAAGCGCGACTTCTAGGCAAAACCACGTCTGGATAGTGTTGCCAGACTCTCTCAGGACACTTTAGAGCATTTTGGAGTCGAAATTAGGATCAGAGACTTTGAAACTAATAAATTTGAAATATTTCGTGCTTCTATTACCCGATGTGAAATTTTGACGAGGACTCCGGATAATCGAAGACGGTTTGTCGAGTACCTTGTTAGTCTAGGGTACTTTTTCTAGATTTTTAAATTCTATATTATGTAAGGAATTATTTAATTTATAGATCGTTCATAAATCGCAATAACCATTAAATTCCGGCAACATATGATTGATTTTTTCCCTCCTTCCGGTAATTGCGCCATTCGCAGTCCCGCTGACCGACCTTCACTCTTCGCTTTTCGACCTTTAGGACAGCTGCTGGAACTGCCTCGATGCGTTCGTCGTGTCCTACACCAAGTCCATTCCCAGTCCCAGCACAGTGAAAAAAACATTATCCCCTAAACATTTCCAAGACAACTTTACCTTCGAGGTAAGACTTGTTTTGTCTCATTTACTTCTAAATGTACCTTCCAGCCCACACTTCGCTCAATTCTTCCAAGAAGTTGAAGTTGAGACATTCAAGTCTTCCTACACGCGGTCTCCAAAATTGTGTTTTTTTTTTGCTCTGTCAAGTTTCTTCTTCTCGTTCGCAGTTGCCAATACACTGTCGATATACATTCTCGCGAATCTCCACCAGCTTGGAGAAGAGGGCTCTTTAAATCGTGCGGAGTTTTGCGCCAAACCTACACACTCGGGTGGAGGCTCTCCTGCAAGAAGCCGGCTCAAACGACGACGAACACAACAACGAACGGCACACGAGGGCAGAACCGGTTTCGAGCTCTTTACTTAGTCAATGTTGTTTTTTTTCGTTGTTCACTTCTCTTCTCTTCTTTTCCGTTATCGACGTTTTTTTCTGTTAACTTGTGTTTGATTCTCTCTTTCTTTGATATTACTCTCTCCAAGTTTTGATTTCTCTCCCGCTCTTCTTTTTGCGACTTCTCAGATTTTGTCCCCGCGCGATCGCCGGTTCCGGGAGCGGGATCCTCCAGCGCGACTTCCCTGTTAGACTGAAGTCCCGCGGTCGTGCGTTATCTACTCGAAATCGATCTTGTCCTGCCATTTTCGAGCGTTTGTCCTGCGTTTAATCGGCGTATAGAAAATTAGCAGGCGGTGATAAAATTTATGACAGATCATTACTTTTCACAAAGCAAAGTCTTCAAAATAAATTCTTAATTGCCAAATCCTTATAATTTTGTTGTAAAATGATATTAGTGCGAACAAACCAAATAAAAAAAATTCCCTGGACGGAATTCAGCAGCGGTGGATAAATTGCCCTCTCCGGAGAAACCATCATTTTGATCGGTGAGGATTCGGTCCTCCGAGCAACATGACAATGTTCCGGTGAAGACCATCAGGGATAAGCAGTTGTCGGTCCTTTGGGCGGTGCGGTGGAGGAAGAGGTAAATTCTTAATTCACTTGTTTTTTTGTTTTTATATTTTCTTATATTACCTTTTCTCTTAGACAAGGACACAAACAAAACATGCAAGAGCTGCTTCTTTGGATCAAAATCGGCACACACTGAAGACAAAAATACATCAATCATCAATAAAGACAAATAAAAATTACTTTTTTGCAAAAAAAAATAATACTTTTGATTGATTAAGCCCTAAATCCGAAACGTGAGCACCCGACAATGGCAGGACAACCTAAATAACAAAGTCGCCCGAAAACGGCCCGACAACGGCCCATCAACATCGATTTTCTCAAACGTCGATTTCGACGATCGTCGGACAAATTGTTGCATATACGCACGAAAAGGGCCCGAATTCCGTCGGACAAACCGACGGAATTCGGGCCGTTTTGTCGAGCCGTCCGGCGGTTTTCGGGCCGTTGTCGGCCCGGTCCGTCTGTCAGGGTTGGGTTGGCATCATCTACAATACCCAACCATGTTGAATTGGTTTTCTTTTTATGTATTTATGGGCTTATGTTTGCATGCATGTTTTGTCGACCGATGATGGCCGATGTTTTTTGTGTTGAGGATCGAACGATCGCGCCGACGGTGTGTTCGGTGGGTTGTTTGAACGACAATGACGATCATCAGTGTTGATGATCGTTCGATCATCGGCAGTAGAGGTGCTCAGGTTTTTTTTAAGAATTTAAAAAAAAACGAAGATACACAAATTGTGATAACGTTGTGTCTTTAGGTGAGATTGGGCAATACAAATTTATGTTAATTTCAAGGCCAAAGCTTACTTCCCATGCCCAAAAATGGCTAGATTTATTTCAAAATTGCGACATTATTTTTTATTGAAACGAACAGAAACTTTCACACATTAGATACACATCCTGTAAGCTAATCCGGTAACTCTTTATTATCGAATTTGTCTACATTGAACAGTTATCGATTTTAAAAACATTTATAGCGAAATCGTAAAAAATGTTGACGATTTTGGAAATATTTCAATGTTTACCAATTCTATTCTATCAGCGACATTACGTCAAACCAGCAGGATGCGGATCAAAAGTGCCCTGATTTAGCTCAATTAGACCCGTATTTTTTTAGACAATTTTCGCAAAACCCGCACTTCCAATAAATGAAAATCATGTCTCCGGAACAACCGGACCAACTTTAGCTCGCCACGTTTCAAGAGAGATTAGACTAGTTGGGCTTATAATGACAATTACTAAGACATTTTTTAAACAAAGCTGAGTATTCAGATCTAATGAAAACTTTGTTTGCTGTTTAAAAGGTCTTGGGGAAAAAGCGCTCTCACAAAAATGGGGATTGGTCAAAGTACTTCCATGACAAATTTGATCCAAATCGGAGCACTTTTGATCTTGATCCTGCTGGTTTGACGTGGTAACGCTGTACACAAAACAAGTAATTTACCGCCAAAACTGGGAATGGATTTTATTTATAGTTTTTGATATGGTTAAAACTTTGTGGAGGCCTTCCCTATGACCAAAGAAGCCATTTTGATTTTTTTTGCAAATGTACCTCGAGGGAATAATTCTTTTGCCAATCTCAAACTGCGTTCTCTGTGTCCGTAAATGGTACCACTTTTCTCCAACTCGAGGCCATTATACTTTCGGACGAGCGCGTCCAAGTTTTGGGTGCATGGCGTATTGTTTTTTAAAGTAATCTAGAATTCTTAAATTTACATTTTTTTATGATAGAAGTAGGAAATTGGTTGTGTCAAATTTCACGAAATTATATTTACAATTTTTCGATACTGCAAAAAAAAAAGATCAAAAACTTTCAATTAAAATCCAAGAAAATTGTTGAAAATTATTTCAACCGGAACAGCACTCTTCAACCCACCGTGCTGGTAATCAGCATTACTCCATGGCGTCTTCGGTCATTGTACCTCTAGCATCATCATCATTATCACCATCATCGTCATCATCGCTGTTTCTGCCCACTTGTACACACCTCCTCCACTCCAGTCCTTCCACTTGCATCCTCACCATACTCACATGTCACCTCACTTCACGAGAAACCAAAACATCAAGCAAAGAGCGAGCGCGCGAACAGAGGAAAAAAGAAACCAACAGAGAACCTAACCTCCCCATGTGTGCCTTGTACGCTGAGGTAATATCAACATTGTACTCCACTTTACACTCCTCTTTCTTCACTCCTAGCCTCATTCACAACTCCTTCAGCCCACAACTCCATCAAAACAATCAAACCCGCTCTCGCACACTGTTTTGCTCTCTTTGCGCGCTCGCTCTCCCGCAATGCACTTTCCTCGCGCGGTGCATCGCGGCGAGGTGTTCGCTCGCGAGCCTCACTCAGTCAAAGCCTACTCTCTGCGGTGAGAGCACGCGCTCGTTCGTTCGTTCGTTGAGCCTTCTTTTGATCGTTTTTACGCGTTCGTCGTCGTCGCGATCGTGATTTTTTCTTTTGTACATTTCGATGCAAAAAGTGCAACCGGGCACACAAGTCGCGCGCGGGGGCTTGTCAAGGCTTGTTCGTTGTTTCGAACGTGGTGTGAATTATTAATTAACACTACACAGTGAGGGAAGAAAGTGCATATTTGTTTTGATTTATTTTTAAGACAACGATTCGTTTTGTTTTTCGTGAGTTGTTCATCTTCCTGACGTTGCCTTGATCGTGCTTCGGTGATCTCTTCAACCGGGTTGTCTAGCAACGATCGATGCGTTGTCCAGATGTGGACTAAATTTAAAGTAGCAGAGTCTTGAGACGCTCACCGGGAGACCTCTTCGGCGTCGCCGTCTGCATCGCGCCTACTTCGACGGATCATCGGCTAAGCCGGTTTGGTTGAATAATATTATTACACCGGATGGGAAGGCAGCATAAGCTTGCGAGCGTTGACGAGCTCGGCTCACGAGAGGGGTTCGATGTGAGAGCGATAAGATAATCTGTGTGTGATAAGAGTCGCTCGGCACAAAAAGTTGACCGGAAAACCGTTTTTTACAGTATTTTATCGCAAAAATCGAAGAAAAAAGGTGGCAAGCCAACTTGCCTGAATGTTTACATAAAAAATCAATTCGTAACGAATCCGCAGCTTTCTGTGTTGAAGTTAAGTGTTGTGTTTAAACAAGCCAAAAAAGAAAAAAAAAACGAGCCAAGTGTTTCAAGCTCTCAGTATCAATAAAACGCGAAGAGAGCAAAACAAAGTCGTCGAGGGCCTGTTATCTTGAAACAGCGTGAATAGTGTGTGTGGTATGAGAATGAAACGGCGAAGAAACGCGAAGTGAGGAAGAAAGAACGAATCGCTCGTGAGTGATACGAGAGAAAAAAGATCGAATCGATGAGGATTCTGGAGAGCGGTCGCGCCAATTTCGCGGAGTACGAAACGTGACAAAATTTTAAACAAACAAAAGATTTTGACCAACGGAACGAGTTTGGTTGAGACGAATTGGCGGATTCGGTTTTGTTTATGTTTACGTCTGGTGATTGCGGATAGGATATTCGGCATTGCGAGTTGGAAACAGCATCCAGCAGTGGGGATTTTGTGTAAGTTTGTTTTCATTTTAAAGTTTTATGTAAACAGTGGGGTACAGTTTCGTAAAATGATTACTGGTAATTTTAGTAAATTTAATCTGGAACCACGACATTGTATACCTCAAGCGATATTTTAGCTTAGTCCAAACTTATCGATATTTGCCCTAGGTAGGCCCTTTTAAAAATATGAATTTGATTTTTTGAAATTATTCCTTTTCTTCTTGTTTTTTTTTTAAATCTAATTGAAACTTTTTTTATATTCTGTTAAACATGCACGGATAGAAATCCGGTCCGCAATACCGAAACCAAATTGTGTTGAAATCGAGAACATCGTTTGTTTTCGATTTTGTTTCATATGTTTTCAAAAACGACAACATTTTCATCACTTTCGAAACATTTTGTTTTCGAAAACGTTCCTCGATTTCCTCAAAGTTTTTTCAAGCGTAACAACTGTCAAACGCAACCCAATTCCACACGGACGACTGTGAGTGCGACAGTTTGTTTATGTTTGTTTTTTCGAGTGCTGGCCAAAACTTGGTGCGCGTTGGAACCGGTGGCGAAAGTACCTGCCCTGCCCTCCAGAGATTGTTCCGTCGACACTGAAGCCTGCTGTTCCGGCGATTCCGGAGGGCCCCGGGACGATCGCGATGACCGCAAGGAAGGCTCATGCAAGGACCGACCGACCGAACGCAGCTGGCCGGTGTATCGGACAAGAAGGGAAATGTCGGTGCTGAAGCTAGCGGCGTTGAGTTTAGCGGAGCCCGGCCCGTAGGTAAGTTACTCTTAAGCCAAAGTGGACACGGACAGCGGAATCGAAAGAGGACGGATTCGGGCTTCGCACCACGAGTAGCGTCCAATGCCATCAAATCGTGCTTCCAAAAAGTGTAGTAAGTTTGCAACGCTACCTCTTCCAGATGGCAGATCGCGCAGATCTGCTTACACAGAACCACGCTGACCCGCCGAATTCATCACGAGGCGAGACGTTCCACGAAGCTGCGCCTCCTCCTCCTCCTCCTCCTCCTCCTCCTCCTCCTCCTCCTCCTCCTCCTCCTCCTCCTCCTCCTCCTCCTCCTCCTCCTCCTCCTCCTCCTCCTCCTCCTCCTCCTCCTCCTCCTCCTCCTCCTCCTCCTCCTCCTCCTCCTCCTCCTCCTCCTCCTCCTCCTCCTCCTCCTCCTCCTCCTCCTCCTCCTCCTCCTCCTCCTCCTCCTCCTCTCCTCCTCCTCCTCCTCCTCCTCCTCCTCCTCCTCCTCCTCCTCCTCCTCCTCCTCCTCCTCCTCCTCCTCCTCCTCCTCCTCCTCCTCCTCCTCCTCCTCCTCCTCCTCCTCCTCCTCCTCCTCCTCCTCCTCCTCCTCCTCCTCCTCCTCCTCCTCCTCCTCCTCCTCCTCCTCCTCCTCCTCCTCCTCCTCCTCCTCAAACTCACCCACCACCGGAAACCGAGGATGATGTGGTTGTGCAGCGGGAGGAAATCATCAACGAGCGAATAGGCTGGCTACTAATCTGATTTAGATACGTCCCTGAGAAGCTAGGTAAAATTTGAATGAAAAAAATCTCCCAAAATTCGTAATCGATCGATCTAATCGACCTTCATTCGCCACAGGCTCCGACACCGACCTCTTCCACCAGAATTGAACCACGACGACGGGCCGGGCGGCCAACATCATCCGCGTACCAGTCTGGGTTGTTGGACAATAAGGCGCATCTACCGAACTCGAGCTCCGTCGGCATCCTGGAAGCGATCTCGGTCAAGCTCTTCGGTCGTGCGGAAGGCGCTGAAAACCCACACTCACTTTGTTACACTCTACCACCACAAAACACTTCTAAATTTCTTTAATTCTATTCTAATTCTATTCTAATTTCTAATATTCTATAATCACAAATTCCTAAAATTCTCTAAACCTAAATATCGGAAATTCTTAATTATAAGATTCTTAAATTCTATAATTTCAATATTCTTAAATCCTTGAAACCCTAAATGGTTAAATTCTAAAATTTTAAAATTCAAAGATACTAAAATTCTAAAATACTTAAATTCTTTTTTAATTCTAAATTCCTAAGTTCTAGAAATTTCAAAATTCTTAAATCATAACATTAAATTGTAAAATTCTGAAATCCATAAATAATTAAATTCTGAAATTCTAAAATCATAAAATACTACAATTCTTAAATTCTCAATTTCTAAAATTAAAAAAAAAATAATTCTAAAATTCTAAAATTCTAAAATTCTAAATTTCTAAAATTCTAAAATTCTAAAATTCTAAAATTCTAAAATTCTAAAATTCTAAAATTCTAAAATTCTAAAATTTAAAATTTAAAATTCTAAAATTTAAAATTTAAAATTTAAAATTTAAAATTTAAAATTTAAAATTCTAAAATTTAAAATTCTAAAATTTAAAATTTAAAATTTAAAATTTAAAATTCTAAAATTTAAAATTTAAAATTCTAAAATTCTAAAATTTAAAATTCTAAAATTCTAAAATTCTAAAATTTAAAATTTAAAATTTAAAATTCTAAAATTTAAAATTTAAAATTCTAAAATTTAAAATTTAAAATTCTAAAATTTAAAATTTAAAATTTAAAATTTAAAATTCTAAAATTTAAAATTTAAAATTCTAAAATTTAAAATTTAAAATTTAAAATTCTAAAATTTAAAATTTAAAATTCTAAAATTTAAAATTTAAAATTCTAAAATTTAAAATTCTAAAATTCTAAAATTTAAAATTTAAAATTTAAAATTCTAAAATTTAAAATTTAAAATTCTAAAATTTAAAATTCTAAAATTTAAAATTCTAAAATTCTAAAATTTAAAATTCTAAAATTTAAAATTTAAAATTTAAAATTTAAAATTCTAAAATTCTAAAATTTAAAATTTAAAATTTAAAATTTAAAATTTAAAATTTAAAATTTAAAATTTAAAATTTAAAATTCTAAAATTTAAAATTCTAAAATTTAAAATTTAAAATTTAAAATTCTAAAATTCTAAAATTCTAAAATTTAAAATTTAAAATTTAAAATTCTAAAATTCTAAAATTTAAAATTTAAAATTTAAAATTTAAAATTCTAAAATTTAAAATTTAAAATTTAAAATTTAAAATTTAAAATTCTAAAATTTAAAATTTAAAATTTAAAATTCTAAAATTTAAAATTTAAAATTTAAAATTCTAAAATTTAAAATTTAAAATTTAAAATTTAAAATTCTAAAATTTAAAATTCTAAAATTCTAAAATTCTAAAATTCTAAAATTCTAAAATTTAAAATTTAAAATTTAAAATTCTAAAATTTAAAATTTAAAATTCTAAAATTTAAAATTTAAAATTTAAAATTCTAAAATTCTAAAATTTAAAATTCTAAAATTCTAAAATTCTAAAATTTAAAATTTAAAATTCTAAAATTCTAAAATTTAAAATTCTAAAATTCTAAAATTCTAAAATTCTAAAATTTAAAATTCTAAAATTTAAAATTTAAAATTCTAAAATTTAAAATTTAAAATTTAAAATTTAAAATTTAAAATTTAAAATTTAAAATTCTAAAATTTAAAATTCTAAAATTCTAAAATTCTAAAATTTAAAATTTAAAATTCTAAAATTCTAAAATTTAAAATTCTAAAATTTAAAATTTAAAATTTAAAATTTAAAATTCTAAAATTTAAAATTCTAAAATTTAAAATTTAAAATTTAAAATTTAAAATTTAAAATTCTAAAATTCTAAAATTCTAAAATTTAAAATTTAAAATTTAAAATTTAAAATTCTAAAATTCTAAAATTCTAAAATTTAAAATTCTAAAATTTAAAATTCTAAAATTTAAAATTTAAAATTTAAAATTTAAAATTCTAAAATTTAAAATTCTAAAATTTAAAATTTAAAATTTAAAATTTAAAATTTAAAATTCTAAAATTCTAAAATTCTAAAATTCTAAAATTCTAAAATTTAAAATTTAAAATTTAAAATTCTAAAATTTAAAATTTAAAATTTAAAATTTAAAATTTAAAATTCTAAAATTTAAAATTTAAAATTCTAAAATTTAAAATTCTAAAATTTAAAATTCTAAAATTCTAAAATTTAAAATTTAAAATTCTAAAATTCTAAAATTCTAAAATTTAAAATTTAAAATTTAAAATTCTAAAATTCTAAAATTTAAAATTTAAAATTCTAAAATTCTAAAATTTAAAATTTAAAATTCTAAAATTTAAAATTCTAAAATTTAAAATTCTAAAATTCTAAAATTTAAAATTCTAAAATTTAAAATTTAAAATTCTAAAATTTAAAATTTAAAATTTAAAATTCTAAAATTCTAAAATTTAAAATTTAAAATTCTAAAATTTAAAATTCTAAAATTTAAAATTTAAAATTCTAAAATTCTAAAATTTAAAATTCTAAAATTCTAAAATTTAAAATTTAAAATTTAAAATTCTAAAATTCTAAAATTTAAAATTTAAAATTTAAAATTTAAAATTCTAAAATTTAAAATTCTAAAATTCTAAAATTCTAAAATTCTAAAATTTAAAATTTAAAATTTAAAATTTAAAATTCTAAAATTTAAAATTTAAAATTTAAAATTCTAAAATTCTAAAATTTAAAATTCTAAAATTCTAAAATTCTAAAATTCTAAAATTTAAAATTCTAAAATTCTAAAATTTAAAATTCTAAAATTCTAAAATTCTAAAATTTAAAATTTAAAATTCTAAAATTCTAAAATTCTAAAATTCTAAAATTTAAAATTCTAAAATTTAAAATTTAAAATTTAAAATTTAAAATTCTAAAATTTAAAATTCTAAAATTCTAAAATTTAAAATTTAAAATTTAAAATTCTAAAATTTAAAATTCTAAAATTTAAAATTCTAAAATTTAAAATTCTAAAATTTAAAATTCTAAAATTCTAAAATTCTTAAATTCTAAAATTTAAAATTCTTAAATTCTAAAATTCTAAAATTCTAAAATTCTAAATTCTTAAATTTAAAATTCTAAAATTCTAAAATTCTAAAATTTAAAATTCTAAAATTCTAAAATTCTAAAATTTAAAATTCTAAAATTTAAAATTCTAAAATTTAAAATTTAAAATTTAAAATTTAAAATTCTAAAATTCTAAAATTTAAAATTCTAAAATTTAAAATTCTAAAATTTAAAATTTAAAATTTAAAATTTAAAATTTAAAATTTAAAATTTAAAATTCTAAAATTTAAAATTTAAAATTCTAAAATTCTAAAATTCTAAAATTCTAAAATTCTAAAATTTAAAATTTAAAATTTAAAATTTAAAATTTAAAATTCTAAAATTTAAAATTCTAAAATTTAAAATTTAAAATTCTAAAATTTAAAATTTAAAATTTAAAATTCTAAAATTCTAAAATTTAAAATTTAAAATTTAAAATTCTAAAATTCTAAAATTCTAAAATTTAAAATTCTAAAATTTAAAATTCTAAAATTTAAAATTTAAAATTTAAAATTCTAAAATTCTAAAATTTAAAATTCTAAAATTTAAAATTTAAAATTTAAAATTCTAAAATTTAAAATTCTAAAATTCTAAAATTCTAAAATTCTAAAATTTAAAATTCTAAAATTTAAAATTTAAAATTTAAAATTTAAAATTCTAAAATTCTAAAATTTAAAATTCTAAAATTCTAAAATTCTAAAATTTAAAATTTAAAATTTAAAATTTTAAAATTCTAAAATTTAAAATTCTAAAATTCTTAAATTTAAATTCTAAAATTCTAAAATTTAAAATTTAAAATTCTAAAATTCTAAAATTCTAAAATTTAAAATTCTAAAATTCTAAAATTCTAAAATTTAAAATTCTAAAATTTAAAATTTAAAATTTAAAATTTAAAATTTAAAATTTAAAATTTAAAATTCTAAAATTCTAAAATTTAAAATTTAAAATCTAAAATTTAAAATTCTAAAATTTAAAATTTAAAATTCTAAAATTCTAAAATTTAAAATTTAAAATTTAAAATTTTAAATTCTTAAATTTAAATTCTAAAATTCTTAAATTCTTAAATTTAAATTTAAATTTAAAATTCTTAAATTCTTAAATTCTAAATTTAAAATTCTAAAATTAAAATTAAAATCTTAAAATTTAAAATTTAAAATTCTAAAATTCTAAAATTCTAAAATTCTAAAATTCTAAAATTCTAAAATTCTAAAATTCTTAAATTCTAAAATTCTAAAATTTAAAATTCTAAAATTTTAAAATTCTAAAATTCTAAAATTTAAAATTTAAAATTCTAAAATTCTAAAATTCTAAAATTTAAAATTTAAAATTTAAAATTTAAAATTCTAAAATTTAAAATTCTAAAATTTAAAATTCTAAAATTCTAAAATTTAAAATTCTAAAATTCTAAAATTCTAAAATTCTAAAATTTAAAATCTAAAATTTAAAATTTAAAATTTAAAATTTAAAATTCTAAAATTCTAAAATTCTAAAATTCTAAAATTCTAAAATTTAAAATTTAAATTCTTAAATTCTAAAATTCTAAAATTCTAAAATTCTAAAATTTAAAATTCTAAATTTTAAATTCTTAAATTCTTAAATTTTAAATTCTTAAATTCTAAAATTCTAAAATTCGAAAATTGAAAATTCTAAAATTCTAAAATTTAAAATTTAAAATTCTAAAATTCTAAAATTTAAAATTCTAAAATTCTAAAATTCTAAAATTTAAAATTCTAAAATTTAAAATTTAAAATTCTAAAATTTTAAAATTCTAAAATTTAAAATTTAAAATTTTAATTTCTAAAATTCTAAAATTCTAAAATTCTAAAATTTAAATTTAAATTCTAAAATTCTAAAATTTAAAATTTAAAATTTAAAATTCTAAAATTTAAAATTCTAAAATTCTAAAATTCTAAAATTTAAAATTCTAAAATTTAAAATTTAAAATTTAAAATTTAAAATTTAAAATTTAAAATTTAAAATTTAAAATTCTAAAATTATAAAATTCTAAAATTCTAAAATTCTAAAATTTAAAATTTAAAATTTAAAATTCTAAAATTCTAAAATTTAAAATCTAAAATTTAAAATTTAAAATTCTAAAATTTAAAATTCTAAAATTCTAAAATTCTAAAATTCTAAAATTTTAAATTCTTAAATTCTTAAATTTTAAATTTTAAATTCTTAAATTCTTAAATTCTAAAATCTTAAATTTAAATTTAAATTAAATTTAAATTCTTAAATTCTTAAATTCTTAAATTCTTAAATTCTTAAATTTTAAATTTAAATTTTAAATTTTAAATTCTTAAATTTTAAATTTAAATTCTAAAATTGAAAATTTAAAATTTAAAATTCGAAAATTCTAAAATTCTAAAATTCTAAAATTCTAAAATTCTAAAATTCTAAAATTCTAAAATTCTAAAATTCGAAAATTCGAAAATTCGAAAATTCGAAAATTCAAAAATTGAAAAATTGAAAAATTAAAAAATTCAAAAAATTAAAAATTGTAAAATTTAAAAATTCCTATTTTCTTAAATTCCTAAATTCTCAAATTCCTAAATTCCTGAATTCTTAAATTCCTAAATTACTAAATTCCTTAATTCCTAAATTCCTAAATTCCTAAATTCCTAAATTCCTAAATTCCTAAATTCCTAAATTCCTAAATTCCTAAATTCCTAAATTCCTAAATTCCTAAATTCCTAAATTCCTAAATTCCTAAATTCCTAAATTCCTAAATTCCTAAATTCCTAAATTCCTAAATTCCTAAATTCCTATATTCCTGAATTCTTAAATTCCTAAATTAATAAATTCCTAAATTCCTAATCTCCCAAATTCCTAAATTCCTAAATTCCTCAATTCCTAAATTCCTTGATTCCTTAATTCTCAAATTAATAAATTTCTTAATTCATAAATTCCCAAGTTCTCAAATTCCCATATTCTTAAATTCCCGAATTCCCAAATTCTTAAATTCCCAAATTCCCAAATTTCCAAATTCTTAAATTCCAAATTTTCTAATTCCCAAATTCCTTAATTCCAAAATTCCTAAATTCCCAAATTCCCAAATTTATTAATTCCCAAATTCCTTAATTCCCAATTTCTTAAATTCCCAAATTCTTAAATTCCCAAATTCCTAAATGCCCAAATCCTTAAATTTCCAAATTCGCTGGTTCTTAAATTCCAAAATTCTTAAATTCCCAAATTCTCAAATTCCCAAAATCCCAAATTCCCAAATTCTTAAATTCTCAATTTCCCAAATTCCCATATTCTTAAATTCCCAAATTTCCAAATTCCGTAATTCTCAAATTCCCAAAATTCCCAAATTCTTAAATTCCCACATTCCCACATTCCCAAATTAACAAGGTCACTAATTCCAACATTCCCAAATTAACAAATTCCCAAATTCTCAAATCCCCAAATTCTTCAATTCCCAAATTCCTAATTTCTTATATTCCTAAATTCTCAAATTCCTTAATTCTTAAATTCCCAAATTCTTTAATTCCCAAATGCCCAAATTCCTAAATTCTCAAATTCTTAAATTCCCAAATTCTTACATTCCCAAATTCTTAAATTCCCATATTCCTAAATTCTCAAATTCCTTAATTCCCAAATTCTCAAATTCTCAAATTCTTAAATTCCCAAATTCTTAAATTCCCAAATTCTTAAATTCCCAAATTCTTAAATTTCCAAATTCACAAATTCCCAAAGTCTCAAATTCCAAAATTCTCAAATTCCCAAATTCCTAAATTCTCAAATTCCTGAATTCCCAAATTCACAAATTCTCAAATCCCCAAATTCTTTAATTCCCAAATTCCCAATTTCCTTAATTCCTAAATTCTCAAATTCTTAAATTCCTAAGTTCCCAAATTCCCAAATTCTTAAATTCCCAAATGCCCAAATTCCCAAATTATAAAATTCTCAAATAACCAAAATCCCAAATTCCCAAATTCACAAATTTCCAAATTCCCAAATTCTTAAATTATTAAATTCCCAAATTCACAAATTTCCAAATACCCAAATTCTTAAATTCCCAAATTTCCAAATTCTCAAATTCCTAAATTCATAATTTCTTAAATTCCTAATTTCCAAATTCTTAAATTTCTAAATTTCTAAATTTCCAAATTCTCAAATTCCCAAATTCCTAAATTCCTAAATCTTCAATTTCCTAAATTCCCAAATCCCCAAATTCTTCAATTCCCAAATCCCAAATTCACAAATTTCCAAATTCCCAAATCCCCAAATTCTTCAATTCCCTAATTCCCAAATTCCCAAATTCCTAAATTCTCAAATTCCTAAATTCATAAATTCATAAATTCCTAAATTCTTAAATTCCTAAATTCCTACATTCCTAAATTCTTAAATTCCCAAATTCCCAAATTCCCAAATTCCTATATTCCCAAATTCTCAAATTCCCAAATTCCCAAATTCCCAAATTCCCAAATTCCCAAAATCCCAAATTCCCAAATTCACAAATTCCCAAATTTTCAAATTCTTAAATTCCTAAATTCCTAAATTCCTAAATTCCTAAATTCCTAAATTCCTAAATTCCTAAGTTCCTAAATTCCCAAATTCCCAAATGCCCAAATTCTCAAATTTCCAAAATCCCAAATTCCCAAATTTTCAAATTACCAAATTCCCAAATTTCCAAATTCCCAAAATCCCAAATTCCCAAATTCTTAAATTCTCAAATTCCTAAATTCCCAAATTCCCAAATGACAAATTCTTAAATTCCCAAAATCCCAAATTACCAAATTCCTTAATTTCTAAATCTCCAAATCCTAAATTTTCTAATTCCGATATTCCCAAATTTCTAAAATAACATAATATCAAGTTCTTAAAATCACAAATTCCTAATTTTGATTCGGGATTCCCAGATTCAGAAAATCCCAAATTCTCAAAAACTCCACATTCTTTAATCCCCAGATTCCCATATTTCCTGATTGTCAAAAACTAATTTCTTGTTTTTCCATATTCCAAACAAACACACACACACACACACACACACACACACACACACACACACACACACACACACACACACACACACACACACACACACACACACACACTCACACACACAAAGATAAGTTTATTAATGAATGATGTATTTTTTGCTTCAATAAATAAAAAAAACGAATCAACTGTTTTACTGAACCAAAAGAAATATCCAACGGTCAATTCAAAAACCAAAACCAACGGTCAATTCAAAAACCGATTAAACCGTTCGGGATGGCTGCGTGCTTTTGTTTTGAGCCAGGCGTACCCAATCGTCACGCTTCAGAATCGAGAACATTGTTGTCGATTTCAATGCAAATGTTACCGGACGACTGGTCGACAACATTCTGAAACGAATTTCAGAACGAATCGAGAACAATGTTGTCGATTTCCCGGACAGGATTTCTATCCGTGTGATACTAACATCAGCTTCAGTAGTTTATAAATGTTTCTCCAAATTTTGTGAATATTCTTGTCAGTTAGCAAAAAAAATAATAATAAAAAAATTGCAATTTTATGAGAAAGTTGTTGGAAAACGCATCATTAGCCTGTCCCATTTTGAGGTCATGTCGAGGAATTTCAGGTGCTCACTTCTTAAATGGTAGATTATGATGTTAGGAACAATGTTTTCTTAGACAAGAAAAAATAATAAAATACTTTCTCGCACCCCCTAGTCGATTTACTGAAAAAAGTCACTTTTTTGAACAAATTTTCTAAAATCGCTTGGAATCAATACAAAAACTGTTTCGATCAGGTGTGTATTATCTTCAAACGATAGGTTTTTGTCCATAGATTAAGATGCACTATCAATATTGGACGAAAATTTAAGTTTTGGACTCTCCCAGGCGGATTTGTGTCGAAAAATCGCATTTTTCGAAACTTTTTCAGAAATGTTCATTTAATTCAGGGTAGCCTATTTTTCCCAGTGAAACCAATACGTGCAGCTTGTAGGAAATTTCATGGCGAACATTTTTCTCTCTGAGAAAATGCAATTTCGACACTCCAGAGCCAAGATATTTGAGTTTTAGTGAGGAAAAAGTGCCAATTTTCAAAATTTCTCAGAATTCTGAAGCAAGGCCTACTAATTACACGATGTAGCAAGCACATGTCTCAAAGGTCAGGGTATGCTTTTATAGTAATTTTGGCCGCTGAATCCGAATCTGAAATCAAATTTCGTGCAAACAGTGATGTTTTGGAGCTACACCCTTTTGGAATGTTATTTGCGTGTTTAAGAGGCAGTTTTTGTAAATATTGCTCGGTTTGTTCTAGAGTCGTATCGAGGTGCTCCGATTTGGATGAAACTTTCAGCGTTTGTTTGTCTATACATGAGATAAACTCATGCCAAAAATGAGCCCTCTAAGACAAAGGGAAGTGGGGTAAAACGGGCATTGAAGATTGAGGTCCAAAAAACATAAATAATCTTAAAATTGCTCGTATTTAAGTAAAACTTCATCAATTTCAACTATCTTAGATGCATTTGAATGGTCTTTTGAAGCACTTCAAAATGAGCCATAGACATCCAAGATTGGTTTAACTTTTTCTCATAGCTTTTGCAAATTACTGTTAAAAATTGTTTTTTTTTTAACCTCAATATATTTTTGCAACAGCCTCCAACACCCATACTCTTTTAGTTCAAGTTAGGGAATTTCATGGACTATAAGCCTACGGTAATAACTTTTTTGGCCAATCGCAGTTTTTCTCATAGTTTTTCGATTTTTCTATAACAAACATTTTACAATGTTAGTTATTGTCCTGTTGTTTAGTCTCACTTTTGTCATATTCGAAATCCTCGGAAAATTCAAACTCCAAACTGGCATGAGTTCATCTCATGTATAGACAAACAAACGCTGAAAGTTTCATCCAAATCGGAGCACCTTGATACGACAACAAACCGAGCAATATTTACAAAAACTACCTCTTAAACACGCAAATAACATTCCAAAAGGGTGTAGCTCCAAAACATCACTGTTTGCACGAAATTTGATTTCAGATTCGGATTCAGCGGCCAAAATTACTATAAAAGCATACCCTGACCTTTGAGACATATGCTTGCTACATCGTGTAATTAGTAGGCCTTGCTTCAGAATTCTGAGAAATTTTGAAAATTGGCACTTTTTCCTCACTAAAACTCAAATATCTCGGCTCTGGAGTGTCGAAATTGCATTTTCTCAGAGAGAAAATGTTCGCCATGAAATTTCCTACAAGCTGCACGTATTGGTTTCACTGGGAAAAATAGGCTACCCTGAATTAAATGAACATTTCTGAAAAAGTTTCGAAAAATGCGATTTTTCGACACAAATCCGCCTGGGAGAGTCCAAAAACTTAAATTTTCGTCCAATATTGATAGTGCATCTTAATCTATGGACAAAAACCTATCGTTTGAAGATAATACACACCTGATCGAAACAGTTTTTGTATTGATTCCAAGCGATTTTAGAAAATTTGTTCAAAAAAGTGACTTTTTTCAGTAAATCGACTAGGGGGTGCGAGAAAGTATTTTATTATTTTTTCTTGTCTAAGAAAACATTGTTCCTAACATCATAATCTACCATTTAAGAAGTGAGCACCTGAAATTCCTCGACATGACCTCAAAATGGGACAGGCTAACGCATCATACACTAGCGCAGTTGGTTTGCCATCATTAATCTTCAAAAAAAAGTTTCGGTAAAGAAATGTTTTGCAGAAAAAAGTTTTTTGCGCTTGCTCTACCATTACCCGGGTTGACATTTATAGGATTGCAATTTATTTTTAGTATATTTTCCAACTGGTAAGGACGTTGCAAATATTTTTCAAAGATAATGGGGTAATTCTACGCCAACTCACACAGCAGTTGCCCCGACCCCTCTTCGATTTACGTGAAACTTTGTCCTAAGGGGTAACTTTTGTCCCTGATCACGAATCCGAGGTCCGTTTTTTGATATCTCGTGACGGAGGGGCTGTACGACCCCTTCCATTTTTGAACATGTGAAAAAAGAGGTGTTTTTCAATAATTTGCAGCCTGAAACGGTGATGAGATAGAAGTTTGATGTCAAAGAGACTTTTATGTAAAATTAAACGCCCGATGTTATGGCGTACTCAGAATTCCGAAAAAACGTATTTTTCATCGAAAAAAACACTTAAAAAGTTTTAAAAATTCTCCCATTTTCCGTTACTCGACTGTAACATTTTTTGGAACATGTCATTTTATGGGAAATTTAATTTACTTTTCGAATCTACATTGACCTAGAAGGGTCATTTTTTCATTTAAAATAACATTTTTCATTTTAAAATTTCGTGTTTTTTCTAACTTTACAAGGTTATTTTTTAGAGTGTAACAATGTTCAACAAAGTTGTAGAGCCGACAATTACAAAAAAAATGATATGTAGACATAAGGGGTTTGCTTGTAAACATCACGAGTTATCGCGATTTTACGAAAAAAAGTTTTGAAAAAGTTGGTCGTCATCGTCATCGCACCATCGTTCATGGTCACCCGCGACAGACACGGACGACGAAACAAAGAGAAACGCAAAAATGTCTTTTTCAAAACTTTTTTTCGTAAAATCGCGATAACTCGTGATGTTTATAAGCAAACCCCTTATGTCTATATATCAAAATTTTTAATAATTGTCTGCTCTACAACTTTGTACAACATTGTTACACTCTAAAAAATAACCCTGCAAAGTTAGAAAAAACACGAAATTTTAAAATGAAAAATTTTGTTCTAAATGAAAAAATGACCCTTCTGGGTCAATGTAGATTCGAAAAGTACATTAAATTTCCCATAAAATGACATGTTCCAACATTGTTTACAGTCAAGTAACGGAAAATGGGAGAATTTTTAAAACTTTTTTAGTGTTTTTTTTTGATGAAAAATACGTTTTTTCGGAATTCTGAGTACGCCATAAAATCGGGCGTCTAATTTTACATAAAAGTCTCTTTGACACCAAACTTCTATCTCATCACCGTTTCAGGCTGCAAATTATTGAAAAACACCTCTTTTTTCGCATGTTCAAAAATGGAAGGGGTCGTACCGTCCCTCCGTCACGAGATATCAAAGAACGGACCTCGGATTCGTGATCAAGGACAAAAGTTACCCCTTAGGACAAAGTTTCACGCAAATCTAAGAGGGGTCGGGGCAACTTTTCCCGATTTCGTGTGAGTTGGTAGAGAATTACCCAATGTCAAAAAATGGGGTGGCTTTGATGGTCATAGTTTTTGTTGTTAAAATCAGGTTTAAGGTGTTCAAATTTTATTTTTACGCCAAATGTACCATCGCTTAGGTTGCTGATATAGCTTATAATACAAAAAAAAATCAATGTTTATATTTAGTTAACTAAGTTTATAACTTTTTAACAAAGTACATATAAATGTTAGGTAAAATTGTTAACGAGTCAGAATAAAATAGTTTTGTTTATAAAATTATCGATTCAAGTTGCGTTTTAAACTGAATCGAAGCACGAATCAAAAGTTTTCACATTTTAAATGACATTTGGTGTACTAAAAATGCCTTAAAATTTTGAAATTTTGTTTAATTATGTTTCAAAAACACACAATTTTTAATATTTACTAACTTCGTTTACCTTTTCCTAGTGGAAAATTGTCCGAAGAATCCGAAAATGCGTTTCATTTTCCGATTTGAAATCATGTTCGTTGAGAAAATCATGACACTTTTGGGAATATGAAAATAATTCTTAATTGTTAAATTTTTGATTATAGTTAACTAACTTTTTAAACTTTTCAAAATTTAATGAAAACTTCTTCTAGAAGTACCTTGAACCTTTCTCTATCCCGGTCAATATGATTCCAAACAATTCCGTAGATAATTTATATTAAATTTTCAAAACAACCTATCCCTCATGGGTTTCCTATGCAGATAGGGCCTTTTGAAAATTTAATCGAGATTGTTCTCTTCATTTTGCGAAAAAAATCTCAAACCTATTAAAGTCACCCCGTTTTACGGTACATTAAAAAACTCTTAACTTTAAATTTTAAAAAAGTGTTTAGCGAATTACATTCCAAATTTCGTTTTAACGCAGTATTAATTCTGATTTTTTGGGAAGATTTTAAAGGAGGGAGGGGGGGGGGTCACCTGTGCAGTTGTTTGATATAAAAGTTTCCAATATATCTTAGTATTGACCAAACATGTTTTGTGATTAACATTTAAAAAAAATGGCATCGGTTTACGACCTTCTCTAAAAAAAACATAAAAGTTTAACGTAAGCATGAAAACATCTACGTTACTGCAAAAAGATTTTTTTTCTAATTATCTAAAATACTGAGATATACCGGAAAATATGGAAAAGATATCTATGAATTATGCAGTTTTTTAAAAATTGTTTTTTTGTTAGTATGAAATCGCCCCTGGAAAAAAAACTTAAGCAATACAGAACAACAGTAGAAAAAATAATCAGTCTAAAAAAAGATAAGCAATATAAGATTACATTTGAAACATAGTTTTAAGTTCTCATTTATTTATTTATTTATTTATTTTTTGTAGCATCCCAATCAAATTGTTTATAAAAAATGATTTGATTAGGTCCAATACAATCTTTGGTACCTAGTTTAATGATGAATCATGTTTCGGATCATGCCAATGCAAATTCCATTTTTTTACTTTTTTCCTAAAAAAATCATAAAAAAATCTGGAGCCACAAAAAACACAAATTTTCAGGTAAATAAAACTTGATAACTCGACTGTGAACAATTTTGCAATTTTACATAACGTTTATTCCAATACTTTCAATCAAGCGGTGATTTTTTTTTTCTTTTCGCATATTTTATATTTTATTCACAGATCAGAAAAAGCAAAAAGAAAATATTCTTATTTTAAGTTTTAAATGTAGTTTTAAAAGTTTGCTGAAATTTCAGCAAGTTTTTTGTTTGGCCCAATCGGCCGGTCCCTACGTTGTGTTCTAACTCTTTGCGGGACTGCCGGAACCAACAACTCACGGACAACGGTGGAGCTTCAGGGACGATGGCGGACGCAGACTTTTCTCACCAAACAAATAAAACACGGTGGTTTTTAAGGCTCCGAGAGGCCACCTGCCTCCTCGGAGGTTCAACACAGAAGAACTTTAATTCACAATTATACAAAATACGAAATCTTAAATCTAAATCACAGAAATAACATCACGAAGATAAACAATAACAAACGTGACAGTCTGTACTGTCAACCTACTAGCGCTCCCAGCGGTCAATGAGGGAAACACTGCGTGACCGGGGGGTAATACAAAATTATGTCATAATAGGGTCCGCGACCCAACATTTTTATTTACTGAAAAAAAATCAATGATGAGCAGATTTCAGTAAAGTTACTTCAATTCAGGTAAAGATTGTTTGACGTTAATAAACTCATGAACATATATTTTTTCCAAGAACTTTTAAGTGTATTATCAATGTTTGGTTCAAAAGTTCAAGATTTGTTATAACTTTTTTAAACTTATATCAGATACTGAAAAAGTTTATTCAATGATAATTTGATTTTTTGGCAACAACTTACCCCTACTTTTTTTTAAATTTGTCCAAACATGCTCAAAATTATTATCAACCCAGGAAAATGCATTTGAATTTGTTTGAAGTTGATTTATTTTAGAAATTTCAACTTTTTTTTTCAAATTTGTAAAAGTTTTTTTCATTTATTTATGTAACATTTATGTGTACTTCTTGAAGTAAACTGAAATTTAATTCATCAATAATCTATAAATTAAAACTCAACCAGTAGCTGAAAAAAGCAAAATTGAATTTTTCAAACAATAAAAATCATCAGAGTTTCATTAATTTAATCAAAATTTTTAAACCCATCAAGATTGAAATCGAAAACGACTGCTCATCAGTACGCAAAAAACATGGCAAAAATCCGTTAAAAGTGCCATAACTCAACTTAAGCAGTAAAAAAGGAACCCCAACAGCATCCAGTAGAGCGAGGAAGTCAAGGGGAATGAAAAAAACGACACAAACGCAGAATAAAAATACTACGCATAATGCGCGATACGAGACGAAGTTCAAATCTGTGGAATCAGCTCGAAGAAAAAAAAAAAAAAGATACGAAATTAGGTTCAAAAATGAAGATTTTTTTTTGTGCAGCTTAAGCTTAAATATTTTTCTTGTTTTTTTCCTTGTGTTTATTGAAACTTTAAAAAAAGCCTTCAAGGAAGGCTTTACTCACTATTAGGGAGCTACATTTAATTTTTAAATCAACTCGGTGGCGGCATGGATGAATGCGAACAGATTTATTTAAAAAAAAAGTTTATTCTTCCCTTCCTCTTCATTTTGCGAAAAACATATTGTTTGGTCGTTTTGTGACGAACAAGAGTAAAACATAACACATCAAAAAGTAAAAAAAAGAAGCGCAATACTAAATAAACGAATGAAAGAGAGTTGAAAATAAAAATCCTCCAACTTGATCAACTACCGGCCGCGGCCAGTCGCGACATTCGCGCGGATCAATGGCCGCAAAAAAGAGGCAGCCTGACCAGCTTTACTCCGGCCGCAGACCGCCGAACCTCAGACCAGAACAAATTGTGCGCTCGTGGACAATTACCCCGGCCTCAGCAGCAGCCATGGACCCAGCTGATGGATGAGATGACCGACGCGGTCGGTTGGTGGAGAGTGCGAAAGGCCGTTGAATGGGCTGTTGTGGAGAGTGGCGCGGATTTTTTTTTAAAGCGGATTGAGCTGTGTGAGCTGTGGAATTGTTTGGACGTGTGTCCGATTTGCCGGAGCTGGAACTCGGCTAATCGGGAGCTAATTTGAATTTGACAGAAAGGAAAAGTGACAGACATAAATAAGATTGAACAAATTCATAACTAAAAACAAAACAAAAATTAAAATTTAATAACCAGAAAAAGAACGAAAAAATATAACTAACTATACAACTGAAATCAGCACAACTGAAAATAGAACAACTGAAAACAAAACAACTCAATGCAGAACAATATAAAACCGAACAACTGAACATAGAACAACTGAACACAGTTCAACTGAAAACAGATTATCTGAAATCAGAACAACGAGAACAGCTTCAAATAGAAAAACTTAAAAGAAAACAACTTAATCAGAACAACACAAATATAACAACTACAAAAAACAACTGATAACAAAACAACTCAAAGCAGAACAACTCAAAACAGAAAAACTCTAAACAAAACAGCTGAAAAGAGAACAACTTAAAACAGAACACCAAAAAAAGACCAACTAAAAACAAAACAGAATAACTGATAGAATCAACATTAATCAGAACAACTAAAAACAGAACAACTTGAAACAGATCATTTGAAAAAAGAAAAACTGAAAATACAACAACTCAAAACAGAACAACTCAGAAACAGAACAACAGCATAAAGAACAACCAAAACGAGAACAACTTAACTGAACAACACAGAAAATAACAACTTAGAAACAAAACAACAGAAAACAGAGCCACAGACCAACTTGAAACAAAACAATAAACAACTTGAAACAGAACAACACAAAAAAAACAACTTGAAACAGAAGACTAAAGAACCAAAGAACTAAAGAACTAAAGAACTAAAGAACTAAAGAACTAAAGAACTAAAGAACTAAAGAACTAAAGAACTAAAGAACTAAAGAACTAAAGAACTAAAGAACTAAAGAACTAAAGAACTAAAGAACTAAAGAACTAAAGAACTAAAGAACTAAAGAACTAAAGAACAGACGCGAATAACCAGACAAAAGACAAAAGACAAAAGACAAAAGACAAAAGACAAAAGACAAAAGACAAAAGACAAAAGACAAAAGACAAAAGACAAAAGACAAAAGACAAAAGACAAAAGACAAAAGACAAAAGACAAAAGACAAAAGACAAAAGACAAAAGACAAAAGACAAAAGACAAAAGACAAAAGACAAAAGACAAAAGACAAAAGACAAAAGACAAAAGACAAAAGACAAAAGACAAAAGACAAAAGACAAAAGACAAAAGACAAAAGACAAAAGACAAAAGACAAAAGACAAAAGACAAAAGACAAAAGACAAAAGACAAAAGACAAAAGACAAAAGACAAAAGACAAAAGACAAAAGACAAAAGACAAAAGACAAAAGACAAAAGACAAAAGACAAAAGACAAAAGACAAAAGACAAAAGACAAAAGACAAAAGACAAAAGACAAAAGACAAAAGACAAAAGACAAAAGACAAAAGACAAAAGACAAAAGACAAAAGACAAAAGACAAAAGACAAAAGACAAAAGACAAAAGACAAAAGACAAAAGACAAAAGACAAAAGACAAAAGACAAAAGACAAAAGACAAAAGACAAAAGACAAAAGACAAAAGACAAAAGACAAAAGACAAAAGACAAAAGACAAAAGACAAAAGACAAAAGACAAAAGACAAAAGACAAAAGACAAAAGACAAAAGACAAAAGACAAAAGACAAAAGACAAAAGACAAAAGACAAAAGACAAAAGACAAAAGACAAAAGACAAAAGACAAAAGACAAAAGACAAAAGACAAAAGACAAAAGACAAAGACAAAAGACAAAAGACAAAAGACAAAAGACAAAAGACAAAAGACAAAAGACAAAAGACAAAAGACAAAAGACAAAAGACAAAAGACAAAAGACAAAAGACAAAAGACAAAAGACAAAAGACAAAAGACAAAAGACAAAAGACAAAAGACAAAAGACAAAAGACAAAAGACAAAAGACAAAAGACAAAAGACAAAAGACAAAAGACAAAAGACAAAAGACAAAAGACAAAAGACAAAAGACAAAAGACAAAAGACAAAAGACAAAAGACAAAAGACAAAAGACAAAAGACAAAAGACAAAAGACAAAAGACAAAAGACAAAAGACAAAAGACAAAAGACAAAAGACAAAAGACAAAAGACAAAAGACAAAAGACAAAAGACAAAAGACAAAAGACAAAAGACAAAAGACAAAAGACAAAAGACAAAAGACAAAAGACAAAAGACAAAAGACAAAAGACAAAAGACAAAAGACAAAAGACAAAAGACAAAAGACAAAAGACAAAAGACAAAAGACAAAAGACAAAAGACAAAAGACAAAAGACAAAAGACAAAAGACAAAAGACAAAAGACAAAAGACAAAAGACAAAAGACAAAAGACAAAAGACAAAAGACAAAAGACAAAAGACAAAGGACAAAAGACAAAAGACAAAAGACAAAAGACAAAAGACAAAAGACAAAAGACAAAAGACAAAAGACAAAAGACAAACGGCTGGAAAAGGAAGACTGAAGCCTGAACACTGAACACTGAAAACAAAAAAAATAAAAACTACAGACAATAGACTGAAACTGAGGCTAAAGAAGAGAGAATAAAACTGTTTTGAACTATTTGAAAATAAGTTTAAATCCTATTTAGATCACCAGCAGTGAACTAAAACCCCGGATACATTCAAAAGTCGCTACTCATCTAATAAAAAGCACTAATTAGCAGACCAATTTCGCTGCTGGCAAGCTTCAAATCATCCCTCCAGCGTCCAAAGCAACTTCCGTGTACGAAACCCCTCAAAACTGATCATGCGATGTGGCCATTAATCCCCTCTAAATGCCCATTTGTGCGGCCAAACTTTTCCCCTCGAGCAATCCTTCTAATCTGACAGCCCCGCTGCCCACAGACGACCTTCAAACAATCTTGTGCTTATTTTTTTGGTGCTTCAGGACGTTCATCAACTCCCAAAGTAACCGAAGGATGCTGGCCAAGGTTGCTGAAGACTCGAGTTACGGGGAAAACGCATCCCCGAAATAATTGGCTGACGCTGCAACCAAGAAGCAAAAGCGATTAAAAGTGACTAAATGCTCTGTTGCTGACTTTCAGGGCTGAACGCAAAATTCCGGGAAGTTTTACGCGAACCACGAAAGCGCAACTTGACGAGGGTCTCCAAGCTGCGGGATTGTTTTCGTGTATGCTTTTTTCGAGGTCTTTACCGTGGAAGATATGTTTTACCGTACGGGAGCGAATTCAGGCTGTTCACGTTATTGTTGTAACTTCATTGTAACATTATAAATCAAATTAATCGGTTGTTGTAACTAATGTGCAACATTTTTGTAACAAACAAGTTGCACAACACTTTCTCAACAGTGAAGTTTGCTAAACTAGCAAACAAGTTTAGCAAAATATCTTGTAATCGGTGTTTGACAAAAATACAAAGGTTCATTGCAACTGCTGTGCAACAAGTTATCAATTTTGGACGTTGCAACTGTTGTGCAACAAGTTTGAAAGTATTTGTTAAATTTACGTATAACAACTTTCATCACAAAACGACATGTTGCAATCTAGTTGCAACAGTTACTTGTTTGCAACCAGATTTCCAGATTTTTTCTTTTTGCAAGACCAGTTTATAAACCGATTAGTCCGGAATCAACCCCCAGAACGGTATCCAGCACTGCGCAACTCTTCCGAAAGATGACACTCCTGATGAATGAGGCATTTCGGTGGAATAACCTTCTGCAAGTCAGTCGGTCATCCGCTGCACGGTTGTGATATAATGTGTGTCTGGCCGTCCCGTTTTGGATGAATGAGTTGTGCAACGGAAATTTTCGAAGAAAAAATGGAATGTTGGAAAAAGGAAATTTGAAGAACCTTGTCTTTGATTTATGCACTTTGATTGAACAGTTTTTGGCAACTTTCTAACCTTTGTTTCAGGAATTCTTTGAAATTTAAAGGAGGAAGCAATCCATCTCTAAATCAATATGTCAGTTGAAAATTCCTATTAATTTGGTACTTTTTGCAACAACTTCCAACTTCGGATCCTGCACAGAATCGTGCCGAGCTGATTATTAGGAGCTAAGCGACCTCGCAACAACAACGAGCGAAAAACAAATCAATTGCATGCACTATCATAATTTACTCGTTAAATACCCTGGCCAGCACCTGGGCCGGGACCCAGCGGCAGCGGCAGAATTAATCACGGAGAAAACTTATTAACCCAGCAAATCGATTAATTCCTGTGCGCTTCGAAGTTAAAAACCGTCCCTTAAGGTGACTTTTGGTTTTCAAATTGGTGATTTGACTTCTTTTAAGTCTTGGTAGCGTTTGGTAACCTCTCATTTTGGTTAGTTGTACAGCTTGTTTTCTTATTGGAAGGGCTATCCGAGTTTTGCTGTTTGGTAACTTGAAGTCTTGGTAACTTGGCTAACTGGTAACTTGGTTTACAAGCCATGATATGTCTTGGTAATGTGGCTTCTTGGTAACTTGCCGTCATGGTAGTTTGAGTTCGTGTTTGCTCGACTAGTAATGGTTAGCTTTTTGATCATTTGAGATTTTACACTGCTACCAATGTTTCACTTTTTAGCCGATTGATTGCTTAAAGTTTGATGGTAAATTGAAGTCTTGGTAGCATCGATTTTTGGTAGCTAGAAATCTTAGTTACTTGATAAAGAAGCCATGTGAAGTTTTGCTCTTTGCTAGTTTGACTACCTGAAAAAGAAAATAATTTGAAGTCATGGTAATTTGTTATGCATGCCAAGTGAAGTTTTGCTAACATAAAGTAACACGGCTACCAATGAATTAATAGTTGAAAATTCGACAGCTTGAAATTCGAAGCTACCCTAAAGTCATACTATCTTTCTTTGTAAATGTGTTGGTAACTTGACAGCTTATTTAAACGACATCCTAAGTGTTATTTTGGTAACCTTTTGCAATGGTAAAATAAACTCTTGGTAACTTGCCGTTTTGTCTGTTTATCTGTTTGGTTGGTAACTTGTTGATTTTGGTAGCTGGTTTTATAGTCATTTTACTTAATTTGGTATTATGCTTGGCAATTGATTTGGCGTATTGGTAACTTGATTTTTTGTAGCCTGGTTGCCTGATATCTTAAGGAATCTGTTATCTATCATCTTGGAAAGACTGAATTTTGGTCAACTTGCTAATTGTAACATTAAAACATGATTGCATGGTTCTTGGTAGCATTGTCTATTGGTAGCTTAGGTATGGAATTTTGATAACTTGGGTAGCCATAGTAACTAGAATTTTAGAATATTTTGGTAGGTTGGCTAAATCAATCAGCTTATTCGTGATTTTTGTTTACTGTTCTGGTTAGTAGCATTTCATGCAATTTGTCATCTTTTGAATTAATCGTTCTTCACAACAGTCTTGGTAACTTGGCATTGTTGTCTACACTTTACATTGTAGTAACCATATTTTCATAATGTAATTTTAGGATTCTTGGTAACGTTACTTTTTGAAAGAAATTAAATGACATATGTCTTGGTAGCTTTGAATATTGGTTACCATAAAATGTTGGTAACGTTTTGGTAACGAAATATTTTAGTACTTTGGCTTTCTCATAAATTGACGATTATCGAACTTTGTAACCAAGTTTAAGTATCTTAGCTACCAAACCGTATTGGTAGCCATTGTGACCTCAAACCAAAGTCCCTCCTACCAACGGTATTTTCAAACCAACTTACAATAAACGTCGCTTACATTCCACGCGGTCACGGTCGGCACACCGTCCGCAAAGGGAAGCAAACGAGTCTAACATAATCGATTCGCGTGGAAAGTCCAATAGCTCATCAACGGCGGTCTCGTTTAGTTTGCTAGTTTTTCTTCGTTTGCCTCCGTCT
This sequence comes from Culex quinquefasciatus, assembly GCF_015732765.1. Lineage (NCBI taxonomy): Eukaryota > Metazoa > Arthropoda > Insecta > Diptera > Culicidae > Culex > Culex quinquefasciatus. Next base: position 59,944,136 of record NC_051863.1, read on the forward strand.
ATAAAGTATACAGTTTGTAATGGAAGTGTTCTATACACATCCGAGAGAGCATCACGACCAGACCGATCAACGCGATGACCTTTCCCCGTTAGTGTTGTTGTTTTTGTTCCGCAGAACCCTTCAGCTCATCGTCTACTCATAAAACTTGTTCTCGACTCCATCGTACATTTATTGTAATTATTACCACTTATTTACAATATTCGCTGATTATGAAGTTCCCTCGCGAACGGCTCTTGCCCAAGCGTTCCTTCGTTGGCTTCCGTCAGTCGTTTACGGCCGCAGCCTTTATGCCTTGGCCTGAAGTCGCGCGATAAGAAAACGAGGTTCTTAATCACCCTTTGCCCAAGCCATGGGAGGTTTGCTAGAATGACCGACGCACTGGGTTTTGTTGTTTTGAACCGGACTGCAGTTAATGAAAAATGTCATAAGCACTTTGAATGGAGCGGACTACCTGAAAGGTAGTCTTGCCCGGGGGTGCATCCAATATCTGAGCCGGTTGGTTCTTGGTAAGGTTTTGCGGAACGTTTCCTAATTGACACTTCAATTATGAATTGCTTGCAGGTCGGTGTGGTTATGGATTCTATGGTAAGAATTTTGATTGAATTTGTTCATTATAATTTCAATTATTGTTTATTCAAACTTTTCATTGCAGTCTTTGTACTGAAATAAAATTTCCAATTTCCAATTTCCATTTTCTAATTTTCCATTTTCAAATTTTCAATTTTCAATTTCCTATTTCCAATTTCCAATTTCCAATTTCCAATTTCCAATTTCCAATTTCCAATTTCCAATTTACAATTTCCAATTTCCAATTTCCAATTTCCAATTTCCAATTTCCAATTTCCAATTTCCAATTTCCAATTTCCAATTTCCAATTTCCAATTTCCAATTTCCAATTTCCAATTTCCAATTTCCAATTTCCAATTTCCAATTTCCAATTTCCAGTTTCCAATTCCCAATTTCCAATTTCCAATTTGCAATTTTCCAATTTCCAATTTCTAATTTTCAATTTCCAATTTCCAATTTCCAATTTCCAATTTCCAATTTCCAATTTCCAATTTCCAATTTCCAATTTTCAATTTTCAATTTTCAATTTTCAATTTTCAATTTCCAATTTCTAATTTCCAATTTCCAATTTCCAATTTCCAATTTCCAATTTCCAATTTCCAATTTTCAATTTTCAATTTTCAATTTTCAATTTTCAATTTCCAATTTCTAATTTCCAATTTCCAATTTTCAATTTTCAATTTCCATTTTCCAATTTTTAATTTGTCAATTTGTCAATTTGTCAATTTGCATTTTTTTTATTTATGCTATTATTATCTTTTTTTAAATTGATTTCTGTTTTTGTTACCACACATGGAGTTGATATGGTTGCTTATCAAGTTCATGAATAACAATTATTTATTTTTAGTAATGACTTAAAATGTAAGATAAAACCAATTAAAACGTTTAACTTGCGTCAACTTCCAACCAATGACTAATTTTACAATCTATTTCTCATTCCAGAACTCGAACATAACTCTGATTGTGTTGCAGAACAAAAGTCCCACGACTTTTCGATATCAGTTACTTCCCAGCAGCGGAAACAACCCCCCTCAAAGTCCTACCCGCTCAACTCTGCGACTTCAGCATCATCACATTGCAGTTTGAGCTGTTATGTAAAGTGGCGGTAATAGGTCTTCGCATTAAATCGTTATTAAATCATCGAATCCGATCGGTCAGCCAGAGAGTGGAGCAAAATCGTGATTCGTGGCCAAACCGGGTTCAAACCCAGGGGTTCAGTTTAGCGAAAATTGTTGTGTGATAAATAGCTGGTCGCTTGTGAAACTTCGCCTTCTAAACCGAGGCAAGGCCCTTTCGAAGGCAAGAAGTGAGAAGTCGTCGTCGGGTGTGGAAAGATGAAATTAGTCGTGTGAGTTATGGTTGCAAATTATAAATAATAAATAAATTGAGGTGTAATAAAGCAATAATAGTAAATCTTGCCCGGCCAGCAGAGTCGGCCCGAGTGGCCTTTGAAGAGAGAGAGAGAGAGAGAGAGAGAGAGAGAGAGAGAGAGAGAAAATAGAAGGAATTAGTGGCTGAAGGCTGGTGTGTTATTGTTTCATGGAACCACGAGCCACGTGAAACGGAGAGTTGCTGAAAACGGTGCAGATTGGCTGGTTGGTTCGCGTTAAATGGCAACTTTCTTACAGAGTTTAGACCATGAAGTGAGGAAAAAAGGCAGAATTTTGTTTGGTTCTGATAGACAGAAAGCTTCGAGCTTCGTCAAGATGGGAGCAGAAAATAAAAGGTAAGTTTAAGTTTTTTATATCAAATTCAATGTTTGTGTTAAGAAGCTGCCAAATAATCGACATTTAAAAAAAATCGAAAACGAAAATCTTTTCAAAAGCACTCGACACAATCGGCCCCATCAGCCAAAATCATCTACCTCACACGATTGATCAACTTCATTTTTCCGATTCTGATGCAAATAAATCAAACTCTGTGCCTCAATCTGGCAAACCAATTGAACGAATTAAACCAATTGACTAGTGAGCTCGGAATTCTCCCCCAGCCGAGAGAAGTCCAGTTACGATTTTGTGTTGTTTGCATTTTGCTGAATTAGGCTCCAAGCCTGGTCAAGCCAGAAGCAGCGGCAGTCATTTGCATTATGATTGAGTTATTCAATCGATCCAAATCAGCATTGAACTCGAAAGCCAACAGCTGCCTGACTGGCTCTAATGCCATTGGCATCATTCGTTTTGCTGCTTGTTGGATCCAAAGCCCAATCTAGATGATGTAAATTGACGTGACACAGCTTCCAAACGGCTCTCTCTACTTCGAGGTATGGAGCCTGAAGTGGTTGGGTTGGTGCGATATTGTCGGTTCTTTTGTAGGACAGCAAAGACAAAAAGATCTGAAATGTCTCCAACAATTTATGATAGACGCTACGATACGCTACAAAATTTCACCCTTAATGTACTCATGAAATTAAAGTAAATTTTAGGGTTGATAATTTTACGTGTTTTACTTTTCAAATATTTTTTAAAATGTATTTTTTAGGCTTAGGCTGTGTTTTTACTAACATTGACTATATTTAGGATAAAAAACGTTACTTAATCCACCTAGGTGAATGGGGGCTTCCTCTTCTCGGTTCATACTCAAATTTATGTATTGAGAATGTACATGTATAATATACATTGAATATATATAGACGATTCGTTGAATGAGTTCTAAAATTCAACTAAATTACTAATATTATTGTTCACAATGATAAAGCTTAATTTTCTGGGTACCATGACACTTTATACGACCGCAAAGGATTTAAAATGGATTTTTAAAACAATTTAAAGTAATAACTTTGCGATCCTTTTTTATAGAAAGCATATTACTTTATAATGTATATAGTCTATAGGCTTACTAAATCGAATGCTATTCTATCCCAGTAAAAGTAAAATACGCCTACGGTCTGTCGACGAAAATCCATGTAAACAATGCACGCGAGCTGTCTAATGCTGTCACGGCGTAAAAACTAATGCAGTGCTCGAACGAGTCATAATTCACTAACATTTACACACAAGATCCTCTGTAATTATTAAGTCAAATGTAATTACAAAAGCCGACTCGGTCCTAACCAGGTCCCAGTACCGAAAAGGACCTAATAAAAATAATTTTATGAAAAAAAAAACGAGTCATAATTTCCGTAAACTCTCTCCCTCTCTCGCATTCCGCTCTCACATTCCGTAGCTAAAGCGAAAATTTAAGAAAGGGTAAAAAGTGTATCGCTAACGGAGTCGACCGATGGCTCAAGGATAGGTATCTAAGAACACATAACATATTGTCATTTCCCGAGATGACTTGACTTGTCTTGGCTTGGCCAAGACGTTTCTGAGACTATTCTGGACCTGATTTGAGGTCGGGTGGAATCTTTGCATGCTGGACGCGATTTACAAAGGGAATTTTATTTCCTAAGATGACATTCGAAGCACGATGAAAAATGCTTTCGAACGAAGTATAATAGTTCTGGGTTTTTTAGCCGGATGGGCGAACCAGCATGTGATAATGCATTGGTATCGTCAAAAATAGCAGTTTACCGCAGATATTAACGACTAAGCTTAATAATTCGTCGAGATATGTATCTCAGTGGATTGGGGTTTGAAAGAGCTTTACAAAAATGTGCAACATGCCGACATTTTGGTTAATTTTGGCCTCGTTTTAGTCGATTTGAAGGCGGCTGAATGCAAACAGTTTTCTTAAAGTGGCTGTAACTTTGGCAAATTTCAATGGATTTTTGTCCCGTTTCAGCCGTGGATGGAGGACATTCCAGACTTCCTAGTTATGCAAAAATGAAGCAATTTTGAGAAATTTTCATCGTTTTTTTGTTTTTCGGTTCTAGGTTTGCAAATCGTTTTTCGTAAATATCTTTTGACAGGAAAGGGCTACGGGGAAGATTTTCAATAGCGACTTATCGGAAGCTAAGAGGGATCGAATGCAACCGGAAGTGTCCAAATCCGTTCAGCCATTTCCGAGAAATCGAAGTGCAATTTTTTGGCCAATTTTCAAGTGATTTTATATGGCATTCCTCGGAGAGGAAGCCAAAAAGAATGCAATAATTTTTGTTGTGTCCCATACTTTTCCACTGCGTATTTTTTACAATTTAAATGATAATGGTGCCATTCTGTAGCAGAAAATGTGAAAACAAACAAATAATAGAAAACGTGACTTTTAATCTTGAAAAATTATACAGGCAAAATGTAGTGATAGGAGGCGGTAGCATAGGTCAAATACTACCAAAACAAACATAAACCAAACAAGATAATTACAAATTAAAAGACTAGAAATAAAACAAGAAAAACATAAAACAAGAGAAGTAATTTTTTTCTTAGAAAAAAAGTTGTAAAAAATAAGGTAAAAAAATGTGGGCAGTAGAGAGTTAATAATGTTGATTTAACTGCAAATTTTGAAAATGTAATTTGGATTTCATGGAAAAAAGTATTAATTCAACTGCGTGTAAAAGGCTTGATTGTAAAATAATGTATCGAAATTTTAATGTAATATTACACGCATTACAGCCAATCAGTATGGCGAACCTTCAAAAATATCAAACACATTTTGGCGTTTATTCTTCCCAGTTGAACGGCATGATAGAAAACAGTCCTCTTCGTTTGGTATGGGTTTAAATTCCTTAGAAAAACGTTACTTAATCCACCTATAGGTGGTTGGTGCCTTCCTCACATTTATGGTTTACAATAGGGTCCTAGCACACCATTTGTTTTGCTGGCCGGTACAAAATTTAACCTCAATCTTTTTTATGTACGTATACGCAATACATGCGCACGTAAAAAAAACAAAGCAATCCACTTTAATGACCCCGGGTCTTTTTGTAGTCTCTGTTGCAAGTTTCTGCTCATTTCGGCGTCCAAAGGTTATGTGTGGTGAGTCACCCAAAACCTCTTTTACTCAAATGGAACGACGTTTTACTTCCCCATCCGATAGAAGGCCAGGAGGATAAGGCGGGAATCGAACCCGCGTCCCATAGCAACTTAGGGATCGGCAGCCGAAGCCGCTAACCAACGCGTCACGAGGCCTTACCTGCACACGTAGATAACTCTATTGGAGAGGGAAATGGATGTCATTTTTTTTAACACATTGGACATCCCTTCTCCCTCACCACAATTATTCATGTAACAAAACATAGGATCTAATTTGAATCCTAAAATTGAACTAAAATTAGTGATATTCTTATTTACAACGAAAATATTTTTTTTTTTGATTTTTCGCAATAGGTTTAAATTAAATTTTTAAATCAATTTTGAAAAAATGATTCCACGGCCGATTTTGACTTAAAGTATTTTACTTTAAACCTCGTTCCAAGGGGACCATAGTTGATCTATCGTAAATGTTGTCTTGACAAATTCTTTTATTTTTTGCAATAAAATCACCCTTACCAAGAATTACGATTTGAATATCACTTTGAATTTGTTATATCACTTTTACATACGATTTTTTTCAGTTCAACCATATAACCCTTTTTTGGTTTAGTACTTGAACATTGACCTAGTGAGAATTTTGGCTCTAGCATCGAGTCGATTAAGGCTTGAACGCGAGCCAAATCGAATCGAGGCTCGAGCTAAAATGCTCGACTTGAACTCTAAAATTTGCTTGAAAATGTGGGAAAACGAACTCTTGATGTTGGTCAGTGTGTAGTGAGAGGAAATTTTGACGTTTGATCAATTCTCAATGTGAGTGTTTGTGCAAAAATGCAGAATCCATCTCCTGTTTTGCATACTTCACAATGTCATCTGTCAAAAGCAATTCCAAACAAAATATATATTTTTAAATTTTATCAAATTTCAAGTGGACGATCAAGTTTTGTGTGAAAAAAGGCTAAAAGGTAATTTTTGTTACAGTTACTTGAATAATTTCTAACCAGTTTCTTTGTAGTGTCTTTGGTCAAACTAAACAAGAGTGATGGCGGCGGCAGCGTCATCGTCGGTCTGGTCCGTTCCTGATCGATTTTCCAATACGACCGACGAAACAACTTCCTATCCCGGGACGATCCGTTGCAGATCGGCAATCGAAGATCCTGTCGCGGTAGATACAACATTGTCTTCCAGACTACAAAATACGCGAGACCTTAAACGATGATGGACTTGAGGCAGCAAGAGGAAGTTTCATGTGACCACGAGTGGAGAAAGTCATATTTATAAAAAAATGAAAATAAATGAGAAAATATGTATCTACTTAGTTTTTGTTCCTTTGTAAAGAGGTCTTTCGATTTCTCATTAAACGATGGGTCGCATTGTGCATCCGAAAATTATTTTCATCAAATTATCTGAGATTTGGCTTCCAAAAACGTAGAAATAACACTTAAGTGCTCATAACTTTTGATAGGGTAATCAGATCTTTGATGTTGTAGGCTCATTTGAAAGGCCTTTCAGTTATCTAACTAATGATGGATCACATGATGGACCCGGACACTTTTTTCATCGTAATATCTGAGATCCGGCCTCCAAAAAGTGTATAAATAACATTTAAGTGCTTATAACTCTTGAACTGGTCATCAGATCTTTGATGTTGTAGACTCATTTGTAAGGTTTTTTAATTATCTAACTAATGATGGGTCACACGCCAGACCCGGACACCGTTATGATAGAAATATCTGGGATCCGGCCTCAGAAAAGTGCATAAATAACACTTAAGTGATAATAACTTTTGATAGGGTTATCTGATCTTTGATGTTTTAGGCTCATTTTAAAGGTCTTTCAAATACCTTTCTAAAAATATATAGCATGACCAGTTTTCTTACAAAAACCACCCTTTTTACAATCTTCTGAACTTTAACTAAAATCGTTTTTTTAGCATAACTTTTGAAGTACTTAACTAAACTTAATGATATTCAAAAAATACTCAGGGGACCTGAAGACGGATCTAACGACACAGATCCGGACAAAATCGGTTGAACCAGTTCCGAGAAAAGTGAGTGAGAAAAAAATTCTACGTCCATCCACACGCACAGACATTTGCTCAGAATTTGATCCTGAGTCGATATGTATACGTGAAAGTGGATCTAGAAGGCCTATTTAAGAAGTTCGTTTTTCGAGTGATTTTATAGCCTTTCCTCAGTAAAGTGAGGAAGGCAAAAATACAGTCACAATTTTTAATTTCTGTATTTTTTTTTATTTGGCTCACACTTTGTGGGGGCCTTTCCTATGATCAAAGAAGCCATTTTGTGCAATCAGTTCACCCATACAAGTCTCCATACAATGTTGGCAGCTGCTAAAAAAAAAAAAAATATTCGAAAATTTGTAATTTTTGAAGGCATTTTATGTTCAATTTCGTGTTTTTTTTTTATTTTTTGATATCTTTTTGGCGACAAAAAAAAACGCAACTTTTGAGAATTATGAAGTTAAAAATTGCCACCAAGTTAGGATTTTTTGAAAAAATGTTTTTTTTTTTTTGGGAAAAACGGAAATGTTAGTCAAATTTTATTTTGGCTTCAGTTTTCAATGTATACTTGAATTTGCAATCGAAAAGTACTTATTATTTCTTTTTTTAATATGAATTTATTGTACTCAAGGCGATTATTTTGAAATACATTTCTTCGTCATGGCGCTTACGTTAACAGTCAAATCGATGAAAACTATAGGTTTTGCTTGTAAATTGTTGTTAAAAAACAGATAAAAAAGGTTTGGAAACATATAAAATGCTGGCAGTAGCTAAAACAGTGTGTTTGTGACAACATTGAGTTTTCATAGGAAATTTTGAATATTCGCCATTTTTATTTTCCTAAAGTGGCTGTATCTTGGCACTAAAGACAAAAATAATTGATTGTTAAAAAAGCAAAATTGTTCACAAAATTGTTTCCCACAAAATGGTGGTATTGGTTTTTGTGTCACATTTTTTAGATGGATTTTTAGAGAAATTCGTAAAAAAATCATTTTTCCAACTTTATCATGTTGCCAATGAAAAATGACGACTTTCTGGATTAATATGAATATGGAACATTATTAGTAGGACTCTTAAATTTTATTTAAAGGGAAATACTAGGCAATTTGAACGCATATGATATTTTTTATGAAACAGACAATTTTTAGTAAAACGAAACATTCCGAAACATTCGAAACAATCCGGTTGAGGTTTCCGCCACATCGTAATTTTTGGAACACACTAGTGTCAATGATTGTTAATTCCTGAAAATATTTTGTTCAAAAGCTCAGAAAATTACCAATAAAATTGGCATTGACGGATGAAAACTTTGCGATCAAGACTAACATTTCAAATGGGCGTAATATTGAATAATTGGTGTTCTTTGTCCATTTGACGAGTATAGTTAAGAGGCAGTATTTGTAAATTCTGCTCGGTTTGTTCTAGATGTCGTATCGAGGTGCTCCGATTTGGATGAAACTTTCAGCGTTTGTTTGTCTATGCATGAGATGAACTCATGCCAAATATGAGCCCTCTACGACAAATGGAAGTGGGGTAAAACGGGCTTTGAAGTTTAAGGTCAAAAAAACATAAAAAAAATCTTAAAATTGCTCGCATTTCCGTAAAACTTCATCAATTCCAACTCTCTTAGATGCATTCGAAAGGTCTTTTGAAGCACTTCAAAATGTGCTATAGACATCCAGGATTGGTTTTCCTTTTTCTCTTAGCTTTTACAAAATACTGTTAAAAATTGATTTTTTTAAAACCTCAATATCTTTTTGCAACAGCCTCCAACACCCATACTCCTATAGGTCAAAAGATAGGTAATTATATGGACTATAAGCCTACGGTATTAACTTTTTGGCCAATCGCAGTTTTTCTCATAGTTTTTCGATTTTTGTACAACAAACATGTTACAACGTTAGTTTTTGCCCTGTAGGCCTCAATAGCGGCACTTTTTGATCTTAACTTTGTCATGTTTGGAATCCTCGGAAAATTTCACGTTAGTTATAAGTATTGGAGTTGTAAATTAAAGTATGGGTGTTGGAGGCTGTTGCAAAAAGATATTGATGTTTTAAAAAAATCAATTTTTAACAGTATTTTGCAAAAGCTATGAGAAAAAGTCAAACCGATCCTGGATGTTTATGGCCCATTTTGAAGTGCTTCGAAAGACCTTTCAAATGCATCTACGAGAGTTGGAATTGATGAAGTTTTTCGGAAATGCGAGCAATTTTAAGATTTTTTAGGTTTTTTGGACCTTAAACTTCGAAGCCCGTTTTACCCCACTTCCCTTTGTCGTAGAGGGCTCATATTTGACATTTATTCATCTCATGTATAGACAAACAAACGCTGAAAGTTTCATCCAAATCGGAGCACCTCGATACGACCTGTTACACACTGGTGAAAAACTCGCTCTTAACATTGATCAAAAACAATAATGATACGTTCTCTTGCCTATGTTCAGGCTAATAAATTCCAGATTGGAGATCCCAAAGTGAATCATGCAGAAGAGAAGAGTGCATCAAACGGCATTGCTAGGGGAAATATACCCTTTCTAATCAAACACCTATCTTCGTCATATGGAGAGTTTGATGCTCGATTTAAGCTCCAAAAATACTATTTAGGCTATAAACTTACCAGCAACAGCACCGCCTCGAGTAAGCACGCAAATTTATGCCACTTACTGGCCAAAAAGATCAAATTTAATGCACTTTTGATAATAATTTCTTTTTTGCGAGACCATTTCTCATCATTTTGGTGGCACACACATCCACACGCAAGATGAGAGGTTAACTGCAAAACGAAAGCCGCCATCAATATCTCTTCACTTGCGCTAACGATTTCAAAGCGCTTAAGATATAAAATTGCTTCCAACTACCGGCAACATGTTCTTTTGCCCATTAGTTAGTCACTCACTTGAAAAATAATCCCGAAACATGTAAATAATTAGCAAGCACCATAAAAAAAAACAAACGCGCCAAGTCGTTTGACGTTTCAATTTTGAATACACATTCCAATCGAAGGCTGAAGAAAACCGAGCGAGGAGCGAAGGCAAATAAAGAACAAAGGGTGGCCACCAACACCACCAACATGCTGGTGCAGCGCCTGTTGGAGTGAGCAAGTGCTGCCAGGAAACTTTCGCTATAAATGCTACTTTTCGTGAGTGTTCGCTTAAAATTTCATCAATTTTTGCAGCACGAAGCAGACCCAAAAGAGCGCTGGAAGAAAAAAAGAACTAAGATGAAAATAGAAAAATTGGCGTGACCCAATGCACTCGACTGATTAGAATGCATTTTTGAAATATTTTCTTTACATGCTTGTAAAAGGAATAGCATAACTTTCAATAAAAGTGAAAATATACAGAAATGTTCACAAAAAGTTGCTCTACTCGTTGGTGTACTTGGTTTCAGTGAATTTCAAGGAACAATCCAGATTACCCAGCATCATTCAAACACGACCGCTTATTAGGCTTAAAATTGGTATATTTCTCCTAGTTCGTTATGCTGCTGCTGCAGTTTCTACTGTTTTGCATAGACCACTCACTCCTGAATGCAAGGGAGATGTGCGTCTTTTTTGCATTTTAGAGCGAGTGAGAGAGGAGACGATGAAGATAAACAGACAGACAGTCGGACGATTCGGACAGACAGCCTACGGAACGCTCAAACAAAAGTGTATGCAAGCTTTGAAGTGCCTTACGGGAGCTTCACGATCCCAGTTGCAGTTGAGGGGGGAGTCCCGCTTCCAGAAGGCTTGTGTACCGTATGAGGAGCCAATCCAAACTGACATCTTTAGGAAACAATGCTCGTAACTTCAAAGTTCTGGAAGAAAGGTTAGGGAATTTATTTGAAGTGAAGTGTTGCCAGATTGATCGCTTCGGTCGATTTTTAGAATTAGGCTCATTTTTAAATCATTTTGACTGTCTATTTAATTTGATTGCAAATCTAATACCTACCTTATAATTCAGAAATCTAAGCTGGAAGTTAAAAAAGGTCAACATACGAGACAAAAATATGCACACGTCACGTCCCGTACATCTGGGTTCCCCCAACATGTGACGTTGGCCACGGTTTGGCGGTAAAGAAAGTGACAGCACCCTCCGCTAGACAGACAGACAGCGCCATCTACCATCATGTGTGAGGAGTGTACCGCTCCCAAGTCTAGCCGAGGCACCACTTTGAAGTGGTGCATCGTTCCGGGTTTTTTTTCCTGAGTGGCTCTGCTGCAGAACATCCCGTGCAGATGTAACTCACAAGTGAGGGAAGACTTGAGGGGGTTCAGGTGTTTCAACTTTGCATTCTCATAGTTATAACAGTAGTAAGTGAAAGAACGTGTAGAGGTGAGAAGAAGGTTGAAGGTTGTTTCAGAATGATGGTGATTAATTATTCAGGAGAGAGCTACTTGAATTGGAGCTTGAAGAGCTTTGAGCTGTAACTTATTGTTGGGGTTGTGTAACGAGTGTTCGTTGTATGGGATCATTTATTGCCATAGCAGAGAAAATGTCACAAGCCAACCTTTGATTTCAAAGCAGATTGCGAACAATTTTTTCTGAATCGGCTATATAATTAGGAAGCTGTTCAAAAGTTTTAGAAATATTTAAATTGATGGAGATTTTACAATTGCTGCTAGAAAACGTGCGCCACATTATTTTATAAATTGCCCATATTTGCGCATAAAGAAAGACATAGTGCGAAAATATTCTAGTTTTTTCTAGAATTTAAGTTTAATTTGGCAAATTATTGAGAATATTTGAGAATTCTGTCAGAACAATAATTATGAAAAGAAACAATTAATTAATCAAACCCCAATCAATTCTTAATGTTATTTATAAATGTGACTCACATCGAATCGCAGACTTAGCGTCTCAATTGAAATGAAACATATTCAAAAAATCTATAACAATAAGAAGAACTTATCACCAAAAAACCGCTCAACACATCGTCAGTAGCGACAACGAAACAGTTGATAACCGCACCAAACTGACCATCGACCCATTCTCGGAACAGCTCGTAGAGAGCTTGTCCGATAACGGAAGAATTCGAACAACAAATTACGAGCTCGCGGCGGTCGGCACGTTTCAAGCCCAACTTTCTTCCCAATAAATCTCATTAATATCACCGCAGCCCCGCCAAACTCTGGACAGTTGTAGGTTACGTTGTTGTTCAAAGAACTCCATTGTTTGGGAGGCTTCCCGGGTCGAGCGATGAAAGCTCGCACCGCCATCAGTCAAGTTCAGCTGAAACAACGCAACTCTGCTATCGAAGACGTGGTCGAAGGTTGAGTCTCGGCAAAACTCATTTGAATCTTGAACCGGAGTGGCCACACACGTGGTGACGGAATTCCTGGACTTGGCGGCGGCAGCGGCCACTTGACATTATCTTTTGTTTCGTTGCTCGGCACAACGACGAGGTGAAGTCGTAAAAGGAAGAACGTTCGGAACCTGGACCTGAAGAGGCTAAGGTAGAACCAACAGCTTACAACGAACGTCACTCAGTATTGTTGCATCGATGAGGTTTCCTGTCGTTTTGACGGCATTTAGGAATTTGAGAAATTAGGGCTTGTTTGTGCACTCAAACATTAATAAACAAATTCGATCTCAATTCCCTTTATTCTATGCTACGATGGTTTGACGGAATCAATTTAGTTTTTCTCCTCTACCTTCTGTTTATGACAGCTACTGTCAGATATCTCGCGTTTGGGTGTACTCTCCCGTTGTATTCACTGGCTTCCGCAGCCAACCACTGGGAAGCCCTTGAACATTTATGCAGATTGGCCTTGATTGGAGAGGGCTCTTGAGACCTGTAATACCATTTGTAGTGCAACCCCACTGCGGTATCGATTACGGCGGCACGGCGGAATGCCCCGTTAGACTGATGTTGTACCACTTGAACTCACTGTAAGGTTTGTTGACTTGTATAGAACACGGTTTAAATAGTTGAAAAGTTGGAAATTCTACATTTCAACCTCCAAATTTGACGATAGTTGTATCACTTGCTTAGACCTTCATGCTTCATGAGTTCAATCTCTGACTTCGCCATAACCTTCAACATCAAAGGATTATCACTGGCAGCCATCTCTGCCCGTTGGCCTCAACGCTGTATCTTCAACCTTCATCTCCTTAAAAAAATCCCTGCCCAAAATCATACACCCTTAAGAATGACCACTTCCTTTTTCACACATCCCAATGATGAGTCGCGGACGCGGACTGAGCCCCCTTTTTTCGCCCCATCATCGCGTTCTTGTAACCGCGTGTGTGCTGTGTTGGCCATCCGAGACCGGCTGGCAGCTTCGCCGCGGCAACTTACCAAATCAGCAGTTTCACTTCCTGGCCCTCCCCGCTTGACTTTGGGTAGGGTGGTTGTACCTATTAATGACGGGTTGGATTAACATTAGGTCAAAAATAGGTATCGTAGGGCGAAAAAAGGACAATTCACTCTGAATGCTTCCAAAATGTTAGCATTAATCGAGCCTCATCAAGTGAAGAGTGCCATCAACTGGTTCCATTTCACCTTCCCCTTCACCATGAAATGTTTCAACAACAACATCGTCCAACAACTGGAAAGAATTGTATGCAGTAGCATTTTGCCACATTTTCAAGCAGCGAACGCAGAACCTGACACCGCGGATCCCATCCCTCTTTCCACCACTCTAATCCTCTTTATGATATTATAAGGCAATTGAAAAAAGTGTAAAAGAAATGGCTTTTAATTGACCATGACTGAAAGCCAGGCAGTTCTGAGAGAGGCAGAGTGCTTATCTGTTAC